>NC_090286.1:52184795-52850152 GCF_037392515.1 Haliotis asinina
ATCAACTGTTGAAGTACATGGCAAACCTTGGATATTATTGTTGCTATTTTTTTTCTTCTAAAAATATAATATTCGTTTAGGCAGGAACAATTTGAGGCATTAGGCATTTCAAGAATACATCAAGATGTGTTCAGTAAATGTATTGGAGATGCATGAAAGGCATTTCTTGCGTTCCTGTACAACAAGGTGCTCTTCGTTTCCGTGTATAACCGGTCTAAAATGTCTTCGTGGAACTTTGTATTGACAACATCTCTGTGGAGATTCCCAGAGGCTTCCCAGAATCAGTGGTCGTCTTGGTGGCTTATTGCGTGATATCGCACCCTGGCGTTGTTAATAACCGGATCAAAGGTATTATTTTAGTCATTTGCAGCTTCAACTTCAAGTTTCATGCGATTGTCATTTGTATAGTTTGTGAAAACTGTGAAATATTGTTATCCCTTTGAAAAGATCGAGAAAATATACATTAAAACACGGTTGTAGTATTATATATGCATTGTATGATTAATATTCTGTTTCCCCGCTGTGCATTGCTTAAGACTGAATGCAACAAGTACATTCATATTTAAGTATGCATGTCATAATTAAGATATACATGATTAAATGATATACGAACATACTGACTTATTTTTTCATTGATTCACTCCATTCTGGAAACAGTCACAGTCCATGGGGACCGTTCAGCAAATGTCCATTTTAGAAACAGAGAGAATGAGAAAGTAAATCACTCAGTGTGTCCATCCGGCGCTAGGCCCTGCTGTATATATAATTAGCGGACGAGATGTGGACATACTGCCGAGTGCGGCTTAAAAGTAAACTTACTCAATCATTCTTTACGTTCAATCAGCCAGCAATATTTAACAATACTTATCTTATCTCACACGTAAATGTCATTTTCTAATTGACTAAGCGCTCTTGTATTATTTTCAGTGTAGCCCGCTGTCTACGGCAACTCATTAGGTACTTCGTGGTAGTACTTCTTTATCTGGAATACCATTGAAGCACACATGATGCACAGAAATTACCGATTTTTTTCGAATGCAAATCGATGAAAGGGAGAAAATCTGATTTGCTTATGTCAATTTTAAAATCTGTCGATGGATACGAAAGGTTTTGCCACGCATTCCAATGAGTAAATTTCGACAAAACGTTCAATATAGTCCCTTGTGTATGTTAAGACGGGGGATTACACCGTGGGAATTACACAATACAATATCTGAGGGAAAAACAGCAAGATGGAAGATTCGAATCGTTTGATTCACACAGGCTGGCTGAAGTGTAAATGTTCAGTGGTAAATGTTCTTCTTGGCTCAGAAGGGTAAAACCGTGGAAGTGTACTGGCTCCTGGGTTGATGCAACCTCGAGGTGTGTCTATGTTCCCCACGCCCTGCACACACACACACACACACACACACACACACACACACACACACACACACACACACACACACACACACACACACACACACACACACACACACACACACACACACACACCACACACACACACACACACACACACACACACACACACACACATACATACATACATACATACATACATACATACATACATACATACATACATACATACATACATACATACATACATACAAAACTATGTTTGACGAGGGAACAATTTACTGGGCTAGTCTGTGGCCAGTCTGAAAAATCCGTCATATTGTTCAACTGTACAAAAAGAAATGTACACATAGCGGATGGTTACATGTGTTTTAAAGTATCTCGAAATCCATTGCGCACCATTGTTTCAGGAATCTCTTTGAAGAATTGTTTTCAACCACAGTTTATAAAATGGATCCACAAAGAGTTAATAGATGACCACAGCCTGTCCTGGTATGAAAACTGCCTGCAGCAGACCTAGGTACTATTTCACAAAGCGGTCATAGCGCTACGATTGCATTGACTCTCATGTTAATGTATGTATGCTATAGGAGATGGGTATAGGAATGTTGGTTAAAGGGAGTTAACTCCACAAGGATAAAAGTTTCACTGGTAAATGTTCTTCTTGGCTCAGAAGGGTAAAACCGTGGAAGTGTACTGGCTATTTCACCACTATAAAGTGATAAACTGGTAAATTGTCTTGTTTTGATTCTGTCATGCAATAAATCGGACTGATTTGCATTTACCTTACCTGGAACTGATATCCCGAAGTTTCAAATATACACAAACAAAACAGTTAAGCACCCCCCGTTATCTACATGAATACCCGCCTCTGAAAAATCGAAATAGTTAAAGAAAGTACAATTATGAGAAGAGTAGGATTCGAAGGATGCATTGTAACCAGTGATGTGTGACAGCCGTGTCTGCATCGCCTGTGACGTGCACGTGCATCATGCTACCCTCGAGGATCACAAAAAGCAGTTTGGACCAAGTGAATTTGTGGGTATTTAAGGTGGTGCCAACTGGTTATTTTAGCATAATCATTGAACATGGCACGGAGACGAGTGTCGTTGAAGATCAGAAATCAGATTATTGGCATGCATTCGGCAGGAATGTCCTTTAAGGCGATAGGGCGAAATCTGGGGTACCATTACACTGTTGTTAGCTGCTTAGTTAAAGGGTTAAAGGCCAGTAGAGTCGTTAAGCGTCCCTTGTTTAGAGACCACCATAAACGTGACCGTTTGGTATGGTGTTTGGTCAGACGTAACTGGAATCTGAGGACCTGGAGGAAAATTCATTGGTCAGATGAAAGTCGATTTTTACTTCACGTTACTGATGGACGTACACGTGTTTGGAGATAGAAGAACACTGCCTATACCCCAGGAACATTCAGCCGACTGTAGCGTATGGAGGTGGCTCTGTTATGGTGTGGGTATGCCTGTCCCATGATTGTAAGCAGGATTTGGTCACCATCAGAGGCAACTTAACTGGAGCTCAGTACATCCGCGACGTTCTGCAGCCAGTTGTTGTTCCACATTTCGACAACCATCCACTTGCTACTCGTCCTCAATTCATGGACGACAACGCCAGGCCTCACCGATCACGTGACATATTGGCTTTCTTGAGGGCCAATACAGTGACAGCTCTACCCTGGCCAGCACTAAGCCCAGATCTGAACCCTTTGGAACATGTGTGGGACATTATAGGGCGACGAATCCAGGCACGGAACCCCCAAGCACAGAATTTACTCCAGTTGGAAGCAGCTCTGCATGATGAGTGGAGGTTATTGACCCGAGAACAGATCAGACGCCTGACTGGAGGCACGAGACGTAAGGTGGAGAGTGTCATCCGGGTTCGTGGCGGCTCCACCCGGTACTGATCATTCATTCCGTAAGACATACCCTAGTGTCTTCTGGGAACACTTTTAAGTGACAATAACAATGTTGACGTCTTTTCTGTGACCTGTATCCCCATACTTTGGAGAGCTTTGTTTCATGGTAGAAAAAGGTACTTGGAATAACATGATGTAAGCTTTATTAAATAACAATCACAGCTAGTCATTGTTGTGGTTTCGTCTTACCAGATGATTGTTCTTGCAGATGACATCACCATTTTCGGGGATTTCATGGCCATTGTGGATAATAAGTGCTTTTCTTTGTGTATATGTACTTTCTTTGTGTATATAAATACTACAATAGGAGAAATGATGATTACTGTCAACTGTTTTCTGCTCCTCACACAATACTACGCACCAAGTATTTTCATTGTAACATCTTTATCAATCTGGATAGCGAGTTTTCCCGGTATGGTACTGAAAGGTAAATATTCAAAGAATACGTGACATTTGTTGACTTGACTATCAAATTGATTTATGCGATAACATTGCCACAGTCAGGAACAATATGCAAAATGTTTGAGTACTATGTACAATAGCGGTAGAATATCACTTTTGACAAAAGCCTCTGTAAAGCTTCATTTAATAAATACAGCTTTTATCAGACCCCTATCTCGTTCGGCTAGTGTGATAAGGGCCTGATAAAACTGATACCACTTTTTGCATGCCCCGCCAACTTCCTGGTCACCATGATCGCAAGCCAACACCTCCTGGTCACTCGATTGAACTGATCTCAGTGAAACATATGGAGTGCCAGATTTAGCTTTAGTTTTTAGCTTTGAAAGAATGACAGACCGTTTTGTGTGACAAACCTATTAGTTGGTAGAAGAGGATTTCTCTGGAGCCGAAATATACCATACAAATCGAGATCGAATCCTCCGACAGATCATTCTTCTACATAACCAGCAGGAAAATGAAGGAAATACAGGTAGTAGCATCTCTTATCGGAAAGGGGTATCTGGACGAGCGCAGGAATTCGTAGTACGGAAAGTTGGGCGCGCTCCCAGACGAAAATACCAAACGCATGGTTCGTATGCTATACTGCAAATTTTGTTTCAGAAACAGGCTGCATCTCGAACAATATGTATTGATGTAAAAAACAAAAAGTGTCTATGCCTCCAACCGCGTACACATATTTTTTTCTACTCCATGTAGTAGGGGTCCCCGGGTTTCGTGGTCGTGCGAATTGGTTTGGGTGTTTCTGTTGTCTCCTTGTTGACTGGTATGTGGTCCGGCGGTCCGGTGTGCTTCCAGGTCTTGTAGACGACCTACCAGACAAAAAAGGCGGCCAGGGAAAGGTAGCTCCACTTTCATGTCGATTCCAACATCTCTCCAACACCCTCTCGATATTGAAAATGGGTCTCTTCTTCTTCCCCCTGGAGTTCTTCGCCCTTCGTCCCGTCCCTGTCCAGCCTAGACATGACATCGACCAACATATATTGTGGATTGCCTCGCACCAACCTCGATCGTCCCCAAGCGGTCGTAGACCTCCTGGTAAGCAACGTACTGCCAGGTATTGCTACTTTCGTGCTTTTTCTGACAGGTGACCAATTCGTCTGTCAACGATACCTTTGGTTGTAATACTTCTTCTTTGACTTGTGGCATGGTCTTTGAGATTGTGTCATATGGACTCGATGCTGAAACTCTTTTTAGTCTCGATAATTAGCTGGAATGTGCTAAGCATTTGCTGAAATTCCCTGAGCATTTGCTAGATGTTTTGTGGGTATTTTTCCTGGGCATCGTCCTAGGCACAATGCACCGCCAACCTACATACCAGTCAACAAGAAGCCAGCAGAAATGCCCCAACTGATTCGCACAGCTGGCTCGTTTGGTTTATTTTTCTAGATAGAATCCACACACGGGTACATCTACGTCTGTTGTCTCCACTCCATCTGCAGTTTGAACCTGCCACAGTGTGGTTCCCTGTTTCTGCGATAGCTATAGGTCGCAGAAGCGAATTTGAAACAAATGTATTCCCCAGGAAGCAGGTCAAATATATGCGTTGTTTTGTTGGCTTTGGAGATCTTGCACTGCAGATTCCGTAGCAAGTGCTTGACGAACAGAGTCTTCCATGGCATCTGGCAACGATACGACAGACTCTGGATTCCAATAGATCGGAAGACCATTTTCTTTTTCAAAACACCAGCTACATGCCTATAGAAACTGTTCCATTTGGAGTCAAATGTTCGTTCCCACCTATCCTATGTAGCTTCTGGTAACATGTTGAAAAAAATCGTTCTAGACCTTTGTTTACCCAAATTGGTATTGGTTCGTCGTCATTTTCCACACGCATTCCGTAGGAGGTCTTGCTGGAGTCCCATTTGGATTTCTGTATTTTCCATCAAAGAACAGAATAGGTTTTCTCTTCCAAAAAGGCAAGACAGGCGAAAGGGAGAGGCCGTTTTCAACCGTTTTCCCGTGTCTTTTTTTAATCTCTGCATAGCGTTTTTGGCTCCTTTGAGGCAATGGTCTTCTACCAATTGTTTTATCTTTTCTCTTTGTATCCCCCTCGCATCGTCTCTAGACTCCATGCATTCCTACACCATTCTTCTGCAATGACAGCAAGCAAAATCTCTTCCAATCGTCTTTTTTCCGATCTCTTGTCGACCCGCTCAGTATAGTGTGACCAACCACGATTTCCGGTACCTCCTCTATCTCGTTTTTCGAAGTTCCTATACCGATGGTGTTATTGGTCTTTTTTCGCGCCATACCAAAGAGACTCGTTTGTTCGGAGGTAGCATTGTATCTGGATTTGGACCTCGGGGATGTAGCTGTGTTGGCCAATGACTTCCAGCTAGTATAGTTCTCATATGGGGAGCTTTTGTGTAGCATCGTAGTGGTCCTATTTCTACTCCGGTAGGTCTAGTGGCCAAAATGTCTACTCGGAATAAAGGACATGGCCAGAATCCGAAATCAGCTGTAGTCCATTCTACTGCGTAGTTCCATCGAGTATCGTCTGTTGGTTCGGGTGGGTTGTACTTGGATTTCGGATACTCTTCCCGTGCATGTGTGCGCATCGCGGTGTTGGTCCTGTGTGTGTACAAAGAGTCCTCTATGAGAGTACAACCTCTAGCATGGACATCTGGATGGAGAAAGGTTTTCCGCAGGTGTTCGCTGGAACAATACGCCTAGTCAGCCAAATGGCCACCAATGTGTTCTCGTACTTCTCCGGCTTTGAAATTGGAAACTACTTTGTTGTAGATTTTTGTACGCATGGTAGAGCAATTCAAGGTTCCAACCCAAGTACAGACGTAATTACCTACAGTCCTGGTATTGTCCAGGATAGTGGGCCCTCGCAGTCCATGGCAGTTACAAGATCTCTTTAGTTTCAAAAGTTGTGTCTCTTTGGGGGTATTCCACAGGACGCTTTATATCTAGAGCGCCAGAGAAATCCCTCGTGTAGTCGATGGAATACTGTCCATAGCCATGTGCCAATAGAAATCGTTCGAATTTGGAAATATTTGGTTTGTATTCTATTGGTATTTCCGAGACATCCACCTGTGCTATGAATATTCCGAACATAGGGTCGTCCACGTGTAGAGATTCCCATTGCTTCTTCGCCACAAAATTGATTTCTTTCTCGATTCTTTGTACAGTGCTTCGTATTGCGGATTGGGCATCTATAGCATATTGTAGTGTATTTTGGTTTGTTTTGGTTTGCCCGTAGCCCTTCTCTTGCTCGGAATATTCATGTACTGTATCCGCTATGTTGGAAACTACAATGGATGCCATTCCTTTCTATCTGATGGTACTCCTTTTCTATAGACACAATCCTTTCACTGAAGATAACTTAACATGTAGATATCATTCACAAATGTAGGTAGACCTTCTAGGGGTTGGAGATTTGTTTTGCCGGGATTGCCACATAGATAGTCTACTCGAGCAATATCCGGTAGAACATTGCTTCCCATGGTATTTTCCAATAGGAGGTAGTATGCCACCGCTTTTCGCAAGCCCTTATTTTCGAACGTTGGTTTGACTGCTATTTTTTCTGGAAATGCAAATAGTTTGCTGTATACCTGTTTTGGCACCAAATGTCAAAATGTTGGTGAAACTCATGGTGCCCTACAAATTTTAAGGCTCCTATTAAAGCTATATTTCATAAATAAAGCCTTACAGAGGCTTTCGTCAAAAGATATCTCGTACCACTATTGTATATACTATCTGTATGGCCTGAATTTTCTCCACATTCGACGCATTCAGTCTGATCGGTATATACATACCTGTGATCATTCCTCTGATCAACAAGAGGGTCCTAACTTCATTTTTGTGGATGATAATGCCCGATAAAGAGTTGGTAATGAGGGTGTGAAGATAAACATCGCACATATGAACTTGCCTGCAAGGTCACCTGATCCTACTCCCTTTGACCATGCTTGGCACATAATCGGAGGTCGCGTTTACGGTCTCCATGTTCACCCCAAGACGCTGGATGAACTTCAACAGGCGTTACAGGGGAAAACACAGGACATTCCACAACAGCAACTTTAAATGTTCAGTTCGTGCCCGTTAAGGTCCGGGGTAGAATAGGCCTTCAGCAACCTTTGCTTGCCATAAAAGGCGACTGTATGCTTGTCCTAAGAGGCGACTCGCAAGGTCGTGAGGTGATCAGGCTCGCTGACTTGGTTGACACGTCATCGGTTCCCAAATGCGCAGATCGATGCTCATGCTGTTGACAACTGGGTTGTCTGGTCCAGACTCGATTATTTACAGACCGCCACTATATAGCTAGAATATTGCGTAAAACTACTCCCTCACTCACTGATTTCGTGCTCATGAGGTCACACTCGTTACTGAACATTGCTTCTCTGTTCAAACTGATTTGAACTTTAATGTTAACATTTTGCTCCATCAGGGCAGCTCATTTTGTACGACTGCTTCACAGGTACATGCTTATGGTGATTGATAATTATTGCTCAGTACCATATCATTCCATTTTGTTAATCGTGAATTCACATGTTTCACCTTTCTCTCACATCATTCCATGATTTGCAATTTCAGAAAATATAATGAAAAATATAATGAGAATTTTAAAAAAACGCTTGTAAGGAGTATATAAAAATGTAGTGAGAAGTAAAAGTAGACGACTGGTGATCAACATGTATTCTGAGAACATCTAACAACAAACTGTCAAAGGGAGGTAATCCCGACAAGCGTATACGACTGCAAGCCCAACCGCTATATTTATTAAGAAATACTAAAGGACCAAAACATTTTCTTCTAAACCAACGTACACTCCACACATAAAAGTAACACAACGGCATTTTCACATAAACCTTCTCATGTATCTCAAACTTAATAGTATGTAACTATGACAAACTGTTTTGACTAATTTTACAGCGTCATTTAAATATTTACATACTTTAAATGCTTTGTCGAAATATTCTGAGGAAATTGCATCTTTGGAATGACAGGTATTGTTTAGTTCACAATACCCCCTGCATCTAATCTCTCATATGGATCAACCTAACACATGGCGGTTCAATACACCCAATGTAGCCTGCATCATTTACATTGGGAAGATGTTCCCTTAAGTGAACAAAGAAATCAGAATGTGTATATTATGGCAATGCCTTCTACTAGAACTGTTATATGATCTGCAAGATAGCATTTTGTCTATGTTTCTGTAAACCACTGAAACTGAAGGCTGTGATAAGGTTCCTAAAACGGTAGTGCCTTGTGTCACTGGCGAGACCAGTCGTCGCCAATTGTGATATTGATACTAAATGTGTGATAATGATGATAAATATGTGATATTGATGATAAATAGGTGATGTTGATAGTACATTTGTGATATTGATGGTACATGTGTCTTCTACTAAATCTCAGCCACTTTTAGACCACAAGCCTTCTGGAGACTGTCACGTCCAGAGGTAGTGATATCTGCTATGTCAATTTGTTTCCACCAAAAAAGAAAAGTAAATAAATCCACACTCAACATTTTATTAGTACCTTGGTAATATACTACAATTTCTCCGCTTTCTCTCTCAATATATACATATTAAACATCGTAAACACACACATACACACCCATTTACAAAATTTTACACATACGATCTCATAACATCTTAAGAACTTTCACACACATAAATTTAGATATATAGCATGTAATACAACTACATAACTACCAGCATATACACAATATAATATTAAGGCACGACAGACTAGCTGCTATCTATAAACCTACTTTTGGCAACAACAGAGAAAAAAAGCAATAGGGAAAATTTGGCCTATTCATGCCAAATACCACGTAAGTCATTTCATTAGATTTAATTACATGCCTGCAAAATTAATTGAGGCCTAACTTGGTAACTCAAACCTGACATAAATTAATTCTTTTACGATGCCAAATGGTTGAGCGAAAATGGAACCATCTATGGAGGGCACGTATATATGAATCATCATTTGTTGGTTTGAGAGCTGAGATACCTCGTCACATTCACGAAACTGAACACTAGCTGAACATCGAGTTTCTGTTCATTGATAATCCATCCCATTTTGAGGCTTTTTTGTTCAGAGGAAGATGTTCAAAATCCTGGAGTGTCAGTCCGTGTATTCACTAATAAATATTCAGCTTAAAGTATGGATTAACATCACATTAGGTTCTGGTCGCAGAGGTTGCATAAATCGCCAAAACAGACAATGTCCTGGTGGATTACATCATAATGACAAGACTACACAAATCTTTCAAGTGGTTACAGAATAAAGAACACTCGAAGACCCGTATTAATACCAGCAGTACGCCTTCATGTTCTCTTGTGTCTTTCTGGAACTATCAGTCAAAATTACATCGCACAATTACGTCAGAATACAGCTTGTTTCAGCAGCCTTCAGCAACGTTAATGGAAAGAAAACCATGTCAGCTTGCTGGTGGGGTTAACCTCTTTAGTCATGTGGACAAGGCGTCCGGCTTCGGATCAGAAAGTCATTCGTTCGAATACCAGCTCGGGACTCGGAAAGTTTGTAGCCGCTGCATCTTAACATATAGTCTTAAGTCAACGAAAGTTATATCCCTTCGGCCGATAATGCTCGTCATTCATAGCTAGTCCTGTCATGAAGGTTAAGGCCACAGGGTAGTGGCAGTTTACTGGCCAAAAGTATAGATTGTTTACACTTTTGACAGAAAATTATTTAAATGGAAATAAGCTTTAAATATTAACAAAATATTTTAATTATTGGACCTCCATGGATGCAAAAATGCAGACCAGTTGTACGTATTTAGTAAACAAGTTCATGTTAAACAGTCTCTACACTGAAATGTATGTAAAGAAATCTTTACAATACATTTCTGTGCAACTGTGTTACGATACTATCATTATGGCTGTAATATTTCTCACTCACTCACTCACTCTTTGAATGTCAGTATCCTACATGTCAAAGCAGTATCCTTATGAAACTGGCATGTAGTAAATGGATGAGTGAACAACCAAGGAGGTCGGGGACAAGAGGTACTGCTGGCTTAGTTTCAGTGTCACTCGCCTACAAAGCATTCCATATTATTCCATTATCCCAGAATTCTACAACACTAGAATATTAGTTCTTTAAGTATTGGTGTACTTGTCCTTGCCAATCAGCTGGGAGATCTGACACTTTGTTGTAGCGTGCTTCACCCCTTTTGAGTTTTCATTTGCATGAAAACGTCGGTCCCCTGTGCGTGTCAGTAAGTGGACCAAGAGGCTATGGATGGAATCTGCCATGCGTTGACATACTGTGGAATTATCAGTGCGGTCGCGGGATGTCATACCTATGTCGGTGTTTGAGACAGTACCATAGGAATAGAACTCCAAACACTATGCAAGCCAAAGTTGCAAGTCCTGCGTATGACCAACACCAAGCCAAGAAGCGTTCTGGAATAAATGAAAAATGTATTTACAAGATGGATAAAAGGAAACAGAATGTCATTCCATTTAAATCCAACAATATAAGCATTCAGTCAAAATCATTTTCACACCTTGTGGGAATGTAACAAAAAGATATACAATGTCACATCCATTCACATTAAAGCAATCTTTAAATGTCAGTGAAGCGAACCGTTTGAAAAATAGAGACACCCTTCACGAAAACAGAGTTACAGACGTGGTTGATTTAAGTACGTTTTTATCCCTAGAAATGGCACATTCCTTCACTGTTTTAACCAAGTTAACTTGAAATATAGATGTTAGGGAGCATACAGGTAAATGTACACACAAACACTGTTCTTCCACCACTAACACCCCTAGAAAGGCATATGCTTAGCAGTAATACTTTTACTGTTGATACAAGGATGAAACTTGGTCTAGTGTCGCATGTTCTGTAGATATAATGACAAATCTAATTGTCTGGTGACACGTTCGATGATGAGGACAGTACGTGGAGTGATCACCCCTAATTACCCATCTACACTGCGTGTACAAAGGCTAAATAAGAGAAAGGATTCTGTCCTGTAACAATCCTACTCATTCCCCAGCGGTGTGCGCAGCTGAGCAGGTGTCTGTGGAATATGTTGGCAGCAGCATACAGTATTCAGTTCTTGCCACAGATGCTTCAAGGGGTTCAGATCAGATCAGCTTCAGAGGCTTTACACGACATGTATGAAAGAAGCCAAAGGCGTGACACGAGAATGTCAGTTCGCAACCCAATGGAACTGAATTAAGAAGTTCTAAAACCTTACTTTACTGTGAAAGTGTAATCCCAACGACCACACTTAATATTCTAACGACTTTCTGAAATGCCACTGGCTAATAATACCAAGAGCTCAGTTAGTAACGTCGTCCCTAATGTGGAAATATACCTCCAGTTCCTGTTGATCTATTGTCCATTTTCACAATGTGTTCTTGGTCAATGCTATATTCTTTTAAATTGATATTTTTTACCTGTGATAATCTAGTACTAGCGATTCTACTGTCCATCGATATCAGATTTCTTCTTCCTAACATATTCATATTTTATTAAAATTCTCGTCACGATCTGGCTGAAATATTTCTGATTTAACATTATACATATTAACTCACTCCCTCAATCAAGCTTGCCACTAGGTGCATCACGAAGAGTGTATTGGAATCTGTGTTACAGAGAAAGCCCAATCCCGAGACATGCTTTTCTAAATGGAATTGCATAATGAAGACAGGAAATGTAACAATACTGTGCTTTCCAGTCTTATACTTACTTCACAGTGTTTTTATTCTGACTATGTGTGTACTACATTGACGGGAATAAGAAAAATGTCAACAACGAAGAGAAAATACTGATAACATGCTAGAACATAAGGAAATATAGACGTCAACTCAGCGAAGCATCAGTCGCCATTATCTTCCGAAAAAGATTGGATCGCAAACAGCATAATGGCAGTGAACATTTGAATGAGGCACTTAGAAATCATCAGATGTTCATCATGAGACATACACAAGTAAAATTTACATAAACATGAGTTATGTAAACTGTTAACAGAATATGTCCAATACTCACTGTTTTGTGGTATACATTTTCCATCATTTTGATGACAAATATCACAGCTGGGGCAGCTTTTGTCACAGTGCTCACCGTGGTAACCTTCCTCACAGCCAATGCACACACCTCTCTTGCATGTTTGATCTCTACATTTTTCACAGTCAGCTGGTGCAACCTTGGGCGTTTCTACACCTTGGCGACACTTACAAGTATAAGGGTCACAATCATCATCGACACAATTACGGCAACGTGTGCTGCAGGCCGTGTTTGGTGAACAAAATCCATATTTACAACCGTCTGAACACGTCCCATTTCTTTGACATAGTGGACTCGGACTTTCGGCTACCTTGTAGCATCTTCGAGAACAAGGAGATGAACAATTATCTCCTCGGTATCCATCAGCGCATGCTATACATGAACAATTTGGTTTGTGGCAGCCATATTTACAGGATCCAGTGCAGTTCTCAGCGCAATCCAAACCGCAATAACTCGCATTGCATTCAGTACATTCTTCTTTACAAGCATAGCAGTTATCGCCAAATCTCTCCTTACAAGACTGAACATTACTAAGGCCTGAAAAAAGGAAAAGCGTCCTATGAGTGTGAAACGTTATAATTAAACACTTATGGATGGTCAGCTTCTTTATTTATCATTATCCATAACGTTTGTCATCTCTATGCCACCAACTTCTAGAATGCCACCCAAATAAATCATTATTATCTGTACTGTTGGTCCACAGATAACCCTAATTCACGAGTGTATCAGGTTTACTTACAACACCCTTAAAGAATTAAATTCCACATGTGGATGTCCAATGTGGAGATATCAGAAAGGTGGTGGCAAGTTAATTGTAAATTAAACATAAATTATGTCCGATATAGTTTCAGCCCAATAAACGACAAATGTGACAGCAAGCTCTCGTACTCACTGGTAAGCGTCAGCAGTGGGAGAAAGCAAAGTAGAACAGGTAGATGTCCCATCATGCTCCTGCAAAAACAAAGAAAATAGAGTTCAGCGGAGGATGGATAACACCTACCTACCTACCTACCTACCTACCTACCTACACAAATACAAACATACATACGTACGTGCGTGCGTGCGTGCGTTCGTGCGTGCGTTCGTTCGTGCGTTCGATCCATCCATCCATCCATCCATCCATACACACACACACACACACACACACACACACACACACACACACACACATACATACATACATACATACATACATACATACATACATACATACATACATACATACATACATACATACATACATACATACACAGCCAAATACACACATACATATATACGATGCAGTTAGGTGATTTAATTATATTTCCGTGTACATATGAAGGATGTACGATAATGTTACAGTGTTCGGATAATCTGAAAGACTCAGCCTTGCTACAATGTTACCATTCAAACACTAACACACCGTGTTTAATACCTCTGACACTGCACTTGAAAGGAAATGGTCTAACTAGAATAACAATAGCGAATATTGTCTTTTTTAAAGGTTGCTCCGAAACTTTTATAATTCTAACTTACACTTACGCTGCGTCAAAATGTAATATTTCTAAAGTAGAACGAGTATCCTTGACCTAAAAATACGTGTTTGAAACATATGAGACACCCCCTTACAAACCGGTCAGCGTTGAATATGTCATTATGCCTATGAATTAATGTTTCTCAAGTTAATCAGCCTTACAAGGATGTGAGTATAGAAACACAGATGTCCAAAAGACTAGTGACTGATATCAAGAGCATCAATCGGCGCAAACGGCATGACCACAGGTGTGGTGTTAATAAATCAGATACAGTCATCACGGTGACTGAATATTGAACACACGTGCCGTAAAGGCTCGACACATAAACCCCGATAAAATTTAGACAATTTACAAAGTACCGATTAGTTAATATGGTATCACTAACGTCATTTGAAAAATTCTCAGCTCTTTTGAGTTGTATATTGTTTAACTGAAAGAATATTCGTTGTTGGTTATAAACATCGGTATCTTCGAATTATAACATTTCGCCGGCCCACCAAATATGACAGTGACTTATCACTATATATATGTTACCATTTCCTGCTTTTTGTAACGATTGTTTTGGGCTGTTTTGTGGTTACATATGGAATAATATCCGACAGGAAACTGCTTTAGTGAAAGTCTCTCCAAACGCTGATGCCTCTATATCATAGCTATCTGACATATTGCTGGAATATTGCTAGAATATTTGTTAAAAGCGACGCAAAACCATATTCTCGTACTCAATAACCTTAATAATATTTCTTAATGAAGGGTACATTAATGACATCAGATTCTCACAGGTACACACATTCAACCCTTCATTTCATCCAACCACTATCACTAGCCCTTCTTAAAAAGAAAACACCACCCATCCACTGCACCCCTTATTACAACCCCTTATTGCCAACTCCCTACAGCAGTGAGTCAGCTGCATTCCCTTTTGCAATATCTGGTAACAAGAGACACGCATGAGAACCCCGCCACGCGGCAAGAGAACAAAGACTCAAGTAGACAGACTAAAAGACTAAGCAGGGAAGTGTTTTGATGATCAGAATGTAACGTTTAAACGCATCGCCAGAAATGTTCAAGGTAAATGTTCACACTTATTTTAAATTTCTATTTAATTTTTATAACCCAAAACATTATAGTTGTCTGGCAGCTCCATGCAAACGTCAAATATCTTGGGGAACATCAGTCACGAACAAAGGATCTCAAACCAACAGCCTGACTCTCTCTCTCTCTCCCCTGTTTGTAAAATCCTGAACTATATCAGTGTGTATCAACATGCTACATGTGTACAGCAGGTGAATGGTCATATGGTCATGGTACGGACGTACCAAGGCATGTTATCAGTTACATGGAAGATTAAAGCACTGATGTTAAGCACTAATGCCATCATTTTGACTATCAATACTATTAAGTAATTTGAAAAATTCATAACGAATTAATATATAACTTCATGCCGTTCATAGCTACCTCCTATAGGTCATTTTGGCAATGAAAAGATGTACTGAAAAATCCACTACAAGCAATTATGCTTTCACAAATAAATATATAGCATTTATATACACACACCATCAATCGATCGAGTGTAAGCAACAGTACACAATGGATGCAAGGTTTCGTATATGTATTAATGACATCTCTGCTAATAGATTGACATCAACTCTGGTGTCAGACAGGGGTGCGTTTTGACCCCTACACTTTTTGACAACGACTTGGCAAGGACAACAACAACAACAACAACAACAACAACAACAACAACAACAACAAATGGAATGCGAGAACTATAGTACGTTTAGTGTTTTATGCCGGCGGCGTTCCTGTAACTCATTGTGAGTTCATTTTTTATAAAAATCCTCTTTTTCCTTTCCGTCAGCGTTTTCACAATAGTTGTCCGTGCATTATTTCTGTTGTTTTTTAAGGAGGAAACCCTGGGTATGTGCTTGTTAACTGGACCATTCATTGATGCAGTTTTGGCTATTTCATCTTCTATTTCGTTTCTTTTCCAGTAATTGCCTAGGTTTGATGATAATACTCTGATGGAGTATAAGAGGACAGGGCTTGAAGTGATGATTTGGAGTCTGACAGGATGACATTGTTTTTCTAGGTGAATCGTTTCTCGATTGAACAAATATTATAGATAAGGAAACAGCCAAATCGTGCACCCCCTGGTATATTTTGCAATTTCGAGTTTAGAGGTTTTGACAATAAAATGCTCAATATATTGTATGGCAGTTAAATTGGTGTTAAATTGAGATATGGGCACTATGAGCAGTATCCACTTTCTCTAACAGATATAAGAACGCTTAATATGTCATCATGACTATAAACGTGGCTAAGGTTGGAATTGAACAATGGGGGCAGTTAAGTGTTACCAAAGTGCATTAGGGATAGATGGTGAACATTATTTACTCCAATGAGAACATGAGACACTTGTATCTGAATATATTATAATCCATATATGTATAAAACAACTCTGTCTTCAAACGATGTAAAATATACTAGTACCTAAGCAAATATCTGTGTCAATGAAATGAGGTGAGACGTTTTCCATGCCCTGGAATTGCATGCTGCGCTTTAATTGTGTATGCTGGGCATAAACGTAAAATAAACTTGCCATTAATATCTGTGTAAGACTATATATATATATTTTCACAATTTGTCATCTTTGGCATCGACAGGGTCAGTGTGAACATGGAACCTATTTCTACTTTTGCATCCCTATTCTTATATAGAAGAGAAAAACATTGTAGAGCAGTAGGCTTGAATTTAGACACTATCGATATAGACACTAACTTTAACATCACAAATAATATTTATTTCATGAAACATCCGCTCACAGAAGAATAGAATACAAATCTGGCCATGATAAATTTTACACACATCACATACCCTAAGTAACAATCTCGCTGATGTCACCTAGGCCTCGCTTACTGCAACAGTTAGCAATAACTTGCAACACAATGCAGCGGTATTCATAACGGATGTATTCGTACGCGGGATTTACGCAAAGCGATTTTATACAATTTGTGACAGCCATCCTTCGATAAATCCACAAATCCTTAAATATCGCACATACATCTGTCTCGATATATAGATCTAGAATGACCATGGCCATGTCTATGACGGTCAGGTTGAAAAATAACATACGTCACCAGTACATGGCATAACGAGGCACAACGACCGGAATCAAAATGAGATTCCGCTTCCCTTTTCCATAATACATTGTCAAACGTTATCTGCACTGTATGGTAGGATTTTCTTACTTTGCGTGCTAGAGCCAAGAAAGAACATCAAGTATCCTCGCTCGCAAACTGTAGATCACTTCACTCTCGAATCCTCTACCCTATATCTCGCCTCTCTGACAGCGTAACGGGGAAGGAGTGGCCCTCACGTGACAGCTTGTTTGGCCGTATGTGTGTCTCTTTTCCTTCATGGGTTACCCTGATCAGAACAAGTAGTCACATGGGTAAACATAATAGATTATCTATATTTAATCTGAATATTACAGTTCACATAGTTATACTCTCCTGCTGTTTCTCAAGAACTCTGTGTAGTCTCACATCCTGTGTAGAGTGAATACTTACAGTCACTTTACTATATTCACTGAGTTGTATCTCAAATGTCTCACACCCAGTGGAGACTGAATATTGCAAGTCACATTACTAATAATTAAAATAATTCTCATTGTGTACCGAATGTCTCACATCCTGTGTAGACTGAATACAAACAGTCACATTGCTATATTCCGACTGTGTTTTTTCTGAAGTGCCTCACACCCTGTCTTTACTAAAACAAATAAAACTTAAAAGTCACAGTGCTATACTCTATGTTGGAACCTAAAATGTCTCACATACACTGACGACTGAATATTGTCACATTGCTATATTTTCCCTGTGTTGTTTCTCAAATGTCTCACAATCTCTGTAGACTGACTATTACAAGTTACATTGTTGTTCCATCTGTTTTGTATCTCAAATGTCTCATACCCTGTGTAGACTATCTATTATAAGTTACAGTACTATATTCGATCTCTCTCTCAAATGCCTTACACCCTGTTTAAACTGGGTATCACAGATCATACTTCTATGTTTCTTTTTCGCTGTTTCTCGGATGCCTCACACCCTGTTTAAACTGGGTATCACAGATCATACTTCCATGTTTCCTTTTTGTTGTTTCTCGGATGCCTCACACCCTGTGTATGCTGAATATTACAATTCTTACTTTTATGTTTGCTTCTTATTACTTATCATATACCTCACAGCCTACGTAGACTGAATATTACGAAAATGATTTGCAATATTTCGTTCTTTTTCATTTACAAACACATCACAAAATCTGTATAATGAATTTCAAAAATCATATTCGTTTCTTCATCTTATCTTTTCATAGACTTGTTTGTTTACATGTCTTCGTTACATGACTGAAGTACTACTATACGGATACAGGCAAAGCAAACCCCCATATATAGGTAGAATTTGTGAATGTCGGATTGTGACAGTAGGCAAGACAATATTTCCCTTCCAGTGGCCATACTGCGTGAACACTGATTTGCATTTTTGTAATTATAGTTTTCACTACTGCTTTACATTTTCACCAACCGGAATATCTTTCTGAAGATATTCTAAACTTAGACCCTGTGCAAACTGAATGTTACAATTTACAGTACTACATTTCACCTTGGTCGTGTCTCAGACACTGTATTCCCTCTTCGTTTTTTACCAAGTACCCCACTCATGCGTATACTGAAAATCACACGTCACGTATCCACAATTCTTCCTTGTTATTTCTCAAATGCACAACATGTGAATTTTGAATATACTAAATCATACATATAAAATTCTTGCTTGTTGTTTCCTGAATACTTTACATGCTGTTGGTACTGAATATATCTGTATTTCTTCTTTGTTGTTTGACAAACATTTCAAAACGATTTGGAATTAATTCGTGTAAATATGTTGCAGCCTACGTTTGATTTCAAGACTCTCTTAAGCTCTAGGACATGCTGGTAGGAGTGTATGAGGTCACAGAGTGCTCTATCCCAACCCCAAATAACAAACTATATTTTAAGAGATTAAACATTCACAGGATATCACCAAAGCTCCGATGCTTCTATTTCCTTTTCTAATTACAATTACTACTCACCTCACTACTCAATCGCCTTAATACTCACACTACTCAGAAAATATAGATTTACGAGAGATCAAACATTACTGGTACTGTTGGTGCCACTATTACATTGAACTAAAACGGTTATAGTGCTGTTAGGAGTGGTATTTACAAGTATCAACCTGAACTAAAACTGTTCAAGAGTTATTCATTTTTACCCTACAAATGTACAATAGTATAAGCTGTTTCTGTGTAGTTCAAAGTGAAAATGCCTTCAGCAACCCATGCTTGCTCCAAAAGGCGACTATGCTTGTCGTAAGAGGCGACTAACGGGATCGGGTGGTCAACCTCGCTGACTTGGTTGACACATGTCATCGGTTCCCAGTTGCTCGAGCCGATGCTCATGTTGTTGGTCACTGGATTGTCTGGGCCAGACTCGATTATTTAAAGACCCCCGCCATATAGCTGGAATATTGCTGAGTGCGGCGTAAAACTAAACTCACTGATTCAAAATGATGATAAAAATACATATTTTTATGTAACGTTGCATCATTATGTAACATATTGTGAGATATGTGGGAGGAGTGCTTGTGTCGAAACGTAAAAATGCAAAAATACATTGTACATCCATATCATGTAAGGCGTTCGTTCAAATTGTCCATCTAGATATATTGCACAATCTTAAAAGAGGTAATGCCAATGTTATCCACCCGCCTTTCTCATATGTAGCCTACCTGGTAAATTACAAACAGTTACCAACTAACCTTTCCAATGATTGTGATACACATTACTCGTCAATTTGTTGCCAACTTACTCACCTATATCTACACCAAGGTAGCACGATTGATACGACCTGCGACGATTCATGCATTACAACCTCCCATCCACTGTGTAGTACATACTCATTCAGGGCAAAATGCCCAATCTGAAAGTAGAAACACTAGGTCAGGATGAACTGTAGATACGAAAAGGTTCCGCCTCTGATGGCGGACAGAGTAGGTCGTGTGCTTTCCACCGTTGAAAACACCAGGTGACGACGCTGAATACTCTATCAGACATATATACCAAACGTCTATGTCACTACTCACCCAAAAGGTAAGTGAGCTGAACGGAGGGCTCCACACAGGCGGTACACATTTACTTGAGTATTGCGCAGTTGGGGCTTTGAGTCGTCTTCCCAGCTGTACTGGGAAGAGAGATCCTAATGTTCACCCTATGATCCTTAGACACAAATGGCATTTTCCTAACGAGTTCCCATACAGTATATGTATATACATTTCATACTGCTATACTACCATGTACTGTGCTTAAAGTTAAACCTGTGTTATGTAGTAGGTGTAATTGTAGAGTGAGGTATGTGAACATGACCAGGGTTAGGAAGTGTCCGGAGACGTTCTGTCAGTCATTACATAATGTTCTATATATACCACAACGAATGCTGATTAATCTGTAGAGTTACTTAACCACAGACAGATAAACACTCGAATGCACGCGCTCATACACACACACACACGCACACACATCGCTTTAGAAAATGAACGTACCTATTATCACACAGGATCAGGGACATGACATTCATCCGACCAGACTTATATTTGGGACATTTGTTCACACCACAGCTATGCGTGTTTGCGAAGTAGGTCATGATAGCTTTCCAAGAAATCTAGCTCTCCCGGGGAAACAAGCTACCTGTGTAGTCATGCACATGCGCTACCCCGCCTCCTATACCACAGCCAACGATCACAGCTGCACCGCTCAGTGATGATACTGGCGTTTGTTATGGTGGTTTGTGAATCTTCAATTTGGGAAGGAGGGGAACATGCACACGAAATACACATCCGGTGAAGTATGTTTGAGGCAAGTATCCCGGGCTGGTATGGGATAACTGTCTCTTCAAATACGGAAGTCCATCAGTGGGTCCACAACAAGTGACTTACTAAACGTAATTATAAATGTCGACTTCAGGGCACTCCATTCTGTAACTAATGTCACTGTAATATTGTAAACTGCCATTAATTATGTAATAAAATCAATACAAAGCTGGTGGTTAAAACATTGGTCACGCTGAAGTTAGAGCCTCGTTCTAGTAGTAATGCTTTTTTCTGCTATACCTAGCCGTGATGTAGCTGGAATAATGCTAAAACCAGATACCCATACTCCTCTTTTGAATACTATTCTAAAATACATTCACGAAAGTGTTAGGTATCATAACTCTGAAATGATGTTTGTTTTAAATGAATTATTATTTGTACCAATGTATCTTAAGTGACATATGTATTGTTTTTTAAATGACCTCTTACAATGCCCGTCAAGAACCCAGCAACAAAAGAACCTGCGCATGCCTCACACCAACTTTTAGCCCAATGTTCAACACTCTCCCTTTTTCAGCAAAGTTTATATATTAGTAATTTAGATCTGATTCACAAAGGAGTATGTTGTTTGTTTTTTTCTGTTCCAGACAAGATGGACTATAACAGACACAACCCGGTGGCAAGTCTGATTATTATCACTCTGGTGAATGTAATTCTGCTCAGCCAATACGGTAAGATCACTTTGTTTATAAGACAACTCGAATTATACACTGGATACTGAGTTGAGTGGGTAGAGTCGTGGATCCGACAAACTCCCTGTGATATTAAATTTTGTTAGGAGCAATATTTTTGGTCACCACTTGAACGTATAATACTTGTTTATACCACGAAGCGATATGGTCAGTCAGTAAAATCGTCCAAAGTGTATAACTTTAAATTAATTTATACGTCATCAAGTGATAAGCAATAAATATATATCAGCTGTTCATTCGAACTGTAAAAACCCTGGACTCTGTATATAAAAACAGAAACAAATAGCCCAATATATTTTTACATAAATATTTTACTTCATATTAATGGCTGTGTACTATATTTTTATAACAAATTCCATGACATGCAATATATCACGGAAATATTTACTTTTTTTTGCAAACGTTACACGTGAACGGAAGTATGTTTTTGCTTGTATGTTATTTATTGCTATCTCAGTAAATATAGGGCAAGTACAAGAAAGATATTTAAAACAGACTTGCGCCATATTAGAAATATATACTGGACAGCAAAAGAACGGCAACGTTGGTTTGTTTTGTCACGTTTTTAAATAGAACCCATAGAAATGAAGGTTTAAACGTTTGTGAAATTTCATTGTTTTTGGAAAGTTGCGTTTCTCTTGCTGTTTCGTATATGTTCACAGTACTGTATTGTTTCTGTATATGTACTTGTGTTAGATTCGTCCAGTAAAATATATTGTTTGCATTAACACCGAACCGTATGTATGTAGTGCAACGTCAAACGTGATTAGCACAGCAATAGTGTACTGTCGTATGTTGAAGGTGACACCAAGTGCGTGTCTGAAGCTCGCCGAGTCTTGAAGGCTGGCTGTGAGAACTACTGTCCCGAAAATCAATGTCCCGAGGAATGTACTGACTGTATCAGCGGCTTCTATGGGCCTGACTGTAGACGGAGCTGTAGGGGACACTGCTTGAAAGGACTGTGTGCCCTACTGGCCAATGGTCGAGCCATCAACTGTACGGATGGGTGTGTGTTGGGGTGGAGGGGGTTAACATGTAGCACAAGATGCAAGTATCCGTGTCTTGAGTGTGACAGATATACAGGAGATTGTGTAGGACAATGCAGGGATGGTTTCTATGGAGCTGGATGCTTAGAACGATGTCCGTTTCCATGTTCCAAGTGTGACAAAAACACTGGAGTGTGCTTGAACAGTTCCTCTGTTAATATTGACCTAAGTCTGCAGCAAAACGACATGCCTGTAGCATTACGTCAGACACACGTTAACAACACACGCACTGTTCACACCAGCAACAAGTCACACAGCAGTCGAGGTAAGGCACTGACAAGAGTGGGTGAGTGCGTTTAGTTTTGCGCCGCACTCAGCAATATTCAAGCTATATGGCGGAGGTCTGTAAATAATCATGTCTGTACTAGACAATCCAGTGATCAACAGCATGAGCATCCAAATACGCAACTTGAAACCCATGACATGTGTCAACCATGTTAACGAGCCTGACCACCCAGTCCCATTAGTCACCTCTTACGACAAACATGGGTTACTGAAGATCAATTCTAAACCGGATCTTCACAGGTTCTGATGTTGAAGTCAACTATGTACTATATACTATTTTTAACGATGTGAAACACTTTTAGTCCAAATCCGTTGTTCATTGTGGCGTACAATATAAAACTAAAACTTAAGAGTTCATATCACATGTATCTATATGTTTAATTTGAACAAATGAAATGTGTGAGAACTATATAGTTCCTGTTTCAGATGCACACCAACACTTTGCCACGCCGACAACAGCCTTCAGTGACAGATGGACAATATCCGCATATTTTCCAGCAGCAATTGCTATATTGTCTGCAGTAATTACCTTCGTTATTGTCAGTTTCACCTTCCTCAGGTACGTATATGTTCAACAGTGATGCCGAGATATGCATAAACAATCCACCTGCCTGCCTCATGTCACACAATTGCTGGATTAATGCCTCAAGACCTCTGCTGGGGATTCTAGAGTATGGAATGTCAAAAACTGCACATAAAACGTGTGTTAGGATAATCCAGTGACTGACATCATGCAACTGAGATACATTGATATGCATTCATCAAACCCATTAGTCGCCTCTTTTAAACCATTTTCTGCCGTTTGTTCTTAAGGATTTCATTTGATTGCGTTCATGATGTAACTGTTATGTTGTCGGCAGGCGAAAAACAACATTCATATCCGAATAGAAGACAATGACGTATTTTATTGCTGGTTACCATAGTCACCACTAGTGTGACAACTGCACTGGATCTCAAAACATATCTTAAATGTACGCGTTGTCCACTGAATGAATAGAGCGGTCATATGTGTACAGAGGCAGTCCTAGATGATATCTAGATGGTATCGTCCTAAGTAAGAACTTTCAGTTTACGATAGAGCTAATGCAAATTGTCACGATATAATGAAATGTCGTCATACTCTGTTTCACAGACTGAAGGCGACGATGGATCAAAAGAGGAAAGGATTTCAGCTTGTAAACTCAACACAAACGAAGAGTCTAATCGGCTCCTCATGTTCCAAAGTGATGAGTTTCAACGAACCCATTATCACCGACGTATCCGTATGTGCCTGACGATTCATGAATAAATGCAAGTTATGAATACATTCTGGAGTTAGCTTTCCATTTTGATTGGTGCATTGAACAATTTGATAAATATTTTGGGGGTTAAAATTCCAAAGTTCTGCGAAACTGACATAACATTAATAAGGGCCTTCTTAGCACGAGATTTTAGATCTATAACACCTTTTGTAAAGTTCATGGTATGGGATAACACAAGTCCAAGATAGTTATATTGATTGATAATAGACACATTTTTGCCATTCAAAAAACATTTTTCGTTACAGGCGACAGGCCCACCGCTTCTAAAGATAACTATGTTTGTTTTGTTAAACTTAACAAATAATTTCCATTCATTTGTATAACGTTCCAAGATATTCAGTTGGTTTGTTTGATTGGCATGATTAGCATGATTAGAAGCTGGTGAGTGAGAGTGACAACTCTTGACAACGGTATAAGGATCCATACCGAAACGTCGCATCATATGTAATAAAGAAGTTGTTATCCATAAAGAATCTTACCCTCTTATTCAGTTGGTGTTGTATATAGTATCTGACACTAAAATTACATCATCGGCAAAAAGGAGGATAAAGATTTCAGTCATATCTTGGACCAATTGCATCCCATCTTTACCTGAATTAGAAATATCATAATACAGTTCGCGTATGAAGAAAGAAAACAATACTGTATATAGGGCTTAAAATACACCCTTGTCGAACTCCCATGGGACAGACGAAAAAATCGGTGTCATCATCAACGCAACGAACACATGATTTAATATTCAAATAGATAGATTTTAAAACAGAAATTACATCTTCCCTTGCAAACCAGACTTTCGTAAGCAGTGCCGTAATTTCCACAGAGTCAAAAGCTTTCTTAAAATCAACAAATGCAACATAAAGTTTATGTTTATTACTCGCCAGACACTTTTGTATTATCGCATATAGTGTAAAGTAGCTGAATAATCTTTTCTAAAAGCCGCCTGGCATTCAGGCATTAAATTTCGTTTGTTAGCTGTCTGGTGCTAACACTCTTGCGGACTTATTCTCCTTTTCGTATTTAGACATATCCCCATGATGCAGGATTCACTATAAAATTGCTCACAAAATGTCCTCTGTTGAGGAAAATACCTCACCGGTGACTGACAGTCGAAAGACACTTCTATCAACCGAGCGGTATAGTGGAGCGTTTTATTATCATGATGCAAACACCCACTGTGAATGTCCGCGTAAACTCTCCATTTCCTAAAAAATAATGCAGCGTATTATTTGCAAGGAATTTCGAGTCACGAATCTAGTTTAAAGAAGATGTGGATCCAATGGAAGCGAACTGTTCAATATTTCGAAATTTACGCCTCCCACTTGACAAACACCTTCGTGTTCGTTTTCATGTTTGACTCATCAGTTTTCTTTGATGATAGCTTTCTTTGAAAACTAATAGAGGATACCAAACGACCTTCCGTGTAATACCATTTTTATTAAACGAGTTAATGATTTCGCTTTCGCTCGTTTGATACTAAATCTTTAATAAAAGAGTTTAATAAAAAGGATATTTCACGGAAGCGAGTTTAGTAATCTGTTTATTACTCGCCAACATAAATTGACAGAAACTGAAGCGAAATTCCCTACAGTGTGATCACTCTCAGCTTTCCGCGAGTCAAACAAGGGCTATTAAAATTGCTACATCTGCATTAGCATTGTGACGTCACAACTATGAACCATTTTGACGTCTTACGTCAAGCGGTATTACACTAGTGCAATATTGCCGTAAAAATATTACACTTAGGAGATAAGCATCATGTGTTGGCCATTTTCCGGGTGTCATTGAGTATTTGAAGCATGGGAATGCATTTGGAACCGACGGCGTCAGCCGGAGGTTTCAAATGAAATATTCCCGTGCTTCAAATACTCAATAACACCCGGAAATTGGCCAACGCATGATGTTTATCGACATTGTAAACACAAAAGTAAACCAAAGGGTTTTACTGTCTGCACTCGTTTACATCGAGTATGGGTTCAGGAGTGAAGTGTCCTCAGCTGGCCGTTTGAGCTGGTTCCCATGGTAGCATCTGGAGTTGCTCTTTTGTGACGTCATTCTTACTTTACGTCACAATATGATTTGAATGACGTCAGCACTGTTGATGACACAAGAAAACAATTGTTTACGTGTCAATACGCAGTGAATAGTCTTTCAGTTTCCAGGAATCTAATACCATTTGATCATGTTTTTCAACCAATCAGATTACAGAACATAGTAACGTCTGGTTTACACTGCAGTATCTTCAAGGGGCAAGTAATAAAGCAATATACACGATATCGGGATCCTACTAACTTGAATAATTTTATAAAAAGGAAAACATAACGTGTTCCTCACTTGTTATAGATACGATAGTATCTACTTATTACATGTTAGTAAAATGGTTAGTTTATGTGGAATTTAAATAATAACCAACGGAATAATTCGCTTCAACGTGTTGGCATACATATCAGGAAATAAAGTATTCATCGCATAATTTCTTTCCCGAAGTCATGACAAACATCATACACGAGTGATTCATCCCGCGAGTCACCGCTTGATCAATATTGATAGCTGTATTGCTGTATGATTTGCGAACACATAAACCTCAACCCATTTTGGGGGGTTAAACATTCTTCTTTATTCGGAGTGTGTTACAAACTCACAATGCCTTAAAACCTGTTTTCTCCCTTTTCACATCATAAAAACGGAAAAGTAACACACTTGACCGAGCAAATCCTTTGTATTCTAGTAAGAAACACACATGACGGGTTGACATATCCCAGTATTTGACACTGTGCAACGTACAAACTAACACCAACAGACAGCCTGACTGCCATGCAGGATATAGTGTGTGACATGTGTATATCATGGAGCAAGGCCAAAAGGTGTTATTGCATCTCACGCCTCCTGTCCTTATATATTGAAGTTAAATACATTTTACAGTGATATACACCTTGAATACGCAGATGTTTTGAACAGAGTATCAAGTTGAGACATTGCAATGTAAATGCACTGTGATGCTCTTGACTTGAGACATGCATATAATAATAATAATAATTTACAGAGACTGTCCAACACCTTGTCAGTGGATGCCCTTCCTTGGCACAAACAGCATATCTTAAAAGACATGATGGCATGGCTCACTGCTTTTACTATCGTCTCCGCCATGCCTGTGGCTTTGACCCCGAGGTCCATCCATGGTACGACCCTGAACATGTCCAGGGCGTCCTGGAAAATGATGCTTTTAAACTTCTCTGGAATAGGCCAATATACAGCCTGAGACGAATTCCAGCCAACAAACCTGATCTTGTCCTTTTTGATAAAGCCAATGAAATTATTTATATCATTGAATTTTCTGTCCCTTTTGACAGCAATGTGATTGGCAAGATTCAGGAAAAGCATGATAAATATGCGGACCTCGCCTTCGAAATGTCTCGCTTGCATCCCAAGTACACTGTCGTCAGACTCCCCATTGTTCTCGGTGCCCTTGGTTTGGTACCTCCTGATCTCTTGGCGCAGATCAGGAGAGTGCCCGGGTTCTCCACCGGAAGCACACCCCTTCTGACAATCTGGGTAATGCAGAAGGCTGCAGTGTTGGGGAGCCTCCATATTCTCCGCAAAGTTCTTGGTGGGTTCGACCAGGCAGTGTTTCCTGGGAGAAGTCCCATTCGCTGTCTGGGCTGCGTGTAGAGGGGGCGAGGGTCCTGAGCTGATGATGAGCTTGACCAGCCTGACTGTGCCAGGATCACCCGAACCCTCTCTGCTGCATTTTCATTCTAATCTGTAAAAAATAATAATAATCGGATGATCCTCTGGTGATGCACGTCAAGACTCACGATGAAAGCAAGGAATTCCACAGCTATTTTAAGCGTGCCAAGGTTGTTGGACACAATTTGAACTTTGAAGTTGATTTTGCTCATGACGATGTACTGCTGGACGGTACAGTGATGGGAGTAAACCAGGTGAAGTCTTTCACCAAGTGTGCCCAGAGTCGGTCCTTTGTGGAGAAGCTTTCTGAGAAGCCATTGCATCGTGTTTACATGCAGTGTGTGGAACAGAACAGCAATCCAACCGACTCCTTTGCCTAGATGAAGTCAGCTGGTCTCAAATGTGAAACTGAGGGCTTCCTTTCTGCAGCTCAGGACCAGTCACTTCCCACTCGAAATCGCCAGAATGTTATTCTTAAAGAAAATATCAATATGAAATGTCGTCTTTGCAATGAATTTACAGAGACTGTCCAACACCTTGTCAGTGGATGCCCTTCCTTGGCACAAACTGCATATCTTAAAAGACATGATGGCATGACTCGCTGCTTTTATTATCGTCTCCGCCATGCCTGTGGCTTTGACTCCGAGGTCCATCCATGGTACGATCCTGAACATGTCCAGGGCGTCCTGGAAAATGATGCTTTCAAACTTCTCTGGAATAGACCAATATACAGCCTGAGACGAATTCCAGCCAACAAACCTGATCTTGTCCTTTTTGATAAAGCCAATGAAATTATTTATATCATTGAATTTTCTGTCCCTTTTGACAGCAATGTAATTGGCAAGATTCAGGAAAAGCATGCTAAATATGCGGACCTCGCCTTCGAAATGTCTCGCTTGCATCCCAAGTACACAGTCGTCAGACTCCC
The DNA here is from genome assembly GCF_037392515.1 of Haliotis asinina. Classification (NCBI taxonomy): domain Eukaryota; kingdom Metazoa; phylum Mollusca; class Gastropoda; order Lepetellida; family Haliotidae; genus Haliotis; species Haliotis asinina. Next base: position 52,213,965 of record NC_090286.1, read on the forward strand.
CATTGTTCTCGGTGCCCTTGGTTTGGTACCTCCTGATCTCTTGGCGCAGATCAGGAGAGTGCCCGGGTTCTCCACCGGAAGCACACCCCTTCTGACAATCTGGGTAATGCAGAAGGCTGCAGTGTTGGGAAGCCTCCATATTCTCCGCAAAGTTCTTGGTGGGTTCGACCAGGCAGTGTTTCCTGGGAGAAGTCCCATTCGCTGTCTGGGCTGCGTGTAGAGGGGGCGAGGGCCCTGAGCTGATGATGAGCTTGACCAGCCTGACTGTGCCAGGATCACCCGAACCCTCTCTGCTGCATTTCTATCTTAATCTGTAAATAAAGTAAATAATGAAGTAAATTGTTGTGTCTATGCTGCCGCTCGAACTTTGGAGGAACTTCACACAGTTTCCAAAGAACAATCTCCCAATACTAAGAACAATAAACCAAAGAAAAACCGGTTTCAAGTTAAACTAACAGAAACAAGAAAACATATATCCTGGATAGAGCTGTGCCTGAAATTAAGATCATTAGGGAATCCCATGTCTAAACGACAAAAGGCAATTAGGAGAAAATTAAAATTAGAGTACAAAACAACAAAAGAAAAGGTACTGCTCCAAATTGTCGATTCCCTTAAGGCAAAAATAAAAGTTTGGACTGAAAGAAAGAAAAAATGGGAAAAGAGAGACAAATTTATCAAACAAAATAAACTTTTCAAAAATAATGAAAAGCAATTCCATAGGCAACTTAAAACAAGTGATGATGGTGAGCATGATAAACGGCCTCCCATGGCTGCCAATGAAAGATTCTGGAAACAGTTGTGGTCTGTACCCGGCAACTGCAACCTGGAGGCACCATGGGTCAGTGATTATGACCATGCAATGCATGAGAAAGTAACTAGGTCGTTTGTGTGTTACATCTCACCAGATTGCCTGAAAGGTGTCATTAAAAAGTCTAAATCTAATACAGCTCCAGGGCCTGATGGCATTCGAAACCGGTATTGGAAACTGTTTCCCTGTGTCCAAGCACCATTACTTCACTGTTTCAATTCTCTTGTGGACACAGGTGATGTTCCTCCATGGTTCTGCAAAGGTCGCACAATACTCTTCCCCAAAAAGGGAGACTTGACTGATCCCAAAAACTTCCGCCCTATCAAGTGTTTGAATACTCAATATAAATTATTCACAGGGTGTTTGACAAACCTCGTGTCATCTTACTGCTCGTCCAATGAGGTAATTTACAGAGAGCAGAAGGGGGCGAGAAAGGGATGTTGGGGGTGCAAGGATCATTTTCTTGTACAGAAAATGATTTTGGAAGAGGCTAAAACATACCACCGCAACCTCTCCATGTGCTGGATAGACTACAAAAAGGCGTACGACTCTGTCCCTCACGAATGGAGTCTGAAGTCTCTTCAGTGTATTGACCTCCCTGAACGACTACTTGATTTACTCAAGTCTTTAATGAGTTGCTGGTCGACTCAACTTGAGATGTACTCGCAAGGAGAGGTGCAGACTTCGGAATCTATTCCAATCAGAAGGGGAATTTTCCAGGGGGACTCCTTCAGTCCTTTGCTTTTTTGTCTGTCTCTAAATCCTTTGAGTTTCCTGCTCAATAGGGAGGAAGGTTACCATCCCGGACCTCCTCAGCACAGATCCCCAACACCTCTTACTCATCTCCTATACATGGATGACATCGAGCTCCTTGCCAAAGGAGAGACCAATTTGAAAGAACAGGTTCTCCTTGTCGAGTCCTTCTCTAATGATATTGGCATGACTTTTGGACTCGACAAATGTAATACTCTTCATTTGAAACGTGGCAAGGTAACTAATGATGGATCGGTCAAGTTACAAGGGGGAGGAGTTATTGAGCATCTAGTGGAAGATCAGGCCTACACCTATCTTGGAATGCAAGTTCGAGACAAGCTCCAGAATGCCCAGATTCAGGATAAACTTCGGGCCGAGTATAAATCTCGTTTAAAGAAAATCTGGAGCTCAGAGTTAAATGCTCGAAACAAGGTCAAAGCCACCAATACTTTTGCTGTGCCAGTCCTCTCCTATTCCTTTGGAGTAGTTGATTGAACAAAACAGGACATCCAGGGTCTTGACCGCCTGACTAGAAGGATCATGTCTGATAACAGAGCACACCACCCTCGTTCCTCTCTTAATCGTTTATACATGCCAATCAATTCAGGAGGACGGGGTTTGATTAACGTGGAAGCTCTTCATGACAGAATTTTATTGTGTACTTTTGCACATATTTATTTGTCAGATGATCCTCTGGTGATGCACGTCAAGATTCATGATGAAAGCAAGGAATTCCACACCTACTTTAAGCGTGCCAAGGTTGTTGGACACAATCTGAAATTTGAAGTTGACTTTGTTGATGGCGATGTACTGCTGGACGGTACAGTGATGGGAGTAAACCAGGTGAAGTCTTTCACCAAGTGTGCCCAGAGTCGGTCCTTTGTGGAGAAGCTTTCTGAGAAGCCATTGCATCGTGTGTATATACAGTGTGTGGAACAGAACAGCAATCCAACCGACTCCTTTGCCTGGATGAAGTCAGCTGGTCTCAAATGTGAAACTGAGGGCTTCCTTTTTGCAGCTCAGGACCAGTCACTTCCCACTCGAAATCGCCAGAATGTTATTCTTAAAGAAAATATCAATATGAAATGTCGTCTTTGCAATGAATTTACAGAGACTGTCCAACACCTTGTCAGTGGATGCCCTTCCTTGGCACAAACTGCATATCTTAAAAGACATGATGGCATGGCTCACTGCTTTTATTATCGTCTCCGCCATGCCTGTGGCTTTGACTCCGAGGTCCATCCATGGTACGACCCTGAACATGTCCAGGGCGTCCTGGAAAATGATGCTTTTAAACTTCTCTGGAATAGACCAATATACAGCCTGAGACGAATTCCAGCCAACAAACCTGATCTTGTCCTTTTTGATAAAGCCAATGAAATTATTTATATCATTGAATTTTCTGTCCCTTTTGACAGCAATGTAATTGGCAAGATTCAGGAAAAGCATGCTAAATATGCGGACCTCGCCTTCGAAATGTCTCGCTTGCATCCCAAGTACACAGTCGTCAGGCTCCCCATTGTTCTCGGTGCCCTTGGTTTGGTACCTCCTGATCTCTTGGCGCAGATCAGGAGAGTGCCCGGGTTCTCCACCGGAAGCACACCCCTTCTGACAATCTGGGTAATGCAGAAGGCTGCAGTGTTGGGGAGCCTCCATATTCTCCGCAAAGTTCTTGGTGGGTTCGACTAGGCAGTGTTTCCTGGGAGAAGTCCCATTCGCTGTCTGGGCTGCGTGTAGAGGGGGCGAGGGCCCTGAGCTGATGATGAGCTTGACCAGCCTGACTGTGCCAGGATCACCCGAACCCTCTCTGCTGCATTTCAATCTTACTCTGTAAAACATAATAATAATAATACATAATGAGGGTACATATACTGCGGAATGCTCCATGCCACTTAGAGGCATGCTCAAAGCGCACACAAACATTTAAAAATAACACATAAAAGACACATGAGAAAAATACAAGCTTCGAGAAAGTTATGGTTTGTATCGGCTGAACAGGTGTGTTTTGAGGTTACGCTTGAAAGCTTGAAGAAATGGAGCTGCACGTAGTTTGAGTGGAAGTGAGTTCCATAGTGCAGTTGTAACAGAAGCAAAAGAGCGAGCACCAAATGTCTTGAGGTTGAATGGTGGAGGATCCAGCAGGTGTTTGTTACTGAATCTGAGGATACGAGCAGGAGTGTATGGTGTGAGAAGATCACATAGGTAAGAGGGCGCCTTGGAGTTAACACACTGGTAAGCGAAAGTAAGTATCTTGAAATCGATTCTTTCATGGATCCGTAACCAGTGCAAGGAGTCCAGAATAAAATGTATGTCACAAGAGGGCTTAGAGCGGGTAAGAAGACGGGCAGCTTTATTTTGGAGAGATTGCAGGCGCTTTATCTGGGTTTTGGAGGCACGTGTGAGCAGACTGTTGCAATAGTCCAACCTTGATAGTATGAGGGAGCGAACAAGCAGAGCCGCGGTGTCTTGGGTGAGTTGGTGGTGAATGCTGGATATATTACGGAGATGATAATGAATAGTTTTGCACAGCTGATTTATGTGAATTTCCACGGAGAGACTGTTGTCCAAGTAGACTCCCAGATTTCTCACAGCAGTGGAGAAAGGGATGGAAGTGTCCCCAATCTGAAGATGATCAAAGCGACACTTTTTCAGCCTGGCTGTGCAGCAGAGGTCACGAACCAGTCACGAATTCTGGGATATCATCCGGGTACCCACGGGAGAAAAACAATTGCAAAAGTTTACACCAGTCCACGGAAATTGCTCCGCATCAGTGCCCCTTTAACTGTGTCATCACTATGTGACGAGATTGCATCACACGTTTCTTCATGCAACCAACAGACTCAACAATCACACACAGAAAATCATCAACTGCGTCATCAACGATACTGTCACGTCTATCGAAAACTATCTCACTTCCATTCGTCTCCGAACACTCGAGCATTAATGATGAATAGCTGAAACACATAGCAATGCTCCGAACTTCAGAATGACATCATTATCATCGTCATCATCATCATCATCATCATCATCATCATCATCATCATCAATAACAACAAATTTCACAGGATTCCGTGGCTTATTTCTCGATACATCAGGATGTTTGAAAATCATAGTGCGTGACAGGTGTCAATGATAAAAGTTGCATGCTTCTCTCGAATTCCCTTTTGTAGCAGTGACACCCGAGTCGGCATGCTGATGTACGATCTCATGTACGTCTTTGTGTAACAGTGTTTTCCGCCCCTTACCCGCTGATGAATGCATTCTTGTAACAGTGTTGCCTACCGACTGATGTACGGCTTTGTGTAACAGTGTTATCCGTCTCCTACCGGCTGATGTACGGCTTTATGTAACAGTGTTATCTGTCGTCTACCGGCTGATGTACGGCTTTGTGTAACAGTGTTATCCGTCTCCTATCGGCTCATGTACGGCTTTGTATAACAGTGTTATCTGTCGTCTACCGGCTGATGTACGGCTTTGTGTAACAGTGTTATCTGTCGTCTACCGGCTCATGTAAGGCTTTGTGTATCAGTGTTATCCGTCGTCTACCGGCTCATGTACGGCTTTGTGTAACAGTGTTATCCGTCGTCTACCGGCTCATGTGCGGCTTTGTATAACAGTATTATCCGTCGTCTACCGCCTGATGTATGTCTTCTTGTAGCATTGTTTTCCGTCTCTTTGAGTAGCAATGTTATCAGTTTCCTACCGGCTGATGTACGCGTTTATGTATCAGTGTTAAAAGTCGTCTACCGGCTGACGTACGTCTTTAGGTAACAGCGTTATCCGTTTCCTACGTTGACGATTACGTTCAGGTGAGCTGCTTACTATCCTTTGTATTATATTCCTGATGGGTGTCGATGGGTGAGACAGGATACGCTCGCGAATACCTGATATCACCATCATGTGACAGTGATTCATAAATACAGTTCATCACTTAATCCAAATCGTTCAATGACTCACATGTCTTGTAGATGGGGGAAAAGGGTTTTGTCACTTTCAAATAGTTTTATTTTACAAAACTACAATTATGCATACATGATACAAACGATGCTGCCTTATATGGATGTTCAGAGCGTTACACCAACATAATTCACCAAAGCACAGACACTTATTGCTACAAATACTAAAATTCCGACCCATACGCATCGCACTGTTGATTCTCTAGATGTGCAAGTTGTTCTAGTGGATCTTGAAACAGGATTCCTCTCTTGAAGAAGCCAATAGCATTCTCTAAGCCTTTTCAAAGAAGTCTGAAAATATAACAATACGTTGGATTGCTGAATATCAATAACTGCAATTTCATGTAACTTCACGGATATCCTCGATAAAGTGTACAATTGTAAATTGATTCGGGTGTGCATGGAACACATAACGTCATTTTTTTTATCATGTCTGAAAACCTGACTTGACAGATACTGGTTCAAATGTCACGAGAAATGACCACTTTGTGGGTCATACACAGGGGAATATTTTCATTGAACCGGGTTTTCAACAGGTACGTGACTAATTATATCAACTTCAGTACGCGCCTGATTAAAGGCATCGCGTCTTTGTTATACATACCGCATCTGGAAACATGGATCTCCTCTGTTCAGCTAGACGGTTAACACATTCGTACAAATCAGGTGGGTTTTTGTTGTCGTTGGTGTTCACGCTTTCCAGGAGGTAATCCAGAGCAATGAAAATAGCGGCAGGACCTTCACCCTCACTGAAACAATGAACGAGTATATTGTCTACAAATGAACGTATCATCCCAAACTGTGTTCCACAGAAGATATCGCTTGTGTGAGATCAGACTAGGAGATGTCGCTTTGACAGTAGATTTTGCACAATACCCTGACAATGCTATGACGTCATGACCTTGATGATGTCACAATGCTATGACATGTTGCATTGCAAATCTACTGCCAGTGCTGTGTTCAGAGATGTACATTTATATTGAAAACTAATGAAGAATGATTTTGGATTATAAATAGAATCTCACCCTCGTGTCTAATGATATCACCAGACAAGCCTCGGATATTTGTTAGTTTATCACCTCGTGTTGATATATTTGATATCAGTATACACTTGGGTGAGATTCTCTAAGTATGTCAGAACCCACCATCCTCAACTTATCTTCAAGTCATCCAGTGGATATTGTAATTAAGATGTTCGATAGCGTGAGCAACTGCTAATGGTAGCATGGTAACGCTGAAATTATCTGAGGTTTGTTCCTCTACTTTTTTTGTTTTGTTCAAATAACACTTTATTTATACAGGACAAATTGTTTGGATAGCAACTTCTTGGGTTTATTTTCACGACGTTTCAGGGCTTATCCTATACTAGCCCCCTCATCAGGATGAGCTGAACTCAACAGTAAGGCTTAACTGTTAACTCTGCCCATGACCTCACAATGCCATGATAACATGATATCAGTAGCTAACAGGAATACTATGACAACATAATAGAATTAGTAGTGAATGGTTACAACTAACATGACTCACAGAATGAATACATCTTATTTTGAATATATAGTAGTGTTGCTGGATTAAACTAGAAGTGACAGATCCTTATTATATCCTTCGCAAATCTTCAGCTGATCTTGAGACCACCCTCAGCCCTGAACTTCTGAAGAAAGTCCAATCAGTGACAACCGTCAGCAATACATCCCTCAACAAAAAGATGAAAGAACGTCATACTAAGATATATAGTAACCTTCTACAACATGCAACAGCTCACTTGTCTCATCCCAGCGTTACTTCTACTACCACCAGCCGTGAGAGATACTTCAAGAAAACAGTAGTCAATCTCAGCTTCAAACCACTGATCACTGCCCAGACATCTCTCCTTTCAAAAGGCCGGAATTTCATCCCCACTTGCAACACCGTCAAATCGGATGAATTCATCATCAGTATCGATAGCGGCCTCCAACAACTGGCCCCCAATGGTAATGTGGATTACCTCCGGCACCAAACAGCTGACATCATCAAACGTTCTTCTAAGCAACGCAGTAATCTTTCCTCACAAGAAAAAAAGGCCATCCAAGAACTCCACAAAGACAAATCCATCACCATCACAGAAGCGGACAAAGGTAGTAAGGCAGCAGTAAGGCATGGACACTCCTGAATTTCATGATCTTGTGAACAAAACCCTCAGTGACACCACAACCTACCAGATACTACTCAAAGACCCTACAGTAAAGTTGGAACGCCAGCACAAGAAAACTATAAAGACTCTCCATGACAGCAAGCAAATCAATGACACCGTGTATAATACGTTAGATCCTATCTATTGCCAATCTCCTCATGCCCGTGCCACCGTGAAAATTCACAAAAATCCTGTAAAAACCAGAGTGTGCTCCAGAGGGTCAGTTTACTACAATACAGCTCAATTTCTTTCTAAACTGCTTGCCCCTTGGGGAAAGAAGGTACATAATTCATCAGCGACTCGGCATCATTTGTAAACAAGCTGTCGGACTCTGGATTATCTGGCAGAATGGTGAGTTATGATGTTGTGGACTTATTTACAAACATTCCATTTTATGACGATCTTGATATCCTCCGTGGAAAGTTAATCGGTTGTATTGATGCTCTTGACACAACACTCTGCATAGACAGCATAATTGAATTAGTATCCAGACTGTTTCCAGACTTCATTTTTCACATGGCAGAACAACATCTATCAACAGATTCATGGACTCCCCATGGGTTCACAACTATCCCCTCTGATTACTGAAATCTTCATGACTAGTTTTGAGGAGTCAGCCCGACAAACATCGCCATTCCAACCACTATGCTGGTATCGAAAGGTTGGTGATACTTTCACCATCCTTGATCCTGACCATGGCCCTGCTGTTCTCCTGGATCATCTTAACAAACAGCACTCCCGCATCCAGTTTACCATGGAAACTGAAGATCAACAACAAGCTGCCCTTTCTTAATGTGTCCCTCGATAATTCATCCATCCAAGATCACTTCTTCTGTCTATAGAAAACCAACACACACTGACCCGTATATTCATTATTTATCCAACCACCATCCACAAATTAAACGAGCCAGTGTATCAACCCTAACCAGACGCGCCATGGCTATCTGCGACCCAGCACACTTCCAAGATGAAACCGACCACTTCAAAACAACTTTCATCACCCTCAATGGATATCCTAAACAACTAGTAGAGCAAACCGTTGCCACCACCCTCCATCAACGAAATAATCGTTCACGGAAAACTGAACCAGCTCCCATCAGGATTAACATTTCATACCAAGGGCAGATTAGCCATCACATCAGCCGACTCATTAGAAGAATTACAAGTTTGGATGTGACATTTTATTCTGATAACACTTTAAAAACCACCCTGAGAGCAAATGGTAGCAGCAACCAGAGTGAGTGGCAGCAACCAGAGTGAGTCCAATTCCAGAGGATGTATATATAAAATTTCTTGTGATTGTGGAAGCAGCTACATTGGAGAAACTTGCCGGTCTTTCAACATTAGACTAAAAGAACACAAAACCTAAGTTAAAAAATCTGACCTTAAATGTGCATTCTCAGAACACATTGTTAAAAATCAAAATCACTCTATCAACTAGAAACACTCTCAAATCTTGGCGTCTAACGGCAATAACTGGCGGAAAATAAAACTTCTTTCAACAGAGATCTTTCAACACCAAAGAGATCGACAAGGTCATCCATAGATGAAAAATCATTTCTATGTACTGTTAATAGTATTACTTTACATGCTATACATGCAATATATTTATCAAAACAACCTTTGTACATGTCCAAACTTACAATTTGGTATAATAAGTATCTGTCACTTCTAATTTAATTCAACAACACTACTATATATTCAAAATAAGATGTATTCATTCTATGAGTCATGTTAATTGTAACCATTCACTAGTAATTCTATTATATTGTCATGGTACTCCTGTTAGCTACTGATATCATATTGTCATAGCAGTGTGACGTCATAAGCATTGTGAGGTCATGGGCAGTTAAGTTAACAGTTAAGCCTTACTGTTCAGCTCAGCTCATCCTGATGAGGGGGCTAGGACAAGCCCCGAAACGTCGTGAAAATATACTCAAGAAGTTGCTATCCATAAAATTTGTCCTGTATTACTACGCCAACTTCTAAATGCCTCTGAAGAATCACAACACTTTATTTGATGAGGAACGTTTATCGTGCAAACTTCATGAACAAATTTCCAAAGTTTGTTTGGGACCTCTAACCAAGAACGTTTTAAATGTACGCTGAGGCATATCCTGCGAAATATTCACAGAAAAATATATGGATCACCTTGAAAATATTGTTACTGGTGAAGCGTTGCGTTTGAATGTGGTGTCTCTTCTTAGAGCCTCCAGAAAATCACAAAAACTGCCCTTCCGATACCATTTGGAAAAGAGGAAGATGTTCACATCCATCTCTGGGCGGTTGTCCCGATTCTAAAAGATATAATTATACTGGAATATTCGTGTCCAATGAAACTGAAGACAGCTAAATGAAGAAGGCAAAATATGTTCGAATGTCGGAGACGTCAGTTCGGTTGGAGTCACCGTCAATGACACTGTCATTGAGTATTTAATTTTTCCGTTGTTGTCGAATAAACTACCCAAACAGACATCCATGTTATGTTACAGAGACCAAGGTAAACAACTATCTAAGAGGTGAAATTACAAAATTTTCCATCGTACATACTGACGATTTGGCCCAGATTATATACTAACAAATTTGCTGATTTTATGTTGGGCACGGGTATCGTAAAATGTTGTTTTGCCCGAAAAAAACGACAATGTCAAATAGAACCTTTGTATCTAAAGTTCACATAAAGCCTTCACAGAAATAGTGAATACTTGGACACACATTTTGAATCCTGAGGTTCCGAACTGTCCATGACGTTTCACGGATGAGATTTCCGTTCGTCCGTACTTGTATGTCCTCAAAATCGTGGTTCATGTTAGCGGCTCTCAGGTTCCGATCAATCTTGAATTTAGTGACATCACATTATTCAACAAAATATGTGTATACACCAATATATAGAATAGCGAGATATGGGGAAACATGCCTAATATTTCGTATACCCACTAGCCAGATTTTGCTCACGATGAATGCAATTGCATTAAAAATCATTTTGAAATCTCAATGATTTTTACCTCATTCACATTTTCTATATCAATATGCAAATATCAGTTGGCGCATTTGGCACTTACCTCATTTTTTTATTTGATGACAAAATAACAATTGTACCCACTTCCTTTTCCCAAATCATACGCCAGAAGGAGGTTTTGGTAGTTTTCATCGGTTCTGCAAGAATGAAATACAACCGCATGTGTAGGAATAACGGACTAAGTATCTAAATGTGCAATCATATTACTTTGTGCACTCAATACATAAAAAGACATTGGTATAGAAGAGATTTTCGACCTTAAACAATTCGTTTTGCACATCAGTCAGAAAACCCTTGTATGCTCAGTCCTGATTTCATCTTAATTCATGCAAAAACGCAGTTTTCGCAAACATCTGTGGGCATGCACTTCAAAGATGTAATGACGTGTAAATTCTACTTACGTTGAGTGGTTATATAAGATCTAGTAATTCCCATCGTGGTACCCTGAAAAAGACACATGCAGTATCAAGTTTAATTTAGATGAATTCCTAAATGCATAGTCCATTACACCAATACCTTACATACAATGTTTCAACGGATTTTCTTGTACATGTTGAAAAGAATGTAATTGCATAGGAAATTGCAACGTAGATCATATTTGAGTTTTGGTTGTTATTCAAGGAAACGTTCCCAATCGGTAGGCATTTCCAAATAATTCCACTTATATTAGCAAACTTTGCTCATTACCCGAAGGATATGTTTGTAATGGCATGTGCGACATTCCGTCCGTTTATTATGTTGTCGCGTGACTCAGATTCACAGACATATCAAATACTTATCAACTGTTGCAAAACGTGGCTGCAAATCAAGACCTTGTTTTACGGACTTCTAAGATGGAACCTAATGGAATAATTCACAACTAACCTCTATATATGTGGCGTTGATATACTCTTTGTTCGTGAGGACGACCCGATTATGATCATCTTAAAACACATAAAAACACCAAAAATGCAGAATATAAAAAACCGTTTCAACATGCTTTGGGATATCTTCCCTGAGAATGTATCCTGTTGCTGTATCTTTTGTGGAATGTGAGACCAGATTTCTGCAACATACTGTTACAGGAATCTTCCGATAAACGTCCTGTGTGAGTAACCAGACACGTTAAAAAAAGAAAATATCATCCGTTTATCTTTTACCTGTACAATTATTTAGTAATCTTTCCATGGACTAAACCCGTTAATGAATTTGTATTCATTTTGTAATATAAAGTTTTGTGTTTTCTTTATGCACATGTGGGTTTTGAGTGATATAAGATATAGTGGTGTTAGGTCATATGTATCACTGAGCATAGACTACATGTTAAGTTCCATTTGGACATATTCCCATGGAAACAAAGAAAATGTGCATGTGCATATTTTATTCCTAACGATGGAAAACATAAAGCGGTCAAAAACAAAGTCATATGTTTCAAACGGTAAAAAAGATCTAACCAAACTACTGCGCACAATTTATCAAATGCTGATTTGAAGGAAACAAGTAAAACCCGATAAGTGGGTGTCCTGCTGTGACAGTCACACTAATGGGGATGACCCTCGAAATTTTCATGGAGTTGTATTTGAATTTCAGTATTCTACATATCCAACTATGATTTAAAAGATAAAGGACAAACGAGAAATCTTACACGGATACGAATATCTGTTGTTATTTTTGTCTTTGTTCGCCAAGGCATGACTTGCAAATGTATCGGCCTTGTCATTTGGTATTGCCTGTAAACATCAAAAGCATGATAAAATTATAACACACTGTACATATGTACCAAGAGAAAATATGTAAGTTTGCTTTATGAAAATGTAACTAAAATTTGTTGTGAAATTAATTATGTACATCTTAATAAATATTCACGAAGACACCTCTACTACTTCAAGGTCGTAATTACAACCTACGCGTACATATTGTCTGTAGTTTTAATGTGAAATATATACAATTGCTGTTTAGCTCTCAGAAGCTCACAAACACATTAATGTCATTTTGCTACCATCAACTTCCACTGCACAAACAGGAATAGTTCAAAACAAAGGTGCTAGACGCGATGATGTAATCAAAACTCATGATGATGTCTTTGGATGTGGTATCTGCATCGGGAGTGTACTGTTTGTCATGTATGACGGTAAGCAAACAAAACAAGTGTTCTCAACACGTCAAAGGATTCCTGGATCAAGGGCATTAATACACAACCTACTGAAACATAGCATCCAGCCATGACATTCAACAATACGTGCAATCAGTTTCAAGGTCACATCAGATAAGCCTATCTTCATATATTTTAAAACGCGACACGTGATTTACACACATTGGTATGGATCATTATTTCCTTCCTGTAAAGTCTAATCGCTTAAGAAAGTAGCATAGAACTATTACAAACAAATTTCACCAATCATTATTATACTACCTGAAACTTTGCCTCAGTGCATTCGTTGGCAAGTGGTTCTTCTGGTAAAAAATACAAAGATGCATCAGAAAAATACCAATCTTAATGGTGACATTCTCTGTGTATAGTATTCTTGCCAATTTCAAATTTGATCAAACAACAACACTCAAAGCATTTATTTTATACTAGTAACTACATGACATGCAGGGATGTGAGCATTCACAGAGCTATCGAACGATTACGAAAACCTGGATAGTCAGTCACAGGCAACTTTATGCCATGTAAAAAAACATTTATTTTGTTGCACCAGTTTTGTTTAATATTTGATTCACTGAACAGACACATATCTAGTTACTACCAACGAGAAACAAATATCCTTACGTTGGTGGAGATCACCTCGTTCCCTTCTTGGATTTTTTTGCCTGTAATGATGAATTACAGCATATGGCAAATGTGTGTAAATTCTAAGGTAAATTCTCAGACAATAAAGATTTTATCAAGTTTTTATGGCATCTTTCATATACTCATAGAAACAAGTAAGGAAACACATAAAAGTGTTCCAGAATGTCTCACACAGTGCGATACATACTTTGTGAAGAAACCTGGATAAGAATAAAGGAACATTTGTACATTCATGTGTTCCCATATTTGTTTCTATAACTGTAGTTTGTCATACCTCAGCAATATTCAAGCTACATGGCAGCTGCTTTTGGGTAGTAGTAATCTTGATTAAACTGAGCCCATGTGCTTCATTAAAGCAACTGGATGCATCAGTTGTCTCCCTTTTGTTTGACGGATAGTTGTTTGACGCCCAATTGTTGGAAAGTGAAGAAGGGGTAGGAAACACCCAAGGGTGGAATGGGACATGATAGCTGAAGTAACCAAGGAGACAGCATTTCCAGGAAATATCTAGTAATCTAGTATTTCCTCAGACGCGTGTAACAATAATAATTATCATATTATGTTTGATTCACTCACATTTTGCCAACAAGTTTTACCTTTCATTCACCATTTGACCATATACACTATACAAAATGATTAACACATGTTTAATTAAATGTCGGTGTTTGTGTTTTAGCTAGGAGCAGATTCAGGTTAATCTTTACCCACTGGTAATAAATACAAATTGTGTGTGTTGCACACGCATTTACAACGCGACTCACACCCGTGTGCAACGCGTGTCACACGGGTCTCATACACGTAGTCAACGGGTTGCACATTAGTGACCAACGCGACTCACACGGGTTGTGTCTCGCGTTGCAGACTCGTGTGAGAGGAATGAACTTTTAGGCAGTTGTGTATATTTGATACCGTGTTATACGTGTATGGAAAAGAAGTAATCAATTTCAACAGTCTTGTTTCTGAAAATAAATTACTCTACAGTTTTGAACTGACAAATATCTTTCGGTTATTTATGAAACTACTCACCATAAACAGTATAATGAGGTCCATATTCTCCGTTCATAGTAGCATATTGCCAAGCAGATAAGCAGGTACACCGGGTTAAAAAAGCAGCCGATCAAGTATGTCTGTGTGTTATCTGAATGGACACAGTGGTAAACGTATTGTAAAATTGTCGTATTTGAAAAGTAACTCGGGTTAAACATTTTCTCGTATTGTAAGATAAGTACTGAGGCTTCCAAAGTCCGCCGTTGTGACTCATTATGTCTTGCCTGCCATGGTTTCAAACATACAATTGTAAATAGGGCCAATTTCCATTCATATTAACACGCATTAGATAACTTTCATAATGGTTTTAATGTTCTATCCCCTGTGTCTTTATCACTATTTTTTCATAAAATCCTTAACCCGGGTCCATAATAAATACATATTAGTTATACGATATAACACATGCTTTTTAGCACTACCTTGCATTCATTTACATTCTATAAATAAGTGCTGAAAAATTCATATGTCAAAGCGACATATTGGTTTAATGAAACATTACCAACTGGCCAAACTGAAACGTGGAAAATCGAAGAAGGATAACTTAGCAGCAAGTGTCTGAACTGGCCAATATTGTGTGCTATTATATTCCTTCAGTCTTCTAAATACTTACGTTTACTCCGATATTTTCCTTGCTTCGGGGGGCGCCGTGTTGTTGACGTATACTGGGGTGAAGTTGGCGTTAAGCACCCACATGTTTCAAAGTCACAATTGTTTGGACATTTGTCACTGCAAGTTTTGTCACATTCAGTTTTGGGAGAACAGTGTCCCTTTCTGCAGCCATTACAAGCACCAGTTGATCTTTCACAAGCATTTCCTAAACATGTCTTCGAACACGGAACTGAACAGTTGTCTCCGTGGAAGCCATCTTGACATGTTCTACAGAGACCCGTTTGAATATCACAGTCAAACAGGCAATGTCCAAAGCACTTCTTCTTACAGCTGCTTCCATAATACCCTTCCAGGCATTCAATGCATTCATTGAATCCATTGCATTTAACGCAATTTTCGCCAAAATTCTTCGCACAAGGATTTGTGTTCAAACCTGTAGAAAGATGAAACTATCGCAGACTGTTGTTCACTATATTTTTATATGCTCTAAAAAAAGGAAACTAGTGTTCAAAAGAAACTATACACCACAAACTATCACATAAAGATTCGCGAAATTTACAATGAAGTGATAAAAAGATACTGATCCATGAGTAATACAATCGCACACGTACTGACCCATCCTTTATAAGAGCAAGTGGCGAACGTAAATATACAACTGAAAGGAAACATCTTTTTATGAGACTTACACGATACAGGTCTTGGTTGAAGACAACAGAGAAGTAGGACCAGAATCTGTTTAAAATGCATGACCAGCTGGAAAACGAAACGAAACATTCAACATGGAAATCTACATTATGGAGACTGGTATTATCGCTTTATATAGAAAAATTCGAATTTATGAATGTACTCGAAAATACGTATATCCTTTAGAGTGCATGTTAAACTCAAGAAGTTTGTCACATTTGTAGATGTCTATATTCCTGTCTATTGGAGAGAACACGTAATTCTCAAATTCCAACCAGCAGCCTACAGAAACTGGTGAACAAGTAGTAATAAACAATGGGGTTTCTAAATCATCTCAAATATAAGTCTTATACGTATCAATAACGTAGATCTAGACCCCCTTTCAAAAACACCAAAACCAAAATGACACAACCCGTCTCCCTTCACGCAAGCTCACAGTGGAACGGAAACAACCACTATGTCAAAATGGGAAATCGATCAATAACTGGGTCACATCAGTGCACTGTGTTGCGTCAGCGGACAGCTGGTTGATTGATAAGTGACAACCAATCAGACAAATGTTTCACATAAGGTATGAACCCTGTATCATGGCAACAGTGCGTGAGTTGAAAAAGTTGGCAAAGTTCGCAAAGTTTCTCTCGTATGAGAAAGTCTGATTTACTAACTTTATTAGGGATAAAATAACCACTATGTCAAAATGGGAAATCGATCAATAACTGGGTCACATCAGTGCACTGTGTTGCGTCACCTGACAGCTGGTTGATTGATAAGTGACAACCAATCAGACAAATGTTTCACATAAGGTATGAACCCTGTATCATGGCAACAGTGCATGAGTTGAAAAAGTTGGCAAAGTTTGCAAAGTTTCTCTCGTATGAGAAAGTCTGATTTACTAACTTTATTAGGGATAAAATATCAAGAACCTCCTACTGAGAAAGATTTAAGAAGGCAAGCACGCGAGCGAAGTATGATAGGCTATTCACGTATGAGAAAGTCTGAGCTTATTGAATTACTCAGTGAACAGACCCCAATGGAATTACAATTCACACCTACTGAGCGTGCTATAGGGAAATATTTGAGAGGATGGAAAGTCAAAGAAACATAGACGTTGCAGATATAAGGCAATTGGTATTTGATAAAGTGAATGAAGAACTGAATGATTTAAAAGGTATTAAATTTCAACTCACATTAAAGATGACACTAGAGAAACAACAGGGAAATGAAACAATTGACCAGACTATTGTTTACTTCAGAGGTAATCAGGAAGTTACAACACAAACAGCTACTATCAACTCTTCTATGGACAGATCATTTGGGAAAATTCGAGAAACACTAAAACGTTACACTAATATGGCGTCTGGTTGGGTGGTTGATAAGGTTAATATGATATATCTGGATATAGCAAATTACAAACCATTGAAAGGAGGGAAATCATTACCAACTCCTAAATATTTTGCAGACAAACATGTTGCGATTAATATTCCAAATATTCAAGGGGAAAATTGTATGAGGATATCGTTAAGGATTATCAAATTTCCATGCAGACTTTCCAGTTATCCGTTAGATGATGATATTGTTTGGGATGGTATAGATGAACCAACCCCAGTGCACAAAAACAGAAAAACAGAATCCAGATTTGGCTATAAACATATTCGGGCATGAAGGGAATAAACTCATAGTCCACAGGATAAGTCCTTTATTGTATAAGGAGGATAGAAAAACAGCTAATGTATTTCTAAAACAAAAAGGTGAACAATGTCACTACATACTGATAACACATTTCAGTTGATTGGTGGTCGATCAAACAAGGAAACACAAGGAAAAGAAACACTTTTGTGAAAGGTGCCTTCATGGGTTTTCTAGGGACGATCTACTCGATTCACACAGGGATGATTGTCGAGGTGTAGGGGAGACAGCTATGAGTGTATATATGCCGACTGAAAACAACAATATCTTGAAATTTATCAGTCACAAAAATCAGATGCCAGTACCATATATTATCTATGCAGACTTTGAAGCCATTATTAAACCAATTGATACGATAGCCCCATCCCCTGATAAAAGTTACACTCAGAAGAATCAAGAGCACCAGGAATGTGGTTTTGGTTATGTGGTTGTTTGTTGTGAAGGTAAAACTAACCTTCCAGTCATTTACAGAGGTCCAGACATAGCTGAGAAATTTCTCCAATATTTACAGCACGAGGAAGTAGAGACCAGGAAAAAATTGTATAACATAACGCCAATGCATCTGATAGGGAGGCCTATTCCAAAAGCATGCTGTAAACCTCTGAATGGTGATTCAATGAGAGACCACTATCATGTGACAGGGAAAAACAGAGGTGTGACTCACAATGAGTATAATCTGAAGCTATGGATTAACCCCGAGCTTATTAATATTCCTGTGGTGTTTCACAATTTACGAGACCATGATTCACACTTGATTATGCAGGCTATTTCAAATGTAGAAGGCAAGATACCCTGTATCCCAAACAACAAGGAGAGATATATATCCCCTTTGCTAAATGGGCTGAGGTTCATTGATAGTGTTCAGTTTCTGTTGTCATCTCTAGACAGCTTTGTAAGGGCTAATAACAAAGACGACTTGGCTATAAGTAATCATACACAGAAGGGAAAACTAGAGCCTTGCTGCTACGTAAGGGTATTTACCCGTATGAATACATGGATGATTGGTCTAGGTTTAATGAGACAAAGGTACCTCCCATTGACCACTTCTACAGCAAGCTGACAGACGCGTCTGTCTCACAGATGATTACGCCCATGCTAAAAATGTATGGGAACAACTAGGCTGTAAGACGCTAGGTGATTATCATGATTTATATTTGAAAACGGATGTGTTGTTGCATGCAGATGTCTTTGAGATATTGAGAAAAACATGTTCAAAGCAGTATGGGTTGGACCGGGCATGGTATTATTCATCACCTGGGCTGTCGTGGGATGCCTTACTGAAGAAATTAGGTGTGGAGTTGGAATTATTCACCGATTATGATATGCATCTGTTTGTTGAGAAAGGGTTATGTGGGGGTATTTCTATGGTATCTAAACGTTTTGCTAAAGCTAACAACAGGTATATGAAAGGCTATAGCCCTAATAAACTTCAACTCATCTACTCTATCTCGACTTAGAATACCCAAAGGAATTGCACACAACACAACAGTTACCCCCTTGCACCTGAACGTTTGAGGGTTAATCCGGGTCTGAGTACCAACATAACCTAATGAATGGACCACTAGCAAATGTAGAAAAACTGGTTCAGAATTTGATGAATAAAACAAAGTATATAGTCCACTATCGTAACTTACAGCTGTATCAGTTCTATCTCTAAAATACATAGAATACTGAAGTTCGATCAAAGCCCATGGAACCCTATATCAGGATGAACACGGACTTGAGAAAACTGGCCACTGACGACTTTGAGAAACACCTGTACAAACTCATGAACAACTCCGTATTTGGTATAACTATGGAGAATTAACGAATTCACAGGGTCAGTGTGAAACTAGTCAGGTAGAATGAGGAAAACAAGCTCAGGAAACTGATAGCGAGCCCTGCATACAATAGAAGTACTATATTTGATGATGATTTGGCGGCCATACATATAAAAAAGAGCCACATTAAACTTAATCGACCGGTCTATGTTGGCATGAGTATTCTAGACCTGTCTAAACACCTGATGTATGACTTCTACTACAATGAGTTAAAGAAACAGTATGATCCTCCAAATAGGAAATTGCCTGACCGGCAGGTCTGTGAGGTGCTGTATATGGGTACTGATTCATTACTGATGGAGATTCAAACAGAGGATGTGTACGAGGATATGAAAAACAATATACACCTATACGATACCAGTGATTACCCAAGAGACCACCCCATGCACAGTCAAACCGATAAGAAAGTTTTGGGCAGGATGAAAGATAAATGTACTGCCGCACCAATCCCTGAATACGTGGGGTTGAGACCGAAGATGTATTGAATTTCTATCAAGAAAGCAGACAACGCTGAAATAAGAAAGGCTAAGGGTGTGAAAAAGAATGTGGTGAAAAACATATTAAGCACACCCTATACAAACAGGCCCTATTCGAGAAGAAAATGTTCAAACACCGGGTGAACATACTCCGTAGTGATGGGCATAAGATATTCGGATTGACATTAAACAAGACATCTCTATCACCGCTGGACATAGCCCTAGTTGGTGTCAATACCTACCCCTACGGCCACAGGGGGGTGACTTGCAGTCAGCCATCCACAGGATCCCCCTAGCCGACCGCAGGTCCCCCCACTAAAGATATTTAAGTAATAGAAATATAATGGAGAAAGTTTACTATAGCCCGCGGGGATATTGGAAAGGGGCAGAAGCTATTAATCGGCAGAAAAGGCCAAAGCCTGGTAAACAAAACAAGCTATATGGCAAGTATACTTACCACCACCTAGATATATACCCAGGAGAAAATTCGGTATTCATATCCCTAATCAGGTTCACCAGGCCGACCTGTTGTTTCTTCCACGTGACAGGGTCATATGTAAAACCTACAAGTATGCACTAACCATTGTAGAAACGCAGTCTACTGACATGGCCTTCCGTGTTACAAGTAGACCCAGGCCGTGAATTCATGGGTGATGTGACACACCTGTTTACCAAACACAATGTAGAGATAAGGTGGGGTGCGGCTTGTGACCATAGAAGTCAAGCCATAGTTGAGAGATTCAATCGCTCCTTAGCCAAACGTTTGCTCACCAAATGACATAATAATGAAACAACAGCAGTGGTTATTACACCACCTATCCACAAGGGGACTTGCAGTGGGCTGTCTATCACACTGCTTGTTATCATTTTGTTCCTCTGGAACCAACAACTGCTCTAGTAATTCATCTGCCTCCATTTTATAATATAATACTCTAGTTTTTATTTTTTAAAAATAATATGCAACATGCGCTAAACACATAGAGATAAAGGTTAGATTACACACGACTAGAACTTCAAAAACAATGGGATCGCACGTCATTGCTAATCTATAACTAGGTAGTTACTAAAACATTACTAAAAATTAATAAGCCGGCGGGCGTCCCCCCACTAGTAGATGGCTTGCACGTATCTCCCATTGTCTATATTAAGTTGCGCATCCATAATTACATATAAATACAATTTCAGTTACCCAGCTCTTTGAGCCTTCTTCGTTATTTGAATGGTTATCATCTCGCTTCCATTTTCAATGCAATGCCCACTACCGTGTAGACTGTTATCATCAGTCAATCTCATATCCAACCACAACATGTACTTTCTGGTTAGGTAATCACCGATATTCACGGAGTATAGATCCAATTCACTGACCACGTTGTCGACTAATGAGTTTCGTTATATTGCGTTATATATTACATTTCATTATTGGTGGTTTCTGTATTTCTTGCCACTCCTGGTGTGCTCTCATTTTTCCAGAGTAGGAATTTCGAATCTGCCTGGCAAGATCCGGACTAGTCACCATGTCGAACTCCAAGGAGATGTTTTCGATCTCATAACTACCCTCGTCACCTTTTGGCGTACGCACAACTTTGCTGTAATCTTTGAACGAGAGTTCGTATTCCAGCCTGTCACCCAATGCGGCTTGGTAAAACGGTGCATGAGAGGTTAACAACTCAGAGTCAAGAGGGATACAAAACGTGTTCCCGTTCGCTTCGGCGATTGCTTTTTCGCTATGTGATAGTTCGGATGTCTCTTCTGGTGTGAAAGTGTACCCGATACGTAACCAATTCAATTTTCTTCTGCCGAGTCCCTGGTATACACTATTTTCTCGTTCTCCCTCATTTTCCCACATGTCTGTGTATATATCGCTGTTGTCTATGCTAATCACCTGGTTGCCGCTAATTTTAATGGTGGTCTTTTTGACCCACATTATTCATGAGCTCCCGTTTATCATTGCCCGAAGTCAACTTGATGTTAAACACCAACCATGCCGTCCCTGGTACTATGACGTCGTTTGACTCCTAGCAGTTCTCTTAATCTGCGAAAAGGATTTAGCTTTCTATCGTGTGACATTACATATCATTATGATCATATAATATCATTCAAAATGTGGGCGATTTTGAGATGGATGATTTTGGGGCCCACACCCCTGATGTTTATGATGAAGATACATCGTTTATTGGTTCACAAGCAAGAGCCTCAATGTTAGAAACAGCAGTAGACGATTATTATGAAGAATTAAAAAATGATAAAAACTACATTGATCCTATGTACCGAGACTATTCGAACTTTACCATAGATGATAGTGGCACTCTACGTCTTAGGGATAACGTCTTAGAGTTGACCTATTCCACAGTCGCACTGAAAAAACACTTGCCTTGTCAACTCTAGCCAGTCATTATGGTACTGATTTTATCCGTGAAAAGCTAAACATGCATAATTATGGTGGTGCAAAACCAAAAATTCCCACGGAGGTCGTTCAAGATCTGCAAACTACCAGATCCGAACTTGTTACAGCCAGCCATGACCTGCAGTATGAGGATGCGGGGGAATCCCCCACACACCAATGAGAGACTGTTGAGTAAATACTGGGATAAACCATTGCCTAGGCTTAAATTTCCAGTGAGGGAACTGTACGGTCTAGATGAAGCCGTGAAACGTGTACGCGGTGAACTGGTGAACAACATGGGAAAACTGAACGAACTCAACGAGCACATCGCTCGTGAAAAGAAAACAAACTCGGCGAAACGGAAGACGATGATATGAAGCATCTTAACATGGAACAACTAAGCAATTTAGAAGACGAGAGATGCACGCGATTGGAATCTGCTTCCTCGAATCGTGAACAGCTTCGATCTCTGGTCGTATCGCTAAGTGGGGGCTCCGCCACCCCACCCCCCCACCCCCCCACCCCCACACCCCCCAGTAGTGGCACCACACATGTTTACTTTGTTCTCTGGGTACCTATTCAAACTTGATGCAATGCCATGTACCCCTGTATAACTTACGTTTCATGTTACTTTGTCGACACCGTGTCGTTACTCTCTTTTAGTAAATGTATGTTATGGAATGGTATATCTGTAATTAACATCTTGATCTAATTATGTTTTAAAATATTAGTGTACGGGTGGAAAATATAAAAGTTTAAAAAATGGATTTTACCAGAAATGTTTTAAAGAAAATGTTTCCAATATTTTGTATCTACAGCAGTAACTGCCATAGAATGTGAAAGTCCACTTACCAAGTATCCCCGTATCTTTCCCTCTGTGTAACCTTGACCTGCTAGTATAGCCATTGCTTTAAATGTTGTAGAGCAAGTGTGCACATGCTAGCGTTGGATTTGTTGTTGATAACCGCCTGAAACAACGCTATAATTTCATTTACTATACATTTTAACTTTTCTTGGGTGAGAAATATACGTTTTGAATACAAATGGCTGTCTCTGAAATATACATTTTGTCCGATATAGAAAAGAAAAGCTAACATTGACAATGTCCTCCATGTTTGGTGTTTATAGAAAATAAACTGCCTTACCTTTACTAGCTTCGGTACTACTCTAGGAGACATGTAGATTGCAGATTGTGACTATTACTATTACACAAGTTTTGGTAATGTCATCCACTGTCGAAATAGCTACAGTTATTTAGAGCGCTTACATCTTTAGTGTGTTTATTGTAACCAGCCAGTTTAAATTGCCTGATCACATGGTGGAGTCTACTACTGCCTTTTGTCACTACTGGTTAAAAAGCGGCGGTTAGTTTGAGCGCATGACAATGACGCAACGCACATTGGTTATCGTATCACAAAGGATTTGCGACATAGATAGTTCCCGTGTACAGACATTTCTTAACGGCCCCCAAATGTCTTACGCCTAAACTGCAGACACATACATGAATATGGTAAGGATAATGAAAGATTGTTGACATAATTTCCGTTTGGCCATAGGTTTCATCATATCAACTCTGGTCGTATCGCTGAGGGGGGGGGGGGGGGGAGAGGGGCTCCACCACACACCCCAGTGGTGGCACCACACCGGTATCTTAGGTAGTATCGTATCATGGTTGCTTAGAACTCTAGGTAAAACTGGCGCGTGGTTCGGTCAAAATCTGTGGGCATTCATCGTCGCCGTGGCTGGTCTGGTATACAAAACGGCTAGGGAATTTTTAACTAAATAAGGTGGGTGTGACTTGCAGTCGGCTGTCTGCAGGACGCCCACACTATGGAATTTTAAACCATAATTATAAGACACAAGCCTACCGCGACACCTCCGACAGCCAGCGCTGTTTTATAATCGATATGCTGTTGATTTGATGCCTGCACAAAGGGGGATACCCCCGTACCCCATGTGTTGGTTTACCTCTTGGCTCTGGTGGTGGTGAAACAATGAGGTGAGGTGTCCCCATGGGGGTGTGGGGGAAACCCCCACGTGGCAGATTTTTATATCAGCATTAACACCTAATTTTTTATCTGCTGTAGCGATGATAATTTCTTTGTTGTAGCCCGTTATTGTATTTATTCTCAGACTCATGTCGCTCGGAGCCATGTACAATCCCACACAGAACACGTAGTCAACCTTTGACCTGGCATATTGTAAGGTGTTCTGGTATCGTTTTATAGCACTAGGTAGATCTACCGGTGATGCAATAGCATCTTCAATATTAGCCATGAATTGTTTCTGCGCGTCGTAAGTGGTTCCCTTACCTATGATGTCGGAGCACGTCTGCGATTGAGCCCCCCGTATAGCCCACACGTACGTTCTAATGGAATCGTTCAAATGAATAACACAGGCGCAAGTGTATCCTTTTGATGTATCCAGCATAAATTTCTTCCAATCATCACCTGGTCCCTGTTTAAACCTCCAAACATGGTAATCCTTGCTGTCGTCAAAAGCCAAGTAACGGTAACCGGTCAAATCACTCGTTTGTTTTAAAGTAGTGATACGACTTGTAACCCCTTTTTTGACCACGTCATAGCTGGCTTCCGCCAGAGACTGAGTGTGAACGATATGAATTCCTAATCCATGATTTGGCCCCGGCAAACGTCAGTCCGTATTAGGATCAACACCGAACACATTACAAACTCGTTCGTATGCCCGTCTATCGTACGGATTGTTCAATGCATTCTGCCTTATCCTGTGGTATTGGTGCGCTTATTTCTTGGAGAATATGTCTGATATGGTAGTACACGTGAAACGTAAACACATATTTACTCAGTTCATCTCGCCTAGTGTCTGTCAACGTCAAGCGACATCCAATCGTCGCACACCACACTGTGAATCGGGTTGTTAAACCGTGCGTGTACCGTATTCACGTTCATGACAAAAAAACCCATGATGTTCAAACACATCCATGAATCGGGCTATAAAATGAGGGGCGGGGGTGTCCTGCAGACAGCTGGGTGTGGGTCGATCGTGCGCACGGCTGACTGCAAGTCCCCACAGGACACCACGATTTTCATGTGTGTGAAGTCTGAGGCATTTATGTTGTCGTTTTTTCGGTAGCGTACTTCTGGTTTACACATATTACTATTATATAAATTATATATTATAATATGTACATTACTCTTCAAGAGATAATGAATGATGAGACGGTTCAACTTGTACATGTCATTGATAATACGTCTGGTCTTCGTCGATGGAAAAAGGTTCTACATACCCGGTGGTTACTGCAGTGTGTGTTCTCTCAATGGCGAAATGTTTACGCAATAAAACCCTGGCTACGGTCAATGCGTTTTTGGCCGTGTATATAATTTCGTTTGAATTTCATAAAGCTTCCAAAAGTTATACCAAGACTATTTTATGGAAATACAACCCTATTTTGTAGAGTCTAATGTCGTTGTCAAGCAAGTGATGTCAACCTTGTGATAACTTCCTTGACGACGACATTAGAATGTATGTCGAAACGTCGCTAATACGAAATAAAGAATTTTTACATCCATAAAAACGTCTTCATCCTTTATCTACCCAACTTCTACAATGCCGATCAAAGAAGTCAAGTGCTCCAAAAATGAATATGCTTGGATGTTACAGGTTTACCATAAGCCCAAATATTGCCTATTCCAAACAATTAGTTAAACTTTTTAAATACTTCCTCAACACGAAGGCAGCCCAAAATGACAGCTCGGAATAGCCCGACGTCAGTCTGAGACATTGCCCGACATGAGTTGCAGACGTCAAATATCTTGCATCAATACTATTCACACTTAAGGTTTTGTTGTGTGTATCAGTTACTGCTTGTAATGAGAAACATGGGGCATTTGACCTTAACTGTTCGGTACCCGACATCTCTCTATTTCCACAGATAACTATCACATTGTGTTTTGTATTCCAGTGACTGAAATTGAACGTTAATTCTGAACTACCTTTAGACTGATTTAATGCTACTGTGGCAACCTGTTTACGATCAGTAAGAAACTATACAATGGACTCAATAATCCTGGGGACGTGCATTCTTCCATTTCTACACTCCTATTGCATTTTCCCTAATGATTAATAAACAATGGATACGAGCCATCTGTCTTATTTGGACAGGAATTTCTGTCACGGTTCCTGACATAGAAGGATAACTAAATCAGTCTTGTTCGTTGATGATGATATGATGATGATGATGATGATGATGATGATGATGATAATGATAATGATAATGATAATGAATTTTCCAGGGGGACTCCTTCAGTCCTTTGCTTTTTTGTCTTTCTCTGAATCCTTTGAGTTTCCTGCTCAATAGGAAGGAAGGTTACCATCCCGGACCTCCTCAGCACAGATCCCCAACACCTCTTACCCATCTCCTCTACATGGATGACATCGAGCTCCTTGCCAAAGGAGATACCAATTTGAAAGAACAGGTTCTTCTTGTCGAGTCCTTCTCTAATGATATTGGCATGACTTTTGGGTTCGAAAAATGTAATACTCTTCATTTGAAACGTGGCAAGGTAACTAATGATGGATCGGTCAAGTTACAAGGGGGAGGAGTTATTGAGTATCTCGTGGAAGATCAGGCCTACACCTATCTTGGAATGCAAGTTCGAGACAAGCTCCAGAATGCCCAGATTCAAGATAAACTTCGGGCCGAGTATAAATCTCGTTTAAAGAAAATCTGGAGCTCCGAGCTAAATGCTCGAAACAAGATCAAAGCCACCAATACCTTTGCTGTGCCAGTCCTCTCCTATTCCTTTGGAGTAGTTGATTGGACAAAACAAGACATCCAGAGTCTTGACCGCCTGACCAGGAGGATCATGTCTGATAACAGAGCACACCACCCTCGTTCCTCTCTTAATCGTTTATACATGCCAATCAATTCTGGAGGTCGGGGTTTGATTAATGTGGAAGCTCTTCATGATAGAATTCTATTGTGCACTTTTGCACATATCTATTTATCGGATGATCCTCTGGTGATGCATGTCAAGACTCACGATGAAAGCAAGGAATTCCACAGCTATTTCAAGCGTGCCAAGGTTGTTGGACACAATCTGAAATTTGAAGTTGATTTTACTCACGGTGATGTACTGCTGGACGGTACAGCGATGGGAGTAAACCAGGTGAAGTCCTCTACCAAGTCTGCCCAGAGTCGGTCCTTTGTGGAGAAGCTGTCTGAGAAGCCACTGCATCGTGTTTACATGCAGTGTGTGGAACAGAACAGCAATCCAACCGACTCCTTCGCCTGGATGAAGTCGGCTGGTCTCAAATGTGAAACTGAGGGCTTCCTTTTTGCTGCTCAGGACCAGTCACTTCCCACTCGCAATCGCCAGAATGTTATTCTTAAAGAAAATATCAGTATGAAATGTAGGCTTTGCAATCAATTTACAGAGACTGTCCAACACCTTGTCAGTGGATGCCCTTCCTTGGCACAAACAGCATATCTTAAAAGGCATGATGGCATGGCTCGCTGCTTTTATTATCGTCTCCGCCATGCCTGTGGCTTTGACTCCGAGGTCCATCCATGGTATGACCCTGAGCATGTCCAGGGCGTCCTGGAAAATGACAGCTACAAACTTCTCTGGAATAGGCCAATATACAGTCTGAGACGAATTCCAGCCAACAAACCTGATCTTGTCCTTTTTGATAAAGTCAATGAAATTATTTATATCATAGAATTTTCTGTCCCTTTTGACAGCAATGTGATTGGCAAGATTCAGGAAAAGCATGATAAATATGCTGACCTCGCCTTTGAAATGTCTCGTTTACATCCCAAGTACACTGTCGTCAGGCTCCCCATTGTTTTCGGTGCCCTTGGTTTGGTACCCCCTGATCTCTTGGCACAGATCAGAAGAGTGCCCGGGTTCTCCACCGGGAGCACAGCCCTTCTGACAATCTGGGTAATGCAGAAGGCTGCAGTGTTGGGGAGCCTCCATATTCTCCGCAAAGTTCTTGGTGGGTTCGACTAGGCAGTGTTTCCTGGGAGAAGTCCCATTCGCTGTCTGGGCTGCGTGTAGAGGGGGCGAGGGCCCTGAGCTGATGATGAGCTTGACCAGCCTGACTGTGCCAGGATCACCCAAACCCTCTCTGCTGCATTTCTATCTTAATCTGTAAAAATGATAATGATAATGATAATGATGATGATGATGATGATGATGATGATGATGATGATGATGATGATATGATGATATGATGATGATATGCTGATGATATACTTAGGCTTCTCCATTGATATGATATCACTCGTAGTTTAGTGTGCGTATGCGGGCGTGTTTGAGAGAGTGTAAGAATCCGACTGCTAAATATCAACTGACGGAGCATCTGTCAACGAGTAGCATAATAAAATTATGAATTTATGATTCAATTAACCTTCTATGAACAGGTATCCTTCACTCTCTCTCACTCTTTTACATTGGTTTCCAATATGGAGACTACATATAAATGCAGCTCACAGTCGACGCAAAATTGAAAATAGCGACGGCTGTTAAATTGTCCCTTTAAATAATTCTCATTTTGTTATTTTGATATGTTGTATGAGAAAGTCAGGGATAACTTCTTGTTACTCTAAACTACGTGCAGCAGTATACTAACATCATCTGAACTTTGATGGCATGTTCCTTCTAACTAACCAATTAATGACATACAACAACTGACAATTCATTATGTAATAAAACGAATCTGTCCGCTAATATATATTGACTGAACGTGTTTTTTCTGAAACGGGTATAATAAACGTGAATATGAATAATACTAAAATTGATGAAACGATCTATTGGTAAGAACTGACTACCTTGAGTCTGTGCAAATTTATGAAAATTGTTATCATTATTAATACGTAGGCCTAAGATTCCAATAACCGATGTTTGAAACGAGCGCTGTTGAAACTTTTCATAACTGAATTTGGCCACCTAACCGCCCCTTGCGATCACTCTGACAAATATTGGTAAGAAAATTAAATTGTCTTCTTGTCTCTGTTTGACAGTCAATCTGCGTGATAATGTTCCGTTGGATCAGTATTGTTATGCCTTTGTTCAACATTTATTAACATATTTTTTCAACACTGATTTGAAAGGAATATAGTCATAGAAATATTTTTGTACTTGATAATCATGTTTTGAAAAAAAGACGTCACACAGGCAAACCTTTAATTCTTGAAGGGATATTCGTTCGGTTAAATCTAACACATAGTGAGTATCTACATTACCGGAATTCAGTAACAGTTTCAATATTTCTCACACTATTTCAAATCCGCACATGATATTGTTTTCCAAAGAGATATTTACATACATCTTTTTGTTTCTTTATAATGGATAGTTCATTCATCGATAATTATCTTTCCCCAGGTATGGATTTATATTTTTAATCTTCTATATTTAACATGCTCAACCAGTGATCATGAATATCCGGGTAAGAATTGGTTTTCAGCAACGCATGCTTGTCGTAAAAGGCGACAAACGATTTCTAATCATCATTTACAGAGCGTCGCCATAAGTTGTAATATTTCTGAGTGCTGCGTTCAACAACCAACCAACCAATGTAACATGTTTAAGTTATCATTTTTTCACGGAGCAAAACACTTTATTGTTGCACATCAATGCAAATTCAGTTGAATCAATAAACGCGAGCATGTATTATAGTTAAGAGCTGAAGGACAGAATATACAAAAACTGCTGCCCTGTACTGAATAAGCAATTTCCTTCAGACAGGCTGAATGACATAAACTCAAATTACTTGAAATCATATATCATAAATACCGCTAGAAATCTGTGTTACCGGTCACAGCGTGGAATAATGAGAACTCAGGCATAACGTACGTCGCACTGGCCATGAATTACTCGGACAAAACAGTTCCAACTACACATATAATACACGACTGCCCATGAATTACATATCTGGCTTTAATACACTGTCCACACATGTACAAGAAACAACTGTCGCGTCTCCGACTGAGTCTTCGTTTTAGGTGTACTCAATCCCTTTGATATACTTTGATGCTTAAAGAATACTTAATATCCTGACTTTGAGTATGTTGGTAGCGGCCTGCTGTTATCATTCAAGGAATCAAAACACAAATTCATTACAAAATGTGACTATTGTGACTGTGATTCATCTATATATGGAAAGTGAAACTAGTACATTTAGTACAACTATGTACCTTACATACAACACAGATTAAAGCTATGATAGCGAAACATTTTGAATAATTGGGGCATGTAATTCTCAGAAACAAACTCCTTCTCGGTAATGCTAGCAACCCTTGAATCTAAAAATAGCAATGACAGCTAGGTTGTACAGTAACGTAGATGAGAGTTTGTATATATATATATATATATTCAAGTCGGAATGATTTTATGAAAAGTCTTACAGTGATGGGTGCTCTTGTTAAAACGTTTACAAGCATGAGGTTTGTGGCATTAGGATTTAGAATTTTAAACGGTTTGGAATACTTTCGCGCAATATACCCCTGCTTGACAGACAAAACTACAATCAGATAGACTGTTAGTTCCGCTGATGTTGTCTTACTTGTGTCTAAAATTGACACTTAGTTTCTTCTATTGTAAACCATAAACAACAACTCACCTTGGAACCTGTTCATTAATAAATTTTTATTAATGCAGATGTTACTCTGTGACACAGACACATTAAAATCCACAATGGTAGAAGAATTATAAAGCCTCACACCAAATTGGAAACAGATAGCACTTATAGTTTTAAAGTTAAGTTTCCAAACACCGTTCTGAAACATTTTCAGCCAGACTGTAAACATGTTGTAGAACACCATCATGCAACGTGCATCTCTAGTGTTGTACCATATTCTAACTGCTGTAATATCAGTCTTAACATAAAAACCCAAACACAAACAATCAATCAAACAAAAAATATACCCCCCCCAAAAAAAAAAACAAAAAAACTCAAGCATGCTGCTGTCACTTTTCGCTATTTTGTATGGAGGAGACCACTGGTTGGTAGAACGGTCAGCTGTGCGTGTTGCACGTGTGGAATTGAAACCTAAGCTTACAGTAAGTACGCTTATCGATTATCTGGCTACTCTTCCAGCAAGTGGTCCCCACTTGTAGAAAGTAACGAAGGGTGACTACAAAATAGTGATAGTTTCTTAAACAACTTTTTACTCGGTGGCCAAAAAAATTATGAGACAATTCATCAGTTATTTTGTGTTTTTATGTTACTGTGCAAAATTTAGTTTTGCTGCATTTTTCATATCTTGTGCTAGTGACCAATTCGTTGTTCACACGGACTTATTGCTTGCTTTTCTGTGAGTTACAACATAAACTTCGAAAGCATTTCAATGAGAGGTATTTTAGAAGTTATGAATATGAAGGAAAACAACTTGGATATTCAACATTAGTGCAGTGAATGTACGGTGTAGGTACTAACGCCGTTACAAACTTGGTTTTCCTTCAAAAATATGGTTTCGTGGCTGACAGATTACATTTCTAGGCGGCGACAAAATGTAGATGTAAATGTTATTCTATTCACTTTTTAAATACACATCAGCTTGGGCACCCCACTGTTCTGAGTCCATTTCTAACTATTGTAAACATGAAAGGCTTTACGGATAATGTAGACAGTTCACCTCGCTTATATGCTGATGGCACTTACATGGTGACACTTCTGTTGCAACTAACCACTGGCAAAATTCTTGAATCACTACCTATCCATGGCTATATTGACAGTATATTTCTTAGTGTAAACTTCTATTTCTTTACAAATAAATCTATGAATTCGATGCATCAACATTATCTTAGGTTAAACCTACTTTTGTAGTCTGGGATAACATTGTATATGAGGTAGTATGGAGACACTCTAAAGACTTAACCAACAAAACTATGTACTGTTCATAATTTGACAATCTTGTGCGAATGGCCTTTTACCACCCAAATCAGTTAACTTTAATCACTGTAACTTTAGGAATAGAATCAATACTCTTGAAACGCTTTGACCAGCACTATTTCATAACCATATATACTATAACCTTTCAGAGGTATGTAATACTTCTTTTACACCTAGTATTTCATTCTACATGTAAACATCTTTCGTGACAATGTAGGTAATGATACAACTAATAGTACTATTAGTAGTATAGAACTGTATCTCCCCGACATGTATTTTGATGCTCAGTATTCAGGCAGGTACGGTGGGGTAACCTAAGGGCCGAATACCAGGGGTAGAATCCCCACATGGGTACAGTGTTTGAAGTTTACTGGTGTTCTCCGCCGAGAAATTGCTGAAATATTACTAAAAGCGCCGTAAAACCATACTGATTCACCCCCAGTATTAACATTTGTCCTATGTTTGAATACAAAATTACGAAATGGACGTTTTATGTTTGACTGCTTATGTCCAATCCATTTAATCTTTTATCCTAATAAAATATGCCTGAATACAAAACTGGCTGTGCGTGTATAACTTTCCAAATGTTGAGACCAAGATTACAAATTTTGTAATCTATGCCTCTACCCAAATATCAAACCCTAAACTCGGGAGATCCCTAAACATCAATGACCAGTGGTATAACCCTATATCCCTTAAATCAAAATAACATTAGTTTTCATGTCAATGCACACGTATATCCTGTCAAGACGTTTACATTTTTTGATGGTTGTAGACATGACAATGTTATCTCTCTTCTACAGACAAAATAAGTCGGAAACGACATCATCGAGGTTTACCAACAACAATCTTCTTTGCTGTGTACATCTTTCTCCTGATACACCACGGTAAGGCACACAATCTTTGTAGTTGAAATGTGCTTGTACTTAACTCTTCGTGAATGTACCTTTTACTGCAATACCATATGTTGTACTAGATATAGATCTACCCTCTTCCTTTCCTTACACATATGCCATTGAAACAGTCTCTATTAAAACAGCAAACAGCAGTGCAGCGAAGATGGTTTCACTTACTTTCCATTTGTAAAACTATGACCAACGCTTTTATATCTATATTTTGCCGTTAGACACATTGCCACCTTCACTTCTTTTTGCACATCTAATTCTTTCCTAAAACGTTACATTTACCAGTATCAGGTACATTATTTACAATATAACACAATTAAAAGGGAAATGATCACTAGCATCGATCTTGTCATATTGTGACTTAGCTGACCTGACTTATGTTGAACGGGCGTGGGCTAGCCAAGTGGTCAAATGTTCGTTGGTCACGCCGAAGACCCCGGTTCGATTCCCCACATGGGTACAAAGTGGGAATCCATTACTGGGGTCCCCCGCGGAGTAAATCCCAACTATCTAACTCGCTCTTATGTTGTATGTTATGGTGACAGTAAGCGTACAACTGCACGAAACTTGAAGAAGGAAGGCTGCGTGAACTACTGCCCCAGCACACACCAGTCTCCCGAGGAACGTACTGATTGTGTCAGCGGCCTCTATGGGTCTGACTGGGGACGGTGCTTGTGTCGAAACGTAAAAATGTGGAAATACATTGTACATCCATATCATGTAAGGCGTTCGTTCAAATTGTCCATAAAGATATATTGCACAATCTTAAAAGAGATAATGCCAAAGAGTTTGTTATCCACTCGCCATTCTCATATGTAGACGACCTGGTAAATTACAAACAGTTACCTACTAACCTTTCCAAGGATTGTGATACACATTACTCGCCAACTTACGCACCTATATCAACATCAAGGTAGCACGATTGATGTGGTCTGCGACGATTCATGCATTACAACCTCCAATCCACTGCGCAGTACAGGCAAAATACTCATTCAGGCAAAATGCCCAATCTGAAAGTAGAAACACTAGGTCAGGATGAACTGTAGATACAAAATGGTTCCGCCTCTGATGGCGGACAGAGTAGGTCTTGTGATTTCCATCGTTGAAAACACCTGGTGACGACGTTGAATACTCTATCAGACATATATACCAAACGTCTATGTCACTACTCACCCATAAGGTAAGTGAGCTGAACGGAGGGCTCCACACAGGCAGTATAAATTTACTTGAATATTGCGCAATTAGGGCTTTAGAAAATGAACGTACCTATTATCGCTTTTGTTCATGTCGATCAGAGACATGACAATCTTATGCTTTGGACATATGTTCATACCACAGCTATGTGTGTTTGCGAATTAGGTCATGATAGCTTTCCGAGAAATCTCGCTCTGCCGGGGAAACACTCTATCTGTGCAATCATGCACAGGTGCAGTCTCGCCTCTTATGTCACAACCAACGATCACAGCTACACCGTGCGGTGATGATACTGGTATTTGGTATAATGGTATGTGAGTCTTCAATTTAGGAAGGGTATCATTGATGGGGAATATACACATCAGGTGGAGTATGTTTGAGGCAAGTGACTTACTAAACGTATCCAAGTAATTACAAATGGCATTTGTTTGCAGATTTCAGGACAATCCATTCTATAACTAATGTCATTGTAACATTGTAAACTGCCATTAATTATGTAATAAAATCAATACAAAGCTGGTGGTTAAAGCGTTGGTCACGCTGAAGTTAGAGCCTCGTTCTAGAAGTAAT
Organism: Haliotis asinina; assembly: GCF_037392515.1. Lineage (NCBI taxonomy): Eukaryota > Metazoa > Mollusca > Gastropoda > Lepetellida > Haliotidae > Haliotis > Haliotis asinina. The sequence continues at coordinate 52,248,694 of NC_090286.1, forward strand.
GCTTTTTTCTGCCATACCTAGCTATATGTAGCTGGAATAATGCTAAAACCAGATACCCATACTCCTCTTTTGAATACTATTCTAAAATACATTCACGAGAGTGTTAGGCATCATAACTCTGTAATAATGTTTGTTTCAAATGAATTATAATTTATACCAATGTAACGATAGTGACATGTGATTTGTTTGCCGGATAACCCCTTACTATGCCCGTCAAAAATCCAGCCACAAAAAACTACGCACTCCTGACACCAACTTAGCCGAATGTTCAACACTCACCCTGTGTCAGCAATGTTATTTAGATCTGATTCACTAAGGAGTATGTTTTATTTCTGTTCCAGACAAGATGGAATATAGCAGACACAACCCAATGGCAAGTCTGATTATTATCACTCTGGTGACGGTGATTCTGCTCGGCCAATACGGTAAGATCATTTTGTTTATAGGAGAGCTCGAATTGTTCGAATTATACACGGGATAATGGGTTGAGTGGGTGGGCTGGGCATGAGTCTTGAATGGAACAAACAACCTGTGATATTAAATTTTGTTAGAGGCAATATATTTTGTCAGCACTTGAAGGTATAATACTTGTTTTTACCATGTAGCGACATGATAAGTCAGTAAAAATTTCCAAAGTGTATAACGTTAAATTAATTCATACGTCGTCAAGTGATAAGCAATAAATATGTATTAGGTGGATAAATTTTAAAGCAATAGTGAACACCCTGCACTCTGTGTTGTATATAAAAACAGAAACAAATAACCCAATATATTTTACATAAATATTTTACTTCATATTAACTACTGTGTACTATATTTTAATAACATTCCATGACATGCAATATATCACGGAAATATTTACTTTTTTTTGCAAACGTTACACTTGAACGGAAGTTTGTTTTTGCTTGTATGTTATTTATCGCTATCTCGGTAAATATAGGAAAGGTACAAGAAAGATATTTGAAACAGGACTGCACCATATTATCAAGATATACTGGACAGCAAAAGAAAGGCAACGTTGGTTTGTTTTGTCGTTTTTAAATAGAATACATAAAAATGAAGGTTTAAACGTTTATGAAATTTCATTTTTTTCGAAAGTTGCGATTCTTTTGCTGTTTCGTATATGTACACAGTACTGTACTGTTTCTGTATATGTCCTTCTTGTCCTATTGCTTGTATTAACACCGAATTGTATGTATTTAGTGCAACATCAAACGTGATTAGCACAGCAATAGTGTACTGTCATATGTTGAAGGTGACACCAAGTGCGTGTCTGAAGCTCGCCGAGTCTTGAAGGCTGGCTGTAACAACTACTGTCCCGAAAATCAATGTCCCGAGGAATGTGCCGACTGTATGAGCGGCTTCTATGGGCCTGACTGTAGACGGAGCTGTAGGGGACACTGCTTGAAAGGACGGTGTGTCCTACTGGCCAATGGTCGAGCCATCAACTGTACGGATGGGTGTGTGTTGGGGTGGAGGGGGTTAACATGTAGCACTAGATGCAAATATCCGTGTCTTGAGTGCGACAGATACACAGGAGATTGTGTAGGACAATGCAGGTTTCTATGGAGCTGGATGCTTAGAACGATGTCCGTTTCCATGTTCGAAGTGTGACAAAAACACTGGAGTGTGCTTGAACAGTTCCTCTGTTAATATGGACCTAAGCCTGCAGCAAAAGGACATGCCTGTAGCATTACGTCAGACACACGTTAACAACACCCGCACTGTTCACACCAGCAACATGTCACACAGCAGTCGAGGTAAGGCACTGACAAGAGTGGGTGAGTGCGTTTAGTTTTGCGCCGCACTCAGCAATTTTCAAGCTATATGGCTGAGGTCTGTATGCAATCAAGTCTGTACTAGACAATCCAGTGATCAACAGCATGAGCAACTGGAAACTCGTGACATGTTAACGAGCCTGACCACCCACTCCCATTAGTCACCTCTTAAGATAAGCATGGGTTACTGAAGATCAATTCTGAACCGGATCTTCACAGGTTCTTATGTTGAAGTCACCTATGTACTATATACTATTTTTAACGATGTGAAATAATTTTTAGTCCAAATCCGTTTTTGTATTGTTGCTTACTATATAAAACTAAAACGTAAAGGGTTCACATCACATGTATCTATATGTTTAATTTGAACAAATGGAGTGTGCGTGAACTATATGGTTCCTGTTTCAGAGCCACAACACGTTGCCACGGCGACAACAGCCTTCAGTGACAGATGGACAATATCTTCTTATTTTCCAACAGCGATTGCTGTATTATCTGCAGTAATTACCTTCATTATTGTCAGTTTCACCTTTCTCAGGTTCGTATATGTTCAACAGTGATGCCGAGGTATGCAAAAACAATCTACCTGCCTACCTCAGGTCACACAATTGCTGAATTAATTACACCCCGTTTACCAGTAACGAGACATAAATTATGGCTCAGGAATGTCAAAATACTGCACATATTTAGTGTGTCAAATGGGGCTTCCCAGAGAGCCATCTTAACCATTATTTCTTTGTTTATTGGTTTACGCCACACTCGGCGACATTCCATGTATATGATGTATAATAAATATTATAATTGAATCTGTAGCAGATAATCCAGTGAATGACTTCACGCAGCGGAGATACAATGATATGCTTTCATCAAATCCTTTAGTCTCCTCTTTTAAACCATTTTCTACTGTTTATTCTTATGGGTTTCATTTCACGGCGTTCATGAATTCGAAGTAACTGTTACTTGTCAGCAGGCGTGAAACAACATTCATCCAATCGGAATGGAAGACAATGACATGTGTTTGGTTGCTGGTTACCATAGTTACCACTCGTGTGACAACTGCACTGGATCTCAAAACATATATTTAATTTACGCGTTGTCAACTGAATGAATAGAGCGGTCATATGTGTACAGTGGTAGTCCTAGATTATATCTAAATAAGAATACTATTTTCAGCTTGCGATAGAGCTAATGAAAATTGTCCTGATATAAATGAAATGATATCATACTCTGTTTCACAGACTGAAGGCGACGATGGAGCAAAAGAGGAAAGGATTTCAGCTTGTAAACTCAACTCAAACGAAGAGTCTAATCGGCTCCTCTTCCAAAGTGATGAGTTTCAATGAACCCATTATCATCGATGTATCCCATGTGCCTGAAGAATCATGAATAAATGCAAATTGTGAATACATTCTGGAGTTAGCTTTCCACCTTCTAAAGGTCAAAGATCCCTGCTTTCTTGATGCTGTTGCTTTTGTTGTTCTGAGGTCTTTTCCATCTTGATTTCCGCATTATCTAATCGCCAAGTCTGTAAACACAGTGACTGATTTTCCCCTCTGGTGCTGACACTGTGGTGAATTTATTCTCCTTTTCGTATTTAGACATAGTTCCCAGTTCCCATCACTTTGCTATGATTGCATGCTATAAAACTACCCACAATATGTCCTCTGTTAACGAAAAATACTAATGGGCGAACGACAGTCGAACGACGCTTCTACCCACCGAACGGTATAGCGGGGAGGCATATCATCACGATGCCAACATCCACTGTGGAGGAGAAACTAATATTTGTTAGGAAATATGAGCTACGAGGTTATTACCCGAAATAAAATATAGTTTGTACATTTATTCATCATTGCTTGAAAATTATATAGGGAGGAAAACGTATCTATTTAAAAATAATAATGGGTTAGAATGCCGATTCGAGAATGTTATCTCGAGTAACATGGAATCCTGCGGAAATTACCGATGTTGTGCGAATGCAAATCGATGGAGGGAGATAACCCTAATTCTGTTTTTCTTGTGGCTTCTACAAATGCAATGATGTAATTAACCTCAGATGAAGCGTTATTCTCCACATTCTCTCACTCTTTTGCCATTTGCTTCAAATAAGCAGGCTACATATAAATGCAGCTCGCATTCAATACCAAACTGGAAATAGCAACGGCTACGATGTTGTCCTTTTAAATACTTCTCCTCTAACTAACCAGTCACTCCTGCATACTACAACTGAAACTCGTATTGGTGAAAAAAAAATAAAACGAATCTGCCCGCTGTGTGTGAACTTCATTTCGGCGTAAGTAAACGCAATATAATCGCCTAACATTGTGTGTGTGTGTGTGTGTGTGTGTGTGTGTTTAAAAGGGCATTACAAACGTCAGGTTAATATGAATGATACCCAAACTGATGAAATGTACGATCTGTTGGTAGTAACTGATGACTGTGGGTCAGGAAAAAATTATGATAATTATCAATATGTAGGCCTATGATTCCAATAACCGATGTTTGAAACGGGCGCTGTTGAAAAGTTTCATAACAGAATTTGGCTACGCCAACGCCCCTTATGATCACTCTGACAAAAATTGGTAAGAAATTGTCTTCTTGCCTCTTTGGCAGTCAATCTACATGGTAATGTTTCGTTGGATAAATATTGTCATGTCTTTGTTTAACTTTTATTAACTTATTTTGACAACACTGATGTGAAAGGAATAGCTCAGTTGTGAATGAAAACAATCGTGTCAGTTTCGGAAATTAATGATGACCCTGTTCGCATCATAACACAGGATTATCATTACTATAATCATAAAAAATATTTTTCTACTACGCATTTGTTCATGTTTTAAAAAAGAGGTCACCTCTTCAGGCAAACCTTTAACTCTTGAAAGCATGTAGGTTCGGTTAAATCTAATAATCTAAAAATCTAATAAGTATCTACACTACCGGAATTCAGTAACAGTTTCACACTATGTCACAATTCACATATTGTTTTCCAAAAATATATTTACATATTATATCTTTTTGTTTCGTTAGACTGGACTGTTCCTCCATCGATAGTTATCTCTCGCCAGGTATGGATTTATATCTTTAATCCTCAGACAGCTGTAAGCTGTAACATTTCTGCGTTAAACAACCAAACAACCAATTCAACATGTTCCGACATACTGCACAATTTATATTTAGTCTTTCGCGGAGCAAACCAATTCATTGTTCCACATCTATGCAAATTCAGTTCAATCAATAAACGCGAGCATATATCATAGTTAAGAGCTGAAGGACAGAAAATACAAAACCTGCTGCCTTGTACTGAATAAGCAATTTCCTTCAGACAGGCTGAATGAAATAAAAACTCAAATTATTTGAAATCTTTTGTCATAAATATCCCTAGAAATCTCTGTTACCGGTCCCAGCGTAGAATAATGAGATTACAGATACATATGTACATACGAAAGATTGAGGATGGCATTTCTCGTGAAACATATTAATGTTCTGATGTAGTTAGCGCTATAAAATGAATTTCAAACTATCATCTTCATTCAGAAATGAATACCATGACGTATTGGTACGAGTGGGGTTTTCACCATGAATGTCTCCTCCAATCAAACGATTAATATAATGTTGCTGTGTCGACCCCAGTTCTCCTGGTAAATCAGTTTACACCTGATTTTGAGTACGTCACGACAAAACTACAGGTTTTCCTTCACGCCTCGTGGGAAGTCCCACACACGGAAGTAAATAAACAATCAGGTTGGGAAAGAATGACGTCTTCTTGACCTACCCCATGAAAGCCTAGTAATACCTGATACTTACTACTTGCAGGAAACTGGACGTCGAAGATGTTATTTTTATTCGAGGAGCCTTCAATATGGTTGTTTACATCCAAACGATCTATGCGGTCCAAAACAAATCTATTTGGGGCTGAGGAAAGGTTACATGAGATACACATTTAACGGAAGGGAATATATCATCATGATATTCCTTTTGTCTAACTCTGACTTCGTAGGTGTAAATCTATCCTAGGATTATCCGTTGGAGTTTCCATTAAATATGTCATTTCATAAACAGTTTGAAAAGTTTCATATACATGTACATACACAAAACAGGCACGTAGCAAGCCAAATATCTCGTGTACGCCCGGCAGGTTGCAAACCTATATGCATAGATAGGAATGAGGGCTTGCCCAACCTTTTTAGTAAAAATATTTTTTTTCATAATAGTAGCTATGCCCCTGACACAAATACTTATTTGTGGAGACTTGGCCACGTACCACCCATTACTCATCTTCCGTTGGAAAATGGAACTCTGAATGACTCAAAGAAAGTACCGGAATTCAACAAATTTCATTACCTCATTCCTCGGACAAAAATAGTTCCAACTACACGTATAATACACTCAGGCATAACGTCGCACTGCCCATGAATTATTCAGACAAAGATAGTTCCAGCTACACGTTTAATACACGACTGCCCATGAATTACACATCTGGCTTTAATACAGTGTCCACACCTGTACAAGAACCAATTGTTACGTCTCCGGGTGAGTCTTCGTTTGAGGTGTAGTCAGTCGCTATGGTATACTTTGCTGCTTGAATAATTCTTAATATCCTGAGTATGAATATGCTGGTATCTGCCTTGTGTTATCATTCAAAGAATCAAAACAACAAAATCATTACAAAATGTGACGATTATGACTGTGATTCATCTATATATTTAAAGTAAAACTAGTACATTTAGTACGACTATGTACCTTATATAGAACAAATAAAAACAGTTAAAGCTATGATAGAGAAACGTTTTGAATAAATCGGGCATGTTATTCTCGGAAACAAGCTCCTCCTCGGAAAGGCTCCACACAACAGAAACTATCGACAAGTTGCAGCAACCCTTGTATCTAAAAATAGCAATGTCATTGAGGCTGTACAGCAACGCAGATGAGAGTTTATACACTCTCTCACACACACACATACACACATACACACACACACACACACTCACAAACTCTCATATATATATATATATGCTTTGAATAGAACTCGATTATCAGGGTTACCCTGAGCAAATAATAGTTCTTACAAATTTCACCTTGTTGTGTGTATTAGAAATTGGGGTGTTTATGTTGTTTTGTTTTCATTCTTTTTGAAATTTCATTATACTGACGTCCATTCATTTCTTACACATACTTAGAAAACTGTCAGTATGTACAGAAGCATCGTGAAATATTTTATATAAGAGCCGTAGACATTGCATATAATGGAACAAATTTCAGTAACATTATTGAGGAAACAGTTTAAAATTTTAAATACTTCCTCAACACAAAGACAGCCCAAAACGACTGCTCGGAATGCCCCGACGCCAATTGGAGACATTGCCCGACATGAGTGTTCCGCGTAATTTATGAAGTTGCCGATGTCAAATGTCTCTCACCTTACATGAATATTTTTCACACTGAAGGGTTTGTTGTGTGTATCAATTTCTGTTTGTAATGAGAAACAAGATGAATAAGTGCCATTTGACCATAACTATTCGGTACCGGACATTGCTCTATTTTCCATAGATAATTTTGACATTGTATTCTGTGTTACAATGACTGAAACTGAATTTTAATCCGGAAATACTTTTAGACTGATGCAATGCTATTGTGAGCCTCGGTTCACAGTCAGTAAGAAACTACACAAAGGACAGAACTATTCTGGGAACGTGCTTAAAGCTTTCTTCGCAAACTTGCCAAGGGGAATTTGTTTCTCTGGACGGCCAATGATATCATTGGGGCCTATTTGATTGTCCAACGAGCTCTAGTTCAGGAACAAGGTAATATCCTATTCTCACAGTATAAATGACAGGAAGTCACTTTTCTTTATTTAGCGGTAGGCAGTTGAATGGCTTAGTTTTGTTCAGGGGCGGTAACTGCGGGTGGCGTGTATGAGGCAAGAAAAACGTACAATGGGGCGCGGTAGACGAACATATGCATCGCTGGAGGAGAAAAAGATGAGGAACGGTTTGGTTGTTTGGGGTGCATTGATTCTGCCACGAAATTTGTAGGTAATATATTTATTGGCATATGCATGTGTGGTATATGTACTTAAGAAATATTATTTATAAAAGTACACTTAATAGCCAAAATGTTGATAGCTAACACCATTATGATGTGACACGTGAATGTTTTTAGTGGGTGAGTGAGTTAATATTTACCGTCACATCGGCAGTATCTCAACCATATTGTGACGAGAACATTTAATTCTGAAATGAAATATATGCCTATTATAAAACGTGTCAACGAAATACAATAAAACAACTAGAATATCACAGAGTAGAATACAAAACTAGTAACTATACCTAAAACAATTTATCTATAGAGGACAATACAATATAAAAATGGGCTATAGATTGCTAACAACTGAAGGTAGATCACCATACTAGGGACCATGGGGACTTACAGTACCTTTGCTACCTGCATGGACCCTAGCTGGATTTACATCATCCCCTCAGCCGTCAGCAATTCGGGAAATCTAGCCATTCAGTAAAAAGACACTTATTCTACGATTAAAATCATGGAAAGTTTGAATTTACTTTGAATGTTTGTGGACTTACGTACCCTCTCAGGAGGACAATAGTTTTACGGCACTTCAACCCCCTTTGAGGATACGGCCACTAACAAGCACAGTTACCAATTTAAACTTCCAATAATAAAAATTATCTATTTACAATTCATTTAATAAATCTAATTCTTTTAAAAATCCAATAATTAAATGAGAACTGATATTAGTAAAAAGGTCCTTCATACTACGTGATTTAAAATAGGTATCCCTTGTGATGGAATATTCCACGCAGTCAAGCAAGACATGCTTGACCGTGAGTCTTTCATCACAAGGGATACAAAATGGAGGATCCTCACCTTTCAAAAGGTATTTATGCGTATATCTGGTGTGACCAATACGACATCGTCTCATAATGACCTCTTCAAATCTGGACTGACAGCCCAAGTAGGTGTAACCAATATACGGTTTTATTTCATGTAATTTATTGATACCTACTTGAGTGTCCCACTTCTTCTGCATCAGATCACGGATATACGTTCTAATGCAAACTTTGTAATCAGTGTATGGAATAAGAAGTGAGTGCTTTCGCAGCAAGGTCAGCCAGTGTGTTACCAGAAATGCCAACGTGGCTGGGTAACCAACAAAAGACAATGTCGTATTGGCCAGTAGCAAGATCATTGTACAATTCAATAATTTCTATTAAAATAGGATGTTTACAAGAAATATTTTTAATCGCCTGAAGGCAAGAAAGACAGTCTGAATAAATTATATATTGTTTACGTTTAGGATGTCTTTGAATATATTTAAGAGCTGTTAATATGGCGTTTGCTTCTGCAGTAAAAATAGAGCTGTTATCTGGAATTCTAGAAGATATTGTTCTGTATCCAATGACAGTGGCACAAGCTACTGCACCACCGTCCTTGGAACCATCTGTAAATAAGGGTTTATGATTGCTATATTTAGTTTTTAATTGATTATATTCTTGTTTATATTGTAATTCATTCGTTTCTGATTTTTTAAATGAAGTTAATGGTAGGTCGACTTGTGGTCTTACCAGTTGCCAAGGAGGAGAAGAAAAAAGACGGGAAGGCGATATACTTTCCAGCTCAATGCCGGCAGAAGAAAGAAAGGGTTTAATTCTGTGCCCTAGAGGCGGGACAAGAGAAGACTTTTTGTTATACAAATACTCATAAAGCGGATTGAAAACACAGTTATGGGCAGGGTTAGATTCATTAGAATATAATTTAGTAATGTATTGTAAAGACAGTTTTATACGACGTTGTGTAAGAGATGGTTCATCGGCCTCAGCGTAGAGACTATCAACAGGGGAGGTTCTAAAAGACCCAAGGCAAAGTCTTAGACCTTGGTGGTGGATAGAATCAAGAAGGTTAAGGTTGCTTTTGCAGGCTCCACCATATACGATGGAGCCATAATCAAGTTTTGAACGGACGAGTGATCGATATAAGTGTAAGAGGGTAGTTTGATCCACTCCCCACTTTGAGTTGGAAACAACTTTCAACAAATCAAGTGCCTTCAGGCATTTAGCTTTAAGGGATTTAATGTGCGGTAAGAAGGTTAAATGAGAATCGAAAATAAGTCCCAAGAACTTGGCCTCCGTTACAACTTTGATGGGAGTGCCATTTGGAGATAGTTCAGGGTCCTCATGTGGCTTATATTTTCTACAAAGGTGTATACAATTAGTTTTAGACTGAGAAAATTTAAAGCCGTTTTCAGGACACCATTTATTTATTTTGTTTAAACACAACTGCAACTGTCTTTCAATAGTATGCATATTTTTATCGCGACAAGAAATATTAAAATCATCCACAAAAAGTGATCCATCAATGGAATCGTTTAAAACCTCGGGTAAACTGTTTATCTTAATACTAAATAATGTGACAGACAATATACTGCCTTGTGGAACACCCTGATCCTGATTATAATGATCAGACAGGGTTGAACCCACTCGGGCTTGAAACTGTCTGTCTTTTAAAAACTGTGATATAAAATGAGGTAAACGACCTCTCAACCCAAAATCATGTAAATCCTTTAAAATGCCATGCTTCCAGGTGGTATCATACGTTTTCTCGAGATCAAAGAATACCGATACAGCATGTTGTTTATTTACTATAGCATTTTTGACAAAGGATTCTAAACGTACCAAATGATCAATGGTACTTCTATTCTTCCGAAAACCACACTGAATATTTGTAATGAGGTTATTGGTTTCCAGATAGCAAATTAATCTGTTATTTACCATTCGTTCCATGGTTTGGCAGACACAGCTGGTTAAAGAAATCGGTCTGTAATTTGGGTATGGGTATAGGGATTACAATGGCATTAAGGAAGGAAGGAGGAAAGTTTCCAGATGTCCATATTTTGTCAAAGATATCTAAAAGTGTGACAAGACATGGTTCAGGCAAATGTTTCAGCAGCTGATAGTGAATATTGTCATCACCCGCTGCTGTGTCATGAGCTTGTTCAAGAGCAGTATATAGCTCATGTAATGAAAACATTTCATTATAGTCCTCACCGTTATCCAATTCAAAATGAATGCTTGTCTTCTCCTGTTGTTTCTGATATCTCTGAAACTCAGGGACATAATTTGCTGATGAAGAATTTTTGGCAAGAGTTTCGCCAATTTTATTTGCAATTTGACATTTGTCAGTAATTAAATTATCACCATCTTTGAGATGGCGCACGGCAGATTTTGAACCTTTACCTTTAATTCTTTGAACCATGTTACATACTTTGGACACTGGCGTGCGTGAATTAAGTTTGGAGACATAATTTCTCCACGACTGTCGTTTGTTTTGTTTAAAGGTACGACGCGCCTTTGCATTCAGTATTTTGAATTTGTCTAGGTTATGGACAGTTGGATGACGGCGAAAATAATGTTCTGCCTTTTTCCTCGCTTTTCTGGCCTGTCTACAATCTGCATTGAACCACGGTTTTCGTACATGTGGAGTCGTAGAGGACTTTGGTATACACTCGTCAGCTATTTTATTTAGAATGTCAGCAAAAGTTTGAATTGGATCAGTTATATCACTGAAACATTCAAGTCGCAGTTTTGATTGACACATAGTTTGATATAAAGACCAGTTAGCCTTCGAAAAGTTCCATCTTGTAAACGATGGAGAATCGGATGGAGTAATTTCTGAGAGGATAGTTGGGAAGTGGTCACTTCCACAAAGGTCATTATGAACTGACCAATCAAATTCATTGAGGAGATTAGAATCGGCAAGAGATAAATCCAGAGAAGAATAAGTGCCAGTTGCAGGATGCAGATAGGTGCTTGAATCATCATTATATGATATGCACAGGTCATTATTTGAAATGAAATCTTCAATGATTTTGCCTTTAGTGTTAGTACTGCCCCAGAGTGGGTTGTGACCGTTTAGGTCACCCATAATAACACATGGTTTTGGGAGTTGGTCATAGAGTGATTGAAGGTCAGCATGTTGAAGTGTTGAAGAAGGCGGAATATACAGAGAACATAGTGTAAATGGTACACCCAGAGTCAGTCGCACTGCAACAGCTTGGAGATTAGTGTTTAGTATAACAGGGCTATGAATAACATCTTGCCGTATAAGAATAGTAGAACCTCCAGTGGCCCTATCACCCGGAGGGGAAAGAGAATGATAGGCGTTAAACTGGCGTAAGTTAAAATTATCTCTCTGTTTCAGATGTGTTTCATTCAGACAGAATGCGGATGGTGTGAGATCCTGGACTAAAAGCTGTAGTTCATTGAAATTAGTTCTTAGAGCTCTACAATTCCACTGTACGATATTAGTTAAATGACCTATCTTTTAGGTGGATGGATAGGGGATCTACCCCTTGCTTTTTTTGAGGGCGACAAGCTATGTGCCCTGGGATGGATGTTTTCTGACACATCCATGTCCTCCAATGAACCATATTTGTTAAATAATTGAAGATGGTTCTCCGAACCCTTTGAAGTTCTGACACCTTTTTTCACTGTTTCTGCCCTAGTCTTGACTGTATTTTTAACTGTTTTCTTTGAACTTGTTTCTGGACGAGTCTTCTGAGTGGACGTGGACTGAGGCAATGACTGTGATTCATCCTGAACTTGGATCTGACTGTTTATACATGTTTCCGAAGTCTGAGTAGACTGTTCTTCAGGTATAAGAAGGTGAGGGGTGTCAGCTGTTACCCAAGTCAAATCTGTTTGACACCCTATGGAAAAACTAGTGACTGCCGAATTTACTCTTGACAAGCTTTCAGACGGTGTCTTAATGACTGATGCATATGAAACATTGGGTACTGTTGATTCAACAATCTTTTTAGCATCAGCGAAGCTAATATTTTGAGTAAATTTAACTTTGTTGATTTCCATTTGTTTTTTCCATACTGTACAGTCTTTGGAAAAGGATGAATGATTACCGGAGCAGTTTGTGCATTTTTTTAACGTACTTTCACAATCTTCAGTTACGTGTGAAGTCCCGCTACAGTGAGCACATGTTATTGGCTTTGTGCACGTGTTGACACCATGACTATATTTTTGGCATCTGAAACATCGCAAAGGATTTGGAATGTAAACATCAACTGACATAGTGCAGTAACCAACCTTGACACACTTAGGAAGATTTGGTGAAGAGAAGGAAAAGAGGTACGTATTTGATGGAATGACATCATTATTTTTGCGAGTGGTGAATCGCTTGACATGTGTGACTCCCTGATCCTTCATTTCAGAAACGATGTCCAGTTCTGACATTTCGGCCAACAGACGGTCCCTATCTCTAATGATACCTTTGCTGCTGTTCAGTGATCTGTGTTCAGTAACTGAAACCTGGATTCCAGCAAACGTTTCTGAATTCATCAAGTTAGTGGCTTGTTGTTTCCTGCTGCATTCAATCAGAAAAGATCCTGAACGCAAACGTTTTATATTCTTCACCTCACCTGCAATGCCATATATGCCCTTAGAGATTACAAAAGGGTTTAGTTTCAGTGGTGTCTTGTCTACAGTATTGAGAACCAGGAAACGTGGCCAATTGTCTGTTGAGTTGGATGACCTCAGTTCATTATCATTGTCGAGCTGACGTTTGTTTTTTTTGTAGGGGTTTGGTAGTCCATGGGAAGATTATTTTGATTCATCATCCGGGCTCCCCACCCACCACGGAGTATCACAGTAATTAATAATTCTACCATATTGGCCACACTGGCATCTAGGCAAATTTTCTCAATTTGAAAAAAGCAAAAAAAAAACCAAAAAAAACCACATGTATCATAGCATATGTATATATGTATATTTAAATATTGTGTTGAAATTAATACCAAGCCAAACAATGATCGAGCAATGAAACTTAGTGCTCAGGGCTCGGCATGACCAGCCGATTGGTTGAACCGGGCCCATTCAACCACCCGTCTAGGTGAAGTCAGGGCCAAAGTGGTGTATTGAGCAACAGGAACACGGTTGCAGGCTCCCATTGCCCTCAACCACCAGGATCCCCTCCTCCACCGACAGGGGCCGCAACCCACGGCAAACGGGTTGGTAGACCAAATATCCCCCCGGGTCCACTACGGGGGTGTCGGCGAGCTCATAGCGTTACCTAGCACCCACCACGAGGAAGTGGCTCGCCACGGGTGCCGTGAATGTTTTTACCGCATCTTGAATGACATGTAATAATAAGGTAATAAGTAAGATAGTAAGGTAAAAAGGCATTATTTTGTACATAAGGGTATCATCCAAATAAGTCTCTGTTTTGAATGGTTTCAGCTTGAACCTGCTACATGTGATTTATTGTACAACGCAAATCTACTAATGTGCACTACGTAACTGTCACAGAATAAAGCAGAGTTTATGAGCCTGGCAGAATCGACTGTTGTTGACTTTTGAAACTGACACACAGTTTCGACACTCGAATTATCTTTTTCATAATGATTCATGAACAGTGGATTTGAACTATCTTCTATTTGGAACAAGGGCTTTCTCTCACTATTTTCTTGACATGAAAACGTAGCCAAATCAGTCCTCTTCGTTGATGATGACATGAACGTGTCACTCTATATCCGCAACTTAAATAGGAGCATTGGACAACTGATATACATGTTTCTATTTCAGGCTGAACATCTGTTTACCTAAACTCTAAGTCGTAAATCCACAAACTTCATTCTTGTAAACGTTTTAACAAGAGCATCCATCACTGTAAGACTTTTCATAATGCTCTTGCTGTTTAAAAGAAAATTATTCCGACTTGAACAATATAGTGATACTAAGTTTATTTCTTGTATTTAAAACATACATGATTTCATGATATTACATACTTACGTATTCAAGAAAGAAAATAATAATATTTTCTTTGGTGACAATGCAAACGCAGTAAGGAATAATGTCTAATGTATAAAACAATAACAATACCATGAGCTTAATCAACAATTTTAATGTGGTATTATTTCATTAAATCTTCAATGTATATATGCTAAAGTGATTTTCTTATGGCCAAACGGAAATTATGTCAACAATCTTTCATTATCCTTACCATATCCATGTATGTGTCTGTAGTTTAGACGTAAGACCGTTAAGAATTGTCTGTACACATGAACTATCTATGTCGCAAATCCTTTGTGATACGATAACCTTGTGAACATATCAGCCCCCGTGTGCGTTGCGTCATTGTCATGCGCTCAAACTAACCGCCGCTTTTTAATCAGTAGTGACAAAAGGCATTACTAGACTCCACCATGTGATCAGGCAATTTAAACTGGCTGGTTACAATAAACACACTAAAAGTGTAAGCGCTCTAAATAACCGTAGCTATTTCGACAGTGGATGACAGAAGTAATACATTACCAAAACTTGTGTAATAGTAATAGTCACAATCTGCAGTGTACATGTCTCCTAGAGTAGTACCGAAGCTAGTAAAGGTAAGACAGTTTATTTCCTATAAACACCAAACAGGGGGGACACTGTCAATGTTAGCTTTTCTTTTCTTTATCGGACAAAAGGTATATTTCAGAGACAGCCATTTGTATTCAAAACGTATATTTCGCACCCAAGAAAAGTTTAAATGTATAGTAAATGAAATTATAGCGTCTTTTCAGGCTGTTTTCAACAACAAATCCAACTCTAGCATCTGCACACTTGCTCTACAACATTTAAAGCAATGGCTGTACTAGCAGGTCAAGGTTACACAAAGGGAAAGCTACGGAGATACTTTCACATTCTATGGCAGTTACTGCTGTAGATACAAAATATTGGAAAAGGTAGCTAACATTTTCTTTAAAACATTTCTGGTAAAATCCAGTTTTTTAAAGTTTTATATTTTCCACCCGTACACTAATATTTTAAAACATAATTAGATCAACATGTTAATGACAGGTATACCATTCCATAACATGCATTTACTAAAAGAGAGTAACGACACGGTGTTGACAAAGTAACATGAAACGTAAGTTATACAGGGGTACATGGCATTGCATGAGGTTTGAATAGGTACCCAGAGAAGACAAAGTTAACATGTGAATGTCATGTTTGAATACAGTTCTGACAAAACAGTGGATTTGGAACTTGGTGTACAATTCCCAGGACTGTTGGTTTATTAGGGATGTGCCCCAACATAAAAAACACCAAAAAATGAATGCTGTAAAATAAGTTCAATATACTTAGGGTGTATACTTATTTGGATGCCACTGTAGCAATTTGATGTTCTGCAAGAATATGTCGGTGAACAACGTATCTGTGAACACCCTGCAATGAGAGTGAATCAGAACAGTATATGAAAGCAAATTTTCGAGTATTTATTTAAAAAATATCTTCTTTTATATGTAACACAGTACTATTTTGCATTTGGTAATCTGACCACTTTCTTTATATATAACACACTTATATGTGTGTGTTTCCAGCTAAAGAAAACATATACAGCAATAACGCCTCAAACCTTCATTTGACAAAATAATTATGTGTTATTGGAAACTACAGCTTCGAAGTGTGATTATTTTTCGTTATGCATTGTATATTTACAAAATAACCGAGATGACAGTTTTCTAGTTTGACCAGTCATTATCTAACGATGGATCATTATTATAATTATAAGACCAACAACCACAGTTAAATAATAAAGAGACTTGACGTTAATGGGAATAAACCTGGAGTGTATTATATTGATTAATATTGTAAAAATATGTTTGTCACTGGAATTGATAAAATGCTTGAGAATAACCACTTTCTATTTTCTTCAAAGTAGACTCCACAAGTTTGTAATCTAACTAGGAGATGACAAACACTCATATCATCTGTCGGTATTGTCATTTTGTTGATGACAAACATACTCATATCATCTGTCGGTATTGTCACTTCGGTAATGACAAACATACTCATATCATCTGTCGGTACTGTCACTTTGTTGACACACACGGGTATTCAGGAAACAAGTCATGGCTGATTACACCTCTTGCTTACCCCCAGCTATATTTAGACTGAGTTTTGTAATCGATAGTGTTTACTGAACTTCATATTCAACAAACGTATAGAGTTTCGGTCTCAACAGTGAATTTAAGATCTTAACTCCATAAAGCCCTATTCAAATATGACAGATATTACGGTTGACATTCCGATACATGTGTGCTGACAGGCACACCGGGTTGTGATTATACAGTCATCCTTTCTGATATTAAATATTGACACATCTCACCAGAATCCATTTTAATGACTTCCAGACATGCTAATTATGATCTCTCATAACTTTTGATTACACATTGCATAAAACATCATAATATTTAAAGCATCATACCAACTAAACTTACCCAAAAGCTACCTACTGTTTTCACATGTGGTTGTAGACCGGCGATGTTGAGTTGGCGATAAATATAGATTTCCGCACAGCGCCCTCTACTAAACCGCACTTTTCTAGTGCGCAAAGGAACAATGCGTTACTGTGACTGTTATGTACACAGCAACGACAACGACCCGGGCTTTTAAGATCACTGAGAAATACTTGAATGGTAATCAGTCCTGTATTTATAGGTAGAAACTAGTCAAATGTTTCCCTTTCGGTGTACATATGTTAGAGTGTCATACACCTTTGTAGATTAAGCTGTTAAGTGAAATGTATTATAGCAATCACTGATGACAAATTAGGTATGCTGAGCACGGTATGCATTATGATAAAACAACGTTGTTTCTGCTGTTGATTGTTAGACAAGATTACAGTGGCAATTCTGAACGAGCACCTTATAGATTGAAGTGCACTGTAAAACTGGTGCAGTCCGTTTGATTTCATTTGAATTGTTGACTAACACAAAATCTAATCATTGCAACAAAACCAGACTTTGCATAGTTACATGAAATCCACAGACCAGTTCTGGTAATTCGTCTCATAATTTGAACTCCCGAATAAAAACAAACTATTTTTATACGGTCGTTTTATAACCGAACAGAATGATATTTCCAGAACACTTTCTGAACTCCTGTGGTTCAACCATCAGCTTTCGGATCCATCTCTATTTATAAAATAGTGTTTTGATAACGGAATTACAGACCTAAAGGATACAAGATATTCAGTTAGAAGTACATTTTGGGATTACAACAGGGTGATAAAAACATTCAAATATCCTGGGGAGATGTCGTCAGTAGATGTAAATTCGTAGACTAAATTCTGGTGATCAATGATGGAGAATATTCTCTTCTTGTATCATGCAGAGAATGTCGAATGTTTTATGAGAAACTGACAAAAACAGATGCTTTACCCCAGGTGTGTAGTAAATGGAATAGTTTGATTACTGTCTTATTACCATGGAGTAACATTTCCACTAACTATGGAAAATGTAAACGCGATGTAAAGCTATTGGATTTCCAGTTCAAGTTTACTAGTTTTCATAGGATTATGTACACCCATAGAGAATTAATGAAAATGAAACTAGCAGATGAAAATCTGTATTTTGTAAAACGGAACCCGAAGATATTGTTCATGTTTGTATTTCCTGTAAATGTGCACGAACGTTTTGGAATGGTTTAAGAGTGTTTCTTGGAAACATTCTTGAAAGTGATATAGTATTTACAAAATTCACAATCCTGACTTAATTCTGGCTATGGTTTTATCAACAGCATTATACTGGCTGGTAAAAGATCTGTTTGTATACAAAATGACGAAATGGCGTTTTATGGTTGACTGCTTATGTTTTTGTCCAATCCATTTCATCTGTTATCCTAATAAAATACATCTGAATACAAAACTGGCCGCGCTTATACAACTTTCAAAATGTTCAGGACCAGATTACAAATGTCGGCCATTTTGTAATCTATGCCTCTACCCAAATATCAATCCCTATCCCGGGCGACCCCTAAACATCAATGACCAATGGTGTAACCCTAAATCCCGTAAAGCAAAGCAACATTAGTTTTCATGTCAGTGCACACGTATATCCTGTCAAGACGTTTACTTTGTTTGATGTTTGAAGACATGACAATGTTATCTTTTTTCTCCAGACAAAATGAGTCGGGTTCGACACCATCGGGTTTTGCCAACAACAATTTCCTTTGCTGTGTACATTTTTCTCCTGATACAACACGGTAAGTCACACAATCTTTGTAAATGAAATGCGCTTATAACTGAATGTACCTTTTACTGCTATACCATATATAGTACTAGATCCATTGGTTCTACCCTCTTCCTTTCCTTACACATACGCTAATGGAATAAGGTCAGTAACGTATCCTCCTGTCATGAGTACAGCGAAGATTATGTCACTTATTTTCCATGTGTAAAACTATGATCAGCTCTTTTATACCTGTATTTTGGCATTAGAAACAAAGGTTCACATTATCTGAATATCTGTATTGATGGAATCGCCTTCACTTCTTTTTGCACATCTGATTCTTTCAGCAAACGTTACATTTATCAGTATCAGGTACATTATTTACAATATAACACAGTTCAAAGGGAAACGACCAATAGCATCGATCGTGTCATACTGCGATTTAGCTGTCCTGCCTTATGATGAAGGGGTACCCTAGTGGGTAAAGCATTCCTTGGTCACGCTGAAGACCCGGGTTCGATTGCCCGCATGGGTACAAAGTGGGAATCCATTACTGGTGTCCCCCGCGGAGTAAATCCCAACTAACTCACTATCTCTCATGTTGTAGGTGACAGTAAGTGTGTGCGTACAAGTCCACGACACTTGAAGAAGGAAGGCTGCGTGAACTACTGTCCCAGCGCAGACCAGTCTCCCGAGGAATGTACTGACTGTATCAGCGGCTTCTATGGGTCTGACTGTAGACGGAGCTGCAGGGGACACTGCCTCAATGGACGGTGTGCCCTACTGGCCAATGGTCGAGCCATCAACTGTACGGATGGGTGTGTGTTGGGGTGGAGGGGTTTAACATGTAGCACTAGATGTAAGCGTCCGTGTCTGAAGTGTGACCGATACACGGGAGACTGTGAGGGACAGTGCAGGGATGGTTTCTGTGGAGCTGGATGTTTACAGAGATGTCTATACCCATGTTCTAAGTGTGACAAAAGCACTGGAGAGTGCTTGTCTAACTCTTCTGACGGTACTGACCTAAGTCTGAAGAAAGACAACATAGCTGTAGTATTAGATCAGACACAGGGTAATAACAAGATCGACCCCGACAACATCAGTCGAGGTAAGATGCTAGCAGGAATGCTACAAACAGATGTAATATAATTATATTTAAAATACGATTTAAACACATATATAAAAATATCTACTTCCAATTTTTCGGTCCTAACTATATAAGAGTGTGACTGAGAGTACATATAGCAGTTTCAATATATGCTTCATTTTAACAAAGGCGATATACCATGTGCCTCCTGTTTCAGATCCACACCAACACCTTGCTTTGCCGTCTCCGTCTCTCTGTGACAAATGGACATTATCCCCATATATTCCACCAGCAATTGCTGTATTGGCTGCAGTAATTACATTCAGAATTGTCAGTTTCATCTTCGTTAGGTGCGTATACGTACACCAATACAACACCACCATCCATCTGCCAGCCGCACAGTGTGCTAGAGTGAATTCATTCCGTTTACCAGCAACACGCCACTCATAGAGGCTTTTAGCAAAGACCACTGTTAGGGAGTCCAGTGTATAGCATGTCCCAAACTGCACATATTCAGCGTCACTTTCCAGAGTTCTGTCTTAACTGTTGTTTATTTGTTGTTTAACGCTGTACTCAGTAATGTTCCATGTATCAACAATGATTGAATCTGGAGCAGATAAACCATTTAATGACATCACGCATTTTGGATACGTTGACATGCATTTCAAGATCGGCGAGAGCAGACCACCGGATCCCGTTAGTCGCCGCTTTCTCACCATTTTATGCTATCTTTCGTTAAGAGTTTCGATTAAAAATAATCTGTAATGTTGAGGATGAAGGCTTTTGTGGATAGACAACTTCTTTCTTGCATTTCATTCGCACAGTTGTCTCTACATAAAACTTCATCCTCATCATGCCAACTTCTAACATGCCACTTAAAGAGAAAACAACATTTATCCAATCGCAATGGAAGACAATAACATGTGTTTGTTGTTAGTTACCATACTTCCCACTAGTGTGACAGCTGTTCGGGATCTCAAACCATGTTCGTAATGTACTCGTAGTGAAATGAGTGAAAAAGAGACAAATGGCAGAACTTATTAGTGTACAGAGGCATCCTTGATGACATCTAGATGATATCGTGGTAAATAAGAATATATTTTCAGCTTGTGATAGGGCTAATGAACCTTCTCACGATTTTCACAGAAAGAAGATGACGATGGAGCTAAAGAGGAAAGGGGACCAGTTTGTAAACGCACCACAAACCAAGAGTTTAATAGGCTCTTATCATTCCAAACTGATGAATTTCAATGAACCCATTGCCATTGACGTGCCTGAAGATTCATCAAATAAACGCAAGTTATGAATACTTCCTGAATTTGCCAAACATTTTCGAAAGGTCAAGGACTGTTTTCGTTTTCTTGTTGCTTTATATATATTTGTGGAGAGAGTTAATGAAGACACAAGGGGTTTTGGTCAAATGTGAAGATTTCATTGATGTGAAACTTCAACTTTCCTGAATCAAACTGGCAAAGTCAGGCTGGTAAGGCTTATCATCAGCTTAGGGCCTTCGCCCCCTCTACACGCAGCCCAGACGACGAATGGGACTTCTCCCAGGAAACACTGCTTAGTCAAACCCACCAAAAACATTCCGGAGAATATGGAGGCTCCCCAACACTGTAGCCTTCTGCATTACTCAGATTGTCAGAAGGGATGTACTCCCGGTGGAGAATCCGGACACTCTCCTGAACTGCGCCAAGAGTTCAGGAGGTACCAAACCAAGGGCACCGAAAACAGTGGGGAACCAGACGACAGTGTACTTGGGATGCAAGCGAGACATTTCAAAGGGATCCATATCTTTATCATGTTTTTGCTGAATCGTGCCCATCACTTTGTTGCCAAAAAGAGATAGAAAATTCAACGATTATTCCATGCTATTCCTCTGAACCATGTGATCTGATCCGCGACGAACCTTGTTCGATGTATTGCGTGTAAAAGTGATGCAATTAAATGCAAGACACATGTCATCGTATCCCAATTTCTTAGGTCGATGCTCATACTACTGATCACTTGGATCACCTTAAAAGGGCTAGTGGAAGGGATGTCTGTCCGATGGTGACTAGTGGAAGGGATGTCTGTTCGATGGTGGCTAGTGGAAAGGGTGACTGTTGGATGGGTGGCTAGTGGAAAGGGTGTTTATTGAATGGATGACTAGTGGAAAGGGTGTCTGTTGGATGGGTGGCTAGTGGAAAGGGTGTCTCTTGAATGGGTGATTAGTGGGATACAGAGTAACAGCCTAAAACATTTTTTTCTATTATCAACAGTACTTAACCGCTGCAATCACAGTTTAAACATCATTCCACCAGAAAACAATGTTACATAGAAGCAGACAAAAAAGCAAAAGAAAAGAAAACCGCAAAAAACCACCGTTACATCAGAAAACACTGTTACATCATGAAACACTGTTACACCAAAAAACACTCACATTCAAAAACACCATTCCACCAGAAAACAATATTACACCAGAAAAGACTGTTGCATCTGAAAAAAAATGTTACATAAAAAACCGTTGCATCAGGTGACACCAGAAACCACTGGTTAACTGGAAAACGCCGTTACAGCAGATAACGCCGGTACACCAGAAACTACTGTTACTCTAGAAAACACCGTTACACACAGATGGCATTGTTACACTAGAAACTACCGTTACTCTGCAAAACGCCGTTACACCGTTACACGCAGATGACACTGTTACACAAGAAAGTACTGTTACTCTGCAAAACACCGTTACACTGTTACACAGATGACAATGTTACACTAGAAACTACTGTTACTCTGCAAAACACCGTTACACCGTTACACAGATGACACTGTTACACTAGAAAACTATGTTACTCTGCAAAACGCCGTTACACCGTTACACAGATGACACTGTTACACCAGAAAACTCTGTGTAACTCTGCGAAACGCCATTACAGCCGGTACACCAGAAACCACTGTTACACTGGAAAAAGCCGTGACATCAGAAAATACCGTTACACCAGAAACCACGTTTACACAGGCAAACACCCGTTTCAAAAGATAACACTCTTACATCAGAAACCACTGTTACTCTGAAATACAGCAGATAACACTGCTACAGCAGATAACACTGCTACAGCAGTTAACACTGTTACAGCAGTTAACACTGCTACAGCAGATAACACTGCTACAGCAGATAACACTGCTACAGCAGATAACACTGTTACAGCAGATAACACTGCTACAGCAGATAACACTGCTACAGCAGATAACACTGTTACAGCAGTTAACACTGCTACAGCAGATAACACTGCTACAGCAGATAACACTGTTACAGCAGTTAACACTGCTACAGCAGATAACACTGCTACAGCAGATAACACTGTTACAGCAGATAACACTGCTACAGCAGATAACACTGCTACAGCAGATAACACTGCTACAGCAGATAACACTGCTACAGCAGATAACACTGCTACAGCAGTTAACACTGTTACAGCAGTTAACACTGTTACAGCATAGCAATCCTGAGTAAACAATCACTAATGCAAATACTGATGCAATCATAATTACATCCACGATTCACAACTATATGATGTCACCAGTTATAAACCTACAACTTGTTGACGCGTAAAACTGTCATCTTTAGATTCGGATGATTTATTGATATAAACTATTACTGTAACGATTATGCTTTGGAGAAAAACAACAACTTTGCAACAATGCAGTTGCAATGGTAAGCATTTCCACGTTTTCTCGCAGTTACCATGATACCCATGAGTCATTCATCCCACGACTCACCGCTTGTTCAGTATGTGACACGGTACAACGTGTAACAGTGAGAGATTACGTGATTTTACCATGCAGGTAATTACTACAGACACTTGTGTATACCATGTATCATAACGCGTGATATGTGTATATAAGGTACCACACTATACGATTCGCTATTTTATGTGCACAATCGTGTATCTCCGTATATGATACGTGTTAATATCGCGTCAACAATTTGCGACACATGAATATTGTGAAGCTCAGGATGTGATACGTGTTAATACCGTGTCAACAATATGCGACACGTGAATATAGTGCAGCTCAGGATGTGCCACGTGCTTAATCTTGTTGACAATATCTGACACAAGAATATCGGGAAGCACAGTATGCGAGAGGTGTTCGAGCAATTATCCTTGATGTTTAGCTATGTTATTTTGTTGCATTATGTTGCGGACACATATTCGGCACTTGGCCAATATCAGCTATCAATTCACTGGTTCTTAGGAAATAAAATTGCTCAAAATTAAACGGACAAAACATTTTATTGTGCACTTAAAATTGTGTATATTGTAATCATTGTCATATCATAAAAATATACAAACAAAACGTCTTTCATAAAATATAATCATAATCATAAAATATCCTGTTACAATTTCAAACTTCTATACATTGAGGAAACGACACGTACATGGTATCATCACTATTTGAAGATCATTTATTAACAGGATTTTATGATAAAGTCGGAATCAGACACAATGCCACAATGGTTATGCAAATGGTTTGTCATGGATGCTGTGGGCATGACCAAAATGTCATTGTTCATGAAGAAGCATATGTCTTTTTAATAACAACAGTTACTTCTTTTTCATTGCATAAATTTGCGTATCGAAGTAGACATCAAGCTAAAAGTGATTACATCCAGATAATGTGACTATAACATACAGCGTATGTATTTGCAAGCGTCATACTGAAAACAACAATAACCTGCATGTAACTGGATCAGACCAGACGGAGGATAAGAATAAAAAAATAACTCTTTGTACAGATTTGGATGGAACCTACACAGACCCCGTCTGGCCATGACTTCAGATTCACAAACGCAAAGAACATACAAATGACTATGGTAAGCAACATGAATTTATCAGTGAAGTAGTGCGAGGAAAGCCGAATTAGGATACATGTTGGGTGATACAGGTACGCTGCTGACAGAATATAGTAGTGAGCCGAAATGTAAAGGCTCGATCACACACACTATTTCAAAATAGACATTAATGCTGGTTTGAAACTCATTTCATGGTAAAGAGGGGTACACACACAATGACAGTGTTGTCTGCTAGGCGTAACAATCACGAAACATGATTATTGCACAGACTATGATAACGACATACAGAGAAGGTAATACAATTAAACCAAATAGGCAGAAAGGGGGAATTGCACAAATGGTCCTTTTGGAAGACTGTTTGACGTTAATATTGACACCCGACTGCATCTCTTGGTGGGTCTCATCGTTGTCACGGGGTAAAACATATTCACAGCACTCCCGCAGCCTTTTCTTGTTTTTCTGAAAAACATAAATAAGGCACCATTCACGGTTGTCATCATGTTAGAACCTGGGGAAAAGTGGACTAGTTTAGTTTTACGCCGGTTTTAGCGATATTCCAGCTAGCAATATCATAGATGGGCACACCAGAAATGGGCTGCACACATTGTACCCATGTGGGGAATGAAACCCGGGTTTCCAACATGACTAGCAAACGCTTTAACCTACTCAACCTTTCCCCCGACGATGACAACACTTTAAATGGAAATGGAGTTCACATACCCCTTTGTTTCCCAATTCCGCCCTCTCTAACGCAAGACGTTTTACACACTCATTGAGTTCTTCCACAATGCCTTCTCTTGGGGGATTTTTGTCCACCAGGCAATCCAAAATGCAGAAGACGAGTTTTGGGTCCTCGCCTTCGCTGAAAGAACAGTTTACGTTTTTCAGTGATTGGATGATAGGAAACATCAACGATACTCTAATATCAATAATATAATGACTGACCTCTTACACACTAATTGTAAATTATGCCCTTAGAATTAATTGATTATGAATGCTATGTACTAAAACATCAATAACATATATAGTATATTGATATTTTAGGAACCTGAGTTGCTTTAACCCTTTCAACACCGTAGGTCTGAAAACCTGTCAGTAAGTCACGAGTCCCCAGACACCGTAAGTACGTATGCCGGCCAGGCAGTAGTCACATCAAAAAAGTATGGGAACTTAACTAACATTTAATTGTTAAATCGATCACTTTTCACAATGTCTAAAAAACCACTTAGTACATTAGCCTTTATCTTCGTTTTCGTTTAAGGGGACGGTATACATTGCTGTAATATGATTGTCTTAAGTCACGTGCACGATTTCGACCAATCACTATTCTCATAGCAGACTGTGACCGAAAAGCATCATTAGAAACAAATATTTATCCGATAAAATCGCTTCTTGGAACTGTCAAAATACCCTTGGCATGGGTACAGGGATTTTGTTGATTTTTTTAGCTTTCGACGATACTCGCCATCAAACGAATTGCCTCACATGTCATTCGTACGACGCTTCCAAAAACGGAGTTATTTGCCCCTGTTGCATGACATTAGCCACTGATATCGGCAAACAGACGACCATAAATATTATTTCAGAAATCTTTTAAAACAATTTTCTGTTTACGTAAAAATGAAAATTTGACAAAAGGTAAGGGGATGTTATGACATGTTACAAATGAAAATAAAAGCAAGAACGTGGCAAGTGTTGCTCATCTGGACATTATAGATATGTAAGCTTCCATTTCCTTTAAATATTAACTTACTTAAGTTGTAGCTGTATTATCTGAATAACATGACATAAATAAATTGTATATTCATAACCAGTAGGATTATATCTTTAAAAATGTGTACGAGATCTAGTAGCAATAATGATTTACAGGATGATATTTTCCTTGATAAACATAGGCTTCATCTATGACCTCACAGTCTCTGCTAACAGTAAATGCCTCTGGTTGACTGGTGTTGAAAAAGTAAAACATGCGTATGTTTGTATGTATGTATCGATTTACCTTGAACACACTACGATTGGTTTTTTATGGTATCCAGGGTCCTTCCTGACATCTTTCATGAAATGGCAGAAGTATTCTCTGTTAAACTATTTGCGGTGGTGGTACAGATGAGTTGTCTTCCTCGTGCCATTCTGTGACAACTTGCAATCAGCAAAAGGGAGTGAATCATAGCGTACTTTTATCATTTCAGAGTGAGTGAGTTTAGTTTTACGTCGAACTCAGCAATATTTTCAGTTATATGGCGGCGGCCTGTTAAATAATCGAGTCTGAACCAGACAATCCAGTGATTCAACAACATGAGCATCGATCTACATAACTGGGAACCAATGACATGTGTCAACCAAGTCAGAGAGCCTGACCACCGGATCGGTTTAATCGTCTCTCACGACAAGCATGATATATGGTTGCCTTTTACGGGAAGCATGAGTTGCGGAAGGCCTATTCTACGACGGACCTCCATGGGTCTGTTATTGCAAACTGCATGTATACTAATATTAATATTGGTATATGTGAGTGACCTTTAATCTCTGTTGTGTAATCTGATTCCATAGTGTGTAAAAGGCAAAATGGTGATCTGGAACACGAACTCATTCCCTTTATCTTTCACAGTGGTACAGACGCTACCATCGCTTTGTGTGTTCATGAACAGATTGTTATAAACAGACCGTGAATTGGTCAACAACAACCCATGGTTGTCGTAAGAGGCGACGAATGCGATCGGTTGGTCAGGTTCCAAATTGTGTAGGTCGATGCTCATGATGTCAGTCACTGGATTTCCGGTCCAGACTCCAGTATTTACAAACCGCCGCCATAGAGCTGGAAAATTGCTGCGTTAGGCGTTAAACAACAAATATACTAAGTTTCACAGGATAACATACACTCTTCAAAAAAAGAGAAACCCAAATATCCATTAAAATTTGATGATATTCAAGGACGTGTACATCAGAGGAAAACAAAAATACATGAATGATAAATTGTGGAGCAATGCATTACTATCTTGTCTATATTGGAAGAGAATAACAGTCATCACAGTCATTACTGCTTCCACCAGGTGGTGTTGAAGTCAGTACCGCTTATGACCACCTCCAGCTGCTACCACTGCCCGAAACCTCCTGGGTACAGATCGAATCAATCTTTGGATGTTTCGTTGTGGAATCCTTATCCATTCCTCCTGCAGCATGTGGAACAACTCTTGAAGATTCAGTGGTGGATTACGACGTCGACGTACCCATCTATCGATCTGATTCCAAAGTTGTTCGATTCGATTTAAATCCTGGGATCTGGAGGGCCAGGGGATGGTATTATATTATTGGCCAGGTAGTCCACGGTGTCACGTGCTGTGTCGGGCTTAGCGTCGTCCTGTTAGAAGAGCTGCCGTTGACGGTCAACAAGGTGAAGGACGTGTGGACGGAGAATCTGGTCGATGTATCGATTGGCCGTCAGATTGCCTTGGACAAGCACAAGTTCCGATCTGTGGGTGTATGAGATTGCTCCCAACACCATAACACTCTCATCACCGAATCTGTCCACCTGTCTGATGCGGTTAGGAGCAAAACGTTCATGATCGGCAGCGTTGAGACATCCCATTTTCGTGTACAGTACTTGCAAAGATCGTGGATGAAATTGTGAGAATCATTTGGACGTTTATAGTCACATGCTGTACTTATGTTTTGCACGTGAGAAACAATCATTGTGCCTGATATTCGTGCTGCATGACATCCACGCACATCATGACAATCCTGATTGAAAATCATTTTTGGTTGCGTTTGGTCAAGCATGATCTTCTAAAATATTCAAGAAACAATGAGCAACCCTAAAAATGTTGGAGCTTACATATGTATACAACTTCCAAGAAAATTGTAATAATATTATATCTCCACGTGATGAACACCGGTTGATTAACTCCTGCTCTGATAATATTTGACGATGCCAGATTATGTCAGATTTTTTGTTTGGAGTTTTTCACTCACACAGTGTGCCGTCTACCAGGTTCCGTATCAGTGCAAGAAATAGCAAGCAAGTTGATCAAGAACTAGCTTACCGTTAATGTCCAAAGTTGATAATGGTCATATCTTTTGGTACATTCAGCTTTGCGGCCAGGATCTAAATTCCAAAACCCCAGATAACTCTCAAACTGAAAAACGATTAATGGAAGAATGTATATGTATATACATGTCAATATAAGGATGAAATATTTATGAAGTTAATGTAACAATATAAACATTACAATCTGTCCATTAAAGAAAGACAAACTTCTTGAAATGGTACATACCACTCGCGATCCATTAGAAGATATGAAAACAATCACGTTGATGTCATGATCACAGACCATCCTCAGAAAGTTTTTATCCAGTTCTTTTGTGCTTGGCACTAAATAGAAAGGCATAATTTGTCCAGTTTAAATCAAAAGAACTGACTGATACGTGTATAAAAGTATATGATGCATTAGCGGAGGACGCCTGATATATACTATTCTTCATCTGAAACATTTCTGATATATGTTCTGTTCCAAATATGTAATATGTAAAGTTAAACACGTAAGGAAGTAGGTTATTGGTGATGCAGAAAGTTGAATATTTCAACTCACGCTGAGCAAGTATGTATCTGTGTGATCCTTTAGCTCCCTGAAATAAGAACGTTCATAGTCTGGTTATACGTCCACATAAATTATCAATCATTAATGAATTACTGGTTTAGTGGTTAACCTTGGATTTTATATGAAAAATAGCTATAATCTGCAATGTCATGTGCAGGTTATGATTTATGTAGGGCTTCACTTCAATTTACGTACACATAATCAAATTTGCTGCGTTACAAAAATGTGTCAAAAACAGATGAACTCTTGTAAGATACCGTCAAGTAATGAGCATCGATTGATCTGTCAAATCGAGGATCTATTTGCGGAGATCCTGGGTGTGAATCCGAATCTGAAAATATTAATAGTTTCATTGATATCTTTCACACGCGCTCTTCGTGTTTTTATAAATGTCGTTTTGTATAATTATGTTAACAGCTGAATGCGTCCATGCAGAGTTTCCTTGAAATATCTACGCACTAAATGTGGATATGTATAAAGACAAATTCCGTTCATCAGACTGATGGCATTAAAAACTTTAATAGTTGTCTTTTCCAAAACCTGTGAATAATTCCATATTTGCAATGCTTCTTCACGGATATGACTTGCATCATTGAAAACGTGACAACTGGCTTTAACGGAAACAATCCATTTGAAATGAAAGTATTGGAGTTTATATTACCTTTGTTTGTCGGTGTTTTCTCTAAGTAGTGTTTCCTTGCCCAGACCACCATAATGATCATGACAAAGAATATTGCTATGGTCATAATAGCCATCGCAGTGATATTACCTGGGAAAATATAAATAACATGACACAATTTAATTCTGGACAACCAAAATTCAAAATGCAGTCTTCATGAATACATAATACGGATGAAAACTTAAAATTCATGTCTTAATTCTGATCATAATTTCATGATAACTGTATTTTGAACTTTCTCAAATCCTTTGCCAGAGAGTCTCTGGACTTTGGGGTTTCCAGAATTAGATTCTGAGGTGTTGAATGCTTTGCCACAAGAAAACAGCAGAATCATTATAATATTCAATGTACATATGCTAACTTACACAGCAAGCTCATGTATATGTAACATTTTGTAAACACGGTTGCTAATGTTGTAGCGTTGTCTGAATTCCGATAAAACACGGCAATTTCGTTCAATTTCACGTCAACCGGATACTGAAAAATTCGAAAGATTAACTCATTTATACGTCTTTGGGCAGTGAGTAACGGCTATGTCCAGATAACATGTTGAACAAGACAGCTCCATAAAGAAAGCATTGTACGCTCCACATAAACCCTGTCTTAGAATACTCTTCATCGAAATATTCCATGTCTCGAAATAATCCCAAATCCATGAAAAAACAATACAGCCGACAATGACACCTCTTCAGTCTAGAACCTGATATGACAAGAACACGCTGAAACCGAACGTCAGTCCGGGGTGTATATGTTTATTGATCGTCCCCACCCCACCCACACACTATTTTTAACGTGCATGATTCTGCTACTTAAAATTTTTGACCGTCTCAAAACATTTGCAAGAATCGCCATAATGACCAGCTATACATCCAGTGCACTTGCAATCAACATCACAATCTGTACAGTTTTTTCCGCATGTGATGTTGCAGCGGGCCTTGGGAGAACAAAAACCTTTGACGCACCCATCACTACACGCCCCTGTACTTCTGTCACACAGTCTGGTTTGGTTTTCCCCGCTGTAGCAATTACTTGGACAATGCAGTGAACAGTTTTCTCCGTACATCCCATCTTGACATGCAAAGCAAAGGCATTTGAGCTTGTCGCAGCCACTACTATCACAAGTACCGTTGCAAGATGATGTACAGTTCTGTCCACACTTTCCATCTGGACATGAAGCACACACTCCTGCACAAAAATATCACATATATGTATGGGGTGGACAAAAATATTGTCAGTTTTATTCTCTCGTATCTTGCTTTTGTTAGTGCAACGCCATTTACATATGATATGTATACAGGCTCTTTCACAGTTGGAAAGGAACCCACATGCAGTGCATGTTTGAAACTAATACGTACCATGAACTAAGACAAGAATCAGACCAGTCCAGCATAGACTGTGATGCGTCATTGCTGGAAAAAAGATAAATGTGAACTGTCACAAGAACTACGGTGATCTGTTTTCAAGTGTTGTCAATGAACAAAGGTTTAATCGTCTGGTGATTTAATGACTGTGATCGTGATACCTGGAAAGTCCAAAAATATTATACAGGTAGAGCAAAAAGGGCATGTATTGACATATTTCAGTTGGTGTCATCTATTTACTGATAATAATGTTTTTGAATGATGATACACGCTATGTAGTTTAGTACTACACAAAGGTGGCTTTGTACCGTCTTATCCAACTTATCAAAATTACAAAACAACTCCTCCACTGACAATTGTCATTTCGCAATGTGGGAATGAGTTTGTATCTTTAACCGTCCAGTATTTAACATGTCCAGGCATATTACACGTTATCTGTTTGATATCCGACACCGCTTTATTCCCATGGATAATTATTACAATTATTTAACTGACTGAAATGGAATTTTAATCCGGAACTCCCTTCAGACTGACTTAATGCTATTGTGGCCTTCGGTTTACTAACTGAATTATAACAAAAATTATAACAAAATTCTGCAGAGTTGGTGTGTTTTTCATATTTACCTTGGTGTTAGTTTGAGTCATTTACAATTATTTGCTTTTGAGTTAGAGTGCAATTCATTGGGGAGAGTTTGACTCAAACGAATATATATATCTATATCTATATATCTATATCTATCTATATATCTATCTATCTATATATATATATCTATATCTATATCTATCTCTCTATCTCTCTATCTCTCTATCTCTCTCTATATATATCTATCTATCTATCTATATATTGCTTTTGAGTTAGAGTGCAATTCATTGGGGAGAGTTTGACTCAAACGAATATATATATCTATATCTATCTATCTATATCTATCTATCTATCTATATCTATCTATATATCTATATCTATATCTATATCTATATCTATCTCTCTATCTCTCTATCTCTCTCTCTATATCTCTCTATCTCTCTATCTCTCTATCTATCTATATATATATATATATATATATATGTATGTGTGTGTGTATATATATATATATATATCTGTGTGTGTGTGTGTACACATACACGCGTGAATAGCACACCATGTCTACCAAGGTTCACGTACTTAATAAATGTTGTTTTACTCTATATTCTTAAGTAGTCATTAATACACTTGTGTCATAGAGCTCCAACTTGTACTAAATCCTTCTGGGCGTCACAAATTACTCCATACTCAGAGCATGGAAGGCTTGTGGCTCCCAAAGAGCATTACTTAAAGAAGGATCGTAAGGGTAATCAGGAGGTATATCCCTCTCGGGTACACCAGTCCGAGTCCCTAAGACCCGGGGACATTTCAATCTTTCTGCTCGGGTCAACACGACCCCAGGGCCTCTCTCTACCCGGGCCACCACGACCCCATGGTACACAGTAGGCAACCGAGGAAGCCTAGTCATGATTTAGACATCTTTGTGTTGTCCTTTTATTCTGTTCCTTCAAAGAGTCTTACGAGGGACATTGTCATCGTTAGCTTTCCTTTTCTTTATCGGACAAAACGTATTTTTCGCAACAGAAAAGTTGAAATAAATAGTCAGTGAAATTGAAGCGTCTTTTCAACGTTGTTCTAGATTATTATCGTCGGTAAATTCAAATAACATCGATTGCTCTACAACATTTACAAATGACCATACCAGCAGGTCAAGGCTAGATGAAAAGGTGCTTAATAATAGGAACTGATACTTGTTCTACCATACATGTTTATTTATGACAGACTCTGAGGGTGCGGGTTCGAATCCCGGATGGGACTCCACCCAAAAAGTACTAGAACTTGTACTTTACTGAGAAAGTGAAGTCCCAAATATGACGTATGATGTCACTGTAGCAAATTGATGTTCTGCAGAATTCTATATTCAGGATTATCGGATTATAAATCTATGGCCCAACTATAAAAAGAAATGTAAGTAGTGTTATAACGTTCTGTACTATGTATGTCTCCTATTTTGTGCATAGCGACCAACAATCGTACCAGCACTCAAGAGTTACTCATGCAGATGCATATATTGATGAATTTATATAAAATGATACATAGTGAATGAAGAGTATCACATATGTTTGAAAGCTCTATGTTGCAACAATGTATATTTTTCAGTATCATACGTATCTATGTTTTATATCTTACGACCAATTTACATGTATGGTATATCTACTCATCAATGTCTAACATATCCACGCACCCCACGCAAGTATATAGTGAATAGTTCAGTGCGTGAATATGTCAATGCATGGTTTCAGGTCAGCAAGCGCGGTAGTTACACATGTCAACATTTCTGTGTTGTGACAGTATGATCTATAGACTATCCTTACACACAGACCTTAATACCCAGCGTCTATATAAAACTAATCTTCAACGGCATCATACGGGCTTCAGTAATTGTGTCATTGGAGTTTTAGGATAGCCTTCTCTATTCTCAATGGGTAACCAGGACCTTTTATGTATCAACTGTTGAAGTACATGGCAAACCTTGGATATTATTGTTGCTATTTTTTTTCTTCTAAAAATATAATTTTCGTTTAGGCAGGAACAATTTGAGGCATTAGGCATTTCAAGAATACATCAAGATGTGTTCAGTAAATGTATTGGAGATGCATGAAAGGCATTTCTTGCGTTCCTGTACAACAAGGTGCTCTTCGTTTCCGTGTATAACCGGTCTAAAATGTCTTCGTGGAACTTTGTATTGACAACATCTCTGTGGAGATTCCCAGAGGCTTCCCAGAATCAGTGGTCGTCTTGGTGGCTTATTGCGTGATATCGCACCCTGGCGTTGTTAATAACCGGATCAAAGGTATTATTTTAGTCATTTGCAGCTTCAACTTCAAGTTTCATGCGATTGTCATTTGTATAGTTTGTGAAAACTGTGAAATATTGTTATCCCTTTGAAAAGATCGAGAAAATATACATTAAAACACGGTTGTAGTATTATATATGCATTGTATGATTAATATTCTGTTTCCCCGCTGTGCATTGCTTAAGACTGAATGCAACAAGTACATTCATATTTAAGTATGCATGTCATAATTAAGATATACATGATTAAATGATATACGAACATACTGACTTATTTTTTCATTGATTCACTCCATTCTGGAAACAGTCACAGTCCATGGGGACCGTTCAGCAAATGTCCATTTTAGAAACAGAGAGAATGAGAAAGTAAATCACTCAGTGTGTCCATCCGGCGCTAGGCCCTGCTGTATATATAATTAGCGGACGAGATGTGGACATACTGCCGAGTGCGGCTTAAAAGTAAACTTACTCAATCATTCTTTACGTTCAATCAGCCAGCAATATTTAACAATACTTATCTTATCTCACACGTAAATGTCATTTTCTAATTGACTAAGCGCTCTTGTATTATTTTCAGTGTAGCCCGCTGTCTACGGCAACTCATTAGGTACTTCGTGGTAGTACTTCTTTATCTGGAATACCATTGAAGCACACATGATGCACAGAAATTACCGATTTTTTTCGAATGCAAATCGATGAAAGGGAGAAAATCTGATTTGCTTATGTCAATTTTAAAATCTGTCGATGGATACGAAAGGTTTTGCCACGCATTCCAATGAGTAAATTTCGACAAAACGTTCAATATAGTCCCTTGTGTATGTTAAGACGGGGGATTACACCGTGGGAATTACACAATACAATATCTGAGGGAAAAACAGCAAGATGGAAGATTCGAATCGTTTGATTCACACAGGCTGGCTGAAGTGTAAATGTTCACTGGTAAATGTTCTTCTTGGCTCAGAAGGGTAAAACCGTGGAAGTGTACTGGCTCCTGGGTTGATGCAACCTCGAGGTGTGTCTATGTTCCCCACGCCCTGCACACACACACACACACACACACACACACACACACACACACACACACACACACACACACACACCTACATACATACATACATACATACATACATACATACATACATACATACATACATACATACATACATACATACATACATACATACATACATACATACATACATACATACATACATACATACATACATACATACATACATACATACATACAAAACTATGTTTGACGAGGGAACAATTTACTGGGCTAGTCTGTGGCCAGTCTGAAAAATCCGTCATATTGTTCAACTGTACAAAAAGAAATGTACACATAGCGGATGGTTACATGTGTTTTAAAGTATCTCGAAATCCATTGCGCACCATTGTTTCAGGAATCTCTTTGAAGAATTGTTTTCAACCACAGTTTATAAAATGGATCCACAAAGAGTTAATAGATGACCACAGCCTGTCCTGGTATGAAAACTGCCTGCAGCAGACCTAGGTACTATTTCACAAAGCGGTCATAGCGCTACGATTGCATTGACTCTCATGTTAATGTATGTATGCTATAGGAGATGGGTATAGGAATGTTGGTTAAAGGGAGTTAACTCCACAAGGATAAAAGTTTCACTGGTAAATGTTCTTCTTGGCTCAGAAGGGTAAAACCGTGGAAGTGTACTGGCTATTTCACCACTATAAAGTGATAAACTGGTAAATTGTCTTGTTTTGATTCTGTCATGCAATAAATCGGACTGATTTGCATTTACCTTACCTGGAACTGATATCCCGAAGTTTCAAATATACACAAACAAAACAGTTAAGCACCCCCCGTTATCTACATGAATACCCGCCTCTGAAAAATCGAAATAGTTAAAGAAAGTACAATTATGAGAAGAGTAGGATTCGAAGGATGCATTGTAACCAGTGATGTGTGACAGCCGTGTCTGCATCGCCTGTGACGTGCACGTGCATCATGCTACCCTCGAGGATCACAAAAAGCAGTTTGGACCAAGTGAATTTGTGGGTATTTAAGGTGGTGCCAACTGGTTATTTTAGCATAATCATTGAACATGGCACGGAGACGAGTGTCGTTGAAGATCAGAAATCAGATTATTGGCATGCATTCGGCAGGAATGTCCTTTAAGGCGATAGGGCGAAATCTGGGGTACCATTACACTGTTGTTAGCTGCTTAGTCCGCAAGCATGCACAGACCGGAAGTGCAGTGGACCGTCCAAGGTCGGGAAGACCTCCTGTCACAACACCACGAGAAAACAGGCAACTGTTGCCTGTCAGTATAGGTCATCAGCTGAAAAGAATGTGGTTACCAAATCGACCAATCAGCACCAGAACAGTTCGAAACCGTCTCAAAGCAGCAGGGTTAAAGGCCAGTAGAGTCGTTAAGCGTCCCTTGTTTAGAGACCACCATAAACGTGACCGTTTGGTATGGTGTTTGGCCAGACGTAACTGGAATCTGAGGACCTGGGGGAAAATTCATTGGTCAGATGAAAGTCGATTGTACTTCACGTTACTGATGGACGTACACGTGTTTGGAGACAGAAGAAAACACTGCCTATACCCCCAGGAACATTCAGCCGACTGTAGCGTATGGAGGTGGCTCTGTTATGGTGTGGGTATGCCTGTCCCATGATTGTAAGCAGGATTTGGTCACCATCAGAGGCAACTTAACTGGAGCTCAGTACATCCGCGACGTTCTGCAGCCAGTTGTTGTTCCACATTTCGACAACCATCCACTTGCTACTCGTCCTCAATTCATGGACGACAACGCCAGGCCTCACCGATCACGTGACATATTGGCTTTCTTGAGGGCCAATACAGTGACAGCTCTACCCTGGCCAGCACTAAGCCCAGATCTGAACCCTTTGGAACATGTGTGGGACATTATAGGGCGACGAATCCAGGCACGGAACCCCCAAGCACAGAATTTACTCCAGTTGGAAGCAGCTCTGCATGATGAGTGGAGGTTATTGACCCGAGAACAGATCAGACGCCTGACTGGAGGCACGAGACGTAAGGTGGAGAGTGTCATCCGGGTTCGTGGCGGCTCCACCCGGTACTGATCATTCATTCCGTAAGACATACCCTAGTGTCTTCTGGGAACACTTTTAATTGACAATAACAATGTTGACGTCTTTTCTGTGACCTGTATCCCCATACTTTGGAGAGCTTTGTTTCATGGTAAAAAAAGTACTTGGAATAACATGATGTAAGCTTTATTAAATAACAATCACAGCTAGTCATTGTTGTGGTTTCGTCTTACCAGATGATTGTTCTTGCAGATGACATCACCATTTTCGGGGATTTCATGGCCATTGTGGATAATAAGTGCTTTTCTTTGTGTATATGTACTTTCTTTGTGTATATAAATACTACAATAGGAGAAATGATGATTACTGTCAACTGTTTTCTGCTCCTCACACAATACTACGCACCAAGTATTTTCATTGTAACATCTTTATCAATCTGGATAGCGAGTTTTCCCGATATGGTACTGAAAGGTAAATATTCAAAGAATACGTGACATTTGTTGACTTGACTATCAAATTGATTTATGCGATAACATTGCCACAGTCAGGAACAATATGCAAAATGTTTGAGTACTATGTACAATAGCGGTAGAATATCACTTTTGACAAAAGCCTCTGTAAAGCTTCATTTAATAAATACAGCTTTTATCAGACCCCTATCTCGTTCGGCTAGTGTGATAAGGGCCTGATAAAACTGATACCACTTTTTGCATGCCCCGCCAACTTCCTGGTCACCATGATCGCAAGCCAACACCTCCTGGTCACTCGATTGAACTGATCTCAGTGAAACATATGGAGTGCCAGATTTAGCTTTAGTTTTTAGCTTTGAAAGAATGACAGACCGTTTTGTGTGACAAACCTATTAGTTGGTAGAAGAGGATTTCTCTGGAGCCGAAATATACCATACAAATCGAGATCGAATCCTCCGACAGATCATTCTTCTACATAACCAGCAGGAAAATGAAGGAAATACAGGTAGTAGCATCTCTTATCGGAAAGGGGTATCTGGACGAGCGCAGGAATTCGTAGTACGGAAAGTTGGGCGCGCTCCCAGACGAAAATACCAAACGCATGGTTCGTATGCTATACTGCAAATTTTGATGCAGAAACAGGCTGCATCTCGAACAATATGTATTGATGTAAAAAACAAAAAGTGTCTATGCCTCCAACCGCGTACACATATTTTTTTCTACTCCATGTAGTAGGGGTCCCCGGGTTTCGTGGTCGTGCGAATTGGTTTGGGTGTTTCTGTTGTCTCCTTGTTGACTGGTATGTGGTCCGGCGGTCCGGTGTGCTTCCAGGTCTTGTAGACGACCTACCAGACAAAAAAGGCGGCCAGGGAAAGGTAGCTCCACTTTCATGTCGATTCCAACATCTCTCCAACACCCTCTCGATATTGAAAATGGGTCTCTTCTTCTTCCCCCTGGAGTTCTTCGCCCTTCGTCCCGTCCCTGTCCAGCCTAGACATGACATCGACCAACATATATTGTGGATTGCCTCGCACCAACCTCGATCGTCCCCAAGCGGTCGTAGGCCTCCTGGTAAGCAACGTACTGCCAGGTATTGCTACTTTCGTGCTTTTTCTGACAGGTGACCAATTCGTCTGTCAACGATACCTTTGGTTGTAATACTTCTTCTTTGACTTGTGGCATGGTCTTTGAGATTGTGTCATATGGACTCGATGCTGAAACTCTTTTTAGTCTCGATAATTAGCTGGAATGTGCTAAGCATTTGCTGAAATTCCCTGAGCATTTGCTAGATGTTTTGTGGGTATTTTTCCTGGGCATCGTCCTAGGCACAATGCACCGCCAACCTACATACCAGTCAACAAGAAGCCAGCAGAAATGCCCCAACTGATTCGCACAGCTGGCTCGTTTGGTTTATTTTTCTAGATAGAATCCACACACGGGTACATCTACGTCTGTTGTCCCCATTCCATCTGCAGTTTGAACCTGCCATAGTGTGGTTCCCTGTTTCTGCGATAGCTATAGGTCGCAGAAGCGAATTTGAAACAAATGTATTCCCCAGGAAGCAGGTCAAATATATGCGTTGTTTTGTTGGCTTTGGAGATCTTGCACTGCAGATTCCGTAGCAAGTGCTTGACGAACAGAGTCTTCCATGGCATCTGGCAACGATACGACAGACTCTGGATTCCAATAGATCGGAAGACCATTTTCTTTTTCAAAACACCAGCTACATGCCTATAGAAACTGTTCCATTTGGAGTCAAATGTTCGTTCCCACCTATCCTATGTAGCTTCTGGTAACATGTTGAAAAAAATCGTTCTAGACCTTTGTTTACCCAAATTGGTATTGGTTCGTCGTCATTTTCCACACGCATTCCGTAGGAGGTCTTGCTGGAGTCCCATTTGGATTTCTGTATTTTCCATCAAAGAACAGAATAGGTTTTCTCTTCCAAAAAGGCAAGACAGGCGAAAGGGAGAGGCCGTTTTCAACCGTTTTCCCGTGTCTTTTTTTAATCTCTGCATAGCGTTTTTGGCTCCTTTGAGGCAATGGTCTTCTACCAATTGTTTTATCTTTTCTCTTTGTATCCCCCTCGCATCGTCTCTAGACTCCATGCATTCCTACACCATTCTTCTGCAATGACAGCAAGCAAAATCTCTTCCAATCGTCTTTTGCGATCTCTTGTCGACCCGCTCAGTATAGTGTGACCAACCACGATTTCCGGTACCTCCTCTATCTCGTTTTTCGAAGTTCCTATACCGATGGTGTTATTGGTCTTTTTTCGCGCCATACCAAAGAGACTCGTTTGTTCGGAGGTAGCATTGTATCTGGATTTGGACCTCGGGGATGTAGCTGTGTTGGCCAATGACTTCCAGCTAGTATAGTTCTCATATGGGGAGCTTTTGTGTAGCATCGTAGTGGTCCTATTTCTACCCCGGTAGGTCTAGTGGCCAAAATGTCTACTCGGAATAAAGGACATGGCCAGAATCCGAAATCAGCTGTAGTCCATTCTACTGCGTAGTTCCATCGAGTATCGTCTTGTCTGTTGGTTCGGGTGGGTTGTACTTGGATTTCGGATACTCTTCCCGTGCATGTGTGCGCATCGCGGTGTTGGTCCTGTGTGTGTACAAAGAGTCCTCTATGAGAGTACAACCTCTAGCATGGACATCTGGATGGAGAAAGGTTTTCCGCAGGTGTTCGCTGGAACAATACGCCTAGTCAGCCAAATGGCCACCAATGTGTTCTCGTACTTCTCCGGCTTTGAAATTGGAAACTACTTTGTTGTAGATTTTTGTACGCATGGTAGAGCAATTCAAGGTTCCAACCCAAGTACAGACGTAATTACCTACAGTCCTGGTATTGTCCAGGATAGTGGGCCCTCGCAGTCCATGGC
This sequence comes from Haliotis asinina, assembly GCF_037392515.1. NCBI lineage: Eukaryota > Metazoa > Mollusca > Gastropoda > Lepetellida > Haliotidae > Haliotis > Haliotis asinina. Next base: position 52,289,346 of record NC_090286.1, read on the forward strand.
AGTTACAAGATCTCTTTAGTTTCAAAAGTTGTGTCTCTTTGGGGGTATTCCACAGGACGCTTTATATCTAGAGCGCCAGAGAAATCCCTCGTGTAGTCGATGGAATACTGTCCATAGCCATGTGCCAATAGAAATCGTTCGAATTTGGAAATATTTGGTTTGTATTCTATTGGTATTTCCGAGACATCCACCTGTGCTATGAATATTCCGAACATAGGGTCGTCCACGTGTAGAGATTCCCATTGCTTCTTCGCCACAAAATTGATTTCTTTCTCGATTCTTTGTACAGTGCTTCGTATTGCGGATTGGGCATCTATAGCATATTGTAGTGTATTTTGGTTTGGTTTGGTTTGCCCGTAGCCCTTCTCTTGCTCGGAATATTCATGTACTGTATCCGCTATGTTGGAAACTACAATGGATGCCATTCCTTTCTATCTGATGGTACTCCTTTTCTATAGACACAATCCTTTCACTGAAGATAACTTAACATGTAGATATCATTCACAAATGTAGGTAGACCTTCTAGGGGTTGGAGATTTGTTTTGCCGGGATTGCCACATAGATAGTCTACTCGAGCAATATCCGGTAGAACATTGCTTCCCATGGTATTTTCCAATAGGAGGTAGTATGCCACCGCTTTTCGCAAGCCCTTATTTTCGAACGTTGGTTTGACTGCTATTTTTTCTGGAAATGCAAATAGTTTGCTGTATACCTGTTTTGGCACCAAATGTCAAAATGTTGGTGAAACTCATGGTGCCCTACAAATTTTAAGGCTCCTATTAAAGCTATATTTCATAAATAAAGCCTTACAGAGGCTTTCGTCAAAAGATATCTCGTACCACTATTGTATATACTATCTGTATGGCCTGAATTTTCTCCACATTCGACGCATTCAGTCTGATCGGTATATACATACCTGTGATCATTCCTCTGATCAACAAGAGGGTCCTAACTTCATTTTTGTGGATGATAATGCCCGATAAAGAGTTGGTAATGAGGGTGTGAAGATAAACATCGCACATATGAACTTGCCTGCAAGGTCACCTGATCCTACTCCCTTTGACCATGCTTGGCACATAATCGGAGGTCGCGTTTACGGTCTCCATGTTCACCCCAAGACGCTGGATGAACTTCAACAGGCGTTACAGGGGAAAACACAGGACATTCCACAACAGCAACTTTAAATGTTCAGTTCGTGCCCGTTAAGGTCCGGGGTAGAATAGGCCTTCAGCAACCTTTGCTTGCCATAAAAGGCGACTGTATGCTTGTCCTAAGAGGCGACTCGCAAGGTCGTGAGGTGATCAGGCTCGCTGACTTGGTTGACACGTCATCGGTTCCCAATTGCGCAGATCGATGCTCATGCTGTTGACAACTGGGTTGTCTGGTCCAGACTCGATTATTTACAGACCGCCACTATATAGCTAGAATATTGCGTAAAACTACTCCCTCACTCACTGATTTCGTGCTCATGAGGTCACACTCGTTACTGAACATTGCTTCTCTGTTCAAACTGATTTGAACTTTAATGTTAACATTTTGCTCCATCAGGGCAGCTCATTTTGTACGACTGCTTCACAGGTACATGCTTATGGTGATTGATAATTATTGCTCAGTACCATATCATTCCATTTTGTTAATCGTGAATTCACATGTTTCACCTTTCTCTCACATCATTCCATGATTTGCAATTTCAGAAAATATAATGAAAAATATAATGAGAATTTAAAAAAAACGCTTGTAAGGAGTATATAAAAATGTAGTGAGAAGTAAAAGTAGACGACTGGTGATCAACATGTATTCTGAGAACATCTAACAACAAACTGTCAAAGGGAGGTAATCCCGACAAGCGTATACGACTGCAAGCCCAACCGCTATATTTATTAAGAAATACTAAAGGACCAAAACATTTTCTTCTAAACCAACGTACACTCCACACATAAAAGTAACACAACGGCATTTTCACATAAACCTTCTCATGTATCTCAAACTTAATAGTATGTAACTATGACAAACTGTTTTGACTAATTTTACAGCGTCATTTAAATATTTACATACTTTAAATGCTTTGTCGAAATATTCTGAGGAAATTGCATCTTTGGAATGACAGGTATTGTTTAGTTCACAATACCCCCTGCATCTAATCTCTCATATGGATCAACCTAACACATGGCGGTTCAATACACCCAATGTAGCCTGCATCATTTACATTGGGAAGATGTTCCCTTAAGTGAACAAAGAAATCAGAATGTGTATATTATGGCAATGCCTTCTACTAGAACTGTTATATGATCTGCAAGATAGCATTTTGTCTATGTTTCTGTAAACCACTGAAACTGAAGGCTGTGATAAGGTTCCTAAAACGGTAGTGCCTTGTGTCACTGGCGAGACCAGTCGTCGCCAAATGTGATATTGATACTAAATGTGTGATAATGATGATAAATATGTGATATTGATGATAAATAGGTGATGTTGATAGTACATTTGTGATATTGATGGTACATGTGTCTTCTACTAAATCTCAGCCACTTTTAGACCACAAGCCTTCTGGAGACTGTCACGTCCAGAGGTAGTGATATCTGCTATGTCAATTTGTTTCCACCAAAAAAGAAAAGTAAATAAATCCACACTCAACATTTTATTAGTACCTTGGTAATATACTACAATTTCTCCGCTTTCTCTCTCAATATATACATATTAAACATCGTAAACACACACATACACACCCATTTACAAAATTTTACACATACGATCTCATAACATCTTAAGAACTTTCACACACATAAATTTAGATATATAGCATGTAATACAACTACATAACTACCAGCATATACACAATATAATATTAAGGCACGACAGACTAGCTGCTATCTATAAACCTACTTTGGGCAACAACAGAGAAAAAAAGCAATAGGGAAAATTTGGCCTATTCATGCCAAATACCACGTAAGTCATTTCATTAGATTTAATTACATGCCTGCAAAATTAATTGAGGCCTAACTTGGTAACTCAAACCTGACATAAATTAATTCTTTTACGATGCCAAATGGTTGAGCGAAAATGGAACCATCTATGGAGGGCACGTATATATGAATCATCATTTGTTGGTTTGAGAGCTGAGATACCTCGTCACATTCACGAAACTGAACACTAGCTGAACATCGAGTTTCTGTTCATTGATAATCCATCCCATTTTGAGGCTTTTTTGTTCAGAGGAAGATGTTCAAAATCCTGGAGTGTCAGTCCGTGTATTCACTAATAAATATTCAGCTTAAAGTATGGATTAACATCACATTAGGTTCTGGTCGCAGAGGTTGCATAAATCGCCAAAACAGACAATGTCCTGGTGGATTACATCATAATGACAAGACTACACAAATCTTTCAAGTGGTTACAGAATAAAGAACACTCGAAGACCCGTATTAATACCAGCAGTACGCCTTCATGTTCTCTTGTGTCTTTCTGGAACTATCAGTCAAAATTACATCGCACAATTACGTCAGAATACAGCTTGTTTCAGCAGCCTTCAGCAACGTTAATGGAAAGAAAACCATGTCAGCTTGCTGGTGGGGTTAACCTCTTTAGTCATGTGGACAAGGCGTCCGGCTTCGGATCAGAAAGTCATTCGTTCGAATACCAGCTCGGGACTCGGAAAGTTTGTAGCCGCTGCATCTTAACATATAGTCTTAAGTCAACGAAAGTTATATCCCTTCGGCCGATAATGCTCGTCATTCATAGCTAGTCCTGTCATGAAGGTTAAGGCCACAGGGTAGTGGCAGTTTACTGGCCAAAAGTAAAGATTGTTTACACTTTTGACAGAAAATTATTTAAATGGAAATAAGCTTTAAATATTAACAAAATATTTTAATTATTGGACCTCCATGGATGCAAAAATGCAGACCAGTTGTACGTATTTAGTAAACAAGTTCATGTTAAACAGTCTCTACACTGAAATGTATGTAAAGAAATCTTTACAATACATTTCTGTGCAACTGTGTTACGATACTATCATTATGGCTGTAATATTTCTCACTCACTCACTCACTCACTCTTTGAATGTCAGTATCCTACATGTCAAAGCAGTATCCTTATGAAACTGGCATGTAGTAAATGGATGAGTGAACAACCAAGGAGGTCGGGGACAAGAGGTACTGCTGGCTTAGTTTCAGTGTCACTCGCCTACAAAGCATTCCATATTATTCCATTATCCCAGAATTCTACAACACTAGAATATTAGTTCTTTAAGTATTGGTGTACTTGTCCTTGCCAATCAGCTGGGAGATCTGACACTTTGTTGTAGCGTGCTTCACCCCTTTTGAGTTTTCATTTGCATGAAAACGTCAGTCCCCTGTGCGTGTCAGTAAGTGGACCAAGAGGCTATGGATGGAATCTGCCATGCGTTGACATACTGTGGAATTATCAGTGCGGTCGCGGGATGTCATACCTATGTCGGTGTTTGAGATAGTACCATAGGAATAGAACTCCAAACACTATGCAAGCCAAAGTTGCAAGTCCTGCGTATGACCAACACCAAGCCAAGAAGCGTTCTGGAATAAATGAAAAATGTATTTACAAGATGGATAAAAGGAAACAGAATGTCATTCCATTTAAATCCAACAATATAAGCATTCAGTCAAAATCATTTTCACACCTTGTGGGAATGTAACAAAAGATATACAATGTCACATCCATTCACATTAAAGCAATCTTTAAATGTCAGTGAAGCGAACCGTTTGAAAAATAGAGACACCCTTCACGAAAACAGAGTTACAGACGTGGTTGATTTAAGTACGTTTTTATCCCTAGAAATGGCACATTCCTTCACTGTTTTAACCAAGTTAGATGTTAGGGAGCATACAGGTAAATGTACACACAAACACTGTTCTTCCACCACTAACACCCCTAGAAAGGCATATGCTTAGCAGTAATACTTTTACTGTTGATACAAGGATGAAACTTGGTCTAGTGTCGCATGTTCTGTAGATATAATGACAAATCTAATTGTCTGGTGACACGTTCGATGATGAGGACAGTACGTGGAGTGATCACCCCTAATTACCCATCTACACTGCGTGTACAAAGGCTAAATAAGAGAAAGGATTCTGTCCTGTAACAATCCTACTCATTCCCCAGCGGTGTGCGCAGCTGAGCAGGTGTCTGTGGAATATGTTGGCAGCAGCATACAGTATTCAGTTCTTGCCACAGATGCTTCAAGGGGTTCAGATCAGATCAGCTTCAGAGGCTTTACACGACATGTATGAAAGAAGCCAAAGGCGTGACACGAGAATGTCAGTTCGCAACCCAATGGAACTGAATTAAGAAGTTCTAAAACCTTACTTTACTGTGAAAGTGTAATCCCAACGACCACACTTAATATTCTAACGACTTTCTGAAATGCCACTGGCTAATAATACCAAGAGCTCAGTTAGTAACGTCGTCCCTAATGTGGAAATATACCTCCAGTTCCTGTCGATCTATTGTCCATTTTCACAATGTGTTCTTGGTCAATGCTATATTCTTTTAAATTGATATTTTTTACCTGTGATAATCTAGTACTAGCGATTCTACTGTCCATCGATATCAGATTTCTTCTTCCTAACATATTCATATTTTATTAAAATTCTCGTCACGATCTGGCTGAAATATTTCTGATTTAACATTATACATATTAACTCACTCCCTCAATCAAGCTTGCCACTAGGTGCATCACGAAGAGTGTATTGGAATCTGTGTTACAGAGAAAGCCCAATCCCGAGACATGCTTTTCTAAATGGAATTGCATAATGAAGACAGGAAATGTAACAATACTGTGCTTTCCAGTATTATACTTACTTCACAGTGTTTTTATTCTGACTATGTGTGTACTACATTGACGGGAATAAGAAAAATGTCAACAACGAAGAGAAAATACTGATAACATGCTAGAACATAAGGAAATATAGACGTCAACTCAGCGAAGCATCAGTCGCCATTATCTTCCGAAAAAGATTGGGTCGCAAACAGCATAATGGCAGTGAACATTTGAATGAGGCACTTAGAAATCATCAGATGTTCATCATGAGACATACACAAGTAAAATTTACATAAACATGAGTTATGTAAACTGTTAACAGAATATGCCCAATACTCACTGTTTTGTGGTATACATTTTCCATCATTTTGATGACAAATATCACAGCTGGGGCAGCTTTTGTCACAGTGCTCACCGTGGTAACCTTCCTCACAGCCAATGCACACACCTCTCTTGCATGTTTGATCTCTACATTTTTCACAGTCAGCTGGTGCAACCTTGGGCGTTTCTACAAATTGGCGACACTTACAAGTATAAGGGTCACAATCATCATCGACACAATTACGGCAACGTGTGCTACAGTTTGTGTTTGGTAAACAAAATCCATATTTACAACCGTCTGAACACGTCCCATTTCTTTGACATAGTGGACTCGGACTTTCGGCTACCTTGTAGCATCTTCGAGAACAAGGAGATGAACAATTATCTCCTCGGTATCCATCAGCGCATGCTATACATGAACAATTTAGTTTGTGGCAGCCATATTTACAGGATCCAGTGCAGTTCTCAGCGCAAACCAAACCGCAATAACTCGCATTGCATTCAGTACATTCTTCTTTACAAGCATAGCAGTTATCGCCAAATCTCTCCTTACAAGACTGAACATTACTAAGGCCTGAAAAAAGGAAAAGCGTCCTATGAGTGTGAAACGTTATAATTAAATGATTCGAGCAGTCAAACTGGAAGTCCGGAGCAGTGGCATGGCGTACGCGCAGTTTAGGTTGAAATTTACATGATTTCCACAACATTCAGAGCTAGGTATCAGAAAGCATACACAAAGTATAAAAGTTTATTGTGCACAAGTGCACGTTCCAATCGCGATACAGTTCCAACGTTCATACAAAGTGCTTTGCTACATCCTAATTAGTGTTATAATTTTATGCACTTTTATGCGATGCACAGTTAGTATATATATCAGACACATATACGCTGTAAAGACCAATCAAATGACGTGTATACAGTAACTTTGCTTATGACATTTGTATTCTGAAGTTGGCCATTTTTGTATTACCGGCAAACAAAAGGAATGATCAAAACCAGAGTGGATATAACATCTTTGAACATAAGCAAATATAGTGATCAACTCCTGCCAATAACCATTCTTCATTTATCTTTTTGTTATGCAAAAGCATAACCGAAGTTAACAACTGAAAGTGTCCTGCACAAAATTGTTATAAATAGATTGTGTAATATGTCATCAGAGACTGTACAATACTCACTGTTACATGGTATACATTTTCCGTCAAGTTGATAACAAATGTCACAGTCGGTGCACTGTTTCTCACAGTGCTCTCCATGGTACCCATCTTCACAGCCAATGCACACACCTCTCTTGCATGTTTGATTTCTACACTTTCCACAGTCAGCTGATGGATCTTTGGGCGTTTCTACACCTTTGCGACACTTACATGTATAAGAGTCACAATCATCATCTATACAATTACTGCAACGTGTGCTGCAGGTCGTGTTTGGTGAACAAAATCCGTATTTACAACCTTCTGTACACGTCCCATTTCTGTGACATAGTACACTCGGACTTTCGGGTGTCTTGTAGCATCTTCCAGAACAAGCAGAAGAACAGTTATCCCCATAGTATCCATCAAGACATTCTTTACAAGAGCAGTTAGGTTTGTGGCAGGCGCTGCTGCAGTAGCCAGTGCAATTTCTAGTGCAATTTGAACCGCAGTAACCATCATCACATATGGTACATTGTGTTTCATTGCAAGCATAGCAGTTCAGTCCAAATCTCTTGCAAGACTGAGCAGTACTGAGGCCTGAAAACAGGAAGAGCGTACTATGAGCGTGCATTAAATAAATATGGATGGTCAGCTTCTTTATTTCTCATCATCCATAACGTTTTGTCATCTCTACACCACCACTTCTAGAATGCCACCCAAATAAATCATTATTATCTGTACTGTTGGTCCACAGATAACCCTAATTCACGAGTGTATCAGGTTTACTTACAACACCCAGAAGAATTAAATTCCACATGTGGATGTCCAATGTGGAGATATCAGAAAGGTGGTGGCAAGTTAATTGTAAATTAAACATAAATTATGTCCGATATAGTTTCAGCCCAATAAACGACAAATGTGACAGCAAGCTCTCGTACTCACTGGTAAGCGTCAGCAGTGGGAGAAAGCAAAGTAGAACAGGTAGATGTCCCATCATGCTCCTGCAAAAACAAAGAAAATAGAGTTCAGCGGAGGATGGATAACACCTACCTACCTACCTACCTACCTACACAAATACAAACATACATACGTACGTGCGTGCGTGCGTGCGTTCGTGCGTGCGTGCGTGCGTGCGTGCGTTCGTGCGTTCGATCCATCCATCCATCCATACATACACACACACACACACACACACACACACACACACACACACACACACATACATACATACATACATACATACATACATACATACATACACAGCCAAATACACACATACATATATACGATGCAGTTAGGTGATTTAATTATATTTCCGTGTACATATGAAGGATGTACGATAATGTTACAGTGTTCGGATAATCTGAAAGACTCAGCCTTGCTACAATGTTACGATTCAAACACTAACACCTCTGACACTGCACTTGAAAGGAAATGGTCTAACTAGAATAACAATAGCGAATATTGTCTTTTTTAAAGGTTGCTCCGAAACTTTTATAATTCTAACTTACACTTACGCTGCGTCAAAATGTAATATTTCTAAAGTAGAACGAGTATCCTTGACCTAAAAATACGTGTTTGAAACATATGAGACACCCCCTTACAAACCGGTCAGCGTTGAATATGTCATTATGACTATGAATTAATGTTTCTCAAGTTAATCAGCCTTACAAGGATGTGAGTATAGAAACACAGATGTCCAAAAGACTAGTGACTGATATCAAGAGCATCAATCGGCGCAAACGGCATGACCACAGGTGTGGTGTTAATAAATCAGATACAGTCATCACGGTGACTGAATATTGAACACACGTGTGGTAAAGGCTCGACACATAAACCCCGAAAAAATTTAGACAATTTACAAAGTACCGATTAGTTAATATGGTATCACTAACGTCATTTGAAAAATTCTCAGCTCTTTTGAGTTGTATATTGTTTAACTGAAAGAATATTCGTTGTTGGTTATAAACATCGGTATCTTCGAATTATAACATTTCGCCGGCCCACCAAATATGACAGTGACTTATCACTATATATATGTTACCATTTCCTGCTTTTTGTAACGATTGTTTTGGGCTGTTTTGTGGTTACATATGGAATAATATCCGACAGGAAACTGCTTTAGTGAAAGTCTCTCCAAACGCTGATGCCTCTACATCATAGCTATCTGACATATTGCTGGAATATTGCTAGAATATTTGTTAAAAGCGACGCAAAACCATATTCTCGTACTCAATAACCTTAATAATATTTCTTAATGAAGGGTACATTAATGACATCAGATTCTCACAGGTACACACATTCAACCCTTCATTTCATCCAACCACTATCACTAGCCCTTCTTAAAAAGAAAACACCACCCATCCACTGCACCCCTTATTACAACCCCTTATTGCCAACTCCCTACAGCAGTGAGTCAGCTGCATTCCCTTTTACAATATCTGGTAACAAGAGACACGCATGAGAACCCCGCCACGCGGCAAGAGAACAAAGACTCAAGTAGACAGACTAAAAGATTAAGCAGGGAAGTGTTTTGATGATCAGAATGTAACGTTTAAACGCATCGCCAGAAATGTTCAAGGTAAATGTTCACACTTATTTTAAATTTCTATTTAATTTTTATAACCCAAAACATTATAGTTGTCTGGCAGCTCCATGCAAACGTCAAATATCTTGGGGAACATCAGTCACGAACAAAGGATCTCAAACCAACAGCCTGACTCTCTCTCTCTCTCCCCTGTTTGTAAAATCCTGAACTATATCAGTGTGTATCAACATGCTACATGTGTACAGCAGGTGAATGGTCATATGGTCATGGTACGGACGTACCAAGGCATGTTATCAGTTACATGGAAGATTAAAGCACTGATGTTAAGCACTAATGCCATCATTTTGACTATCAATACTATTAAGTAATTTGAAACATTCATAACGAATTAATATATAACTTCATGCCGTTCATAGCTACCTCCTATAGGTCATTTTGGCAATGAAAAGATGTACTGAAAAATCCACTACAAGCAATTATGCTTTCACAAATAAATATATAGCATTTATATACACACACCATCAATCGATCGAGTGTAAGCAACAGTACACAATGGATGCAAGGTTTCGTATATGTATTAATGACATCTCTGCTAATAGATTGACATCAACTCTGGTGTCAGACAGGGGTGCGTTTTGACCCCTACACTTTTTGACAACGACTTGTCAAAGACAACAACAACAACAACAACAACAACAACAACAACAACAACAACAACAAATGGAATGCGAGAACTATAGTACGTTTAGTGTTTTATGCCGGCGGCGTTCCTGTAACTCATTGTGAGTTCATTTTTTATAAAAATCCTCTTTTTCCTTTCCGTCAGCGTTTTCACAATAGTTGTCCGTGCATTATTTCTGTTGTTTTTTAAGGAGGAAACCCTGGGTATGTGCTTGTTAACTGGACCATTCATTGATGCAGTTTTGGCTATTTCATCTTCTATTTCGTTTCTTTTCCAGTAATTGCCTAGGTTTGATGATAATACTCTGATGGAGTATAAGAGGACAGGGCTTGAAGTGATGATTTGGAGTCTGACAGGATGACATTGTTTTTCTAGGTGAATCGTTTCTCGATTGAACAAATATTATAGATAAGGAAACAGCCAAATCGTGCACCCCCTGGTATATTTTGCAATTTCGAGTTTAGAGGTTTTGACAATAAAATGCTCAATATATTGTATGGCAGTTAAATTGGTGTTAAATTGAGATATGGGCACTATGAGCAGTATCCACTTTCTCTAACAGATATAAGAACGCTTAATATGTCATCATGACTATAAACGTGGCTAAGGTTGGAATTGAACAATGGGGGCAGTTAAGTGTTACCAAAGTGCATTAGGGATAGATGGTGAACATTATTTACTCCAATGAGAACATGAGACACTTGTATCTGAATATATTATAATCCATATATGTATAAAACAACTCTGTCTTCAAACGATGTAAAATATACTAGTACCTAAGCAAATATCTGTGTCAATGAAATGAGGTGAGACGTTTTCCATGCCCTGGAATTGCATGCTGCGCTTTAATTGTGTATGCTGGGCATAAACGTAAAATAAACTTGCCATTAATATCTGTGTAAGACTATATATATATATTTTCACAATTTGTCATCTTTGGCATCGACAGGGTCAGTGTGAACATGGAACCTATTTCTACTTTTGCATCCCTATTCTTATATAGAAGAGAAAAACATTGTAGAGCAGTAGACTTGAATTTAGACACTATCGATATAGACACTAACTTTAACATCACAAATAATATTTATTTCATGAAACATCCGCTCACAGAAGAATAGAATACAAATCTGGCCATGATAAATTTTACACACATCACATACCCTAAGTAACAATCTCGCTGATGTCACCTAGGCCTCGCTTACTGCAACAGTTAGCAATAACTTGCAACACAATGCAGCGGTATTCATAACGGATGTATTCGTACGCGGGATTTACGCAAAGCGATTTTATACAATTTGTGACAGCCATCCTTCGATAAATCCACAAATCCTTAAATATCGCACATACATCTGTCTCGATATATAGATCTAGAATGACCATGGCCATGTCTATGACGGTCAGGTTGAAAAATAACATACGTCACCAGTACATGGTATCATAACGAGGCACAACGACCGGAATCAAAATGAGATTCCGCTTCCCTTTTCCATAATACATTGTCAAACGTTATCTGCACTGTATGGTAGGATTTTCTTACTTTGCGTGCTAGAGCCAAGAAAGAACATCAAGTATCCTCGCTCGCAAACTGTAGATCACTTCACTCTCGAATCCTCTACCCTATATCTCGCCTCTCTGACAGCGTAACGGGGAAGGAGTGGCCCTCACGTGACAGCTTGTTTGGCCGTATGTGTGTCTCTTTTCCTTCATGGGTTACTCTGATCAGAACAAGTAGTCACATGGGTAAACATAATAGATTATCTATATTTAATCTGAATATTACAGTTCACATAGTTATACTCTCCTGCTGTTTCTCAAGAACTCTGTGTAGTCTCACATCCTGTGTAGAGTGAATACTTACAGTCACTTTACTATATTCACTGAGTTGTATCTCAAATGTCTCACACCCAGTGGAGACTGAATATTGCAAGTCACATTACTAATAATTAAAATAATTCTCATTGTGTACCGAATGTCTCACATCCTGTGTAGACTGAATACAAACAGTCACATTGCTATATTCCGACTGTGTTTTTTCTGAAGTGCCTCACACCCTGTCTTTACTAAAACAAATAAAACTTAAAAGTCACATTGCTATACTCTATGTTGGAACCTAAAATGTCTCACATACACTGACGACTGAATATTGTCACATTGCTATATTTTCCCTGTGTTGTTTCTCAAATGTCTCACAATCTCTGTAGACTGACTATTGCAAGTTACATTGTTGTTCCATCTGTTTTGTATCTCAAATGTCTCATACCCTGTGTAGACTATCTATTATAAGTTACAGTACTATATTCGATCTCTCTCTCAAATGCCTTACACCCTGTTTAAACTGGGTATCACAGATCATACTTCTATGTTTCTTTTTCGCTGTTTCTCGGATGCCTCACACCCTGTTTAAACTGGGTATCACAGATCATACTTCCATGTTTCCTTTTTGTTGTTTCTCGGATGCCTCACACCCTGTGTATGCTGAATATTACAATTCATACTTTTATGTTTGTTTCTTATTACTTATCATATACCTCACAGCCTACGTAGACTGAATATTACGAAAATGATTTGCAATATTTCGTTCTTTTTCATTTACAAATACATCACAAAACGTGTATAATGAATTTTAAAAATCATATTCTTTTCTTCATCTTATCTTTTCATAGACTTGTTTGTTTACATGTCTTCGTTACATGACTGAAGTACTACTATACGGATGCAGGCAAAGCAAACCTTCCATATATAGGTAGAATTTGTGAATGTCGGATTGTGACAGTAGGCAAGACAATATTTCCCTTCCAGTGGCCATACTGCGTGAACACTGATTTTCATTTTTGTAATTATAGTTTTCACTACTGCTTTACATTTTCACCAACCGGAATATCTTTCTGAAGATATTCTAAACCCGGTATTATTCTTCACTGACATTACATATTTTCTCAAATACTTTAGACACTGCTGTGTATACTGAAAATTACTATTTACAGTTGTATTAATAATCTCTTTTGGTGTTTATTAAATTCCTCACAACCACAGTATACTGAATACTACAAGCCATATGTCTGTATTTTCTTTGTTGCGTTTCAAATACCTTAGACCCTGTGCAAACTGAATGTTACAATTTACAGTACGACATTTCCCCTTTGTCGTGTCTCAGACACTGTATTCCCTGTTCGTTTTTTATCTAGTACCCCACACATGCGTATACTGAAAATCACACGTCACACATCCCGAATTCTTCCTTGTTATTTCTCAAATGCATCTCAACATGTTAATTTTGAATATACCAAATCATACAACTAAAATTCTTGCTTGAATACCTTACATGCTGTTGGTACTGAATATATATATATACTTTAAATTAGTTGCTTACTCACCTATATCAACATCAAGGTAGCACGATTGATGTGATCTGCGACGATTTATGTATTACAACCTCCCATCCACTGTGTAGTACATACTCATTCAGGGCAAAATGCCCGATCTGAAAATAGAAACACTAGGTCAGATCTGTAGATACAAAATGGTTTCGCCTCTGATGGCGGACAGAGTAGGTCTTGTGATTTCCATCGTTGAAAACACCCGGTGACGACGTTGAATACTCTATCTGACATATATACCAAACGTCTATGTCACTACTCACCCATAAGGTAAGTGAGCTGAACGGAGGGCTCCACACAGGCGGTACACATTTACTTGAGTATTGCGCAGTTAGGGCTTTGAGTCGTCTTTCCAGCTGTACTGGGAAGAGAGATCCTAATGTTCACCCTATGATCCTTAGACACAAATGGCATTTTCCTAACGAGTTCCCAGTATATGTATATACATTTCAGACTGCTATACTACCATGTACTGTGCTTAAAGTTAAAGATGTGTTGTGTAGTATGTGTAATTGTAGCGTGAGGTATGTGAACATGACTAGGGTTAGGAAGTGTCCGGGGACGTTCAGTCAGTCATTACATAACGTTTTGTATATACCACAACGAATTCTGATTAATCTGTAGAGTTACTTAACCACAGACAGATAAATACTCGAATGCACGCGCTCACACACACACGCACGCATACACATCGCTTTAGAAAATGAACGTACCTATTATCACACAGGATCAGGGACATGACATTCATCCGACCAGACTTATATTTGGGACATTTGTTCATACCACAGCTATGCGTATTTGCGAAGTAGGTCATGATAGCTTTCCAAGAAATCTAGCTCTCCCGGGGAAACAAGCTATCTGTGAAGCCATGCACATGCGTTACCCCGCCTCCTATACCACAGCCAACGATCACAGCTGCACTGCTCAGTGATGATACTGGCGTTTGTTAGGGTGGTTTGTGAATCTTCAACTTTGGAAGGCATCACTGGAGGGGAACATGCACACGAAATACACATCCGGTGAAGCATGTTTGAGGCAAGTGACTTACTAAACGTAATTATAAATGTCTATTTCAGGGCAGTCCATTCTGTAACTAATGTCACTGTAACATTGTAAACTGCCATTAATTATGTAATAAAATCAATACAAAGCTGGTGGTTAAAGCGTTGGTCACGCTGAAGTTATAAGAGCCTCGTTCTAGTAATAATGCTTTTTTTTCTGCTATACCTAGCCGTGATGTAGCTGGAATAATGCTAAAACCAGATACCCACACTCCTCTTTTGAATACTATTCTAAAATACATTCACGAAAGTGTTAGATATCATAACTCTGTAATGATGTTTGTTTTAAATGAATTATAATTTGTACCAATGTATCTTAGGTGACATATGTATTGTTTTTTAAATGACCTCTTACAATGCCCGTCAAGAACCCAGCAGCAAAAGAACCTGCGCATGCCTGACACCAACTTTTAGCCCAATGTTCAACACTCACCCTTTTTCAGCAAAGTTTATATATTAATAATTTAGATCTGATTCACAAAGGAGTATGTTTGTTTTTTTCTGTTCCAGACAAGATGGACTATAACAGACACAACCCGGTGGCAAGTCTGATTATTATCACTCTGGTGAATGTAATTCTGCTCAGCCAATACGGTAAGATCATTTTGTTTATAAGACAACTCGAATTATACACGGGATACTGAGTTCAGTGGGTAGAGTCGTGGATGCGACAGACTCCCTATGATATTAAATTTTGTTAGAGGCAATATTTTTGGTCACCGCTTGAACGTATAATACTTGTTTAGACCACGAATTGACATGGTCAGTCAGTAAAATCGTCCAAAGTGTATAACGTTAAATTAATTTATACGTTATCAAGTGATAAGCAATAAATATATATATCAGCTGTTCATTCCAACTGTTTAAACCCTGGACTCTGTAT
Organism: Haliotis asinina; assembly: GCF_037392515.1. Classification (NCBI taxonomy): domain Eukaryota; kingdom Metazoa; phylum Mollusca; class Gastropoda; order Lepetellida; family Haliotidae; genus Haliotis; species Haliotis asinina. The sequence continues at coordinate 52,305,142 of NC_090286.1, forward strand.
ATAAAAACAGAAACAAATAGCCCAATATATTTTTACATAAATATTTTACTTCATATTAATGGCTGTGTACTATATTTTTATAACAAATGCCATGACATGCAATATATCACGGAAATATTTACATTTTTTTTTGCAAACGTTACACGTGAACGGAAGTATGTTTTTGCTTGTATGTTATTTATTGCTATCTCAGTAAATATAGGGCAAGTACAAGAAAGATATTTGAAACAGACTTGCGCCATATTATAAATATATACTGAACAGCAAAGGAAAGGCAACGTTGGTTTGTTTTGTCACGTTTTTAAATAGAACCCATAGAAATGAAGGTTTAAACGTTTGTGAAATTTCTTTTTTTTTTTGGAAAGTTGCGTTTCTTTTGCTGTTTCGTATATGTACACAGTACTGTATTGTTTCTGTATATGTCCTTGTGTTAGATTCGTCCGGTAAAATATATTGTTTGCATGAACACCGAACCGTATGTATGTAGTGCAACGTGATTAGCAGAGCAATAGTGTACTGTCGTATGTTGAAGGTGACACCAAGTGCGTGTCTGAAGCTCGCCGAGTCTTGAAGGCTGGCTGTGAGAACTACTGTCCCGAAAATCAATGTCCCGAGGAATGTACTGACTGTATCAGCGGCTTCTATGGGCCTGACTGTAGACGGAGCTGTAGGGGACACTGCTTGAAAGGACGGTGTACCCTACTGGCCAATGGTCGAGCCATCAACTGTACGGATGGGTGTGTGTTGGGGTGGAGGGGGTTAACATGTAACACAAGATGCAAGTATCCGTGTCTTGAGTGTGACAGATACTCAGGAGATTGTGTAGGACAATGCAGGGCAGGTTTCTATGGAGCTGGATGCTTAGAACGATGTCTGTTTCCATGTTCCAAGTGTGCCAAAAACACTGGAGTGTGCTTGAACAGTTCCTCTGTTAATATGGACCTAAGTCTGCAGCAAAAGGACATGCCTGTAGCATTACGTCAGACACACGTTAACAACACACGCACTGTTCACACCAGCAACAAGTCACACAGCAGTCGAGGTAAGGCACTGACAAGAGTGGGTGAGTGCGTTTAGTTTTGCGCCTCACTCAGCAATATTCAAGCTATATGGCGGAGGTCTGTAAATAATCAAGTCTATACTAGACAATCCAGTGATCAACAGCATGAGCATCCAAATACGCAACTTGAAACCCATGACATGTGTCAACCATGTTAACGAGCCTGACCACCCAGCCCCATTAGTCACCTCTTACGACAAACATGGGTTACTGAAGATCAATTCTAAACCGGATCTTCACAGGTTCTGATGTTGAAGTCACCTGTGTACTATATACTATTTTTAACGATGTGAAACACTTTTAGTCCAAATCCGTTGTTCATTGTGGCGTACAATATAAAACTAAAACTTAAGAGTTCATATCACATGTATCTATATGTTTAATTTGAACAAATGAAATGTGTGAGAACTATATAGTTCCTGTTTCAGATCCACACCAACACTTTGCCACGCCGACAACAGCCTTCAGTGACAGATGGACAATATCCGCATATTTTCCAACAGCGATTGCTGTATTATCTGCAGTAATTACCTTCGTTATTGTCAGTTTCACCTTCATCAGGTACGTATATGCTCAACAGTGATGCCGAGATATGCATAAACAATCCACCTGCCTACCTCAGGTCACACAATTGCTGAATTAATTACACGCCGTTTACCAGCTACGAGACATAAATTATGGCTCAAGAATGTCAAAATACTGCACATATTTAGTGTGTCAAATGGGGCTTCCCAGAGAGCCATCTTAACCATTATTTCTTTGTTTATTGGTTTACGCCACACTCTGCGACATTCCATGTATATGATGTATAATAAATATTATAATTGAATCTGTAGCAGATAATCCAGTGAATGACATCACGCAGCTGAGATACAATGATATGCATTCATCAAATCCATTAGTTTCCTCTTTTAAACCATTTTCTACTGTTTATTCTTATGGGTTTCATTTCACGGCGTTCATGAATTCGAAGTAACTGTTACTTGTCAGCAGGCGTGAAACAACATTCATCCAATCGGAATGGAAGACAATGACATGTGTTTGGTTGCTGGTTACCATAGTTACCACTCGTGTGACAACTGCACTAGATCTCAAAACATATATTTAATGTACGCGTTGTCAACTGAATGAATAGAGCGGTCATATGTATACAGTGGCAGTCCTAGATTATATCTAGGTGGCATCGTCGTAAATAAGAATACTATTTTCAGCTTGCGATAGAGCTAATGAAAATTGTCATGATATAAATGAAATGTTATCATACTCTGTTTCACAGACTGAAGGCGACGATGGAGCAAAAGAGGAAAGGATTTCAGCTTGTAAACTCAACTCAAACGAAGAGTCTAATCGGCTCCTCATGTTCCAAAGTGATGAGTTTCAATGAACCCATTATCATCGATGTATCCTATTGCCTGAAGAATCATGAATAAATGCAAATTGTGAATACATTCTGGAGTTAGCTTTCCACCTTCTAAAGGTCAAAGATCCCTGCGTTCTTGATGCTGTTGCTTTTGTTGATGTGAGGTCTTTTCCATCTTGATTTGTGCATTATCTAATCGCCAAGTCTGTAAACACAGTGACTGATTTTCCCCTCTGGTGCTGACACTGTGGTGAATTTATTCTCCTTTTCGTATTTAGACATAGTTCCCAGTTCCCATCACTTTTGGATGATTGCATGCTATAAAACTACCCACAATATGTCCTCTGTTAACGAAAAATACTAATGGGCGAATGACAGTCGAACGACGCTTCTACCCACCGGACGGTATAGCGGGGAGTCACATCATCACGATGCCAACATCCACTGTAGAGGGGAAACTGATATTTGTTAGGAAATATGAGCTACGAGGTTATTACCCGAAATAAAATATAGTTTGTACATATATTCATCATTACTTGAAAATTATATAGGGAGGAAAACGTATCTATTTAAAAATAATAATGGGTTAGAATGCCGATTCGGGAATGTTATTTCGAATAACATTGAATCCCGCGGAAATTACCGATGTTATGCGAATGCAAATCGGTGGAGGGAGATAACCCTAATTCTGTTTTTCTTGTGGCTTCTGCAAATGCAGTGATGTAATTAACCTCAGATGAAGCGTTATTCTCCACATTCTCTCACTCTTTTGCCCTTTGCTTCAAATAAGAAGGCTACATATAAATGCAGCTCACAGTCAATACCAAACTGGAAATAGCAACGGCTACGATGTTGTCCTTTGAAATACTTCTCAGTTTGTAATTTTGACAACACTAAACTACATAGCGTGTAATGGTATATGAACATCATTTGAATTTTGATGGCATGTCACTCCTCTAACTAAGCAGTTAATGGCATACTACAACTGAAATTCGTAATGGTGAAAAAAAAATAAAACGAATCTGTCCGCTATGTGTGAACTTCATTTAGACGTAAGTAAACGCAATATAATCACCAAACATTTTTTTTTTGTTAAAAGGGCATTACAAACGTCAGGTTAATATGAATGATACCCAAACTGATGAAATGTACGATCTGTTGGTAGTAACTGATCACTGTGGGCCAGGAAAAAATTATGATAATTGTTATAATTATCAATATGTAGGCCTATGATTCCAATAACCGATGTTTGAAACGGGCGCTGTTGAAAAGTTTCATAACTGAATTTGGCTACGCCAACGCCCCTTATGATCACTCTGACAAAAATTGGTAAGAAATTGTCTTCTTGCCTCTTTGGCAGTCAATCTACATGGTAATGTGTCGTGGGATCAATATTGTCATGCCTTTGTTTAACTTTGACAACACTGATGTGAAAGGAATAGCTCACTTGTGAATGAAAACAATCGTGTCAGTTTCACAAATTAATGATGACCCTGTTCGCACCATAACACAGGATTATCATCACTATAGTCATAAAAATATGTTTCTACTACGCATTGTTCATGTTATAAAAAGAGGTCACCTCTTCAGGCAAACCTTTAACTCTTGAAAGCATGTAGGTTCGGTTAAATCTAGCGCATGATAAATATCTACACTACCGGAATTCAGTATCAGTTTCAACATTTCTCACACTATGTCAAAATTCACATATTGTTTTCCAAAAATATATTTACATAATATCTTTCTGTTTCGTTAGACTGGACTGTTCCTCCATCGATAATTATCTCTCGCCAGGTATGGATTTATATCTTTAATCCTCAGACAGATGTAAGCTGTAACATGTCTGCGTTAAACAACCAAACAGCCTATTCAACATGTTCAGACATACTGCACAATTTATATTTAGTCTTTCGCGGAGCAAACCAATTCATTGTTCCACATCTATGCAAATTCAGTTCAATCAATAAACGCGAGCATGTATCATAGTTAAGAGCTGAAGGACAGAAAATACAAAACCTGCTGCCTTGTACTGAATAAGCAATTCAGTACTGAATAAGCAATTCAAAACTACAGGTTTTCCTTCACGCCTCGTGGGAAGTCCCACACACGGAAGTAAATAAACAATCTCGTTGACTTACCCCATGAAAGCTTAGTAATACCGGATACATATTACTTGCATGAAACTAGACGTCAAAGACGTTATTTTTATTCTAGGAACCTTCAGAATGGTTGTTTACATCCAAACCATCTATGCGGTCCAAAACAAAAGTGTTTGGGGCTGAGGAAAGGTTACATTAGATACACCTTTAACGGAAGGGAATATATCATCATGATATTCTTTTTGTCTAAATCTGACCTCGTAGGTGTAAATCTATCCTAGGATTATCCGTTGGAGTTTCCATTAAATATGTCATTTCATAAACAGTTTGAAAAGTTTCATATACATGTACATACACAAAACAGGCACGTAGCAAGCCAAATTTCTCGTGTCAGACCGGTAGGTTGCAAACCTATATGCATAGATAGGAATGAGGGTTTGCCCAACCTTTTTAGTAAAAATATTTTTTTTCATAATAGTAGCTATGCCCCTGACACAAATACCTATTTGTGGAGACTTGGCCACGTAGCACCCATTACTCATCTTCCGTTGGAAAATGGAACTCTGAATGACTCAAAGAAAGTACGGGAATTCAACAAATTTCATTACCTCATTCCTCGGACAAAAATAGTTCCAACTACACGTATAATTCAAACTGTCTATGAATTACACATCTGGCTTTAATACACTGTCCACACCTGTACAAGTAACAATTGTCACGTCTCCAGGTGAGTCTTCGTTAGAGGTATACTCAATCCCTTTGATATACTTTGTTGCTTAAAGAATACTTTATATCCTGAGTATCAGTGTGTTGGTAGTGGCCTGCTGTTATCATTCAAAGAATCAAAACAACAAAATCATTACAAATTGTGACGATTTTGACTGTGATTCATCTATATATTTAAGTAAAACTAGTACATTTAGTACGAATATGTACCGTATATAGAACAACAATAAAAGCTACGACAGAGAAACGTTTTGAATAAATCGGGCATGTAATTCTCGGAAACAAGCTCCTCCTCGGAAAGGCTCCACGCAACAGAAACTATCGACAAGTTGCAGCAACCCTTGTATCTAAAAATAGCAATGTCAGTGAAGTTGTACAGCAACGCAGATGAGAGCTGGTATATGCATGACATAACTTGTAACGGAACATAAGCGAGGTCGGGGTCAAAGTGAAAATACTGCGCGATAAATTTCTACACTTGCTAAATTTACTCGGTTTGTAAATGTTCACTCACCAGTTGTCAATATACGTCTTTATATTTGTAATCATGATCCTAATTACTTTATAATCATACTTGTATGGATTTTGAAACTTAACAAAAAGAAGCGACCTACTAATGTATAACAGGAATGTAATATCTAGATATTTTATAATTTGCCCATATGAATCATAATTCGCACACACGTCCTAGTGTATGTCGTCTGTATCATTACAACTTCGCGACGAAAACAATGATTCTGTTGAAACTTAAAACGTAGTAGAAACAAAATGCAAATATTAAAATTAAAACAAAATAAAGTTATAGGAACAATGTCAGGCTCTTACCTTGTAAGAAATGTGGATATTCATGGACACATGTACATACATAAACACTACCTTTTGACAAATCCCCCATTTAAATCGCATAAAAGTAATTAATCAATCAGCGTGTTATATGTTAATCCTTTGATCGATCCAGACACAAGAAATGCCAAATGGGGGCTTTTGTCGGGTAATCTGAGTGGCGTTACCACTAATTATACCCGTTATAAATTCATTAACTGAGCATCAAGTGAATGATGACAAATAACGTGTAAGTTTATACCACCTAACACTGATTAAAACCAAGCGACGCCAAGTGATTTTGACAGAATCGTCTATGAAAACAAGGGTTGTAACTAGGCAAAGCAAGAGACAAAGTAAGTCATAGTAGATTGTGAGAACATATAGCTTTCATTTTTCACAACAGCTTTCGCGATTTCAGGTTTGTACATACCTGTTGACGAAATAGTTTAACCCCTGAAATGTAGATGAATGCTGCACAGACCCTCATTTCTATACCTACAATTACGTCACTGAGACGAGCCGTTCTGATTGGTTGAAATTTCGTTTGCGGTTGAGAATTGTGCACTGTTGGCAAAAAGGTCGATTTAAGTTAATTAAAGGTCGAATTGAGTAGTTTTAATGGCGGGGTTTCATTTATAGCGCTGTTAGCAAGTGATTTTGTATTTGTACCCTACTAGAGTATATGTGATCTTTAAGTTCAAATTACATGTTGTCAATAATTGAAGCTGTGTACAGCATGTTGTCTTAAGCAGACAGGCAGGCAGAACATAGGTGTGAATAAACCAGACACTGAACTTTCTCTGTCCCAGAGACTGCTTACCACAATCAACAAGTTTTTTTTAACATAACGAGTAGATTGTACACAACCAAGATTTAGACTACTGCTCACGACCTCATACTCCGCGAACATATTCACTGCGCATGTGTTATGGACGCAGCGTAGCACAGCTTTTGAAACCAGTTTTTCCCCCAGCGCAGGGGGAAATTTAGTGAAACGTTTGAACTCCGATTTCGCGGGCTTTTTTTCATCATTTTTTTTCAACTTTATAGATTGAATTGGCATTTTATATAATTTGTTTCGGTAAGTGCATACCGAAAAGTACCAGAATCTGCAAAGTTGTATTTTACATTGCATGTGACCTTTAAAGGGCGGAGCATCTGTCTTTGTCACCGAGTAACTTGTGATTTATTGAAATAATAAATTAATAAATAGGTTCCAAGGTGAGTTGTTGTTTATGGTTTGCAATAGATGAAACTAAGTGTCAATTTTCCACAAGTAAGACATCAGAGGAACTAATAGCCATCAGAGGATATGATTGTAGTATTTGTCTGTCACGCAGAAGTATATTGCGCGAAAGTATTCCAAGTCGTTTTCATGAATTGAACATATCCGTTTTACCTAAACTCTAAATCCTAAATGCACAAACGTCATGCTTGTAAACGTTTTACATCACTGTAAGACTTTTCATAATGCTCTTGCTGATTAAAAGAAACTTATTCCCACTTGAACAATGTTGTTTACTTACATACAAGCAGGGAGCCTATATAGAGAGGGAGAAGAAACTCCTCGAAAAGCCGCTGAACGTATGTCTCGGGTCGTTACGTAACCAGCGTAGCCACTTGGTGGCAGTGTAGCATTTAAGATTGAGCCCGGTTTATTTTCAACAGCTGATTAAGTTCGCTGAAATCCAACGTGTTGAAAATAGGTTAACTATTTTGTCACTTCAGTTTAAGTCAAATAATTGGTATTAGTGTCCGTATTAGGACAGTAGATTTGTAGTAAAGTTTCTAGTCGGTAAGTTATAGCTCACTGGCTTCTATTCTCGATTCACCGCGAAGATAAACTAAATTGTGCCTATAAAAACTTCTTTCACCCATTCGTTTAATATATATTTACAAGGAGAGCATACCTTTAGTTGAAAGGTATTTGCAATTCATAGTGATAGTTCCATAATCTAAAACAAAATGTTAACTCATTAAGCCCTGGAGCCACTCCACTGCCCAACATCTGGCACCCCTCGCTGACTGCCCGATTGCTGCGACGAGGCTAATTGGTGCTAATCATGCCTGATTTCCCTGGCAGGTTTCGGATATGACAGGAAACTGTCTAGTCTCACAAACAAGTACTGATTATTTAATTGTGTCGTAAAGATGTAAATGGGAAAGAGGCCGATGAGAATACATATATTACAGCATTTCATGTAATTTATTACCTGTGTCTCTCATACCCCTTTGCCAGTGTCTGCTGTATTTTTATCAACACCTACGCGGTCTTTGTACGTACGAGATGAACAAATATACAAATTCCTTCAGTCTCTCTCATCGTATGGACTGAATTATAATATATTATTTATAATAGAGTTTAAAAAGAGGGGGTCTTGCATTATAATCGTCTATATTTTTTGCCAATACATTGCTCGTGCTTACTGACTATTTCAAGGAAAGTATCAATAGGTGTGTAAGTAACATGGAACATATAGAGATTTATAGTTTGTCACTTTGTTCATCTGAACTTAACGCTGCAAACATACATCACCATTCATACACATACATATTGCATGATACATTTATCATCACTCGACGTTAAACAAAGGTTCCCATCATGCGATGGGATAAAGTTTTCCGAATGTAACGTTTTATATCTCACTCATTATATTGGCTGATACTTTGACCAATCGTATCGTGAGAACCTGTCACATAGGAAGGGCAAGGTGATGGGGCGTGGCCTAAATTTCTGAAGAGCACGTTTGGACACTCAAAGTGATAGGGTAGAGATTGATTATTGCCTTTATCGTTGACCAATGGCTATGTTGTGTTTCGGCTGTATCAACTATCATGCAACAATTTGTGTATTGTAAACATAACATCAGTTACTGTAATGATGGATGAAAGAAACACATAAGACATATGGGAGTAGACTGACACTATGATGAGTGTATTCGTTCTCAGATGGTGAACACGCATGTCTTAATATTTTGGTAATGTAAAACAATAACGACTGAAATGCAACAATTGAAGAGAATGAGTGAATTTAGTTTTACGGCGATTTTAGCTATATTCCAGCAGTATCGCGTGGGCTTCACACATTGTGCCCAACAACTGACAAGAATGGTATACGGTACCATTTGTACAACACAACTAGTGCATAAAGCGTTATCGTCCTTGGAACAAGTCTTTTTGGTAGGCCTCAAAACAGTCAACGCACAAAAACACATCACAGCTTGAACATCTGCATTTGATGTCTCGACGTTTGCCAGTCCGTTTCATTGTATGTAAGACATACTTAAACCAAATGATGTCCCTCTCATATCATTGTGAGAGATTAAATTGTTCAAAACATCTATGTCAATGGCAGTAAAGACGAATTTACGTACATGCATAATAATCTATGAAAGAAGCGTTTTTGCTTATACATTGCTAGTGTACACTGAATATTTTCAGGAAAGTACTAATAAGCTAGCCTGTGACTTACATATAACAGATTCAGTTTGTCGCTTTGGTTCATCTAGATTTAACGCAGAAAATATACGAACATACATGCATACCTATTGAATAATGCTATTCCTTGCACATACATAAGACAAAGGGTTATGGAATGGGCGTCATCAAAGTTCCCGAATAGGACGTTTTGTATCTTAACTGTTCAATATAGTCCCTGATTTGTTATCTATGACCATGAGATACCTGTCACATTGGAAATGACAGGTGATGGGGCGTGGGCTAAATTTCTGAAGAGTACGTTCGGTCACTAGACAGCTTGGATACGGATTGACTATTGGTTAGATCGCTGACCAATCGATATGCTAGATTTCGGCTTTATCAACTCTAGCTATCATGAAAAAGTTTGTGTATCGTGAACATACATAATCGTGAGGATGCCTGAAATGTACACGTAGAACTAACAAGCACTTTGACGAGTTTTTTTTTCTTTTTCTTTTTTTTTGAAGCAATCCGATTATTTTTACCCCGGATAACCCAATCCAATCATTGAGTAGAGATAGCATTTATTTGCGTATACTTTTTGCGCACACTACTTGTACATCAAACATAATGGCTTGCCGAACATTTCAATATAATCTGTACATTGTTACGAATAAATATCATAATTCAAATACATGTATTATAGAATTAAAAAAGTAACACGATACTGATTTATTGTGATGTATACACTTGTAGTTGAATCTCCCCAAATATTTATGAAGATGGGCATACTCATATTTGTTTTGAAAGCAAACGAGGTTCAGAAGATTGGCAAAGGGCGTGACTCCACAAAACAGGTTGTCCAATGATGTAACAGCGCATAAGTTTGTTTTACACTTGTCACGGGACAAAAGTTTACCTGGACATGCAATCGACCAGAGTCTGTTATTTTGAGGTTGAAAGAGGTGTTCATATATTTAGTGTTGTCTGATTGAATGATTACACGCATCAATTCCGTAACTGATATATTATCCTCCTTTTATTGACGATGGATCTGATACACGTGATCATTACACAGGATAAGATAATTGCAGGGATCAAATACAAACGTTTCTTACACAATGCTTATGTAAATTGCATTGAAAAATCACATTTCAAATAAGCATGAAACAGCTTGAACAAAATACCCCAGTTACCTTTGTATGGTTTATGTGTACTATATATGTATATTATGAGTAGATGCAAGAGTTATCACTTCATATTCGATTATGTATTATTGTCAACTTTAAAAATCAATAGTCGCAAATGAATTAGGTCTAAATTAGTAACTTGGTTTATTTCAAATCTACACGAGTGTAATACAGTATTGCTATTTATGTCTACGATTCATTATATGAACTATTACAGCGAATGAATGAATGATTTAATCTAGAAGAAGGTTTTGTAACCTTGTCACCGTTAATTCAATCAATGTGCAAACATAGTATCTTAGTATTCACTCCCAATGACGAGTAACAAACACGTATCTCCTGTAACAACATCTCATAATCCCTTTTCTCGCAGACATGTGTTCATTTGCCTGTATAAGCCCCCGACATTGCAAGAAATTGTTATCAAAACACATCAATAGTTCTTCTGATTAACACAGAAAGTAACCTCTCTCGTAAGAAAGGTTACTCTTTGATCATTACTGCTAAATTGATTGAAATTATAGGAACAGCACGAATTTAAAATGTAAAACCCCAAATACGCGGCTCTCGCTGAATAAGAGGTGCTTTTTATTACCCCCAATACGCGGCTCTCGCTGTGAGAAGCTAATTAATTTGCCGCATATATGCGGCTCTCGGCCTTAATGAGTTAAGGTGTATTTGAGGTGTGTGAAAAGTATGGCATACTGCCGATCTGATCTATTATTTGACAAAACTGGAAAGGTGCACGTGTTTTAGAACGCTTTGTGATAGTTTTACACTTTATTTTTGAGGGCAGTGTCACAGTGTCAGTTAACATTTTGTTCATGTACATTCAATTCCCCACATGCAATAAAATATCTGAATTAATTATTAATGTAAACAAAAATGTTTCAAAGTAGATTTTTTAAAAGGACAGCGTTTTTTAACATGTTTTGGGAGGGAAGGCCGCGGTGTATCATTCATTCATTCATTCAGCCATTAATTCATTGTAAAATTCCGACTGATAAAATAAACTGGCTGAAGTTCTGTTAGACCAGGGATAATCTACAACGTATATACTCTTATATAGTCTCCCTGGTTAAACACAACTGAAGTAGCTCTGGGAACGAGCCAAGTCACTGTGTGCTTTGGAGCATGACGAGGCACACGTTAATTAGTACAAATGGTAAAGAAAGCAAACGAGTGACCTATCCCTGTTGTAGAGTATCCCTGATACAAGATAGATGATAATAATATTTTCTTTGGCAAAAGCAATAAGGAATAAAACAACGTATAAAACAATACCATGGGCTTAAATCAACAATTTTAATGTGGTGTTATGTCATTAAATGTTCAATGTATACATGCTAAAGTGAGTTTCTAATGGTCACAAGGAAATTATGCCAACAATGTTTCATTATCATCGCCATATCCATGTGTGTGTGTGTGTGTGTGTGTGTGTGTGTGTGTGTGTGTAGTTCAGGCGTAAGGCATTTGGAGCCGTTAAGAAACACGGCTATACATGGGGACTATCTGTCTAACACACTAAAGATGTAAGCGTTCTAAATAACCGTAACTGTTTCGACAGTGAATGACAGAAGTAATACATTACCAAACCTTGTGTAATAGTGATAGTCACAATCTGCAGTGTACATGTCTCCTAGAGTAGTGCCGTAGCTAGTAAAGGTAGGTAAGATATTTTCTATAAACACCAAACAGGGAGGGACATTGGCAATGTTAGCTTTTCTTTTCTTTATCGGACAAAACGTATATTTCAGAGACAGCCATTTGTGTTCCAAACGTATATTTCTCACCCAAGAAAAGTTAAAATGTATACTTTATTGAGTAAATGAAATTATAGCGTCTTATCGGCGTTGTTTCAGGCGGTTATCAACAACAAATCCAACGCTAGCATGTGCACACTTGCTCTACAACATTTAAAGCAATGGCTATACTAGCAGGTCAAGGTTACACAGAGGGAAAGATACGGAGATACTTAATAAGTGGACTTTCACATGCTATGGCAGTTACTGCTGTAGATACAAAATATTGGAAACATTTTCTTTAAAACATTTCTGGTAAAATCCAATTTTTAAAACTTTTATATTTTCCATCCGTACACTAATATTTTAAAATATAATTAGATCAACATGTTAATGACAGGTATACCATTCCATAACATACATTTACTAAAGGACAGTAACGACACGATGTCGACAAAGTAACATGAAACGTAAGTTATACAGGGGTACATGGCATTGCATCAGGTTTGAATAGGTACCCAGAGAAGACTAAACAACGAAGTAAACATGTGAATGTCATGTTGGAATACAGTTCTGACAAAACAGTGGATTTGGAACTTGGTGTACCATTCCCAGGACTGTTGGTTTATTAGGGATGTGTGAATTGTGTGATTATTGTTCGTTATGCATTGTATATTTACAAAATAACCGAGATGACAGTTTTCTAGTTTGACCAATCATTATCTATCGATGGATCATTATTATAATTATAAGACCAACAATCAGAGTTAAATAATAAAGAGACTTGACGTTAATGGGAATAAACCTGGTGTGTATGATATTGATTAATATTGTAAAAAATATGTTTGTCACTGGAATTGATAAAACGCTTGAGAATAACCACTTTCTATTTTCTTCAAAGTAGAATCCACAAGTGTGTAATCTAACTAGGAGATGACAAACACTCATATCATCTGTCGGTATTGTCACTTTGGTGATGATAAACACAGTCACTCATATTATCTGTCGGCATTGTCACTTCGGTGATGACAAATATACTCATATCATCTCTCGGTATTGTCACTTTGGTGATGCCAAACATACTCATATCATCTGTCGGTATTGTCACTTCGGTGATGACAAATATACTCATATCATCTGTCGGCATTGTCACTTCGGTTATGACAAATATACTCATATCATCTGTCGGTATTGTCACTTTGTTGACACACACGGGTATTCAGGAAAGAAGTCATGGCTGATTACACTTCTTGCTTACCCCCAGCTATATTTAGACTGAGTTTTATAATCGATGGTGTTTACTGAACTTCATGTTCAACAAACTTATAGAGTTTCGATGTGCTGAAAGGCACACCGGGTTGTGATAATGTTAAATGTTGACACATGTGACCAGAACAAAGTTTGATGACTTTCAGCATGATAATTATGATCTCTCATAGTTTTTGATTGCACATTGCATTAAACCTTATCATGTTTAAAACATCATATCAACTTAACCCAAGCTATCGACTGTTTTCACGTGTGCTTGTAGACCGGCGATGTTGAGTTGGCGATAAATATAGATTTCCGCACAGCGCCCTCTACCGGTAGTGCGCAAAGGAACAAAGCGTTGCTGTGACTGTTATGTACACAGCAACAACGACCCAGGCTTTTGGATCATTGAGAAACATTTCAACAGTAATAATTTCTGTATTTATAGGTAGGAACTAGTGAATTTGTTTTCTTTTCGGTGTACATATGTTACAGTGTCATACACTTTTGTAGATTAAGCTGTTAAGTGAAATGTATAGCAATCATTGATGACAAATTCATAACAACAGCACTATGTTGACTTTAGATATTCAACATAGTGGTCTACAAGGTGTGCTGTGCACGGTATGCATTATGATAAAACAACGTTGTTACTGCTGTTGATTGTTAGACAAGATTACAGTGGCCATTCTGAACGAGCACCTTATAGATTGAAGTACACTCTAAAACTGGTGCAGTCCGTTTGATTTCATTTGAGACCGGTGAATTGTTGACTAACACAAAACCTAATCATTGTAACAAAACCAGACTTTGCACAGTTACATGAAATCCACAGACCAGTTCTGGTAATTCGTCTCATAATTTGAACTCCCGAATAAAAAACAAACCATTTTATACGGTCTTTTTATAACCGAACAGAATGATATTTCCATAATACTTTCTGAACTCCTGTGGTTCAACCATCAACTTTCGGATCCATCTCTATTTATAAAAGAGTGTTTTGATAGTGGAATCACAGACCTAAAGGATCTCTGTAACTTTCAAGACAAGATATCCAGTTAGAAGTACATTTTGGAATTACAACAGGGTGATAAAATATTTCAATGTCCTGGAGACGTCGTCAGTAGATGTAAATTCGTAAACTAAATTCTGGTTATCGATGATGGAGAATATTTTCTTCTTGTATCATGCAAAGAATGTCGAATGCTTTATGAGAAACTGACAAAAGCAGATGCTTTACCCGAGGTGTGTAGTAAATGGAATAGTTTGATTACTGTCTCATTGCCATGGAGTAATATTTCCAGTAACTATGGAAAATATACACGTGATGTAAAGCTATTGGATTTCCAGTTCAAGTTTACTAGTTTTCATAGGATTATGTACACCCATAGAGAATTAATGAAAATGAAACTAGCAGATGAAAATCTATATTTTGTAAAACGGAACCCGAAGATATTGTTCATGTTTGTATTTCCTGTAAATGTGCACGAACGTTTTGGAATGGTTTAAGCGTTTCTTGGAAACATTCTTGAAAGTGATATAGTATTACAAATTTCACAATCCTGCTATGACTTAATTCTGGCTATGATTTTATCAACAGCATTATACTGGCTGGTAAAAGATCTGTTTGTATACAAAATGACGAAATGGCGTTTCATGGTTGACTGCTTATGTTTTTGTCCAATCCATTTCATCTGTTATCCTAATAAAATACATCTGAATACAAAACTGGCTGCGCTTATACAACTTTCAAAATGTTCAGGACCAGATTACAAATGTCGGCCATTTTGTAATCTATGCCTCTACCCAAATATCAATCCCTATCCCGGGCGACCCCTAAACATCAATGACCAATGGTGTAACCCTAAATCCCTTAAAGCAAAGCAACATCAGTTTTCATTTCAGTGCACACGTATATCCTGCCAAGACGTTTACTTTGTTTGATGTTTGAAGACATGACAATGTTATCTCTTTTCTCCAGACAAAATGAGTCGGGTTCGACACCATCGAGTTTTGCCAACAACAATTTCCTTTGCTGTGTACATTTTTCTCCTGATACACCACGGTAAGGCACACAGTCTTTGTAAATCAAATGTGCTTATAACTGAATGTACCTTTTACTTCTATACCATATATAGTACTAGATCCATTGGTTCTATCCTCTTCCTTTCCTTAAACAAACATACGCTAATGAAATAAGGTCAGTAACGTATCATCCTGTCATGAGTACAGCGAATATTATTTCACTTATTTTCCATGTGTAAAACTATGATCAACTCTTTTATACCTGTATTTTGGCATTAGAAACAAAGGTTCACATTATCTGAATATCTGTATTGATGGAATCGCCTTCACTTCGTTTTGCACATCTAATTCTTTCACAAACCGTTACATTTATCAGTATCAGGTACATCATTTACAATATAACACAGTTCAAAGGGAAATGTCCAGTTGCACCGATCTTATCATATTGTGATTTAGCTAACCTGCCTTATGTTGAAGAGGTGTGGGGTAGCTTAGTGGTTAAAGCGTTTCTTCGGTCACGTCGTGACCCGGTTTCGATTCCCCACAAGGGTACATTGTGTGAATGCCATTCTAAGACCCAATTAACTCACCCGCTCGTATGTTGAAGCATCGATCGTGTCATACTGCGATTTAGCTGACCTGCCTTATGATGAAGGGGCTTGAGGTACCATAGTGGTTAAAGCATTCCTGGTCACGCCGAAGACCCGGGTTCGATTCCCCGCATGGGTACAAAGTGGGAATCCATTACTGGGGTCCCCCGCGGATTAAATCCCAACTAACTCACTCTCTCTCATGTTGTAGGTGACAGTGAGTGTGTGCGTTCAAGTCCACGACACTTGAAGAAGGAAGGCTGCGTGAACTACTGTCCCAGCGCAGACCAGTCTCCCGAGGAATGTACTGACTGTATCAGCGGCTTCTATGGGTCTGACTGTAGACGGAGCTGCAGGGGACACTGCCTCAATGGACGGTGTGCCCTCCTGGCCAATGGTCGAGCCATCAACTGTACGGATGGGTGTGTGTTGGGGTGGAGGGGGTTAACATGTAGCACTAGATGTAAGCGTCCGTGTCTGAAGTGTGACAGATACACGGGAGACTGTGAGGGACAGTGCAGGGATGGTTTCTATGGAGCTGGATGTTTACAGAGATGTCTATACCCATGTTCTAAGAGCGACAAAAGCACTGGAGAGTGCTTGTCTAACTCTTCTGACGGAACAGACCTAAGTCTGAAGAAAGACAACATGGCTGTAGTATTAGATCAGACACAGGGTAATAACAAGATCGACTCCGACAACATCAGTCGAGGTAAGATGCTAGCAGGAATGCTACAAACAGATGTAATATAATTATATTTAAAATACGATTTAAACACATATATAAAAATATCTACTTCCACTTTTTCGTTCCTAACTATATAAGAGTGTGACTGAGAGTACATATAGCAGTTTCAATATATGCTTCATTTTAACAAAGGCGATATACCATGTGCCTCCTGTTTCAGATCCACACCAACACCTTGCTTTGCCGTCTCCGTCTCTCTGTGACAAATGGACATTATCCCCATATATTCCACCAGCAATTGCTGTATTGGCTGCAGTAATTACATTCAGTATTGTCAGTTTCATCTTCGTTAGGTGCGTATACGTACACCAATACAACACCACCATCCATCTGCCAGCCGCACAGTGTGCTAGAGTGAATTCATTCCGTTTACCAGCAACACGCCACTCATAGAGGCTTTTAGCAAAGACCACTGTTAGAGAGTCCAGTGTATAGCATGTCCCAAACTGCACATATTCAGCGTCACTTTCCAGAGTTCAGTCTTAACTGTTGTTTCTTTGTTGTTTAACGCCGTACTCAGAAATGTTCCATGTATCAACACTGATTGAATCTGGAGCAGATAAACCATTTAATGACATCACGCATTTTGGATACGTTGACAAGCATTTCAAGATCGGCGAGAGCAGACCACCGGATCCCGTTACTCGCCGCTTTCTCACCATTCTATGCTATCTTTCTTTAAGAGTTTCGATTAAAAATAATCTGTAATGTTGAGGATGAAGGCTTTTGAGGATAGACAACTTCTTTCTTGCATTTCATTCGCACAGTTGTCTCTATATAAGACTTCATCCTCATCATGCCAACTTCTAAAATGCCACGTAATGAGAAAACAACATTTATCCAATCGCAATGGAAGACAATAACATGTGTTTGTTGTTAGTTACCATGCTTCCCACTAGTGTGACAGCTGCTTGGGATCTCAAACCATGTTCGTAATGTACTCGTAGTGAAATGAGTGAAAAAGAGACAAATGGCAGAACTTATTAGTGTACAGAGGCATCCTTGATAACATCTAGATGATATCGTGGTAAATAAGAATATATTTTCAGCTTGTGATAGGGCTAATGAACCTTCTCACGATATAAACGGTATTGTCATATCCCTTTTCACAGAAAGAAGATGACGATGGAGCTAAAGAGGAAAGGGGATCAGTTTGTAAACGCACCACAAACCAAGAGTTTAATAGGCTCTTGTCATTCCAAACTGATGAATTTCAATGAACCCATTGCCATTGACGTGCCTGAAGATTCATCAAATAAACGCAAGTTATGAATACTTCTTGAATTTGCCAAACATTTTCGAAAGGTCAAGGACTGTTTTCGTTTTCTTGTTGCTTTATATATGTTTGTGGAGAGAGTTAATGAAGACACAAGGGGTTTTGGTCAAATGGGAAGATTTCATTAACTTCAACTTTCTTGAATCAAACTGAAAGTTTAGAAACTGTCTGTCAAGCGATTTTCTTCCTGGTGGATGTAACTGTTGGTATTTGTATGATTTCAGATCAAATAATTCATGGAGTAATAAAATTAAAAGGGTGAACTTTCTTGGCGATGCTTTGCTTATGACATGGCATGTGTTCATTTCTAAACACTTCCAGGATTAGTTTGTCTACCTTAATCTTTGTTCTCTTGCCGCGTGACTGGGATCTGATCTGACCCTTGTTACTGGATATTGGCAAAAGGGATCACATCTGACTCATTTCTCTTTGTACATGGGAACAAGGGGCGTGAGGCTGGGTGTTGGATGGGTGTAGTTTTCAGTTTTCAAAAACGTCTAGTGAAACGGATGTCCATTGGATGGTTAGCTGGTGGAAGGGGTGTCTTTTGGACGTGTTCAAGAGTTCAGGGATCAGCTTAACTCCTATTTCGTTCTTTTGTTTCTTTTTTTTATGGCCCTTCTACTCCTGGTTCTAGTTTATTAATTATTGTTATGTTTTACAGATTAAAGATGAAAATTCAGCAGAAAGGGTTCGGGTGATCATGGCCAAGTCAGGCTGGTAAGGCTTATCATCAGCTTAGGGCCTTCGCCCCCTCTACACGCAGCCCAGACGACGAATGGGACTTCTCCCAGGAAACACTGCATAGTCAAACCCACCAAATACTTTCCGGAGAATATGGAGGCTTCCCAACACTGTAGCCTTCTGCATTACTCAGATTGGCAGAAGGGATGTACTCCCGGTGGAGAATCCGGACACTCTCCTGAACTGCGCCAAGAGTTCAGGAGGTACCAAACCAAGGGCACCGAAAACAATGGGGAACCAGACGACAGTGTACTTGGGATGTAAGCGAGACATTTCAAAGCCGAGATCCGCATCTTTATCATGCTTTTGCTGAATCGTGCCCATCACTTTGTTGCCAAAAAGAGACAGAAAATTCAACGATTATTCCATGCTGTTCCTCTGAACCATGTGATCTGATCCGCGACGAACCTTGTTCGATGTATTGCGTGTAAAAGTGATGCAATTAAATAAGCTTTCAAACTGAATCAAATCAAATGGTATCTTCTGTTCAAGACACATGTCATCGTATCCCAATTTCTTGGGTCGCTGCTCATACTGCTGATCACTTGGATCACCTTAAAAGGGCTAGTGGAAGGGATGTCTGTTCAATGGTGGCTAGTGGAAAGGGTGACTGTTGGATGGGTGACTAGTGGAAAAGGGTGACTGTTGGATGGGTGACTAGTGGAAAAAGGTGACTGTTGGATGGGTGACTGGTGGAAGGAATGTCTATTGGATGGGTGGCTAGTGGAAAGGGTGTCTAAAAAAACTCTGTTACACGAAAAAACACTAGTACTGTTACACCGAAAAACACTCACATCCAAAAACACCATTCCACCAGAAAACAATATTACACCAGAAAAGACTGTTGCATCTGAAAAAAGTGTTACATAAAAAACCCTTTACATCAGGTGACACTGTTACACCAGAAACCACTGGTTAACTGCGAAGCACCGTTACAGAAGATAACGCCAGTACACCAGAAACTACTGTTACTCTAGATCACACCGTTACACGCAGATGACATTGTTACACTAGAAACTACTGTTACTCTGCAAAACGCCGTTACACCGTTACACACAGATGACATTGTTACACTAGAAAACTCTGTGTAACTCTGCAAGAGGCGGAGCATCTGTCTTTGTCATCGAGTCACTTGTGATTTAATGAAATAATAAATTAATAAATAGGTTCCAAGGTGAGTTGTTGGTTATGGTTTACAAAAGATGAAACTACGTGTCAAATTTAGACACAAGTAAGACATCAGAGGAACTAATAGCCATCTGAGGATCTGATTGTAGTATTTGTCTGTCACGCAGAAGTATATTGCGCGAAAGTATTCCAAGTCGTTTTCATGAATTGAACATATCCGTTTTACCTAAACTCTAAATCCTAAATGCACAAACGTCATGCTTGTAAACGTTTTATATCACCGTAAGACTTTTCATAATGCTCTTGCTGTTTAAAAGAAAATTATTCCCACTTGGACAATGTTGTTTACTTACATACAAGCAGGGAGCCTATACAGAGAGGGAGAAGAAACTCCTCGAAAAGCCGCTGAACGTATATCTCGGGTCGTTACGTAACCAGTGTAGCCAATATGGTGGCAGCGTAGTATTTAGGATTGAGCCCGCTTTATTTTCAACAGCTGATTAAGTTCGCTGAGTGTTGTAACAACTGAAATCCAACGTGTAGAAGATAGGTTAACTATTTTGTCACTTCAGTTTAAGTCAAATAATTGGTATTAGTGTCCGTATTAGGACAGTAGATTTGTAATAAAGTTTCAAGTCGGTAAGTTATAGCTCACTGGCTTCTATTCTCGATTCACCGGGAAGATAGACTAAATTGTGCCCATAAAACTTCTTTCACCCATTCGTTTAATTTTTACAAGGAGAGCATACCTTTAGTTGAAAGGTATTTGCAAGTAATAGTGTTAGTTCCATAATCTAAAACAAAATGTTAAGGTGTATTTGAGGTGTATGACAAGTATGGCATATTGCCGATGTGATCTATTATTTGACAAAATTGGAAAGGTGTTTTAGAACGCTTTGTGATAGTTTTACACTTTATTTTTGAGGGCAGTGTCACAGTGTCAGTTAACATTTTGTTAATGTCCATTCAATTCCCCACATGCAATAAGATATCTGTATTAATTATTGCTGTAAGTAGATTTTTTAAAAGGACAGCATTTTTTAACATGTTTTGGGAGGGAAGGCCGCGGTGTGTCATTTATTTTTTCAATCACATATCTACTTCTTTCTTTTATTCCTTTTCTTTATTTCATTAATTAATTCATTCATTCATTAATTCATTCAATCATTCATTCACTCATGCTCTTAATTCTTACTATAATTCATTCATTCATTCATTCATTCATTGTAAAATTCCGACTGATAAAAAAATGGCTGAAGTTTTGTTAGACCAGGGATAATCTACAACGTATATACTCTTATATAGTCTCCCTGGTTAAACACAGCTGAAGTAGCACTGGGAACGAGCCAAGTCACTGTGTGCTTTGGAGCATGACGAGGCACACGTTAATTAGTACAAATGGTAAAGAAAGCAAACGAGTGACCTATCCCTGTTGTAGAGTATCCCTGATACAAGATAGATGATAATAATATTTTCTTTGGCAAAAGCAATAAGGAATAAAACAACGTATAAAACAATACCATGGGCTTAAATCAACAATTTTAATGTGGTGTTATGTCATTAAATGTTCAATGTGTGCATGCTAAAGTGAGTTTCTTATGGCCAAAAGGAAATTATGCCAACAATGTTTCATTATCATCGCCATAACCATGTATGTGTCTGTAGTTCAGGTGTAAGACATTTGGGGGGCGTTAAGAAATGTCTGTACACGGGGACTATCTATGTCGCAAATCCTTTGTGATACGATAACCTTGTGAACATATCAGCCCCAATGTGCGTTGCGTCATTGTCAGCGGTCATGCGCTCAAAATAACCGCCGCATTTAGTGACAAAATGTGATCCACCATGTGATCAGGCAATTTAAGCTGGCTAATTACAGCAAAGACACTAAAGATGTAAGCGCTCTAAATAAACGTAGCTGTTTCGACAGTGGATGACAGAAGTAATACATTACCAAAACTTGTGTAATAGTGATAGTCACAATCTGCAGTCTACATGTCTCCTAGAGTAGTACCGAAGCTAGTAAAGGTAAGGTAGGATATTTTCTATAAACACCAAACAGGGAGGGACATTGGCAATGTTAGCTTTTCTTTTCTTTATCGGACAAAACGTATATTTCAGAGACAGCCATTTGTTTTCAAAACGTATATTTCTCACCCAAGAAAAGTTAAAATGTATAGTAAATGAAATTATAGCGTCTTATGGCGTTGTTTCAGGCGGTTATCAACAACAAATCCAACGCTAGCATGTGCACACTTGCTCTACAACATTTAAAGCAATGGCTATACTAGCAGGTCAATGTGACACAGAGGGACAGATACGGAGATACTTAATAAGTGGACTTTCACATTCTATGGCAGTTACTGCTGTAGATACAAAATATTGGAAACATTTTCTTTAAAACATTTCCGATAAAATCCAATTTTTAAAACTTTTATATTTTCCATCCGTACACTAATATTTTAAAATATAATTAGATCAACATGTTAATGACAGGTATACCATTCCATAACATACATTTATACATTTACTAAAAGAGAGTAACGACACGGTGTCGGCAAAGTAACATGAAAGGTAAGTTATACAGGGGTACATGACATTGCATCAGGTTTGAATAGGTACCCAGAGAAGACTAAACAACAAAGTAAACATGTGAATGTCATGTTGGAATACAGTTCTGACAAAACAGTGGATTTGGAACTTGGTGTACCATTCCCAGGACTGTTGGTTTATTAGGGATGTGTGAATTGTGTGATTATTGTTGGTTATGCATTGTATATTTACAAAATAATCGAGATGACAGTTTTCTAGTTTGACCAATCATTATCTATCGATGGATCATTATTATAATTATAAGACCAAATATCACAGTTAAATAATAAAGAGACTTGACGTTAATGGGAATAAACCTGGAGTGTATGATATTGATTAATATTGTAAAAAATATGTTTGTCACTGGAATTGATAAAACGCTTGAGAATAACCACTTTCTATTTTCTTCAAAGTAGAATCCACAAGTGTGTAATCTAACTAGGAGATGACAAACACTCATATCATCTGTCGGTATTGTCACTTTGTTGATGATAAACACAGTCACTCATATCATCTGTCGGTATTGTCACTTCGGTGATGACAAATATACTCATATCATCTGTCGGTATTGTCACTTTGGTGATGCCAAACATACTCATATCATCTGTCGGTATTGTCACTTCGGTTATGACAAATATACTCATATCATCTGTCGGTATTGTCACTTCGGTGATGACAAATATACTCATATCATCTCTCGGTATTGTCACTTTGGTGATGCCAAACATACTCATATCATCTGTCGGTATTGTCACTTCGGTGATGACAAATATACTCATATCATCTGTCGGCATTGTCACTTCGGTTATGACAAACATACTCATATCATCTGTCGGTATTGTCACTTTGTTGACACACACGGGTATTCAGGAAACAAGTCATGGCTGATTACACTTCTTGCTTACCCCCAGCTATATTTAGACTGAGTTTTGTAATCGATAGTGTTTACTGAACTTCATGTTCAACAAACTTATAGAGTTTCAATGTGCTGAAAGGCACACCGGGTTGTGATAATATTAAATGTTGACACATGTGACCAGAACAAAGTTTGATGACTTTCAGCATCATAATTATGATCTCTCATAGTTTTTGATTGCACATTGCATCAAACCTTATCATGTTTAAAACATCATATCAACTTACCCCAAGCTATCGACTGTTTTCACGTGTGCTTGTAGACCGGCGATGTTGAGTTGGCGATAAATATAGATTTCCGCACAGCGCCCTCTACCGGTAGTGCGCAAAGGAGCAATGCGTTACTGTGACTGTTATGTACACAGCAACAACGACCCAGGCTTTTAGGATCATTGAGAAATACTTCAATAGTAATCATTTCTGTATTTATAGGTAGGAACTAGTGAATTTGTTTTCTTTTCGGTGTACATATGTTACAGTGTCATACACTTTTTTAGATTAAGCTGTTAAGTGAAATGTATAGCAATCATTGATGACAAATTCATAACAATAGCACAATGTTGACTTTAGATATTCGACATAGTGGTCTAAAAGGTATGCTGTGCACAGTATGCATTATGAAAAAACAACGTTGTTTCTGCTGTTGATTGTTAGACAAGATTACAGTGGCCATTCTGAACGAGCACCTTATAGATTGAAGTACACTGTAAAACTGGTGCAGTCCGTTTGATTTCATTTGAGACCGGTGAATTGTTGACTAAACACAAAATCTAATAATTGCAACAAAACCAGACTTTGCACAGTTACATGAAATCCACAGACCAGTTCTGGTAATTCGTCTCATAATTTGAACACCCGAATAAAAACAAACCATTTTATACGGTCTTTTTATAACCGAACAGAATGATATTTCCATAATACTTTCTGAACTCCTGTGGTTCAACCATCAGCTTTCGGATCCATCTCTATTCATAAAAGAGTGTTTTAATAACGGAATTACAGGCCTAATTGATCTCTGTAACTTTCAAGACAAGATATCCAGTTAGAAGTACATTTTGGGATTACAACAGGGTGATAAAATATTAGGAACATGAAGTTAGAAACGACTTCGGGATTTGAGATTCGGGATTCGGGATTCGGGATTTGGGATTCGGGTTTTTATTTTTTTATTTTGTTCGGGTTTGAGCATTTGAATCCCGAATCTGAATATTTTGTTCAGATCCGGAGTTATGAACAACAGTGTCAACATACATTATCTCACCCCTTCTAAGGTTAGTAAACCTGGGTTTCGTAAACACATGAACACCCAAACCTACATTTTTCCATTTTTCAGCCAGAATCGGGATTCGAATAATTTTGTACGCTATCCAAAGAGTGATTAGACACAACGAGAATGGATACTGTGCCACCATTCATAAGGAACAATGCATCACTTGTCTCAACCCACGTTATGGATGTTTTGTGGGTATAATGAACAGATAATATTGTTATTATCGTTTTGTCATTCATCCATGCGACACTGATTCCAAACAGTAGATGTAATAAAGTGCGATTACAATACATGTAAACAAATAAACATATCATACTGCAAAGAAAAAAATCGAGCAGGAATTTATCGTATTTTTAACCATTGACCACTGCTCCTCAGTTTTTGCTTTTAGTTTGTCAGCGTTTGTCAGCATCGACCATTTATAGACAAAGGACTTCCAGGTTTATCAGTGCCTCCTAATTACACATGCCTAAACATGCCATTATAGTAAAATACTTCAACGACAAAACGAATGCTTACCTAAAAGTAGACCATTTGGCAAATACTACCTGTCCCTTCAGGGAAGAATTGTCCGTGGAAGAGTTGGAAAACGGCACCGTTTGTATTTAGCCACGCACACCTTCACTTGCAACATGTAATTTTATGAACACACGAAGGCGATACAAAGAAGTGAAATAAATACATAGTCCTCGCATATACTGACTTTACATCTATCACTGTATCGTTGACTAAAGCGTGGTCAGTATCGCGACATACCATAATACATGCGCAAGACACAAAACCATCAATGGTTTTCTTCCACACGTATTCAATCTATGATATTTTCTTTCTTCTTCCAAACAACTTGAGCAATAGGACTGACATCTGATATAACATTTAGGAAATATAGTGAAGATGGAGTTAACAAAATAAAGCAAACACATTTTAAAAAGTATGTCAGTGTTTTGATAGCCATCACAAATCATTGTTAACTGTCTACAAATGTGTATGAATTTAGAGTTATTTCATTAACGTTTCTAGTTTCATTTCATCACAGTTTTCACATGCAACATTAAGAAATCATATATGTTCTTGTGTTTGTGAGGACACAAGTCGTCTCAGCTTACTAACGTTATGTGTGTATATGGGCGTATGGTTTGTAGTTTATGTTGTTAGCAATTACAATCACGATTTCACGATTTTGATATTACCATGATTTGAAAATGTCTTCCCTTAACCGCGTCGTTTCTGTTTTCAAATTATCTTTCACGGAACTAATGACGAAATTTCATTTGTAAGAAACGTTTTATTCTAATTATGGGAATGCCAAGTTGCGAACAACGACGTATCATTGAAATGCGCAAATACGTTAATGAAAGCAACCGATTTGGGGAAGGTCAGTCATGTTTAACGGGCGTAAATATTGTGAACGTCTAGCTAAAATCTGTAATAATTTCTTGTTGTTACCAATTCATTGACTTCTTACACAATAACATATAATTTCTTAAATACTTGTAGAACATTTGACAAGGGAAGAATGTATATACAGATGCACTTACGCTGTCTTAGAACATGAAAGAGGACATATAAAAATATTATTTGTTCATTATACCCACAAAACATCCATAACGTGGGTTGAGACAAGTGATGCATTGTTCCTTATGAATGGTGCCACAGTATCCATTCTCGTTGTGGGATAGCGTACAAAATTATTCGAATCCCGATTCTGGCTGAAAATTAGAAAAATGTAGGTTTGGGTGTTCATGTGTTTACGAAACCCAGGTTTACTAGCGGCCCCCAGTACCTTAGAAGGGGTGAGATAATGCATGTTGACACTGTTGTTCATAACTCCGAATCTGAACAAAATATTCAGATTCGGGATTCGAATCCCGAATCTGAACAAAATATTCAGATTCGGGATTCAAATGCTCAAACCCGAATATGAAGAAAAACCAAAGTTGAGGCTGAAATATGGTAAAATGTAGGTCTGGGTGTTCATGTTTTTTACGAAACCCAGGTTTCCTAGCGGCCCCCAGTACCTTAGAAGGGGTGAGATAATGTATATTGACACTGTTGTTCAAAACTCCGAATCTGAACAAAATATTCAGATTTGAATCCCGAATCCGAACAAAATATTCAGAATCGGGATTCAAATGCTCAAACCCGAATATGAAGAAAAACCAAAGTTGAGGCTGAAATATGGTAAAATGTAGGTCTGGGTGTTCATGTTTTTTACGAAACCCAGGTTTACTAACGGCCCCCAGTACCTTAGAAGGGGTGAGATAATGTACATTGACACTGTTGTTCATAACTCCGAATCTGAACAAAATATTCAGATTTGGGATTCAAATGCCGAAACCCGAATGTGAAGAAAAACCAAAGTTGAGGCTGAAATATGGAAAAATGTAGGTTTGGGTGTTCATATTTGTAAGAGTTTAATCCCGAATCTGAAAATAAAATATTGATAGATACATAGATAGATATACAGATACATAGATACATAGATAAATAGACAGATACATAGATAGATACACAGATGCATAGATACATAGCGACATACACAGATACACAGATGCATTTATGATACATAGATACCTACATAGATACATTCATAGATACCTACATAGATACATTCATAGATACCTACATACATACGTTCATAGATACCTACATAGATACATTCATAGATACTTACATAGATAGATACATAGACAGATACGTAGATACAGAGATGCATACATAGACAGATATGTAGATACAGAGATGCATACATAGACAGATACGTAGATACATAGATGCGTAGATACATGATACATGCATAGATACGTAGATGCATGGTACATGCATGATACATACATGATACATGATACATACATGCTAGATGATACATGCATGATATATGATATGTACATGCTAAATGATACATACATGATACATGATACATACATGATACATACATACATGCTACATGATACATACATGATACATACATAAATGCTACATGATACAGACATGCTACATGATACATACATGATACATGATACATACATGCGACATACATACGTGCTACATGATACATATATGACACATACATACATACATACATACGTACGTACGTACGTACGTACATACATACATACATACATACATACATACATACATACATACAACTTCAGGATTTAAATCTCGAATCCAAACAAAAAAATCAGATTCGGGATTCGAATCCCGAATCCCGAATCCCGAATCCGTTTCTAACTTCATGTTCCTTAAAATATTTCAATATCCTGGAGATGTCGTCAGTAGATGTAAATTCGTAAACTAAATTCTGGTTATCGATGATGGAGAATATTTTCTTCTTGTATCATGCAAAGAATGTCGAATGCTTTATGAGAAACTGACAAAAGCAGATGCTTTACCCGAGGTGTGTAGTAAATGGGATAGTTTGATTACTGTCTCATTGCCATGGAGTAACATTGCCAATAACTATGGAAAATGTACACGTGATGTAAAGCTATTGGATTTCCAGTTCAAGTTTACTAGTATTCATAGGATTATGTACACTCATAGAGAATAAATGAAAATGAGACTAGCAGATGAAAATCTATATTTTGTAAAACGGAACCCGAAGATATTGTTCATGTTTGTATTTCCTGTAAATGTGCACGAACGTTTTGGAATGGTTTAAGTGTTTCTTGGAAACATTCTTGAAAGTGATATAGTATTTACAAATTTCACAATCCTGACTTAATTCTGGCTATGATTTTATCAACAGCATTATACTGGCTGGTAAAAGATCTGTTTGTATACAAAATGACGAAATGGCGTTTTATGGTTGACTGCTTATGTTTTTGTCCAATCCATTTCATCTGTTATCCTAATAAAATACATCTGAATACAAAACTGGCTGCGCTTATACAACTTTCAAAATGTTCAGGACCAGATTACAATTGTCGGCCATTTTGTAATCTATGCCTCTACCCAAATATCAATCCCTATCCCGGGCGACCCCTAAACATCAATGACCAATGGTGTAACCCTAAATCTCGTAAAGCAAAACAACATTAGTTTTCATGTCAGTGCACACGTATATCCTGTCAAGACGTTTACTTTGTTTGATGTTTGAAGACATGACAATGTTATCTCTTTTCTCCAGACAAAATGAGTCGGGTTCGACACCATCGAGTTTTGCCAACAACAATTTCCTTTGCTGTGTACATCTTTCTCCTGATACACCACGGTAAGGCACACAATCTTTGTAAATGAAATGTGCTTATAACTGAATGTACCTTTTACTGCTATACCATATATAGTACTAGATCCATTGGTTCTATCCTCTTCCTTTCCTTAAACAAACATACGCTAATGAAATAAGGTCAGTAACGTATCCTCCTGTCATGAGTACAGCGAATATTATTTCACTTATTTTCCATGTGTAAAACTATGAAACAAAGGTTCACATTATCTGAATATCTGTATTGATGGAATCGCCTTCCCTTCGTTTTGCACATCTAATTCTTTCATCAAGCGTTATATTTATCAGTATCAGGTACATCATTTACAATAGAACACAGTCCACAGACCAGTAGCATCGATCGTGTCATACTGCGATTTAGCTGACCTGCCTTATGATGAAGGGGCTTGAGGTACCCTAGTGGTTAAAACATTCCTTGGTCACGCCGAAGACCCGGGTTCGATTCCCCGCATGGGTACAAAGTGGGAATCCATTACTGGGGTCCCACGCGGAGTAAATCCCAACTAACTCACTCTCTCTCATGTTGTAGGTGACAGTAAGTGTGTGCGTACAAGTTCACGACACTTGAAGAAGGAAGGCTGCGTGAACTACTGTCCCAGCGCAGACCAGTCTCCCGAGGAATGTACTGACTGTATCAGCGGCTTCTATGGGTCTGACTGTAGACGGAGCTGCAGGGGACACTGCCTCAATGGACGGTGTGCCCTACTGGCCAATGGTCGAGCCATCAACTGTACGGATGGGTGTGTGTTGGGGTGGAAGGGGTTAACATGTAGCACTAGATGCAAGCGTCCGTGTCTGAAGTGTGACAGATACACGGGAGACTGTGAGGGACAGTGCAGGAATGGTTTCTATGGAGCTGGATGTTTACAGAGATGTCTATACCCATGTTCTAAGTGTGACAAACGCACTGGAGAGTGCTTGTCTAACTCTTCTGACGGTACTGACCTAAGCCTGAAGAAAGACAACATGGCTGTAGTATTAGATCAGACACACGGTAATAACAAGATCGACACCGACAACATCAGTCGAGGTAAGATGCTAGCAGGAATGCTACAAACAGATGTAATATAATTATATTTTAAATACGATTTAAACACATATATAAAAATATCTACTTCCACTTTTTCGTTCCTAACTATATAAGAATGTGACTGAGAGTACATATAGCAGTTTCAATATATGCTTCATTTTAACAAAGGCGATATACCATGTGCCTCCTGTTTCAGATCCACACCAACACCTTGCTTTGCCGTCTCCGTCTCTCTGTGACAAATGGACATTATCCCCATATATTCCACCAGTAATTGCTGTATTGGCTGCAGTAATTACATTCAGTATTGTCAGTTTCATCTTCGTTAGGTGCGTATACGTACACCAATACAACACCACCATCCATCTGCCAGTCGCACAGTTTGCTAGAGTGAATGCATTCCGTTTACCAGCAACACGCCACTCATAGAGGCTCTTAGCAAAGACCACTGTTAGGGAGTCCAGTGTAGCATGTCCCAAACTGCACATATTCAGCGTCACTTTCCAGAGTTCTGTCTTAACTGTTGTTTCTTTGTTGTTTAACGCTGTACTCAGTAATGTTCCATGTATCAACAATGATTGAATCTGGAGCAGATAAATCATTTAATGACATCACGCATTTGGGATACGTTAACAAGCATTTCAAGATCGGCGAGCCAGACCACCGGATCCCGTTAGTCGCCGCTTTCTCACCATTTTATGCTATCTTTCTTTAAGAGTTTCGATTAAAAATAATCTGTAATGTCGAGGATGAAGGCTTTTGAGGATAGACAACTTCTTTCTTGCATTTCATTCGCACAGTTGTCTCTACATAAGACTTCATCCTCATCATGCCAACTTCTAAAATGCCACGTAAAGAGAAAACAACATTTATCCAATCGCAATGGAGGACAATAACATGTGTTTGTTGTTAGTTATCATACTTCCCACTAGTGTGACAGCTGTTCGGGATCTCAAACCATGTTCGTAATGTACTTGTAGTGAAATGAGTGAAAAAGAGTCAAATGGCAGAACTTATTAGTGTACAGAGGCATCCTTGATGACATCTAGATGATATCGTGGTAAATAAGAATATATTTTCAGCTTGTGATAGGGCTAATGAACCTTCTCACGATATAAACGGTATTGTCATATCCCTTTTCACAGAAAGAAGATGACGATGGAGCTAAAGAGGAAAGGGGATCAGTTTGTAAACGCACCACAAACCAAGAGTTTAATAGGCTCTTATCATTCCAAACTGATGAATTTCAATGAACCCATTGCCATTGACGTGCCTGAAGATTCATCAAATAAACGCAAGTTATGAATACTTCTTGAATTTGCCAAACATTTTCGAAAGGTCAAGGACTGTTTTCGTTTTCTTGTTGCTTTATAAATATTTGTGGAGAGAGTTAATGAAGACACAAGGGGTTTTGGTCAAATGTGAAGATTTCATTAACTTCAACTTTCCTGAATGAAACTGAAAGTTTAGAAACTGTCTGTCAAGCGATTTTCTTCCTGGTGGATGTAACTGTTGGTATTTGTATGATTTCAGGTCAAATAATTCATGGAGTAATAAAATTAAAAGGGTGAACTTTCTTGGCGATGCTTTGCTTATGACATGGCATGTGTTCATTTCTAAACACTTCCAGGATTAGTTTGTCTACCTTAATCTTTGTTCTCTTGCCGCGTGACTGGGATCTGATCTGACCCTTGTTACTGGATATTGGCAAAAGGGATCACATCTGACTCATTTCTCTTTGTACATGGGAACAAGGGGCGTGAAGCTGGGTGTTGGATGAGTGTAGTCTTCAGTTTTCAAAAACGTCTAGTGAGACGGATGTCCATTGGATGGTTAGCTGGTGGAAGGGGTATCTTTTGGACGTGTTCAAGAGTTCAGGGATCAGCTTAACTCCTATTTCGTTCTTTTGTTTCTTTTTTATGGCCCTTCTACTCCTGGTTCTAGTTTATTAATTATTGTTATGTTTTACAGATTAAAGATGAAAATTCAGCAGAAAGGGTTCGGGTGATCATGGCCAAGTCAGGCTGGTAAGGCTTATCATCAGCTTAGGGCCTTCGCCCCCTCTACACGCAGCCCAGACGACGAATGGGACTTCTCCCAGGAAACACTGCATAGTCAAACCAACCAGAAACTTTCCGGAGAATATGGAGGCTTCCCAACACTGTAGCCTTCTGCATTACTCAGATTGGCAGAAGGGATGTACTCCCGGTGGAGAATCAGGGCACTCTCCTGAACTGCGCCAAGAGTTCAGGAGGTACCAAACCAAGGGCACCGAAAACAACGGGGAACCAGGGATGCAAGCGAGACATTTCAAAGGCGAGATCCGCATCTTTGTTATGCTTTTGCTGAATCGTGCCCATCACTTTGTTGCCAAAAAGAGACAGAAAATTCAACGATTATTCCATGCTATTCCTCTGAACCATGTGATCTGATCCGCGACCAACCTTGTTCGATGTATTGCGTGTAAAAGTGATGCAATTAAATGCAAGACACATGTCATCGTATCCCAATTTCTTAGGTCGATGCTCATACTACTGATCACTTGGATCACCTTAAAAGGGCTAGTGGAAGGGATGTCTGTCCGATGGTGACTAGTGGAAGGGATGTCTGTTCGATGGTGGCTAGTGGAAAGGGTGACTGTTGGATGGGTGACTAGTGGAAAGGGTGACTGTTGGATGGGTGACTGGTGGAAGGGATGTCTATTGGATGGGTGGCTAGTGGAAAGGGTGTCTATTGGATGGGTGACTAGTGGAAAGGGTGACTGTTGGATGGGTGACTAGAGGAAAGGGTGACTGTTGGATGGGTGACTAGTGGAAAGGGTGACTGTTGCATGGGTGACTGGTGGAAAGGGTGACTGTTGGATGGGTGGCTAGTGGAAAGGGTGTCTATTGAATGGATGACTAGTGGAAAGAGTGTCTGTTGGATGGGTGGCTAGTGGAAAGGGTGTCTATTGGACGGGTGGCTCGTGGAAAGGGTGTCTCTTGAATGGGTGATTAGTGGGATAGAGAGTAACAGCCTAAAACATTTTTCTATTACCAACAGTACTTGACCGCTGCAATCACAAATACAACCAGTTTAAACATCATTACACCAGAAAACAATGTTACATAGAAACGAAAAGAAAAGAAAAGAAAAGAGCAAAAAATCACCGTTACAGCAGAAAACACTGTTACATCATGAAACACTGTTGCACCCAAAAACTCTGTTACACGAGTAAACACTAGTACTGTTACACACAAAAAACACTCACATCCAAAAACACCATTCCACCAGAAAACAACATTACACCAGAAAAGACTGTTGCATCTGACAAAATGTTACATAACATAGCCCGTTACATCAGCTGACACTGTTACACTGTAAAACACCGTTATAGTAGGTAACACTGTTACACCGAAACCACTGGTTAACTGCAAAACACCGTTACAGAAGATAACGCCGGTACACCAGAAACTACTGTTACTCTAGAAAACACCGTTACACAGATGACATTGTTACACTAGAAACTACTGTTACTCTGCAAAACGCCGTTACACCGTTACACACAGATGACTCTGCTACAGCATGCCAATCCTGAGTAAACAATCATTGATGCAAATACTGATGCAATCATAATTTACATCCACGATTCACAACTATATGCTGCCACCAGTTATAAACCTACAACTTGTAAAATTGTCATCTGTAGATTCGGATGATTTATTGCGGTCGACATCAGACCCAACGGGGACTTTGACGTTTGTTAAAAGGGACCGACCATTTGACATCTTGCAATGGAGGGCAATGGGACGATTTTGGGATTTGTCTAGAGGCTGGATTATTTTACAGTTGCAAATCCAAAATCCAGACATAAGTTTTACTTAGATAATATAAACTATTACTGTAACGATTATGCTTTGGAGAAAAACAACAACTTTGCAACAATGCAGTTGCTATGGTAAGCATTTCCAAGTTTTCTCGCAGTTACCATGATACCCATGGGTCATTCATCCCACGACTGATCGCTTGTTCAGTATGTGACACGGTACAACGTGTAACACTGAGAGATTACGTGATTTTACCATGCAAGTAATTACTACAGACACTTGTGTATACCATGTATCATAATGCGTGCTATGTGTGTATAAGGTACCACACTACATGATGCGCTATTTTATGTGCACCATCGTGCATCTCCGTATATGATACGTGTTAATATCGCGTCAACAATTTGCGACACATGAATATTGTGAAGCTCAGGATGTGACACGTGCTTAAATCTTGTTGACAATATCTGACACATGAATATCGGGAAGCACAGTATGCGAGAGGTGTTCGAGCAATTATCCTTGATGTTTAGCTATGTTATTTCGTTGCATTATGTTGCGGACACATATACGGCACTTGGCCAATATCAGCTATCAATTCACTGGTTCTCAGGAAATAAAATTGCTCAAAATTAAACGGACAAAACATTTTATTGTGCACTTTACATTGTGTATATTGTAATCATTGTCATATCATAAAAATATACAAACAAAACGTCTTTCATAAAATATAATCATAAAAACGCATAACACATAAAATATCCTGTTACAATTTCAAACTTCTATACATAGAGGAAACGACACGTACATGGTATCATCACTATTTGAAGATCATTTATAAACAGGAATTTATGATAAAGTCGGAATCAGACACAATGCCACTATGGTTATGGAAAAGGTTTGTCTTGGATGGGCATGACCAAACTGTCACTGTTCGTGAAGAAGCATATGTCTTTATAATAACAACTTCTTTTTCATTGCATAAAGTAGACATCAAGCTAAAAGTGATTACCTCCAGATAATGTGACTATAACATACAGCGTATGTAGTAGCAAGCGCCATACTGAAAACAACAATAACCTGCATGTAACTGGATGAGACCAGACGGAGGATAAGAATAAAAAATAACTCTTTGTACAGATTTGGATGGAACCTACACAGATCCCGTCCAAAAGAAACATTATGGCCATGACTTCAGATTCACAAACGCAAAGAACATACAAATGACTATGGTAAGCAACATGAATTTATCAGTGAAGTAGTGCGAGGAAAGCCGAATTAGGATACATGTTGGGTGATACAGGTACGGTGCTGACAGATTATTGTAGTGAGCCGAAATGTAAAGGCTCGATCACACACACCATCTCAAAACGGACATTAGTGCTGGTTTGAAACCCATTTCATGGTAAAGAAGGGTACACACACAATGACAATGTTGTCTGCTAGGCGTAATAGGCGATTATTGCACAGACTATGATAGCAAACAGAAAAGGTAATACAATTGAACCAAATAGGCAGAAAGGGGGAATGGTCTTTTTGGAAGACTGTTCAACGTTGACACCCGACTGCATCTCTTGGTGGGTTTCATCGTTGTCAGGGGGTAAAACGTATTCACAGCACTCCCGTAGCCTTTTCTTGTTTTTCTGAAAAGCATAAAAAAGGCGCCATTCACGGTTGTCATCATGTTACAACCTGGGGAAAAGTGGACTAGTTTAGGTTTACGCCGGTTTTAGCAATATTCCAGCCAGCAATATCATGGATGGGCACACAAGAAATGGGCTGCACACATTGTACCCATGTGGGGAATGAAACCCGGGTCTCCGACATGACTAGCAAACGCCTTAACCTACTCAACCTTTCCCCCGACGATGAAAACACTTTAAATGGAAATGGAGTTCACATACCCCTTTGTTTCCCAATTCCGCCCTCTCTAATGCAAGACGTTTAACACACTCGTTGAGTTCTTCCACAATGCCTTCTCTTGGGGGATTTTTGTCCATCAGGCAATCCAAAATGCAGAAGACAAGTCTTGAGTCCTCGCCTTCGCTGAAAGAACAGTTTACTTTTTTCAGTGAATGGATGATAGGAAACATCAACGATACTCTAATATCAATAATATAATGACTGACCTCTTACACACTAATTGTAAATTATGCCTTTAGAATTAATTGATTATGAATGCTATGTACTAAAACATCAATAACATATATAGTATATTGATATTTTAGGAACCTGAGTTGCTTTAACCCTTTCAACACCGTAGGTCTGAAAACCTGTCAGTAAGTCACGAGTCCCCAGACACCGTAAGTATGTATGCCGGCCAGGCAGTAGTCACATCAAAAAATGATTTATAAGTATGGGAACTTAACTAACATTTAATTGTTAAATCGATCACTTTTCACAATGTCTAAAAAACCACTTAGTACATTTCAAATGACAAGGTATTAGAATTATTATTAGAATTATAAACTATTGAATGAACTGAAGAATAAAATCAATAACAGAACTTAAAAAGTTGTCATACGTACATTATAACTTATAACTTTGACCGATCGTGTCATGCAATTCAAGTGACATCTCGGCTTTCGTGGCCTCGAACTTCACGCTCGAACACGATGTTTAATGCTAAGGTATATATATACATGAAGCGTTTTTGTTACAGATCATAACATTGCATGATACGTCCACTAAGTTCCATGATATACATATAGGTGGTGATGTTTTGTGTAACTCGTTCAGAAGAGCATGATTTTACTTTCGCCTTTATCTTCGTTTTCGTTTAAGGGGACGGTATACATTGCTGTAATATGATTGTCTTAAGTCACGTGCACGATTTTGACCAATCACTATTCTCATAGCAGACAGTGACCGAAAAGCATCATTAGAAACAAATATTTATCCGATAAAATAGCTTCTTGGAACTGTCAAAATACTCTTGGCAAGGGTACAGGGATATTGTTGATGTTCAGAGCTTTCGAACGATACCCGCCATCAAACGAATTGCCTCACATGTCATTCGTACGACGCTTCCAAAACGGAGTTATTTGCCCCTGATATACGTTAGCCACTGATATCGGCAAACAGACGACCGTAAATATTATTTCAGAAATCTTTTAAAACAATTTTCTGTTTACGTAAAAATGAAAATTTGACAAAATGTAAGGGGATATTATGACATGTTACAAATGAAAATAAAAACAAGAACGTGGCAAGTGTTGCTCCTTTCGAAGTTCATCTGGACATTATAGATATGTAAGCTTCCATTTCCTTTAAATATTAACTTACTTAAGTTGTAGCTGTATTATCTGAATAACATGACATAAATAAATTGTATATTCATAACCAGTAGGATTATACCTTTAAAAATGTGTACGAGATCTAGTAGCAATAATGATTTACAGGATGATATTTTCCTTGATAAACATGGGCTTCATCTATGACCTCACAGTCTCTGCTAACAGTAAATGCCTCTGGTTGACTGGTCTTGAAAAAGTAAAACATGCGTATGTTTGTATGTATGTATCGATTTACCTTGAACAAACTACGATTGGTTCTTTATGGTATCCAGGGTTCTTCCTGACATCCTTCATGAAATCGCAGAAGTATTCTCTGTTAAACCATTTGCAGTGGTGGTACAGATGAGTTGTCGTCCTCGTGCCATTCTGTGAAAGCTTTTAATCAGCAAAACGGAGTGAATCATAGCGTACTTTTATCATTTCAAAGTGTGTGAGTAAGTTTAGTTTTACGCCGGACTCAGCAATATTTCAGCTATATGGTGGCGGCCTGTAAATAATCGAGTCTGACCCAGACAATCCAGTGATCAACAACATGAGCATCGATCTACACAATTGGGAACCAATGACATGTGTCAACCAAGTCAGCGAGCCTGACCACCGGATCGGTTTAATCGGCTCTCACGACAAGCATAGTTGCCTTTTACGGGAAGCATGGGTTGCTGAAGGCTTATTCTACGACGGACCTTCATGGGTCTGTCATTTCAAACTGCATGTATACTAATATTAATATTGGTACATGTGAGTGACCTTTAATCTCTGTTGTGTAATCTGATTCCATAGTGTGTAAAAGGCAAAATGGTGATCTGGAACACGAACTCATTCCCTTTATCTTTCACAGTGGTACAGACGATACCATCGCTTTGGGTGTTCATGAACAGATTGTTATAAACACACCGTGAATTGGTCAACAATAACCCATGGTTGTCGTAAGAGGCGACGAATGCGATCGGTTGGTCAGGTTCCAAATTGTGTAGATCGATGCTCATGATGTCAGTCATTGGATTGTCTGGTCCAGACTCCAATATTTACAAACCTCCGCCATAGAGCTGGAAAATTGCTGCGTTAGGCGTTAAACAACAAATATACTAAGTTTCACAGGATAACATACACTCTTCAAAAAAGAGAAACCCAAATATCAATGACAATTTGATGATATTCAAAGACGTGCACATC
The DNA here is from genome assembly GCF_037392515.1 of Haliotis asinina. NCBI lineage: Eukaryota > Metazoa > Mollusca > Gastropoda > Lepetellida > Haliotidae > Haliotis > Haliotis asinina. Next base: position 52,343,639 of record NC_090286.1, read on the forward strand.
AGCGGAAAACAAAGATACATGAATGAAAAATTGTGGAGCAATGCATTACTATCTTGTCTATATTGTAAGAGAATAACAGTCATCACAGCCATTACTGCTTCCACCAGGTGGTGTTGAAGTCAGTACCGTTTATGACCACCTCCAGCTGCTACCACTGCCCGAAACCTCCTGGGTACAGATCGAATCAGTCGTTGGGTGTTTTGTTGTGGAATCCTTCTCCATTCCTCCTGCAGCATCTGGAACAACTGTTGAAGGTTCTGTGGTGAATTAAGACGTCGACGTACGTCTATCGATCTGATCCCAAAGTTGTTCGATTTGGATTTAGATGCTGCGATCTGGAGGGCCAGGGGATGGTACTGATGTTGTTATTGGCCAGGTAGTCCACTGTGTCACGTGCTATGTCGGGCCTAGTTATAACGTCGTCCTGTTGGAAGAGCTGCCGTTGACGGTCAACAAGGTGAAGGGCGTGCGGACGGAGAATCTGGTCGATGTATTGATTGGCCGTCAGATTACCTTGGACAAGCACACGTTCCGATCTGTGGGTGTATGAGATTGCTCCCAACACCATAACACTCTCATCACCGAATCTGTCCACCTGTCTGATGCAGTTAGGAGCAAAACGTTCATGATTGGCAGCGTTGAGACATCCCATTTTCGTGTACAGTACTTGCAAAGATCGTGGATGAAATTGTGAGAATCATTTGGGCTTTTATAGTCACATGCTGTACTCATGTTTTGCACGTGCTTTGCACCGCCTAATATTCGTGCTGCATGACATCCACGCACATCATGACACTCCTGATTGATAAAACCGGTCAAAATCATTTTGGTTGCGTTTGGTCAAGCACGATCTTCTAAAACATTCTAAAAACAATGAGCAACCCTTAAAACTGTTGGAGCTTACATATGTGTACAACTTCGGAGAAAGTTGTAATAATATTATATCCCCACGTGATGAACTCCGGTTGATGAACTCTGATGCTATTTGACCATGCCAGATTATGTCAGATTTTTTCTTTGGAGTTTTTCACTCAGACTGTGTGTCGTCTACCAGATTCAGTATCAGTACAAGAAATAGCAAGCAAGTTGATAAAGAACTAGCTTACCGTTAAAGTCCAAAGTTCATAACGGTCATCTCTTATGGTACTTTCAGCTTTGCGGCCAGGAATATTCCAAAACCTCAGATAACTCTCAAACTGAAAAACGATTAATGGAAGAATGTATATGTATATACATGTCAATATAAGGACGAAATATTTATGAAGTTAATGTAACAATATGAACATTAAAAATCCAAAAGGAGTCACAAGCGGACAAACAGTTACCACTTCAACGGCTGCGTGTGCATGCAAATAGTTCTATTTCAGGAGTTCTGGAATTTAGCATGGGTAATTAAACGATACACTGCAATTATGACACTATAACTGAATGGAATGTTTTCTGGACTAAATGTCCATTAAAGAAAGACAATCTTCTTGAAATGGTACATACCACTGGCCGTCCATTAGAAGATATGAAAACAATCACTTTGATGTCATGATCACAAACCATCCTCAGAAAGTTTTCATCCAGTTCTTTTGTGCTTGGCACTAAACAGAAAGGCATAATTTGTCCAGTTTAAATCAAAAGAACTGATTGATACGTGTATAAAAGTATATGATGCATTATCGGAGGACGCCTGATATATACTATTCTTCATCTGAAACATTTCTGATATAGGTTCTGTTCCAAATATGTAATATGTAAAGTTAAACACGTAAGGAAGTAGGTTATTGGTGATGCAGAAAGTTGAATATTTCAACTTACGCTGAGCAAGTATGTATCTGTCTGATCCTTTAGCTCCCTGAAATAAGAACGTTCATAGTCTGGTTATACGTCCACATAAATTATCAATCATTAATGAATGACTGGTTTAGTGGTTAACCTTGGATTGTATATGAAAAATAGCTATAATCAGCAATGTCATGTGCAGGTTATGATTTATGTAGGGCTTCATTTCAATTTACGTACACATAATCAAATTTGCTGCGTTACAGAGGTGTGAAATGTCAAAAACAAATGAACTCTTGTAAGATACCGTCAAGCAATGAACATCGATTGATCTGTCAAATCGAGGATCTATTTGCGGAGATCCTGGGGGTGAATCCGAACCTGAAAATATTAATAGTTTCATTGATATCTTTCACACGCGCTCTTCGTGTTTTTATAAATGTCGTTTTGTATAATTATGTTAACGGCTGAATGCGCTCATGCAGAGTTTCCTTGAAATATCTCCGCACTAAATGTGGATATGTATAAAGACAAATTCCGTTCATCAGACTGATGGCATTAAAAATTTTAATAGTTGTCTTCTCCAAAACCCGTGAATAATTCCATATTTGCAATGCTTCTTCACGGATATGACTTGCATCATTGAAAACGTGACAACTGGATTTAACGGAAACAATCCATTTGAAATGAAAGTATTGGAGTTTATATTACCTTTGTTTGTCGGTGTTTTCTCTAAGTAGTGTTTCCCTGCCCAGACCGCCACAATGGTCATGACAAAGAATATTGCCATGGTCATAATAGCCATCGCAGTGACATTACCTGGGAAAATATAAATAACATGACGCAATTTAATTCTGGACAACCAAAATTCGAAATGCAGTCTTCATGAATACATAATACGGATGAAAACTTTAAATTCATGTCTTAATTCTGATCATAATTTCATGATAACTGTATTTTGAACTTTCTCAAATCCATTGCCAGAGAGTCTCTGGACTTTGGGGTTTCCAGAATTAGATTCTGAGGTGTTGAATGCTTTGCCACAAGAAAATAGCAGAATCATTATAATATTCAATGTACATATGCTAACTTACACAGCAAGCTCATGTATACTTAACATTTTGTAAACACGGTTGCTAATGTTGTAGCGTTGTCTGAATTCCGATAAAACACGGCAATTTCTTTCAATTTCACGTCAACCGGATACGGAAAAATTCGAAAGGTTAACTCATTTATACGTCTTTGGGCAGTGAGTAACGGGTATGTCCAGATAACATGTTGAACAAGACAGCTCCATAAAGAAAGCATTGTACGCTCCACATAAACCCTGTCTTAGAATACTCTTCATCGAAATATTCCCAAATCCATGAAAAAAACAATACAGCCGACAATGACACCTCTTCAGTCTAGAACCTGGTATGACAAGAACACACTGAAACCGAACGTCAGTCCGGGGTGTATATGTTTATTGATTGTCCCCACCCCACCCACACACTATTTTTAATGTGCATGATTCTGCTACTTACAATTTTTGACCGTCTCAAAACATTCGCAATAATCGCCAGAATGATCAGCTATACATCCAGTGCACTTGCAATCAACATCACAATCGGTACAGTTTTTTCTGCATGGGATACTGCAGCGGGCCGTGGGAGAACAAAAACCTTTGACACACCCATCACTACACGCCCCTCTACTTCTGTCACACAGTCTGGTTTGGTTTTTCCCGCTGTAGCAATTACTTGGACAAGGCAGTGAACAGTTTTCTCCGTACATCCCATCTTGACATGCAAAGCAAAGGCATGTGAGCTTGTCGCAGCCACTACTATCACAAGTACCGTTGCAAGATGATGTACAGTTCTGTCCACACTTTCCATCTGGACATGAAGCACACACTCCTGCACAAAAATATCACATATAAGTATGGGGTGGACAAAAATATTGTCAGTTTTATTCTCTTTTTATCTTTCTTTTGTTAGTGCAACGCCATTTACATATGATATGTATACAGGCTCTTTCACAGTTGGAAACGAACCGACATGCAGTATATGTTTGAAACTAATACGTACCTTGAACTAAGACAAGGATCAGACCAGTCCAGCATAGACTGTGATGCGTCATTGCTGGAAAAAAGATAAATGTGAACTGTCACAAGAACTACGGTGATCTGTTTTCAAGTGTTGTCAATGAACAAAGGTTTAATCATCTGGTGATTGAATGACTGTGATCGTGACACACGGAAAGTCTATATATATTATACAGGTAAAGCAGAAAGGACATGTATTGACATATTTCAGTTGGTGTCATCTGTTTACTGATAATAATGTTTTTGAATGATGATACACGCTATGCAGTTTAGTACTACACAAAGGTGGCTTTGTACCGTCTTATCCAACTTATCAAAATTACAAAACAACTCCTCCACTGACAATTGTCATTTCGCAATGTGGAAATGAGTTTGTATCTTTAACCGTCCAGTATTTAACATGTCCAGACATATTACACGTTATCTGTTTGGTATCCGACACCGCTTTATTCCCATGGATAATTATTACAATTATTTAACTGACTGAAATGGAATTTTAATCCGGAACTACCTTCAGACCGACTTAATGCTATTGTGGCCCCTCAGTTTACTAACTGAATTATAACAAAAATTATAACAAAATTCTGCAGAGTTGGTGTGTTTTTCATATTTACTTTGGTGTTAGTTTGAGTCATTTACAATTATTTGCTTTTGAGTTAGAGTGCAATTCATTGGGGAGAGTTTGACTCAAACGAATATATATATATATATATATATATGTGTGTGTGTGTGTGTGTGTGTGTGTGTGTGTCTGTGTGTCTGTGTCTGTGTCTCTGTGTGTGTCTGTGTCTGTGTGTGTGTGTGTGTGTACATACATGCGTGAATAGCACACCATGCCTACCAAGGTTCACGTACTTAATAAATGTTGTTTTACTCTATATTCTTAACTAGTCATTAATATACCTGTGTCGCAGATCTCCAACTTGTACCAATCCCTTTTGGGCGTCACAAGCTACTCCATACTCAGAGCGTGGAAGGCTTGTGGCCCCCAAAGAGCATTACTTAAAGAAGGATCGCAAGGGTAATCAGGACCGGTATATCCCTCTCAGGTACACCAGTCCAAGTCCCTAAGATCCCGGGACATTTCAATCTTCCTGCCTGTGTGAGCACGACCCCAGGGCCTCTCTCTACCCGGGTCACAACGACCCCATGATACACAGTAGGCAACCGAGGAAACCATCATATTGGGCGAAACATTTGTGTGTAAATAAAAATTCGTGTCATGTACTACATTGTCTTATTGTTGGGGCGTGTTTAAAAGAGTCTAGGACACGATGACTTCTTTTGTCGGAAACAAATGATGCATGTGATACGAGAACGTTTTATATATCAGCCCCAGTGTATGTCATGTGACGTGTCAGCGGTCATGCGACCAGACAGATTTACTGGCTGGTTACAGTAACACTAAGGTTCTAAGCTCTCAAAATAACCGCCACAATCTCGACAAGTGGTGACAAAAGTATTACCATATACGTGTGTAATAATCACATTTAGCTATCTAAATGTCTGCTAGAGCATTTCTGAACCTAGTTGTTATACCATACGTGTTTATTTATGACAGACTCTGAAGGTGCGGGTTCGAATCCCGGATGGGACTCCACCCCAAAAGTATTAGAATTTGTACTTTACTGAGAAAGTGAAATCCAAATATGACATATGATGTCACTGTAGCAAGTTGATGTTCTGCAGTATTCTATATTCAGGATAATCGGATTATAAATCTATGGCCCAACTATAAAAAGAAATGTAAGTAGTGTTATAACGTTCTGTACTATGTATATCTCTTATTTTGTGCATAGCGACCAACAATCGTACCAGCACTCAAGAGTACCTCATGCAGATGCATATATTGATGAATGTATATAAAATGATACATAGTGAAATAAGAATATCACTTATATGTTAGAAAGATCTATGTTGCAACAATGTATATTTATCAGCACCGTACATATCTATGTTTTGTAGCTCACGACCAATTTAAATGTATGGTATATCTACTCATCAATGTCTAACATATCCCAGAGCGTGACACACGCTTTTCGTGCAAGTATATAGTGAATACTTCAGTGCGTGAATATGTCAGTGCATGGTTTCTGGTCAACAAGCGCGGTAGTTACACATATCAACATTTCTATGTTGTGACAGTATGATAGAATATAGAATATCCTTTCACACAGACCTTAATACCCAGCGTCTATATAAAACTACTCTTCAACGGCATCATACGGGTTTCGGTAATTGTGTCATTGGAGTTTTAGGATAGCCTTCTCTTTATGATAGTTTTATTTATCAACAGGTAACCAGGACCTTTTATGTATCAACTGTTGAAGTACATGGCAAACCTTGGATATTATTGTTGCTGGTTTTTGTCTTTTGCTTTCTATGTTATACAAAAATTGAACATTCTCTCAGTGGGTACAATGTCTTTCTATATATTTCAAAACATATTAAAAGTCATGGTTCTTGGTATAAGAGGCGATTCATCAGATAGAGCTGTTTCTGTTCTAATTAATACTGTATCTTACTCTAAATGTTCTTTAATTTTGTATCTCACTGAGTGTAATAAAGAAAAGCAAAAACAAAAAAGTTGATGTTTTGCAAGAATATGTCAGTGAACAACGTATCTCTTAAAACCGCAGAATGACAATGAATAAGAACAGTACACGAATACAGATCTTCGCGACACTGTAATTATTTCGGAAATTGGTTCTTATATATGCTACTATATTTTCGTTATTCTCGCCACTTTCTGTATATATATAACACTTATATGTTGTTGTTACTAAAGAAGACATATACAACAATATAGTGTCACAACCTTTCATCTGGCAAAATAATTATGTGCTATTGGGAGCTACAGCTACGAAGTGTGTTTGCTGTTGGTTATGAGTTGTTGTATATTTATAAAATAGCCGAAATGTCAGCTTTCTGGTTTTATCGAGCTTGAAAGAGTGAAAATTATAGCCGATACTTTTTTGTATATGGCAACACTCGATGCGTTATTAATTACAATTATAAGACCAACAACTGCAGTTAAGAAATTAAGAGTGTTTATGTAAGTGGGAATAAACCTGGTCTACATAAATTGATCAAATTGTAAAACCATGTAGTCGCATTTGTCATTGAAAATTAATAAATGCCAGAGAGTAACCGCTTTCTATTTTCTTCTAATTAGTCTCTACAAGTCTGTAATCAAACTAGCTGATGACAAACACACTCATATCTTCTGTCGGTTTTGTCACTTTATAGACCCCACACAGGTATTCCGGTAAACAAATGATGTCTGATAACACCTCTTGTTTACCGCCACCTACATTTAGACTGAGATTTGTAATCAATAGTGTTTTCTGAACTTCAGCAAACTTCGGTCTCACCAGGGAAGCTGAGATCTTAACTGCATAAAACCCCATTCAGTGAGGACAGATATCATGGTTAACATTCCGACACAGGATATGATGAAAAGCACACCGGGTTGTGATTATATAGTCGTCCTTTCTGACATTAAATCTTTGGCACATCTAACCGGAATACAGCATGATGAGTTTCAGCCATCATAACTTTTGATTATACGTTTCATTGAACACCATCTGATTTAAAACATATCAACTAAACTTACCTCAAAGCTTCTGAAAGTTATCACGTAGACCGGCGATAGTTAAATTAGTAGGCGATAAATAGATTTCTACCCAGCGTCCTCTACTATGCCGGTATTGCGCAGTGGACCATGCGTTACTGTGTTACAAGGAAGATATTCACAACAACAATAATTACGACATGTAAAGATCATTGAGAAATACTCAATAGCTCCATTACATGTATGGCAATATTACTGATAAAGTATTATACTTTGTACATATCTAGCACTTTTACACGTATGACGATTACTGACAATCACAAATTCACAACAATAGCACTATGTTGACTTTAGATATTCGACATAGTGGTCTACAAGGTGTGCTGAGCACGGTATTCATTATGATAAAGCAACGTTGTTACTGCTGGTGATTCTTAGACAAGATTACAGTGGCCATTTTGAACGAGTACGTTATAGATTGACGCATACTGTAAAACTGGCCCAATCCGTTTGATTTCATTTGAACTGACATCAATAACCAGGGCCGTAACCCTAAATCCCTTATACCAAAACAATATAAGTTTTCATGTTAATGCACACGTATATCCTGTCAAAACGACTACATTGTTTGATGGTTGAAGACACGGCAGTGTTATCTCTTTTCTCCAGACAAAATGAGTCTGGTTCGACACCATCGCGTTCTAACAACATTTTCCTTTGCTGTGTGCATGTTTCTCCTGATACACCACTGTAAGGCACACCATCTATATGGCTGAAATGTGCTTATAATTAACTCTGCGTGGATGTCTCTACAAATGCAATAATGTATCCACCTGTTACGAGTGCAGAGAAGATGGTTTCACTTATTTTGCATGTGTAAAACTATTACTAACACTTTTATATCTGCATTTTGGCATTAGATACAAAGGTTCACATTATCCCAATATCTGTATTGATTGGACAACCTTCACTACTTTTTGCACATGTAATTCTTTCACAGACTGTTACATTTACCAGTATCAGGTATTTTATTGATAATATGACACAATTCAAACGGAAACGTGTCATACTGTGATTTAGCTAACCTGCCTTATGTTGAAGGGGTGTGTGGTAGTCTTGTGGTTAAAGCGTTCGTTGATTACGCCATTACTGGTGTCCCCGCTGCGTAAGACCCAACTAACTCACTCGCTCTCATGTTGTAGGTGACAGTAAGTGTTTGCGTACATCTCCACGACACCTCCAGGATAAGAAGGAAGGCGCAGCGCAGAGCAGACCAGTCTCCTGCGGAACGTACCGACTGTGTCAGCGGCTTTTATGGGTCTGACTGGGACACTGCTTCAGTGGACGGTGTGCCCAAATGGCCAATGGTCGAGCCATCAACTTTACTGAGGGGTGTGTGTGTTAGGGTGGAGAGGGTTAACATGTAGCACTAGATGTAAGTGTCCGTGTCTGAAGTGTGACAGATACACGGGAGACTGTGAGGGACAGTGCAGGGATGGTTTCTGTGGAGCTGGATGTTTACAGAGATGTCTATACCCATGTTCTAAGAGCGACAAAAGCACCGGTGAGTGCTTGTCTAACTCTTCTCATGGTATTAACCTAAGTCTGAAGCAAAACGACATGGCTGTAGCATTAGGGTCAGACACACGGTAATATCAAGATTGACACCAGTAACATCAGTCGAGGTAAGATGCTAACAGGAATGATACAAACAGATGTAATATTAGTACATTTAAAAATATGGTTTGAATACATATAAAAATATTTTCTTCCAGTTCTTCACTGCTACCTATATAAGAATCTAACTGAGAGTACATACAACAGATATCAATATGCTTCATGTTAACAAAGACAATGTACCATGTGCTTCCTGTTTCAGATTCACACCAACACCTTGCTTTGCCGTGACCGTCTCTCTGTGACAAATGGACATTATCCCCATATTTTGTAATTACTGTATTGTCTGCAGTAATTACCTCCAGTATTGTCAGTTTCATCTTCCATAGGTACTACCTCACTTCACACAATTTGCTGGAGTGAATGCAATCAGTTTATCAGCAAGACGCCATAAATTATGGCTCTTTACAAAGACCACTGCAAGGGAGTCCAGTGTATGGCATGTCCCAAACTGCACATATTCAGCGTCACTTTCTAGAGTTGTGTCTAAACTGTTAACGCCGTACTCAGTAATGTACCATGTATCAACAGTTATTGATTTTGGAGCAGATAAATCATTTAATAACATCGGGCATTTTTAATCGGCTCTTATCATTCCAAATTTCAATGAACCCATTACCATCGTCGTGTTTGAATATTCATAAAATATAATGCAATTTATGAATACATTGTTGAGTTTTCATTGAAAGACATTTTATAAGTTTTTTTAGAACTAACATCGTTATCGAGCAAGTGGTGACTCGATAACGATGTTAGTACCTACGCCGATACGTCGTACCCATTGCAATAAAGAAGTTGACTATCCATAGAACTTGGTTTTCCTTCATTGTTGACTTTGCCAAACATTTTCGAAAGGTCTTCGTCTTGTTACCTTTTATATACTTTTGGAGAGAGTAAATGGAGACATGGAAGATGCTGGTAAAATGTGCTGATTCTTTTTACTTCAGTTACGTGTAGTGAAAGTGAACTTGGCGATGGTCACATCTTCCTGAATCAAACAGAATATATAAAACTGTCCCAAGAGCGATATTCTTTTTGATGGATGTATCTGTTGATATTTAGATGATTTCAAGTCAACTAAATGGTGGATTAACAAAATGAAAAGGATAAACTCTCTAGCCGACGCTTTGCTGATAACACTAAGATGTGTTCATATTTCAACACTTCTACGATCAGTCTGTCTCATTGAGTCTGTGCTCTCATGCCGCTTGACCGGGATCTAATGCGTGGCCTTAGTTACTGGATACTGGCGAAAAGGATCATACCTGACTCAATGCTCTTGGGACATGGGGACAAGGGGTTGTTATAAGGGGTGCCCTTAATGGAGGTGGTTTTAGAAAGCTTGTCTGTTGATTGGGTGTGTCTGTGTCTGTGCCCGTTGGATGGGTGGTGAGTGGAAAGCTGTCTTTTGGACGGGTGGCTAGTGAAAAGGGTGCTTGTTCCATGGCTGGCTAGTGGAAAGGATGTCTGTTGGATGGGTGGCTAGAGTAAAAGGTCATTGTTCTATGGGTGGCTAGTTTAAAGGCTGTCTTTTGGATGGGTGACTAGTGAAAAGGGTGCTTGTTCCATGGGTGGCTAGTGGAAAGGATGGCTTTGTGGTGCAGAGAAAGTATGGCTGCATGAAAGTATGAAAGGATGGGTGACTAGAGTAAAGGGTGCTTGTTGGATTGGTGAGTAGTGAAAGGGGTGCTTGGTACATAGGTGGCTAGTTGAGAGGGTGATTGTTGGATGGGTGGCCAGTGGAAAAGATGTATGTTGGATGGGTGGTTAGTGGAAAGGTGTCAGTAGGATGGGTGGCTCGGGGAAAGGGTGACTATTGGATTGGGAGGGGCTTATAGTTGCATAGGTGTCTAGTGGAAAGGGCGCCGTTGGATGGGTGGCCAGAGTAAAGGGTGCTTGTTGGATTGATGAGTAGTGGTACATAGGTGGCTAGTGGAACGGGTAACTGTTGTATGTGTGGCTTGTGGAAAGGGTAACTGTTGGATGGTTGGTTAGTAGAAAAGGTGTCTGTTGAGTGGGTGGCTATTGGAAAGATGTTTGCTGGATGGGTGGCTAGTGGAAAGAGTGACTGTTGAATGGGTGGCTAGTGGAAAAAACTGTTTGCTGGCTGGCTGGCTAGGGGAAAGGATGACTGCTTGATTGGTGGCTAGTGGAATGGGCGTATGTTGCATAGGTGTCTATTGGAAAGGGCGTCTGTTGGGTGGGTGGCCAGTGGAAAGGGTGGCTGCTGGAGGGTTGATTAGTGGAAAAGGTGTCTGTTGAGTGGGTGGCTATTGGAAAGGTGTTTGCTGGATGGGTGGCTAGTGGAAAGAGTGACTGTTGGACGGTTGGCTAGTGGAAAAAGTGTTTGTTGGTTGGGTGGCCAGTGGAAAGGATGACTGCTGGTGGGTTGGTTAGTGGAAAGGGTGCGTGTTGAGTGGGTGGCTTTTGGAAAGGTGTTTGTTGGATGGGTGGCTATTGGAAGGGGCGTATGTTGCATAGGTGTCTATTGGAAAGGGCGTCTGTTTGGTGGGTGGCCAAAAGAAAGGCTGGCTCGGGGAAAGAGTGACTGTTGGATGGGTGGCCAGTGGAAAGGATGACTGCTGGACTGTTGGTTAGTGGAAAAGGTGTCTGTTGGATGGGTGGCTAGTGGAAAGGTGTTTGTTGGATGGGTGGCTTGTGGAGGGACGTATGTTGCATAGGTGTCTAATGGAAAGGGCGTCTGTTGGATGGGTGGCCAGAGGAAAGGATGACTGTTGGATGGGTTGTTAGGGGAAAAGGTGACTGTTGCATGGGTAGCTAGTGGAAAGGATGACTGTTGAATGGGTGACTAGTGGAACTAGTGGAAAGGGTAACTGTTGGATGTGTGGCTGGTTGAAAGATTGACTGTTGGATGGGTAGCTAGTAGAAAAAGTGTTTGTTGGATGGGTGACTAGTGGAAAGGATAAGTTGGTTTGGTGGCTAGTGGAAGGGGCGTATGTTGCACCGGTGTCTATTGGGAAGGGCGTCTGTTGGATGGGTGGCCAGAGGAAAGGATGACTGTTGAATGGGTGGCTGGTGGAGAGGGTGACTGTTGGATGAGTGGCTAGGGGGAAAGGTGACTGTTGCATGGGTAGCTAGTGGAAAGGATGACTGTTGGATAGGTGACTAGTGGAAAGGGTAACTGTTGGTTGTGTGGCTGGTGGAAAAAGTGACTGTTGGATGAATGGCCAGTGGAAAGGGTAACTGTTGGATGTTTGGTTAGTGGAAAAGGTGTTTGTTGAGTGGGTGGCTATTGGAAAGGTGTTTGTTGGATGGGTGACTAGTGGAAAGAGTGACTGTTGGATTGGTGTCTAATGGAAGGGGCGTCTGTTGGATGGGTGGCCAGAGGAAAGGATGACTGTTGGATGGGTGGTTAGGGGAAAAGGTGACTGTTGCATGGGTAGCTAGTGGAAAGGATGACTGTTGAGTGGGTGGCTATTGGAAAGGTGTTTGTTGGATGGGTGACTAGTGAAAATGGTGACTGTTGGATTGGTGTCTAATGGAAAGGGCGTCTGTTGGAAGGGTGGTTAGGGGAAAAGGTGACTGTTGCATGGGTAGCTAGTGGAAAGGATGATTGTTGAATGGGTGACTAGTGGAAAGGGCAACTGTTGGATGTGTGGCTGGTGGAGAGGGTAACTGCTGGATGGGTGACTGTTGGATGGGTGGCTAAGGGAAATGGTAACTGTTGCATGGGTGACTAGTGAAAAGGGTGGCTGTTGGATTGGTGGGTAGAGGCAAGGGTAACTGTTGGATGGGTGGCCAGTAGCTTGTAGTAGTTTGTTTCATTAGTGGCTAGTAGAGAGGGCGACTTTTGGATTGGTGGCTAGCGGAGGTGGTGTATGTTGCATAGGTGCCTAGTGGAAAGGGATTCTGTTGGATGGGATTAGAGAAAAAGGTGACTATAGGATGGGGGAACAGTGGAGTTATGGTGTCAATTTCTCAAATATATTACAGTAAGTAGTCGATAATTATAACTTAATGTCACCAGTTGAAACTTATGTATGAACGAAAAGGTATAATTTTTCATACTAACCCGTTAGAAAGGGCTCCTGACGACGTCACGCTGTTGTCCGTACCCGCTCAACGTATAACCGCTTAACACAACACTGAAAGAAAATTCTACATTACGTATTATGATCATGTATTTAGCAATCCTACATTCCTCGGAAATAATGGAGTGTTAAAACAATAGGATGAAGTCACAGTGTAGCTTTAAAAAAGTTTGCGAACCTGTGGTAGGCATCACAACTCGAAATTCACGCCTAACACTCGAAAGGCACCTCCAAAATGGATCTTCAGTAACCTATGTTTCTCGAAAGAGGCGACTGGTACAGACTCTGAAGCAAATACAACCAAGAAAGCCCACACAGTCAAGAAAATATTTCAAGTCACATTTTCCACAGCTTATAAAACGTGGAGAAAGTCTGAGTCCTCCTTTCCATTTCATTTTAGTTTCTTTCACTAGGATTTTCCTCAGTACAATATGTTCATTTCAGACACTAGTTGTTAGTGCAGGGATCGGGTGGTCAGACTCACTGTCTTGGTTGACACGTCACCGTAGATCGATCGTGTGTAGATCGATGCTCATGTTGTTGACCACTGGGTTGGCTGGTCTATCTGTAATATTGCTGTGTGTACGTAAAACTACACTCATTCACGTCAGTTTTTCAAACGGTCCGAATCGTGTTACACCAGTGTTACACCAAGAAACCGGTGTAACCACAAATACCAGAGCAATGACAATTAAAGTCAAGCTCTACAACTAAGCCCTAAACCAGTCATAAACCTAAGAATGGTATCTCCTGTCTTGACAATTAGATAGATCACGGTACAACGTTATTCCCAAGATATCACCAGTGATAGTCGAATGTACTCGTGGTACAACGACGAGAAGAGACAGTTTCCGAAAGGTCAGCAACGTCCCCTGGACAACGGATGGACAAATGTGGATATTGGTCCTGCCTAAGATGACACAACACAAAACGACAGTAATAATTAATGAGATGAATTTATTGACATTGAGTGGACACTGACCCAACATACAGATAAAAGATACAACGCATACCTAATGAAGCGCCTGAAACATATTGATTCCTATTACACAAAAATGATGTGAAATGGCTGACCCTCTTACTCATTTCATGAAATGAGTGAGTGAGTTTAGTTTTACGCCGCACTCAGCAATACTCCAGCTATATGGCGGCGGTCTGTAAATAATCGAGTCTGGACCAGACAACCCAGTGACCAACAACATGAGCATCGATCTGCGTAATTGGGAACCGGTGACATGTGTCAGTCAAGTCAGCGAGCCGGACCACCCGATCTCGTTAGTCGCCTTTTACAACAAGCATATTCGTCATGAAATGACTGAATTTTATAGTCATTTCACGAAATGATTGATTTCACAATTTGACTGTAACATATATATTAGAAAACGTGGTCGTAACATTTTTCATAAGAATACTGTTACAAGAGTGTTTACTGAAATTTGGATTACCATTGATTAAGTGATAGTTATTATTGGGTCACATTTCTTATGATAAATGTTCAGCGGCAATGGTACTTTTAGCGACTGGCCGTTTTGATAGCGCCCTTGGCGATCTATTTTTTATACTTCGAACGCGAAAGTTCTCAGTGAATGGCGAGAGAGCAACATGTTGCTGGACTGTGTGTCGTATATATACTCTTCATAAAAAGTAGGGAATCTGAACTTTCAGTTCGGATAGGAAGTGTACACGTTAACAAACGTTTCAAGGACAGACATCTTATGAGCACACCACCATTTCCCTCTGTTACCACCCCTAAACAGTCAGCCTGACCACTGACTTTTCAAACAAGTTCTCATTGAAAATGTCACCACACTGGTGAGTGAATATTTGATAGTTGTGACCCATTACCTTCGACTTGTAACTCAATTGCACTGTACTAGAAAGCTGAATTGTGATTCATTGCAACTTGCTCATTGTTTGCTCAATATATTATTGAATATTGTAGACCTGTCTGTGTTATATTTCGCTGGTTCAGAGGGGATTTCTTATACCTTTGTCACGGCAATTCATTAAACGTAACAATACACGCTTGGAGCAATGATAATACATGGGTAATTTATATGCACCCAATTTTTGAAATATTATCTGCGAAGGAAATACTTTATACATACATTTGAAACAAAGCATGGCAGAGCGTCATGACAAAAATTATGTCCGATGCAATTCCTTATTCTGACTTGTGCTACATACGTTCCCGATCACGTTCACGTCAACTGCTGACGAGACCTGGTAGGAGCCACCGGGGTGACAGGAGACACCGATCTTTTCGCGACCACCTGGTATCATCATTATGTGATATCAGTTCATAAATATAGTTTACTGTGTAATCGAAATTGTTAAACCTAACATACATGGAGATGTAGAAAGGGGTAAAGTATATTTTACAGAGGTACGAGAGTGCATACATAGTGATACATAAGAATTGCTTCACATTCTATAAATGATTACACACGCAATAACATTCAAGAAGACATAGACTAAAACACATATAATTAATGCTAACAATGTGGCTTTTCGTTTTGGGGATTGCACAGGGTTGCAACAGCTTGTTCCTGTGTTCGTCTCGTCGTTTCCCTCGTTGTTCCTGGGCTGAAATGAATTCGTAGAAGTCGGAATGTTAAATATCCCATAACTGCAATCTCATGTAAGCTGTGATCCATCATTGCCGTCGAGAAAATGGACACTAGTGAATTGGTTCGGATACACGCTTTACAACGTCTTATATCAAAAACATGACAGAAAATGCAATATAGCAGTATGCATGTGTACGACAAAAACATGTAACCTAGCTTTATAAAAACTTAACTACAAATTGGTTATGAAATAAATGATGTGTTTCTCAAAACAAATCTTCAGTAATTCGCAACCAGCACGTACATATTGTCGGTAGTTGCTATCGACATCTTTTAACCACATATTATTTTTTTTTATTTCTATCAATATTGGCATGTATGGGTTCTATGACTTTTATAAAACACATTAGTATTCATCATATATTGTTTCCTGGAAAATGTCAATCGCCGCTTAAGAAAGTAACAATCTATCAATAACAATATCAATAACTATCAATAACAATGTGCACTGACGTTACCTCATTCCGTGTCCCGGACAAGGGGTCTCCTGGGGAAAATGCATAAATGTACATGAGAAAATGAAATGTTGATATCATCAATGCGTAACAGACTTGCCAAATTGAAATTTGATAACTCAACAGTACTTAAAGAAGTATTTTATGCTGGTAACTACATAGCAAGCAGGGATGTGAGCATTGATCAAATACCTCGATGGTCATACAGAGGCAACTTTTTGTCATTTAAAGAAATCAATTCATTTATTCTCATTTCAAAAGATTTGTGAACCTTTTGCTTTCTCAGAGTAAAAACAAATTACAATTTGTTTCAGTGAGCAGACACATAACCAGCAGAAACCAAAGAGAAAAACATATACGCTTACCTGAACCTGGTTCATTTTGTTCATTTTCAGTTTTATCGCTGAAATGAAATACTACAAGTGGCAAATGTATATTAAGTATATGTCATAGACCATCAAACGATTATACCAAATTTTAATGTTATTTAGAATACGATAGAAAACACCCATAGGTGGGGTGGGAAAATCGTGATAGCTGAAATGACAGAAGAATTTGCTGTGTGAAGGATATAGCAAATATTCTGGACCCAGAAGGTTGTGACAATGATTAGGGTTGATAGCATTTTCATTAAGCTTTCTCGTGTTATGTTTGATTTACTGATGTGCTGTCAACAACTTTTATATTTTCATGAACTTCCAGAACGATAATGATGAATCGCAATCTCCAAAGGACTCCAAATCCTTTCATGATCAAACATTTATTTCCACAGAAAATCTAATGAAAACACCAACTCTGGAAAAAAATTTCAATACGTGTGTCTCCTAAATGTAAAAGCTATTTAACAAACTATCCCACGTACTTCCCGCCCACCGGGCTGTTATTGCATCAGTTTACTATTGTTCTGCCCTCGTAAAACTTCAAAACTAAAAATATCACCAAAAAATTATGATAGTTTGTCAAGTAACCTTTATATTTCGAAAAGTCATGGGACCAGGTTTATAGAGAAAACATTCCTGCTCGAATCTGAAGCGATCCTTGCCACATCTCAGAATTGAAATAAGGCACAGAGCCATGTCATAAAACAGAACATTGAGACTACAGACTACATTTTCGTCATAGACAGGGTCCTGCAGGGCCATGCATCCCATCTTTATCCGATTTGGTTACAAAACCCAAGTGGTTAGACTACTTACCACCAACGTTTCAGTGAATTCCATAATTTACAGCGAAGTATGATGAAAAAAATGACCAGGTACACCGTGTTTACACTGGAACCGACCCAATATCCTGTCAACAGGCTACCTGAGTGTGGATAATGGTAAATGTATCAATGTTAATCAAAGACAAAGTTAACATAATATTTCCATATCTAATATCTAATACAATATTCATTGAATAAAACAGCAAACACCAGGAACGATGTGCTCATAAATATAAACAAAACTAGCCTGTAAAGAAACGAGACACGACGATTTACAGCCTGACAAAACTGAATATATAAATTCGATTTGCTTCTGACATATACACCTTTTGGACTTCTGACACTTACACAACACATACGTATGACTAGTCTTGGGCTCGAGCCTGTAGAATCGACATATGGAGTACTAGTACTTTCACAAATATTCCCATCCACTTACATGAGCGTAATGAGCTGTATGTTTGTTTCCTTCTGTCTTCTGAACACTTACATTTAACATGACTGTCCTTGCTAAGGGACCACTGAAGATCTGGGTTAGAATTGATCTTCGGTAATCCATGCTTGTCGTAAAAGGCGACTAACGGCGTCAGGCTCGCTGACTTGGTTGACACATATCATTGTATCCTAATTGTGCAGATCGATGATCATGCTGTTGTACTCTAAACTATTTGGTCCTCTCTCGATTATTTACAGACCACCCTATTTATTTATAATATTGCTACGTTTAATAACCAACCTTTGGAACTAGATGTCGGGGACGTAGTGTCCTGGGAAGCTGGGGTTAAGCACTTGCATGTTTCAAAGTCACATGTTGAACAATTTCTGTCACAACTTTGTTCACATCCAGTGTAAGGAGAACAGTATCCCTCTTTGCAGCCATTACAAGCACCAGTTGATCTTTCACAAGCATTTTCGAAACATGTATTCGAACACGGAACTGAACAGTTGTCTCCATGGAAGCCATCTTGACATGTTCTACAGAGACCCGTTTGAATGTCACAGTCATACTGGCAGTGTCCAATGCACTTCTTCTCACAGCTGCTTCCATAATACCCTTCCCGGCATTCATTGCATTCATTGCATTTAACGCAAGTGTTGGTAAATTTCTCCGCACATGGATTCGGATTCGAACCTGTAAAAAGATGAAACTATCGAAGACTTTGTATATTAATTTTATATATGCTCAGAAAGAAAACTAGTGCTCAGAAGAAACTACACACCACAAACTATTACATAAAGATTCACGGAAATAAAAATGAAGTGATAAAACCATACTGACCCAAGAGTAAGACAATCACACACCTACAGATCCATCCTTCACGGGAGCAAACACGTTAACTGATCACCTAAACATCACCAAAAATCCAAACCCACAACGTGCATACTGGCGGTATAAACCAGCTTACGCGACACGTGAAAAACATGGTAGTAAAAAGAGTACAAACGTATGCCCCGTTTGAGGCAAATCTCGAGAGAGAGAGAGAAAGACAAAGAGAGTGGGAATGCCCAGAACCCGATTGCTGCAACGGCAAGGAGATGTCAAATAATTCATTGATATTGATATTGATCAACCATGTGTGACAACACCCGGTGATGATCGCTACATCAGGAAAATTAATTTGAGAACGTAACGACAGCGACAACACAGCGACGGCACGAGAAACCGTACCGGCGTCTAAGAGAAACCTGCAGTGTAGTCGAACACATCAGTGCCGCGGAGCACATATGACTCTTCAAAACCGACGTTGGCAAGGCGAGTTCGACGTTGACAGATGCGTGATTGGCGATGTGTGATGCCTACCAACGAGAGTAGGTTTAACCTGTACAGTATTGACGCCGAGTTTAAAGACGAGTAGGTGAGCGTTTTACGACCGAATTGCGTTCAGCAAGTCCAAACGTTTAGAGGCGGTTGTGTTGGTATGGGGAGGGATAAGCGGCAATCTCAAAACGAAGCTTGTGATTGTCCATGGCAACCTGAATGCTCGAAAATCTAGGGATGAAATTTTTATTGCCATTTATCCATTTATCTACCAACACGATAACTCAAGGCCTCATACAGCAAGACTGACAAACGACTCTCTGCATTGCGCTAACATCGTTGGTTAGAATGTTCTGTCGACATGATTCCGATAGAACCCTTATGGGACTATCTGGATCGACAATCTGAAGTCTGCCAGCACCACCTGTCACCACTCAGCAACTGGAACAATATCTACTACAGTAATGGCAACGGATCACACAAAATGTCATCGTCGTCTGACGTCATCAATGCCGTTATCAATGCGTCGACGTGATTTGAAGCCAGTGGTGGTCATCCTCACTCATCATTCAGCATTTCATGACATTTTACAGACCAAACGCCTTGTTGATTTGTGTAAAAGTTCAGACTACCGTGTGTTTCGGCGACAGTCAAATGGTATGTTTGAGTTCGCATGAAATGAAGTTGCGTACATTTGCTGTAGAATTGAATACTCTTTTGAAATCATACAGATGAAATCAACAGAGCATTGCGGATTATCCAACTACATATTTAATAATGTGACATCAAGCTGCACTAAACACACATAGGTACATAAACACGCACGTATTTACATTTATCCACAATAACACACACATATGTAACATAAATACATATGTAACATACATACATACATACAGACAGACATACAGACATACAGACATACATACATACATACATACATACATACATACAGACAGACATACAGACAAACATACATACATGCATACATACATACATACATACATACATACATACATACATACATACATACATACATACATACATACATACATACATACATACATACATACATACATACATACATACATACATACATAGGCTCGTTTCAGTAGTGATCCTGTAAGCCTTACCTTCTTTCTCAGTACCATGTGTCTGCCCCAATGCGTGAGTAAGTTTCAGTGTCCTCGGCATCACATAACTTTTGTTTGGACATCTCTGTAAACATCCGGCTCCACAGAAACCATCCCTGCACTGTCCCACACAGTCCCCCGTGTTTCTGTCACACTTCAGACACGGACGCTTACATCTAGTGGTACATGTTAACCCCCTCCATCCCAACACACACCCCTCCGTACAGTTGACGGCTCTACCACTGGCCAGTAGGGCACACCGTCCATTGAAGCAGTGTCCCCAGCAGCTCCGTCTACAGTCAGACCCATAGAAGCCGCTGTATCCTTGAGTTTCAACAAAAGACAGGTCAGCCACATCACAATATGACAAGATCAATGCTATTGGTCTTTCAGCTTTGAATATTATTATATTATAACTAATGTACTTACTAAAATGTGCTGACAGAAGCGAATATGGTCCAGATCAATACATTGATACAACTTCAGATAGTGTGATCCGAGGTTTCAAATGCCAGTGCAGAGACGTGAAAGCGATTGTCATAGTTTTACTCATGGGAAATGCGTGAAAGAAACATTGAACTGATGGTGATTGGAGAAATATTTACAGTGACTTTTTCATTGGCATATGTTTAAGGAAACGAAAAGCGTAGACAACAATGGATCGAGTACCACACATGGCACTGTAGTAAAATATACATTCTCGAAGAATTAGTTAGTAGCACATTTCAGCTATTCAGATGGTGTGTCTTACCGAGGTGTATCAGGAGAAACATGTACACAGCAAAGGAAAATGTTGTTGGTAAAACTCGATTGTGTTGAACTCGACTCATTTTGTCTGGAAAAAAGAGGTAACATTGTCATGTGTTCAGCCATCAAACCATGTAAACGTTGCTTTGGCTTTGGGGGTTTAATTTTAGTTTGTCTTCCAACTGATAAAACAATGTTGATATATTGTCGTTCTAATTGCACATTTCACGGAGATTTCCACACATTCAAATTACGTTTTCTGACAAACTAACGACTGGTGTTCTGTCCAGATATAAGAAGTAACATGAAGCACTTAGTATAGAGGAAAGTTTACATTTCTCAGAAAGGCTTTTGCATAGCTTGAGTGCAAATGATTTTTTTCCTTTTCTAAGATTACAATGACTACTATCAGTTACCACACTTTTCGTGGCATTGTGGCAAGTTTAACATTTCTCACACTATGTCAGAATCTAAATATTGTTTTCTAAAAAGATAATTACATAAAATTATCTTCTGTTTTCTCAGACGAACTGCTTCTTTCATGGTTGTCTTCCGCCGCTGCATGTGGAAGCTTAATCTTTTATCTCCATTATTTAACATTGTAAACCTGTGAATATCCAGGTTAGAACTGGACCCCGATCCACAAAACGTTCGTAGCGCTAGGACATTCGTAAGTCTATACTTAACTATAAGTCGTAGCGCTAGGACATTCGTAAGTCTATACTTAACTATAAGTCGTAGCGCTACGACATTCGTAAGTCTATACTTAACTATAAGTCGTAGCGCTAAGACATTCCTAAGTCTATACTTAACTATAAGTCGTAACGTTACAACGATTTCTGGATCGGGACTGTGATCTTCAGCAACAATGTTTGTCGTAAGAGGCGACTCACGGAATCGGGTGGTAGGGCTCGGTTGAAACATGCCATCGGTTCCCAGTTGCGTAGATAGATCTATTGGCTGTTTATCACTGGATTGTCTAGTCACGATTGTTATTATACAGCTATGCAGCTGTAATATTGCTGAGTGCCGCGGTAAACAACAGTTACTAACCAACCACTTTATTAAGTTCAGACATGTTACACGATTTATGTTACCCAGTTATTTTTTCTCGGAGATCAGTAAAGCAATGCTCTTCATAGTTATTATTTATTCATGGCCGCTTTGACTGCCCAGTGCACAAATAAAAACAAATACAGCTAACAATCAATAAACGAAAGAATGAATTGCTGTCGTTGTATGAGCCGCAGGACAAGAAACCTAATACCTCCTTCACACTTGAGGCGGAATGAACCGGAAATTTCGAAATGGAAATTTCTGGAAATTACTGGAAAATCAATCTGAATTCTAAATATTCTTATGGCATACTGAATGCATTCCAAGTATGCGGGTTGATTCTTGTAACATGACCGAATGTTTTAAACATGTTCACAAGTTTCCAAGTTCATTGGAAGTGGTAAAATATCGAACTGCATTCTAAATATTCTTCCAACATTCTTGCTGCATTCTAACAATTCTGAAAATATTTAGGGGAGAATAGAAAAGACGAACCACTTCCAAATCTTGTCAGAACGTCTCGAATACACCTTGAAAGAGTCGGAATGTATCTCGATTGCTGCTGGACTTCAAGCTGAACATACTTCCTGTGTATCGGAATATTTCGATTGCATTTGGAATATAGTTCTAACATACCTCGAATACACCTTAAATACAGTCACAACGTCCCGAACGCTCTTCAAATGAGCCGTGATGTCATCAGAACACCACTGAATCGCATAAAAAACTTGGCCACTTGTCACAGAAACGTCAGGTAGCATTTAGAAGTCACAACCTTACAATACTTGAAGAAACTGTTTCTTTCGTCATGCCCTCCCGAATGCGTTTGAATTTTTTCTGGCTGTTTTCAGCTTGATTCCTGTCAGTTCGAAATCTAATAGTTTAAAACATGGGTATACCTTTGATGTAAAAGAATATATATACTATTACAAAAAGTAGGAACCGATGACATGTGTCAACCAAGTCAGCGCGCCTGACCACCCGATCCTGTTAGTCGTCTCTTTTACGACAAGCATAATCGCCTCTTAAGACAAGCTTGGGTTGCTGAAGGCGTGTTCTACCCCAGGACCTTCACCTGAAATTAGGAATGTCATTTAGAAATGAATACCTAGACGCATTGTTATTTACCGTGAATACCTCCTCTAGTCACAATTGTTCTTAAGACAGCAGGTATCTTGCTATAGCAGTTTACACCTGATTTAGGTGTGTCGGGTACTATCATGGACAAGTCCATGGACTATAGTCCATGCTGGTACATGTGATGGGTTCATTCATAATGCCTCCTTGATATTTAAAGCCTAATAAAAATAATATGACTAAATGAACTTCAACAATTTCTCTAAGTGGCGGCAAAAGGACCTCATGTCTAATTTGCCCAAAAACTCATTAGTTATAATGGACAATGCCCCTTACCATAGCAAACAAAGAGACAAAGCTCCAACAACTGCCAATCGGAAAGATGAAATCAAATCGTGGCTACAAAGACATGATATTGCTTTTACACTTTCAGTGTTGAATTAGGATTGCCTCTTGGCCAATACTGACGGTCTTCGGACTTCTGACAAACACTCACCGCGGCTGCCTTCTCTTTAAGAGTTTCAAAATTCACAAACTGCAGGAAAACAAACAGGATGGCACAGTCAGATATACAAAGTGTTGCAAAGATTAGAGCCTGACGTTTCCAGAACACTACTTATTTTGACTGTAGACCTAAAAACAAAAATACACTATTTACTTCACGCTCATGTTTTTTTGTGAACATTCAGTGCTAATCTAGTGAAACTCATGTGAAGAGAAACTCGAGTTCTAATTAGAACTGTGGTGTTAAAAATAGAAATTACTTTGTCAGTGCGGCGCGGGAATATTTTGTTAGAGCTTGTGCTCATTCTTGCTGAATATGTGGAAAATGTTTTTGAGTCGTAATAGTGACATAAGTACTGGTTTTTCCATATCCATAATGTGAAGCAAAGATGTTTCACATTCTATAATCTAAAGCTTGGTACCTTCAAAGATGAACTCCACAGTGTTTTCGCAGAATTATGACAGTTCTATCAATCACATGAAAACGCGTTTTGAAAAAATTGACCAACTGTCAAGGGCGACAACTCCAAAACAATTCAAGATACAAAGATGATTTGAACAAAGTATGCGTTCCAGGGTATGGGCTTTCTAACGACGTATCGAGCACGATTGCGCTTTACATCGCTCTGCACAGGCGCCGCCATAACGCGATTTTTCTTTCAAAATAGCGGAAAATGTGCCAGTTCTTGCTGTGTGTTGAATCGATGGTGAATCGCGTTGTCTACACTGCGTGAAAATTTGGTCCATTTATCTCTTATACGTTTGGAGATATTCAGGCTGAAAGATTTTCACGTTCTGGGTTATCTGCCCTTACCGGAAGCCGCCCCAGTGGTTAGGTCAGGAGAGCCGGTACAAAATTTGTCGACATATTAAGAAGTAGATTCGGATAACAGTAGGTCCTCCAGACATCGTCTTAAGACCTAATTACCTCTTTATCCACATTTCGCCGATTTCAATGCCACAGAATTTGAAAAATTGGATTGGGTCCCAGAATTTCGATTTAAAAATGACTTCTGTACAGAGGGCTTGCGAAGAACAATTGTCATTTATTGACCAGAAGGAATGGTCAGACTTTTGCAGACATGTGAAGGAAATTGAGGATCGTTAATGGCATCGGGAATTGCCGTAGAAGATGAAAAAACATGTCATCGGACTTGGCGTCGATACTGATGGCAGTGATAACAGTGATACTGATGACAGTGATAACAGTGATACTGATGACAGTGATAACAGTGATACTGATGGCAGTGATAACAGTGATACTGATGACAGTGATAACAGTGATACTGATGACAGTGATAACAGTGATACTGATGGCAGTGATAACAGTGATACTGATGACAGTGATAACAGTGATACTGATGACAGTGATAACAGTGATACTGATGACAGTGATAACAGTGATACTGATGACAGTGATAACAGTGATACTGATGGCAGTGATAACAGTGATACTGATGGCAGTGATAACAGTGATACTGATGACAGTGATAACAGTGATACTGATGGCAGTGATAACAGTGATACTGATGGCAGTGATAACAGTGATACTGATGGCAGTGATAACAGTGATACTGATGGCAGTGATAACAGTGATACTGATGGCAGTGATAACAGTGATACTGATGGCAGTGATAACAGTGATACTGATGGCAGTGATAACAGTGATACTGATGGCAGTGATAACAGTGATACTGATGACAGTGATAACAGTGATACTGATGGCAGTGATAACAGTGATACTGATGACAGTGATAACAGTGATACTGATGACAGTGATAACAGTGATACTGATGGCAGTGATAACAGTGATACTGATGGCAGTGATAACAGTGATACTGATGACAGTGATAACAGTGATACTGATGGCAGTGATAACAGTGATACTGATGACAGTGATAACAGTGATACTGATGACAGTGATAACAGTGATATTCAAGACGAGTAGCAGATTCAAGAGACTTACGCGTAGCAAATAGCAGATAAACTACCCCTGAGCAATCAAATTACTAAGTCTTGCTTGTTTCATTTATTAGTACCCCGTTTTGAATTTACATAACGTTATTTCATTCCCTCGCGGACAGCACAAACGTATTATCCATTAAATATTCACATACACAGAACCTAGGCTAGGACAGAAATGAACCTTGTTATCGTTAAACACACAAACGATTCGGGTGTTGTATTGGGTTATGTATGGAAATCGTACAGCGCAAAATAGCAAATAGATCCCGTTTCAATAGAGCGAGAGTAGATTGACACGCTCCACAGCACTCTATCCCTTTACATACCATTGGCCCCTTAATGGTAACATAGATTGTGCCGCTATTCAGATTTACGGGTTCAAATGACAGGTCAGCATTATTCTTAAGTTCTTAAGTCCCTCAGTTGTCACGATATGGAGGTCACTGTGCCATCAGCCGTTTGTTATAGTGTGAAAATAGAGCAATATTACACGACAGTTTCTTAAACAACTTATCCATAATTCGACTGTTATATCGGAGTTATTTAACCATTCACCGTCCTCATTTGAACCCAAACGGAATGTACTTCCTCAACCATGTAGGAAAAAAATTAAAATTTCAGTGATAGGAACCTTTTTTATATTCCCCCACTGTACACAGAAAACACAACAACGGCAAAGCAATTCGTACTTCCTCCGCAACAAAATTTCAAAGCCCACCTTTGTTTGGAATAGGCGAACACGACAACTCGGAGTGGCACGACAACAGTGTTCGATCAAGCCGAACACATAACGTTTAAAGTTAACTGGTGTTGAGTATCTGTGAGCTACAGGGTGCTGGACAGGGTACACGCGTTTTTTATGTAGGATTGTGATTCACACTGGATTGTTTGTTGGGTGTATAAATTATTAGATGTAAGGAAACACAAAATGAAGAACAAAAACCAGAGGACAATGCGTAAGCTGTTCGGTAGCCAACAACGCGCTCTTTCCACAGATAATTATCAGACTGCATTTGACTGAAAATGTCAGATTGCTGTTTAACAGACTGAAATGGACTTCTAATCCGGAACTACCCTTAGACTGGCTTAATGCTACTGTGGCCTTCAGTTTAGGATCAGTAAGAATCTGGCAAATGATTTTACGCTCAACGGAATAAGTTTCTACGTAAGACCAATGCTATTATAATAGCTCGAGCTTAGCTGATCTGATTCCACTGATAAATTTTATGACGTAGTCAGTTGCCGTGCACTCCGAGTGACATCTCCATTAATAAACTCATATTCCGAGATGGGGCTTTGTTTATTGTTCATAGTAACAGAAACTGAATAGTAGTATTAGACACTTGAATCGACGCCAGCAGATTGAAATGCTGTCAGGCGATATCAATTTATGTAAGTTTGTCTGCCACATTTTATGTCCTGGACCATAACTGTAACAGGACTAGTCTGTAATGGTATCGAGGTATATAAATGAGCTGAAATGTTGCGTTAACAAACACCCAATATCCCAAATTCATAATTTTCATTTGTATATAAGATTACTTGTCCCGTTGGCAGATCTTGTGAACATGCAGTCAATGGCCAGTGGATCATTTAAGCGGATCAAGAGTTATGTGATCTGAAAGCTACACTTGTAGCTTGGTTGTGGGACACCGGAGTGGCCTGTAAGACTAAAGCTTTTTTCAAATTCCAACAATCAGTCAATCTGTACAATAACTGGATTAATTAACCAGGCAATGTACACAATACCAGGGAATTCCAGCCAGTATACATAAGGACTGAGTGAATCATGAAATGTCCATATTGACTGATTATTTCGGTCATAATAGACACATACATACATATACATACACACACACACACACACACACACACACACACACACACACACACACACACACACATACATACATACATACATACATACATACATACATACATCTTGGAAGACTTCAAACAATATTGTTACCTTTGTCACATTAAGTTTATTTGTTGCATATATGTTATCTTGGTAAAACCATCTCAAATCCACACTACTTTAGCGAAAGTGACGGGGTGGCCTAATCCACGCATCATTGGGACAATGCTTAAGCTGCATTGGGACAATGCCATGCCAATGTATGCTTAACTGATGGAGTAATCTCCAAGACCAACTCCGGCGTCTTAAAGATGGCATACGTCGTGAACCAGTTCAGCCTGCAACTGGTGCCCGTCAGGAACCCTTCAGAATGCTTAAGTGGCAGTAGACACAAAACTGCTAATGGATGTTAACCTCTTTCATCTTCCTGATGGAAACTTTGCTGACATAGAGCCAACTGGCCCCAAAATTTCGGACCCTCACTCTTTTCTCTTCCTCAGTTGCAGATCTTTCCGAAAGTCATGTATATGTATTGTTTCATTCTGTTTCTGATAAAGTATCTGCCATTTAGGAAAAAAGGCCAAATGAACCTTTGAAAAACTCCACACAGCTTACACAGGAGAAAAACCAAATACAAGAAAAACCAAAACAGAAACTAGAAAATACATTTCCTGGATAGAGTTGTGACGGAAGCTAAGATCATCAGGGAATCCTATGTCTAAACGACAAAAAGGGCAATTTGGAGAAAAATAAAATTGCCAAAGAAATTGCATAAGACAACCAAAGAAAAGATACTTCCCCAAGATGTCAATTCCCTTATGACAAAAATTAAAGCTTTGAACTAAAAGAAGGTAGAAACGGGAAAAGAAAAATAAATTCATCAAACAAAACTGTTTAGAAATAATGAAAAACACTTACAGGCAAATGAAAAGATAGGGTGATTGTGAGAATGATAAACGACCTCCCATTGATGCCAGTGAAAGGTTCTGGAAACAATTGTGATCTATACCAAGCGACTGTGACCTGGAGGCACCGTCGGTCAGTGATTATGACCTTGCAATGAGTGAGAAAGTAACTAGGTCGTTTCTCTGATACATCTCACCAGATTGCCTGAAAAATGTTATCAATAAGTCCAAATCTAATACAGCTGCAGGCCGTGATGGCACGGAGGACATCGAGCTCCTTGCCAGCACAGGACCTCTTGTCATTGCGAGGATTGAAGTTGTTTTATTTTTCAAATATAGAAAAATGATACGACCAACAACTTGAAACGCTTCACAGTGCAATTAAAACTTTATCTAAACATAATCATGGGTGATTGACTTGTCTATCACCACTCATAACACATACCAGTTCTTTATTGTTATTTCTACAAGCCAACTGAAACCGATTTTGACTATCAACTAAACGATGTTGACACAAATGGCAGATGATGGCAAGCACCGACTAATGAGAGGATTTGCTTGACCACACACCCTTCATGCGGCTTTATCTTCTGAAATTTGAGGTTGATTTTGTTGATGGCGATATACTGCTGGACGGTACAACAATGAAAGTAAACCAGGTGAAGTCCTTTACCAATTCTAAGTCAGAGTCGGTCCTTTGTGGAGAAGCTGTCTGAGAAGCCACTGCATCATGTGTACATGCAGTGTGTTGAACAGAACAGCAATACAACCTTCGCCTTGATGAAGTCGGATGGTTTCAAATGTGAAAGTGAGGGCATCGTTTTTGCTGCTCAAGACCAGTCACTCGCAATCGCCAAAATGTGATTCTTCATTAAAATGTCGACGGTGTAATGAATTTATAGAGACTGTCTAACACCTTGTCAATGGATGCCCTTCCTTGGCACAAACAGCATATCTTAAAAGACATGATGACATGGCTCGCTGCTTTTACTATCGTCTTCGGCATGCCCGTGGCTTTGACTCCTGGGTCCATTCATGGTAGGACCCTGGATATGTCCAGGGCGTCATGGAAAATGATGATTTCAAATTTCTCAGGAATAGGCCAATTCCAGCCAACAAACCTGATCTAACAAACCTGATCATTGTCCTTTTTGATAAAGCCAAAAAGCCATAAAGGACGAAAATACACGACAAATTCAACTAGCAACCTAGCTACCTAGGTGGAAAGATACAGAGATGCTTAATAGGGGGAATTTCACATTACATAGCGAGAGGCTGCGAGTGCGGGATAACGTTCACCCCAGAGGTGTTTTGGTTTGATTTTCGAGTGTGAGGACGTATTTAAGTTAATACAATGGGTGTTATGTCGTGGAAATCAGGCAGGATGTGTGGGGACATGTATAATTGAGAGGTACGTGTGCCTAGTTTTAAATGTCACTGAATTCTTAGGGTACATTTCAGCTTGAAATCGGAACGAGTCGATGTCTGCACGACAATCCAATATGGCAGCTGCTGCTCCTTTACTCTATTAATATATATGACATGAGTGTATATCTCTGGTCTATGTTTAACCTACAGTGCGATATCGGGTTCCTGTGTATGAGCCTTACCGGCCTGACTGTGCCAGGATCACCCGAACCCTCTCTGCTGCATATCCATCTTAATCTGTAGAATAATTATAATAATAATGTGGGTATCTATATAGCACTACAGTAAAGTTTTCAAAATATTCCGTACTGTTAAAAGGTAATGTTTACACATTAGCTAATGTATGGCAAAACAAATTTGTAACTTTGAAGAGATTATTGACATGAGTTAAATAAATGAAAATGAATCAGTAAAAAATGGCGAATTCTTAACAAATTTCACGCCAAAACCCATATCTATGCTATATATGTATATGACCTGCAAGGTTTCAAGTTTAAGTGAGTCTAAACATTGGATGGAAAGTTTATATAGTGTCTAGCGTGTATAACAATAACAATATTGTGAGCTTAAATCAGCAATTTTAGACATTCATTAAATGTCCACTGTATATACAGTAAAGTGACTTTTTGGCCATATGGAAATTATATCATCAGCTTTCATCATAATTAGCCATAAGTGTGTCAAGTGTAAGACATTTGGGCGCAGTTAAAATTATCTGCGATGACGTTAACCCATTCTGCTACGTGAAGGATATAAATATATCAGACCCAGCATGTGTCGTGTCATTGTGTAATACCAGTCCTATGACTTGGTCATGCGCTCAAAATAACAGCCGTTATGTGGTGACAAAAGTATTACATTATCAACGCGTGTGTAATAATCATAATCAACAACCCAGATAGCACAGTTAGAAATCTTTGTGTCTGCTAAAGTTGCTCTGAGCCTAGTAATGGAAAGACAAGTGTTGTTTTTTCTATTCTTGAAAGGGGACCTTTTCAATGTTAGTTTTACTTTTCTTTATCGAACAAAACTTATATATCGCAATAAATTAAATGACAAGTAAATTGTAGCGTCTTAATGTTGTTTAGGACGAAAATACACGACAAATTCAACTAGCAACCTAGCTACATAGGTGGAAAGATACAGAGATGCTTAATAGGGGGAATTTCACATTACATAGTGATTGTTTAATAGGGGGAATTTCACATTACATAGTGATTACAGCTGATGATGCAAACTATTGGAAAGTGGAGCTTACTTTTTGTGAAGCATTTCTGAAAATAAACAATTTCTAAAATATTACTATATCAAAATATATATACAGTGGAATTTGTCAAAACCGGCATCTGCCCAATCCGGCAAGTTGTCAACACCAGCATAAGGTCTCAGTCCTACCCGTTGCTTGTACATTTGTCATCAGCTCTACAAACCAGCACGCTGTCTAAGCAGGACTATTTCTTCAGTCCTGGTTTAGACAGCTTCCACTGTAGATCAATATGTAAATGTTCTCATTAATACTGAAATATAGTTTCAATGCTAAAACATATCCTGCGGTAAAGACTTCATTTGTCATTTGAGCACTGATGTTGTCTGAGACAAACCTACACTGCATAAATATTGATTAAAGCTGGAAACAAAAATCTGTTGTCGAATTCGTCACAGGGAATCATTAAATACCAGAGAATAATTTCTTTCGAGTTTCCTCTAAACAGAATCCTCAAGTATGTAATCAACCTAGGTGATTAGACACATACACAGATATTGCGGGAGCAAGTAATGCCCCTAGTTTAGAGTTTTGTAACTGATGGTGGGACCTTAACTTCCGTTATAATCAAACTTACAGTGTCCGTCTCAACAGTGAAGGTGACATCTTAACTACATAAAACCCACCTCTTGCTTACCACCACCTAAAATAGACTGAAACCTGTAAACGATGGTGTTTTCTGAACTTCATTTTCAACAAACTTCGGCCTCACCAGTGAAGTTGAGATCTTAACTGCATAGAGCTCTGTTTAAATGGGACAGATATTACAGGCTGATATTCCGATACAGGTGTGCTGAAAGGCACCACCGGCCGCGGGTTGTGATTATATATTCACTCATTCTGATATTAAATTTTGACACATCTGACCAGAGTAAAGTTTGATGACTTTCTACATGAAAGTTATGGTCTCTCGTAACGTTTGATTACACATTGCAGTAAACATCATAGCAACTAACCTTACCTCAAACCACTGACTCTGCAGTTTGCAGTGCTTGTAGACCGGCGATATTGGGTTGGCGATAAATATAGACCTCCACCCAGCGTCCTCTACCAAGTCGGTATTGCGCAGTGAGTTATGTTACAAGGAAGGTATTCACGACAACAACAACGACGTGTAAAGACTCATTTACAGGTAGGACCTAATACCATAATACCATTCCACCACCCCCCTCGTATGTATAGACCAATTATGATGATTTGTATAATAAGTTTGGATACCCGAATAAAACGAAACGATTATATTGTTGTTGTCAGTTTTCGCTATTTTGTACGAGGGGTAAAACTTGTTTTTAAAACAGACCGTTGTGCATGATGCAAATGAAATTTAACTACACACGCTACTTGATTACCTGGATCGTCTACCAGCAAGTGCCAACCCCCGTATCCGTAGCTGTAAAAACATCAAGTCTCCATACCCTGGGTTTGATCACAGAATCGTTGTTAGAACCTTGAAACACAACACATTTTGTAGGCCATTTATTTCTTAGAAACCTAGCTTTCCTCGGGAATATGACTCAGCTAGGTTAGCGAGACCCCCTGGCCACTTACATGTAATGCATCCTGCTGATAATACTTCTGTAGCACACTTGAATGTAGCACTCCCTGTGCAGCGGTGCACAATGATTATCGTGATCTACTTTGCAGTGATATTATATACGTTATAGAATTTCCTTCTAAGAAGTTAAACATTGCTTTGCAGTATCGTCGTGTTTGTCTTGTAAGGTATTAAATCTTAAATGGCACACATTGGCGAAGAAGCCTTTGTTTGGGCAAAATGTCGTTCCATTCTCACTGTACGTGTGACTAACTTTTAGAAAATCCATACTTAAGACAGCAGTGGAGACTTGTAGTTTCCAGTTTGTTTCATGTCACCTTTCACTCTCATTTATTTGGGATCCGTAATATTATTGTTCCCTCTGTTGACAAACAAGGACTTAATTGTATGGTATTCTTTTAGGTCTATAGGGGATTTGGTTGGGTTTGGAACAGAGAGATACACCACAGACTTTACAAATATTACCGTAAGAGGCATTTTAGAAGTTGTAAAGATGACTGTAAACCTTTGACTTCTACATTTCAATGAATGTGGCTTTGCCACAGGTACTAACATCGTTACTAATTTGGGTTTCTGTCAAATATATTGTTCCGTGGCTGACAGATTACATTTCTAGGCCGCTACCAAATGAAGCTGTAAATGTGATTCTATGAACGATTTAAATACATGTCAACAGGGGCACCCCAAGGTTCTGCTCTGAGTCTGTTTCTATTCTTTTTATACATAAACGACTTTACGGATAATGTTGACAGTTCACCTCGTTTATATGCTGATGGCACTTACATGGTGTCACTTCTGTTGCAACTAACCACTGTCAAAATACTTCAATCACTATGTATATATGGACAACACACTGACAGTATATTTCTTGTGTAAAATTCTATTTCTTTACAAATAAATATATAAATTCGATAGATCAACGTTATGCTATTTTAAACTCATTTTCATACGAACTTTTGTAGTCTGAGATAACAGTGTATATATGAGATAGTGTGAGAGACACTCTGAAGCAGAGTAAACCAACAAAATTATGTATTGTACATACATTTGACAATCTTACGCGAATGGCCTTTTACCACCAAAAGCAGCTAACTTTAGTCACCGTAAACAGAGGAAGAGAATCAATACTCTTGAATCTTTTTTACCAGCACTCTTTCATAACCATATATATGCTATAACCTCTCAGAGGTATGTAATATTTCTTTTACACATGGTCTTTCATGTTACGTTATGCTAATTTATATCTGTTCTAACATTTCCACCCATCAAGACGAATTGTTAACATCCTTCGTGACAGCAATAGTGTAGGTAATGATACAAGTAATAATAATATCTCCGTAGTAATACGGAACTGTGTCTCCCCGCCGTGTATTTCGATGCTTAGTATTCACTTAGCTGCGGTGGTGTAACCTAATGGTAACGCTGAATACCCGGGGTAGATTCCCCACATGGATACAGTGTGTGAAGTTCACCGCCGAGAAATTGCTGAAATATTGCGAAAAGCGGAGTAAAACCATACTGTTTCTCTCCCAGTATTGACACATTTTGTCCTCTGTTTGAATACAAAATTGCGAAATGGACGTTTTATGGTTGACTGCTGATGTCCTATCCATTTCATCTTTTATCCTATTAAAATATGCCTGAATACAAAACTGGCTGTGTGTGTATAACTTTCAAAATGTTTAGATCAAGATTACAAATGTCGGCCATTTTGTACTTTCTTGTTTATCTAACCTACAGGTGTTAAGTTCCAGTTGGTATCATCTAGACTTGTAAAGGACTTTGAAATGCATGCAAATGTAACGAGCACATGAGACATGTAAAATGTGTGCGCAACATTCTCTCCTTATTCTCCCCTGCCTCTACCCAATATCCTGCCCCATCCCCTGCCGAATCCCTAAACGTCAACGGTCAGGGCACGTTTCAAAAACTCTCGTAAGCATAAGATATCGTAACTTTTCTCGTAGCATTTGTTCTTCTTCCGTTGCAGTAAATGAGGTACGAATGCTCCTAGAAAAGTTACGAGATCTTTGACTGACGACAGTTTTGTGAAACGTCGCCCTAGGACATAACCCTAAACCTCTTAAACCAAAACAACATAGTTTACATGTCAATGTACACGTATATAAAGTCAAGACGTCTATATGGTTTGATGGTTGAAGACAAGACAATGTTATCTCTTTTCTCCAGACAAAATGAGTTGGAAACGACAGTGTCGGGTTTTACAAACAACATTTTCCTTTGCTGTGTACATTTCTCTCCTGATACACCACGGTAAGACACAGAATAGATAGTTCTGAAAGTGCTTATATTAACTCTCATGTATCTTTTGCTATGTGGTACCACCTTGTATGGTACTCAACCATTATTTCTACACTTCGAATTTCTCTTCCTTAAACATATGCCAATTATAGTCGCTACAAAGACAATAATATATCCCACAGGTCATGAGTACGGCGAATATTATTTCACTTATTTTTCATGTGTAAAACTATTATCAACACACACACACACACACAGAGAGAGAGAGAGAGAGAGAGAGAGAGAGACATGTATATATATATATAGAGAGAGAGAGAATGAGATAGATAGATAGATAGATAGATAGATAGATAGATTCTTTCACAAACTGTTACATTTACCAGTATCAGGTACACTATTTATAATATAACACAATTCAGAGGGAAACGTCCAATTGCACCGATCTCATCATATTGTGATTTAGCTGACCTGCCTTGTGTTGAAGAGGTGTGGGGTAGCTCAGTGGTTAAAGCGGTCGTCGGTCACGTCGTGGCCCGGGTTCGATTCCCCACATGGGTACATTGTGTGAATGCCACCCCCCACCCCCCAACCCCTCCTCCCCAACCCCCAATTAACTCACCCGATCGTATGTTGAAGGTGACACCAAGTGCGTGTCTGAAGCTCGCCGAGTCGTGAAGGCTGGCTGTAACAACTACTGTCCCGAAAACCAATGTCCTGAGGAATGCACTGACTGCATCAGCGGCTTCTACGGACCTGACTGTAGACGGAGCTGCCGGGGACATTGCTTCAATGGACGGTGTGACCTACTGACCAATGGTCGAGCCGTCAACTGTACGGATGGGTGTGAACTGGGGTGGAGGGGGTTAACATGTAACACGAAATGTAAGCGTCCGTGTCTGAAGTGTGACAGATACACGGGGAACTGTGTGGGGCAGTGCAGGGATGGTTTTTGTGGACCTGGATGCTTACAGAGATGTCTATATTCACTGTCAGCGTGTGACAAAAGTTGTGCAAGGCCTCTGAAAATGACCCAGACACTGGAGCCGGCACACCACAGAAGCCACAAAAGCAAGTTTGATATCAAGGACTTAAACAATACACACCACGTTCACAAAGAAGGTATTTATGTATGTATGTATGTATGTATGTATGTATGTGTGCGTGCGTGCGTGCGTGCGTGCGTACGTGCGTGCGTGCGTGCGTGTGGCATTTGGCATGGCATGGTATATATGGTACTACGGATATGTGTGTGTGTGTGGGGGGGGGGGGGGGGGATGTGTATGTGAATGATTATTAGTTTAATCTCACATAACTAAACATGTTGGATAATTCGCACTCCTTTGTTCTTCGTTGATTACATGCGAAGTGTATATTGTAGTTTCATATGAACTTACCTTGATGAAACAAAAGTGATATTTGTGTACCAGCCGTTTTCTGTTGTAGAACATCCTCAACAATCTGCAGCTGAGGTAACCCCGGATTATGGCACTCGGCAAATCACCCCATATTTTCACGCAGGCGCCGGCATTGCTGTA
The DNA here is from genome assembly GCF_037392515.1 of Haliotis asinina. Taxonomy (NCBI): domain Eukaryota; kingdom Metazoa; phylum Mollusca; class Gastropoda; order Lepetellida; family Haliotidae; genus Haliotis; species Haliotis asinina. The sequence goes on from NC_090286.1 coordinate 52,380,135, forward strand.
TTAGCTGCAGTAACAGCTGTCATTGTCGTCTCCGTCATCAGGTAGTTCTTTACCCGAAATTAACGATTTGCAGTGAAATGACTTGGTTCGTCACGTTTAACAAAGCACATAATAAGTAGGAATAAACCTAAACAAATATTCTGGACCACTCTGATAGTCGGGACCAGACAACCCAGTGATTAACAGCATTGTCATGCCAGGAAACACTCGTTTAGAGTTATATGAAATCAACCAATACATTTTCGTGAGTTTGTGTTTGTTACAGAAGCCAGGGATGCCACTTGTGCAGCTTGTAAATGAAATGGTATCTGTTGTAGACTGAGAAGTCAAAAGAAGATAGATTCGGTTGGGAAACCACATACGTGCGAGGAGTCTCATCGGTTCCTTGCTGTGAAATCCAACATTATTTCTGTGAGTGTCGAAGGATTTCGCATTGAGTATATATGCGCGCGCGTGGGGGGACGGGGGCAGGGGGGGTGCGTGCCTGCGCGCATGTGTGTGTAGTATGTGAACTATCGTAGTCCAAATGTGTATGCGCTATATTTCTCCTAGCGTAACCTTTAATGATACAGTTATACGAACTTAAGTCAAATAATGAGATTACGTACATGATCTACTCCATGTAGGCAATGATTATATGTCAGGAAACATTCTATCGGTTAAACATTTACCTTACAGTAGTAAGTGTTCTCGAGCTGAAACATCTGTGTTGGTTAATTTCGGCCGGGGTTGTTAGAATAGTGGATAATTATTTTTAAATTCATCATTTATTTGTTCATCAATGGAGTGGAATGATCCTAGCTGTTGATGTCAGGAGACTGGGCAGAGTAGTCTCCCTTAGATTATTACCAGTGGCCCTATTCATTTTAATTTCTAAATAGTATCCGCTGAGCTGTTCAGGGTGGTGTAACGTTATTGTTTATTGAAGACACATGTATAATTTTATTTGTATATGCATGTATTATGTTTGTCTGTGAAATATTTTACTAATCCAGTTCCTGTAAAGTAGATCAACACTAGCCGCGTGAGTTTACTTTCTTTGAAGACATTACTGAAAAGTGTAGATTCAGGGAAGCTTAACAGTCGTGTTAAGTTGGCCTTTGGTCTAAAGTATATGATGATTTCACATATTGTTTAAATAGTAAGTAATGAATAATATTCATCATGGTAGCAAAGTTGGGATTACTGATTCAAAACTATTAATCATTAACATCTTTAATCGATATTTAAATACTAAAGTATATAATGTTTTCATATGTTCCAGCATAGTACAGTGTTTCCAGCATGTACAGTATCCACTGTACGGTATTAATTGCGTGATATAATGTCTGTTTGGATATGCGGTGAAGGCGACAGTAGATGGCGAATTTGTGTCCAAAGGCTACTCTTTGGGTTCACAAACTACTTACAGTAGATACTTGTGTTCTTCTGTGTGGTAAAATGGTCAACGAAGATGACTATATCGTGTTTTTAACAATTTTAGTCATTGGCGTAAAAGGCAGTACCTGTACCTACTGTCATGTCGGGACATTTGTTCCTACTGGTATTGCGTGATATGACAATTGGTTTCATTTACATGCAGCTATTTCTAACAGGTTTCATTCTGTATTGCAGGTCATTCCACCATCGAGATCCCACCGAGAAGGTAGTGGCCCTGAAACTTGTACGACAGAAATGGGTGTTCTTGTCCAGAATAACCATTATACCGTTGCATAATACAGTGAACAAACGTGGTTTTACGCCTCTTTCAGCAATGTTGAAATACGGTTGCATAATACAGTGAACAAACGTGGTTTTACGCCTCTTTCAGCAATGTTGAAGCACATATGACTTCAGGGAGCACCTGTAAACGGCTTCATATAATTAAGACACCACCTGTACACCCCTTGTGTGTATTTTCACTTTCGTCCAAATTCACTTTCGTCCAGAGTTGTCTCCCTTACACTGGGCATCACCACCATTTATGGTTGTACATCAAAGAATTTTTCTTTCTCTCTGTAACGCTTCAGATGTTTTCGCTTTTGATGTTGACGGGGGAATCTAAATGCATTGAGCCATACTATCCCAGCATTTTCCCCAGTAGTGTGCAACCACCACTCATTTTGTACACAAGAACTTTTCATTATACAATAAACACCATTAGATAATATTAACGTCATGTTTCATTGTTCTTCAGTTTGCAGCGAATGGAACACGTTCCGATACGTTGATGTAAGGCACAGATGGTTGTAAGTAAGCTATTCGATTTAGTTATTTCAAAAGGATATAAAAGCTATTTTTTTCCTAATTCCTATATTGTTGCAACTGGACGTACGCCAACGTTCTGTTTCTCAACACCTGCGGGGAAGCTGTTCAAGCACTGTACAACAATCGTTACAACTACAGCTACAGTCACAGCTACAGCTACAGCTACAGTCACAGCCACAGCCACAGCCACAGCTACAACCACAGCCACAGTTACAACCACAGCCACAGCCACAGCCACAGCTACATCTACAACCACAGCCACAGCCACAGCTACAGCCACAGCCACAGTTACAACCACAGCCACAGCCACAGCTACAGCTACATCTACAACCACAGCCACAGCCACAGCCACAGCCACAGCCACAGCCACAGCTACATCTACAACCACAGCCACAGCTACAGCCACAGCCACAGCTACAGCTACAACCACAGCCACAGCCACAGCCACAGCCACAGCCACAGCCACAGCCACAGCTACAGCTACATCTACAACCACAGCCACAGCCACAGCCACAGCTACAACCACGGCTACTGCAGTCAATACTTTCTTCGTCACCACTCGACACGCTGTGTGAAAGCATATCCCAGGTATACCTTTACTCCATCAACCCATACAGATCCTTAGTGAATTTAGTGGTCTCAGTAATGTGGTTGATTGGCATATACGTTGTCCGGACGACATGGGTCGCAGCTCACAACATCACTCACTGGGTCCAGGTTTGCCAATTAATGTTGGCCCCCATTCCCTACGCTATCAACAGAGAAGCCAAACACAAGATGGCACCAGTAGCCATACGTGCGGCACACCCCACATGCCATAGGGATTTTCCTTTTTCGACTTAGGAATCAAGTTTAATAATAAAACATGACATTTTTATCACACTGGGTGTACTTTAAGGGTGAACGGCCTATCTGAAATGTGATTGCGGACTCTTGTAAACTGGCACCAAAAACGCCATTCATAACCCTTTTTTGGGTGACAATAGACACATGGAACATACAGAGTAAGATGGCAACGACGACGACAAGGACAATGCTTGTATGCTTTTTAAAACACGTATTATCACAATTTATCATCGCTGATTTCACTAACAGTAAGCTGTCATATATTGCCTAACAAATGTGAACCAGCTCGTCTAAACGCCTTGAGGTTACCTTGAATGTGTCTATCATACAACATGTTGAAACTACAAAGTATATCTTACAGCAGCTCACACGTATGGCTGTATATATCATACAATACGTTTATATTACAGAGTAATAGTAATAGTAATTGCAATGGTGGTGATAGCAGTAGTAGAAGTAGTAGTAGTTGCAATGGTGGTGATTGTAGTAGTAGTTGTAGTAGTAGTAGAAGTAGTAGTAGTTGCAATGGTGGTGATTGTAGTAGTAGTTGTAGTAGTAGTAGAAGTAGTAGTAGTTGCAATGGTGGTGATTGCAGTAGTAGTAGAAGTAGTAGTAGTTGCAATGGTGGTGATTGTAGTAGTAGTAGTAGTTGTTGTAGTTGCAATGGTGGTGATTGTAGTAGTAGAAGTAGTTCTGGTTGCAATGGTGGTGATTGTAGTAGTAGTAGTAGTTGTTGTAGTTGCAATGGTGGTGATTGTAGTAGTAGAAGTAGTAGTAGTTGCAATGGTGGTGATAGTAGTAGTAGCAGTAGTTGTAGTTGCAATGGTGGTGATTGTAGTAGTAGTAGTAGTTGTTGTAGTTGCAATGGTGGTGATTGTAGTAGTAGTTGTAGTAGTAGTAGAAGTAGTTGTAGTTGCAATGGTGGTTATTGTAGTAGTAGAAGTAGTAGTAGTTGCAATGGTGGTGATAGTAGTAGTAGCAGTAGTTGTAGTTGCAATGGTGGTGATTGTAGTAGTAGTAGTAGTTGTTGTAGTTGCAATGGTGGTGATTGTAGTAGTAGTTGTAGTAGTAGTAGAAGTAGTAGTAGTTGCAATGGTGGTGATTGTAGTAGTAGTAGTAGTTGTTGTAGTTGCAATGGTGGTGATTGTAGTAGTAGTTGTAGTAGTAGTAGAAGTAGTAGTAGTTGCAATGGTGGTGATTGTAGTAGTAGTAGTAGTTGTTGTAGTTGCAATGGTGGTGATTGTAGTAGTAGTTGTAGTAGTAGTAGAAGTAGTAGTAGTTGCAATGGTGGTGATTGTAGTAGTAGTAGTAGTAGTTGTTGTAGTTGCAATGGTGGTGATTGTAGTAGTAGAAGTAGTAGTAGTTGCAATGGTGGTGATTGTAGTAGTAGTTGTAGTAGTAGTAGTAGAAGTAGTTGTAGTTGCAATGGTGGTGATTGTAGTAGTAGTAGTTGTTGTTGTAGTTGCAATGGTGGTGATTGTAGTAGTAGAAGTAGTAGTAGTTGCAATGGTGGTGATTGTAGTAGTAGTTGTAGTAGTAGTAGTAGTTGTTGTAGTTGCAATGGTGGTGATAGTAGTAGAAGTAGTAGTAGTTGCAATGGTGGTGATTGTAGTAGTAGAAGTAGTAGTAGTTGCAATGGTGGTGATAGTAGTAGAAGTAGTAGTAGTTGCAATGGTGGTGATTGTAGTAGTAGAAGTAGTAGTAGTTGCAATGGTGGTGATAGTAGTAGTAGCAGTAGTTGTAGTTGCAATGGTGGTGATAGTAGTAGAAGTAGTAGTAGTTGCAATGGTGGTGATTGTAGTAGTAGTTGTAGTAGTAGTAGAAGTAGTTGTAGTTGCAATGGTGGTGATAGTAGTAGAAGTAGTAGTAGTTGCAATGGTGGTGATTGTAGTAGTAGAAGTAGTAGTAGTTGCAATGGTGGTGATAGTAGTAGTAGCAGTAGTTGTAGTTGCAATGGTGGTGATAGTAGTAGAAGTAGTAGTAGTTGCAATGGTGGTGATTGTAGTAGTAGTTGTAGTAGTAGTAGAAGTAGTTGTAGTTGCAATGGTGGTGATAGTAGTAGAAGTAGTAGTAGTTGCAATGGTGGTGATTGTAGTAGTAGAAGTAGTAGTAGTTGCAATGGTGGTGATTGTAGTAGTAGTTGTAGTAGTAGTAGTAGTTGTTGTAGTTGCAATGGTGGTGATAGTAGTAGAAGTAGTAGTAGTTGCAATGGTGGTGATTGTAGTAGTAGAAGTAGTAGTAGTTGCAATGGTGGTGATAGCAGTAGTAGAAGTAGTAGTAGTTGCAATGGTGGTGATTGTAGTAGTAGAAGTAGTAGTAGTGGCAATGGTGGTGATTGTAGTACTAGTAGAAGGAGTAGTAGCAGTAGTAGTAGTTGCAATGGTGGTGATTGTAGTAGAAGTAGCAGTAGCAGTAGTAGTAGAAGTAGTAGTAGTTGCAATGGTGGTGATTGTAGTACTAGTAGAAGGAGTAGTAGCAGTAGTAGTAGTTGCAATGGTGGTGATTGTAGTAGAAGTAGTAGTAGCAGTAGTAGTAGTTGCAATGGTGGTGATTGTAGTAGTAGTAGAAGTAGTAGTAGCAGTAGTAGTAGTGGCAATGGTGGTGATAGCAGTAGTAGAAGTAGTAGTAGTTGCAATGGTGGTGATTGTAGTACTAATAGAAGTAGTAGTAGCAGTAGTAGTAGCAGCAGTAGTAGTTGCAATGGTGGTAATTGTAGCAGTAGTAGCAGTAGTAGTAGCAGCAGTAGTAGTTGCAATGGTGGTAATTGTAGCAGTAGTAGAAGTAGTAGTAGCAGTAGTAGTAGTTGCAATGGTGGTGATTGTAGTAGTAGAAGTAGTTGTAGCAGTAGTAGTAGTTGCAATGGTGGTAATTGTAGCAGTAGTAGCAGTAGTAGTAGCAGTAGTAGTAGTTGCAATGGTGGTAATTGTAGTAGTAGTAGCAGTAGTAGTAGCAGTAGTAGTAGTTGCAATGGTGGTAATTGTAGTAGTAGTAGAAGTAGTAGTAGCAGTAGTAGTAGTAGTTGCAATGGTGGTGATTGTAGCAGTAGTAGCAGTAGTAGTAGCAGTAGTAGTAGTTGCAATGGTGGTAATTGTAGTAGTAGTAGAAGTAGTAGTAGCAGTAGTAGTAGTTGCAATGGTGGTGATTGTAGTAGTAGAAGTAGTTGTAGCAGTAGTAGTAGTTGCAATGGTGGTAATTGTAGCAGTAGTAGAAGTAGTAGTAGCAGTCGTAGTAGTTGCAATGGTGGTGGTGCTGGTAGTAGTTGTAGTAGCAGAAGTAACAGCAGCAACAGTAAATACAACAAGAGAGATGTCATTGGGCTATTCAGTAAATCAAGCTGTCATGTTGTGCTACAGTCCGATGGGTGACTACAGTTATGGTCTGGTATTTTTGAGTCTGGGACAAATTTCAACTTGACGAGTGTGGGGAGGTGGGGGGTGAGGGGTGGGGTGGGGTGGCTGATGAGGGGTTAGACGGGGGGAGGAGGTGATACCGTGATACCGCTGTTTTGTCAGCTCCATGGACACCGACATGGCAGCCACAAGCCAGTACGGTATTTCACAAGGGGTGTGAATATTGTAAAGCAAACAGCCTCGGCTCGTCCGCTCAAGCACTGGAGTGTGTGTGTTGACATTCACACCAAGCGTATGTCTTTCAGTGAGAACTGCACAATACAGGGCAGACATTTTTGAGTGAGTTTGTGGAATTTGCAGAAAGTTGAGACCAGTACACAGGTGTGACCCGGGAGATCATGACTGTACAAGGTCGCGCTGACCTCGCTAGTGAAGACGTCCATGTTTGTGTCAACGGATGGGTCCCGTTTTCGAGTCATCTCTTCAATACCTACATAGCCCGGCTGTGGGTTACCTATGTAGTGAGGTTGCGTCATTGCAGGCTGTAATCAGAGATCGTACCGTTTGGTCGCACGTTTCTGTCCAATTATATCTCTCGGCCAAGTATGTTCACTACGGAAATGAAAGTTCCGTCTTAGGATTGTTTTGGAGTAGCTCCTTCTCGGAGCAGTTGCATCACCATATTTAAACGTTTTAAGTACCCTGTGCATTTTCTTTATATTCAATGTCTCATAGGCTCATACGACCGGATTTTCTACACCATTCCTCGCGTTCCTCACATTTCTTTGAAATAAAAACGTAGTACGTTAAGAAAATAATTTTCTTTTCTTTCCCTTTTTTCTTTTTCTTTTCTTTTCTTTTTTTCGTCCCGTGTTCTTAGTAAGGTCAATGCGTTCCCACTCTACGACCAAACAATAGATACCGTCATAATCTGCACGTGTGCGTTTCACAGGTGTTATATATTTGAAACAGAACAATGAGTAAATTATTAAAATTATTGTTCTATTGTACAATGCTACTGTACTTTGAAAATATATCATTTTAGTAATAATTTCATTATGTTTCATATGCGTAACATTTCTCACGTTTGTTTAACATTTGTCAGTTGTCTTGATCATACCTCGTTCAAACCATCCTTTCTGCAACGAAAACTGATGCAATGTTAAAAGGGTGAGTACTCACAAGCCTCTTTAAAATAACAACAGTTCTCGTGTTACCTGGACTGGAACTGTATGAGTAACTATATAGCCCTTATGATGTCAAGGCATCGAGTCCCTAGGATTCGTTTGTGTACTGAGCAAACATCACTTGACACGCACCTGTATACTGTAGTCGTTAGATAGATGACATATGGAAGGCATGACGTGGCAGTAGAAACTCGTCCAAGCTGGAGAATGTTGACGTCACAGCTGAATGTTTCTAACACCGACGTCCGGTGTCATTTTGATATTTTGCCATTTGGGTATTTTTCGAAAGGAATAATAAAGAAAAAGGATTGGTATTGAAGACGTTTGACGTTGAGAAGTGATGGTAACAATATATAGATGAACAACTTACTTTATTACAATAGGAGACGTTTCCATCCGGTCAGGTGATGACATTCTGATAACGACGTTAAGATCTATACCGGAACGTTGTCTTATTGTAATAAGTAAGTGGGTCATGTGTATAACCTCCCTTTGTACACTAAGTTTGGTAGCCTTGTGGTTAATGCGTTCGCTCGCCACACTGAAGTCCCGGGTTCGATTCCAAATTCATCTGAAAAAAGTTAGATTTCAAGTAATCTTTCGTTCTTGGACGCGAAATGCATCTGTTTTTAATCTCTTCATGTAAAATCTGTGTGACACGTGTGCTCGTTATTGACCTCGAAACATTTAATTATACATGTTTAAGGCAGTTTTATTACCACTGTATTAAAATATTAAACCGGCAAGACAACTCCTGAGTTAATGTGTGTTAACAAGCTAACGTTACCAGTACCCCCAACACCACGTTTGCATAACAAGTCCAATTCATTTCTCATACATGTAACCATGTATTGCATAAACTGTTTCCATGTATAACATAAAACTGCCTTGGTCGATCTAATGAAGTGTAAATATACATTACAATACTAGCTGACACCATGTTACCTGTCTTGTGTTTAAACGACCTTTCCTGTCCGGCCATTAGTCAACATAGTCGGGTAACCAAACATGTCTGTAGGTCCAAGATTTGTTAAGACGGCAGTCCGGTGAATGACATTCTTATTGGCGTCCATCAGTTGGACATTGTTGATTGTTACTTGACCGACTGACCAGAAACAGGTGTCAGTGTATTCAGCCTTAAGTGCATGGGATTTACCTGGGATTTCGTTAATCCGTCTTGATTAACAAGAGGAGCTCGAGGGCAAATATGTCTTTATGTAGAACGCATGAATTGTTCAGAGGTTGTGTTACGCCACAAATTAATCAGTCTGTATTATACACTTGCACAGATTCCATGTACCGTAAAATACAAAATAGAGGTGACGTCGTGTCAGCTATAAGTAGTAAAATTAAAACAACAGAAATTGAAGAAATGGTAAAGGTAGCAAAGAAAGATTGGCGGGAAGTAAAACAACATTTGAATTATTCCAGTGTTCTTTTCCTTTAAGACTATTGCTGTTCCAGTAGACCCATAGAAGTGAATCACTGAAGATCAGAATACAATGGAATCCTACCCAACCAGGTTACAGTGAATCAAATAATCAAGTCACTCTTTCTTTGTTGAATAAAAATGTGTAATGTTCTGAAATGAATTGTATACGTTTTATTTCCACGTAGAGAGACATGTATTCGAATATTGAGTATGATATAAACAACATATCATATTATTTGTAAATTCGACTCTATAGTTGAAGATATCCTTACTCTGTTTTGATCTCAGGTGATCTTAGGCACCGCAATTTGCTATAAGTTGCAACCAATTGTCGTGGGTTCCAATCCAATGTCCGTTCTGATGCTGTTTCTTAGTTCGTCTCAATACACTCGGGTTTCTACTAGATGGAATATATCTGAGACCTGCATCGTACGCCACATTAACCTGAACACTGATTGAAACCAAATTCACTCACTGGCTGCATGTGCTTCATGGCTAGTGATAACCGATCATTGACTTGATACTGACGTCTTCGTCACATGAACTCCTCTACAGACAGCGTGTCGGATGTTGGCCATATTAGAACATATTCAATACAGGATCTCCTCTGCAGACAGCGTGTCGAATGTTAACCATATTAGAACATATTCAATACAGGATCTCCTCTGCAGACAGCGTGTCAAATGTTGACCATATTAGAACATATTCAATACAGGATCTCCTCTACAGACAGCGTGTCAAATGTTGACCATATTAGAACATATTCAATACAGGATCTCCTCTACAGACAGCGTGTCAAATGTTGACCATATTAGAACATATTCAATACAGGATCTCCTCTGCAGACAGCGTGTCGGATGTTGACCATATTAGAACATATTCAATACAGGATCTCCTCTGCAGACAGCGTGTCGAATGTTAACCATATTAGAACATATTCAATACAGGATCCCCTTTGCAGACAGCGTGTCGGATGTTGAACATACTAGAACATCTTAAATACAGGATCTCCTCTACAGACAACGTGTCGAATATTTGACATATTAGAACATATTCAATGCAAGATCTCATCTACATATAGTGTGTTGAATGTTGAACACTTTACAACATATTCAATACAGGACCTCGTGTGCAGACGATGTGTCGAATGTTGAACATATTAGAACATATCCAATGCAGTATCTCCTCTTCAGACAGAGTAGAATGTCGAACGTCTGACCGTCTGTCGGATGTTGACAATATGAATGTTGAGTATAATGTAACTACTTAATGGCAGACTACTCTAGACTATGCGACATTACGTACATGACTGGACATTACATACTCTGCGATAGAGACCCTGAAACAAACACACCCAATACGACACCAAAACAATCAGACACTACTTGTAGATTACCACAGTTTCAGGAAAATCTGGGCTCTATTTATTGTATCATGGAATTAGGAACAGTTTCTCTCTGTAAACTAATCTATTTACAGTGACTACATGTTAGTCTCGCCATTCTATTGCTTTAACTTGACGATATACATAGCGGAAGCACACTGATATTTCTGCAAGCTTAATTACATTCTTGCAACGACACATTTCCTATGTGCTATAGGATTCTGACCAGACATACTAAATTGCTTCACCTTTATAGCACTAATATTGCCCAGCTTTCTTGAAGTTCTCGCTTACACCTCCTTAGACGGTGATGTCCGATGTTTTCGATGCAGATAACATCATCCCATCACTTTTCTCAGATCCCCGATTGTTTGATAGCTATCAGCCCGACGCCACCTTTCTTTGAAGACTTTTAAAGTAGTACTTAATGGATCTGTTTCAGTATCCGCAATAGCTGAAATCGATACCGTCTTTATCTAGTGTACCCCTGCCGAGACACCTATGTGATAAACAACACTAGTCATCATGTCATGTAACAAAAGAAAGAAGTACGTATAGATAGGTGATGTCTCCAGGTGCATGCGCGGTAAGTATACACATTAAATATTTGTGGTCACTTTGTTGTGTACATAAGATCTACCTGTGTACAGATACACGTTATATTTGTAACACAAATGAATACTCGCGCGCGTCAAGATTATCATCCTGGGCCTAGATTTTGAAAGCACTCTTAGCGCTAATATAGTCTTAAGTTAATGTTAATGTATCGCACTTAAGACTATCTAATCTTAGCTAAGCCAGCTCTGGGCAATGACTAAGACTGCATGGAACTTAAATTCCCAACGAGTATACGACCTAAGCTAAAAGGGTAACCGGTCAGATTATCATCTCATTCTACCGGGTACCCATGTACATATGTATGGCTGAAGCCAATGCGGAAATGACTGATGATACGGGAGGAATGTCGTTCTTGAAACATCCCCCTCTCTAACCACCTCCCACACGGGACTACACTCTCGTTATGTGCCATGTTCATTGTTGGCATTTCACGCCTAACTGTCAAAATCAAATTTCCGTGTTTGCGTGTTGATTAAACTAATTTGAAGAGACAGCACATAACGCAAGTTTTGTCATAATTTCCGCGCCCTGTGTAAATGTTCTTCGACAGTATTTTATCCGTATACAATCTCGGTATTTCTGTATCTTACTAGGAAATTTGAAGACACCAGAATTATTTTCCAAATTTACGCCGGACATATTCGGAAGTATTGAAGGCTACGTCATGTCAGTGAGGTGACAAATTCCTGCCTCCCAGTTGCAAATCTAGAATAATTCTGTAATCGCTCAACATCTCCCTTTTGTAAAGTGGATTGTTGGGACAGGCAAATAACGGCATATTACAACAGCCCCGTGCTGGATCAACACCTTAACAGGTACGCCTTGACCGTAGTCAACACAAAATGTGCACCCTACTTCGTGATGTTGAATGAATGACCGTTACAAGAATGCCACAATGAGCCACAGAAACTTGTGATCAATAGAGTGAACAACTGTCCAAGCTGACGCTCTGCTATGAAGCAAAGGGTCAAGCTGTAATGTGGCGTGCCTGAGTATTATTCACTTGCAGTAACTTGAGGTCTGGATGTTCACCAGAGAGAAACAGTTCGGTTCTAAATCAGATTTAGAGCTATTATAATTTCGTAATATCCTTCTGATTTCCAACGCAGTATGTTTATCATTAAGAGAGTGAGTGAGTTTAGTTTAACTCCGAATTCGGCAATATTCCATCTATATGGCGGCTGTCTGCAAAGAACTGAGTCTGGGCCAGACAATCCAGTGATCAACTGCGTGAGCATCGATCTGCGCAACTGGGAGCCGATGACATGTGTCAACCAAGTCTGCGAGGTCGATCACCCAATCCCGTAAATCACCGCTTACGACAAGCAAAGTCGTCTGTTATGGCAAGCATGGGTTGCTGAAGGTCTGTTCTACCCCGGACCTTCACGGATCTTTATCGTTAAGTATCTTCTAGGACGAGTAATATGTTTCAAAACATTTCATGTTGTTGATGGTGATACATTTAAGTTTTTCATCCATTCAGTGATTCGACCGTCTAAAGTGCGATGAGCGAAGGTTCAAACTGCCCATCGTTTTCATTAAAGGAAGGCAACCTAATTACTGTGCACACGGTCTCCTTGTTAGATGACGTGACCTTCTAACGGAATCGGTTTATCGGGTCTAGAACATGCATGTCATCGTACCGGATCCGGTGATCTGTGGATATTATGTCAGTCACTGGATTGTCTGGTCCGTCGTGTAGCTCCCAATATTGCTGAGTGCAATTTTAAACAACAACAAAGACAAATACACTGAATGGTTTTCGGTCTTTCAAAAAATAAGTGCAGACAGCGTGTTCAGTTGATTGTTGTGTTTCCAATATTTTTAGGTGATTCTACGGTAATTTGCCTGCATTCTCCCTCTTGTTGTCACCACGCAACACACAAACAGGTAATGTTTACAGGCGAATTTACCCATACAGAACCGCCCCTTGCTAGATATTCTGTCGACTCGCTAGTATTTGCATTTCAAACAATTTTTTAAAGAAACAACACTCAGCAACATTTGTTTACCTTAGAACCCCTCGTTTCCATGACAACCTAGCAGGTGTGCAGATACGGCTAACTTTTCTTTAACCTTGCCAAAATAAACGCCAGGGAACATTCACTTGTTGTTTGTTATTGGGCAGGTTCGAAACATGGGTCATCTGATGGTATAGAAAACTCTTAAACTTTAATTTGGTCTCAGAGTTCGATTATACTTGGAGACACGAGGTATTCTACCGACTTAAGTATACTGAGATAACCTTAAAGGTATACATAAAGTATACTGTCAAATCGTGGTTTATTTAAGTCATAAACCAGTAAATGATATTTCTTATAGCTGCTACCTCACAGATAGAAGGGCATAAACATAAATGCTATAATTCATTAATTGTGTATTATATAGGTTGTTGCAATCAAATTCTTTCATGAACATGCTTAGAATTCTTATTGGTAGAGTCGTTCAAACAACAGTATCAAGTTAGTCTTGGGATGATCTGTTGGACTGGTATTTTAGAAGTTGATGAGCAATAATAAAGTACAATTCTTTATGAATACCAGCTTCTTTGTTTTTATATATTCGACGTTTTAGCCTGGATTCTTTACCGGTGTTACCGTAAAAGCTGTTATCCGTAATGAATTGTACTTTATTAGTCATGTTTCATGACTTTGGTTTAAAATCGAAATGTTTGCTAATTGAAATGCAAGCAATAAAAGTATTTTAGAATTTTAAAGTTCAAATATGTACAGCCTCGGTACACAATAAACTAGCATTCATGTATGTGCGATAACTTGAGCGACCCTCTAAGTACAAGCTGACTATACATCAGCCCAGTGGTCATATACCCCCTTGTAGAACTTTGATCCAACAAAACAATTTCCGTAGTATAAGAAATTGCCGATGAAAGCACAATCGATTTACACAACTTTGACTGTATTTTGTGGATGTGTACATGGATTTTTCCATAATGAATTTGTTACAAAAATGGAGGAATGAATTATTTCGTATATCCGGATATCATGCGGTAACCACAAAACAGCCAACTCATTCACATTCTTCTGTAACGTTAGCAAATACCCCCAGTAGTGTTTTACGTGTATGCCGATATTTAGTAGATCACAATGATGGTGTCGTGAGAACACATAAAACCGCAGAGCATGCAACAGTATTAGTGAAAAGCTTTCAAGTGTAGTTACACGATGTCATTTAGAAAGTGGTCAAATGCAACATATGTCATTTACTAAGAAAGTGAAATCCCAAATATGACATATGCTGCTGTCAAGTGTAGATCAGTGAAGAGCCGGGTTAGACTAGGTCTCCATCAACTAGACTTGGTCTCCATCAACTCATGAATGTGGCCAGAGGTGAATGCATGTCATGTATCTAAATTGCATACATCGATGCCCATGACGTCCAGCTCTGGATTGTCTGGTCTGTATTGGAGTATATACATGCCTAGTAAATTAATGTTATTCATTAATAAGTAACGTTATTCATGTAATATATAATATAGCGCTTATTTCCAACGTAGTATTGGCACAGAAGCGCTAAATTGTTACCCCGTACAACCCTAACTGCCTGTGTTTCCCTTGAAGGTTAATAGTCACATGACGAATCCTACCGGGTACCCATTTCCTGCTGGGTGAACAGAAGCAATTTTGAACGCACTCACTTGAATAAGGCGAGACCACCCTAATGGTGGCTAAAACTGAACCTGTAAAGACACAGATGGTGATTCACTGCGGCCGGGTATCATGGGGTATATACGTACACATACCAATGGGTATATCACAACAAGTCAGGGTTTTCTGACAAACATTATTACCAGGAGCATCCTCTCTTTTGCAGGACATTTTATGTAGACCCCGATGTGGGGTTAGTAATGGTTTTGATTGTAACGACGTATAAACTACTGAGGATATACAGTTCCTTCCACAAACAGGCGGGGTAGTCTAGTGGTTAATGCGTTCGTTTGTCACGATGAAGGCCCGGGTTCAAATTCCCACAATGTGTGGATATTGCTGGAATATTGCTAAATTCCATTCCACATACAGGTCACCCATGGTGTTTGTCTCATGGCGAGAAATGAATTATCAATACTCAGTATGTCGCTATTAACACCGAACTCCTGCATATTCACTCTGTTACAAGCTGACCACTTTGTTTTGTTTATGTCGAGTCTATTCGAGAGGTTTGGAATTAAAACAAAAACATGTTGATTAATAGTTCCTATATTTGTTTCTACATAAGACGTAAAGTTATTTCTGGCTGCCCATATGGGTGAAATTTGTGCACAATTGTACGATAATATTATACAAATATTCTTTTGCAAATCACTAACGATTCAAAGCCATGCCTACATTGCATGAGAACTACATGTATACACTCGAAATATTTGCAAAACGCTGCGATAAATTCAAATAATGAGATATTTGATCTAAGTTGTCATTTAATTGTAAATTACAAAGCAGCAGGTCTATAGTTGATATAATATTTTCCACCTTGTCCTTCTCCTTACTAACCTTTCTGTGAAAACCTAAAATATATTACACTTTCATACATTTGGAAATTTATATATTAATGTACAATAACATATACTGACTGCATGTCCTCCACCAGGACAGGTTTTGGACAGTGTCATTCTTACCTCACACATCATTAAGTTCACAGACTGAATAATCTGCGTAGGAAGCTCTCATTGCAGCTGTTGAATCCACATGAGAAAAACGATCATACAACAGTCAAGCATATCGTTATAAATGTGTTACTATGATGAACCTTCCTTCGTCCCCAAATACTCACTGTATCCTGTGATCTGTTCTTTAAAGCTGAAGTATATGGCGCTGAACCATCAATAAAAATATTATGAGTTACCATGGCGACCAAGAATGCTCGCGATTGAAACCTGAGAAACCAATGTGCTTTTAAAAGTACATGAGAAATTAGCTAGTCGGTAGAAACAAAGGTCTTAATGTAAGCAATCTGCCTTAACCGTATGAAATCATTCTCGACCAAGGAAAGAATTTACAGAGTAACAATGGTTCGTGTTGTGACATGTTTCGATATTTACTTGTCAAATGAACCACATACATCAACAATTAAATCTTCTTAACAAAATTGATCAACCGCATTATGGCCAGTGAGCCATAGCGTGTGAACTAAATCCAATGTGAGATCAATGGTGGTTTGGTCATAATGTTGCATTTCTATATGTAACTTATACAGGTTAGTGATCGTACATTGCATTATTGTTGTATTGACAAATCAACCATCAACAGTCGATTATAATGTTAGGCGCTTGATAATTAACATTGAAATTCCTTTTTCTATTTTTATGTGTGTAAGGAAAATGAGCTTTATGAACGGTGAGTATTTCTCTCGTGAAAAAGGCAGGTTTTGTTTGTTCTTCTTTATGCTAGATATCAATTATTCTTCATATTGACAAACGACATATTGTAAAAGATGCTAACGGTTTAGTTAGGGGTTGTCGCAAGATATATTTGGTGTCAGAGTAACATCTATACGAGTTATTTTTATACGAGTGAGTTTCTAAACCAACCTGTGACAAAAGATAACATTTAGTTCTACAACATTCGTTATCCGGAACCAGCGACCGTATTCCTCAAATCGCCAAATAATGTCCATATTACCTCATCAGGAACACTGATGTCGGTCCACAAGCGATTAATAATGGCAAACCTAGCTTTGAAAATATGAAATCGGGTGAACGTTGTCAAAAAGGGATTTACTTACTTTACTATAGCCTTCTTGCATTATTCATTCGTTGGAAAATACAAATATACTTAAACAACGTCACGTTTGTTGTTATTTTCTGCTCAACGAAGCATATCTCGTTATTCAGAAAACTATAATGCAGGTACGTTATTGATATAGCGAGAACGGGGTGACCCTACCCACCTTCTGTATTGTTAGCTGACATTTATCGTTGTTAGAACCACTCACACCTCTCCCAATGAATTCAAAGCACGTCTATGGCAAATGCTCTCAAACGCTTTGTTGAAATGTTTCAGCGACCATACGCTTAAAAAGTGCTCCATGTTATTCGGTTACGCGTTCCTTGGACAGCACGGATTTAAAGTAGACTTGAAAACCATACCTAGGTCCTTAACGCCCCCGTGACGAGGGTGGGTCATTTGGACTGTATTACAATGACGTGGGGTGCGATTGCTCTTAAGTGTTATACATCAGAATCACATTTAAGTGACTCATATGAACTGAGCGTGAGAAAAGAAACATTAAGATGGCACAAGTACAACTGGTGTGTTTATGCTGTTGCGTGTTTGTATGTTAAAAAATAATATATAGATGACAAATGTAAACATGTTTTGTCTATACGTTAACTCTGGGCACTGATTCAACGTTCACGTGATGAAAGAGCAAAAAACATAGCTCTGAAACGTCATATAAGGAACAGAGAGAAGTAGCTGTCATTTTCCATAACAATACGTGTATAAGACAATAAAGCGATATTCCAGAATACATATATTAAAGATGTTCCTTTTATATTCTTTAGCATGCGTTTCGCAAACACCTGGTTTCATCGCTGATTTTCTATGATCAGCCACATGAGTTTCACCATTGAACTGAATCTGTTTCATCCTATAACCAACACCAGTCATTCCGTGTTGTCGTGTATATTAAGACGCTTTCAGTGTGGTTAAACCGGCTAGTGCAAGGACCGGGCTGACAGACCTACATATGATGAATGAGAATCTGGTATTTGAAATTCAAATAAAGGATTCGAGCAAACTTAACGTACACGCTAGCTGATAACAGTGATTTCAATCTCTTTAAATATAATAGGTAAGCTGTTACATACTGTTGTTTCTAAATCAGCTGTGTTTTATTAACAAAATATACTGTTGACAATAGATTTTTGTAAATACAAAACATACTCACATGTTTGACATATTTCTTTATCTCAATTTTTCGTTGCATAAATATGACTCTAACGAAAAACAAAAATGCCATAACATTGTCAAAACACAAGCCATGAACCGTCAATCCAATGCCGGGTGGGTATAACACATGCCACAAAAACATATTGTTATCCAAGCAACAACGTTCAAATTGCTTGTCAGCTTTAAGACAGGTCTAGTTCGATTTGACAGTCCTACCCGACAATCGAGTGACTGTACAGGGACCTTCAAATGAATATATAAATAATCAGGTGAGCTACAGCTCTTCGTATCGGACGCAGACAACACTGGCCATGATATGACCCTTGGAAGACGAAATCACACACAAGCATTCGTCATTTTACACATATCACAGATATAAGGCTCACATCCGCCTATTGCAGTATTCGGTCCACCGTTGGTTGTATCTAGGGACATCTTCTAGGTCCGTGTCTATCCATACAGTTTATAAAACAATCACGCACATATTGCAAGGGTGCTCTTAAGTATTCACAGATGTCTCTCGAACCATCACAGGTGTTTGTGTATATCCATATTGTGGTACTGTGGCTGTAAAGCAGCAAAGGTGACGATACATGCGTTTTCATAACAGTGGATACAGTCTTGTCATGTTACTGCTCAACTGATGTCTTGCTTTAAAACATATACCCATAACTTATGAATCTCACAGTGTTTTTATATTCAAATTCATGAGAAGCTAAGATTGATTTGCCAGGAAAAATGTGTGTCATTAATTATGAGTATTAAGAACACAATATTGTTTTGTGCCATTTCAGTCAGATGATAATTTATCTGATTGGTTGAAAGTTATTTCTTTCTAAAATTATATAGACAAACAAAACATATCCTGAAATACACCCTTAACTCCCTCACTGATAATATATGAATTGGATCCCTTGTATGTTATATACCACTGTTTATCTGGTTCACGATCACAGATACAACGTTTGCATACGTTTTCTCATATTCTTAGTATGTCCTTGCTCTCCAGATGAACCTCTAGTTCGAGAACTGATGTCTGAATCACGGAAGTCCCGTCCAAGGCTTTTCCTGTGACCACCACTGCTACTGCTGTTGGAGTCCTTTGAATCTTTGGATGGTGATTTCTTCATTTTGGATTGTTTCTTGCTCTTCTCGGCACTACTGCCACTTCTTGCTGCTTGGGAGACACCTGCAGATGAAGCTGAATGAATGGCGGATATAGAGTTAGATCTAGCATATTGTCTTGGGGGTAAGGGAGGGGGAGAACCCTTCTTCTGATCCACTTCGACTCCCTCCACAGCGGCAGATATAGACCTTCTAGGCAAAGGAGGAGGAGCGGACGGGGTGGACGAACTGTCTGAACCTCCATTTGTAAGCTGGCCATATATAGGTCCTCCGCTAGCAGCAACGTCTGGGTCGTTGTCAAGATGAAGTTTGGCTGGATCTGTTGGCTTGTATTTCTCATGGTGGGTGAACGGTTTGCCAGCCTCTAGAGCCATAAGCCTTGCACGGAACTGGTCAATAGGTTCATAAGCCGGTTCCTCCCAGTAGCTTTCCTCGTCTGAATCATAAGTAAACTTGGATTTCGGTGCTGGACCACCATCCCTGACAAACTGATAAAGATCGTCAATTTCGTCCATTAACATATCCTCTTTGCTCTTTGATCTCCTCAAACTTGACCTAGTTTCGTTATTGTCAAATCGCTGAGGAACGGAAAAAACATTTGAACTGGAACGGTTTTTGTTCTTTACTACTGAATCCGGAAGTGACACGATCAGGTGGATAGTGTTGTTGTAGTTGGACACCATGCGGTTACATTTTGTCAACAAAGTCCTAAATGCTTCAGTATCCTTGATATCCGATTGATTTTTGGCCTTGGATATCATTAGGTTTATGTCAGTAGGCACCGGTAACATACGTACATGTGTCTTTTCCAAAGGACAAACGAATGCTGTTTCGTCTGTATACACCCAATCCAGACGTATTAACCCGGTGAATCGTGAGGAATCAACCTTTGGTTTCACCCCCTGAATAAGTTTCACAGTCAACGGCAGACGAAATCTCCGTATGATATCGCGAATTGTAAACACGCCAGTGAACTCGTCCGGCCCAGCTATCGCTGTGAATATTCCCTTTTGATCGAAACTGAGGTATAAACTCTCACCTTTTGAGTCCGTGCATTTGAGCAGCTTCACACGTTTATTATGAGCTGGTGACGGGAGCGATACCTCCCCACACAACGTCAGCTGTTCTCCAGCAGGCACAATACGGGTTTTATCAAACGTATGTTTCCCTTCCGAGCTTGCCAAATATGCTTTCACGTTCTCTCGTACTAAACACTTCTCTGGAAACGTCTTGGCCAGTTCTGGTACACTGGTATATGGTTTAGCAGATTTCCCGTCCTCGGAAAGAAGTTCAAACCATCCTTGGTACGACACAGGGATAGCCAAACGCTGGTCTAGAGTTTGTAGCCTGGTACAAGGAAAACCTCTTCTCTGGGTAGTATCTATCCGACGTACACAATGAGCTAGCACCTTCACCCCCATTTTGATTGAGTGAATGAAAACCTCCTGATGTTGACGCTGTAGCGAGAATTTGGACGATCCTATATTCATGTAGGAACCTTTCACAACCTTGGCGTATGTGGGGAAGGTTTTCTTAGACGAAAACTCCTTCAAAGTCACTGAATCCGTCTCCCATTCTGGGGACACGGTTGAAGGTGTGTCACTGGTGGCAGCCATGTTGTCTACATGTCCTAACCGCGACTGTCCACGAGATCGGTGTGAAGCAATGCGTATCATTGAAGCGCTAGCGACTTACTATGCTATTTAGGTCCTACCATGAGCCGACCGGTCGGACAGGTTTCCAAATAAGGCGGCCTCAGCGTTGACAAATATCGTCTGCTCTCAGCGACTGTCGGCTGCCTTGTGAGAGAATGAGCAGACGACAAAATCAATGTGACGTAGCACGCACGGGGAGACTGTTAAAACTCCCAATCGCTGCTCTTTAATATCACGACTTCTAACAGGCTGGTATTTGTTTTAGGAGTGCCATTTTATAGGCATTGTAGAAAAGTGTCCATGAGCGATCCAGTGTTTCAAATTGGACTGTAAAATGCATATTAATTAGCACGGCCGCGATCGGCATATCACCATTAACCTGAGGAGCCTTGCCCAGGGTGAATGAATGCCCCTAGCCGCAAGACAAGAGATTAAGCCTATTTCAACAAGGCTATAGTTGTTAGTGACCATTGTATTTAATTATATGACCTTGACAGCAGGTTAATCGTTTATGTTATGCCGAGTTACCAATAGCAACACTTAATCAAAAGGATATCTTTAATCAACTAAATTCTACACACTTGCAAATTTGTTTCAGGTGAATGGGAAACCAAATTCTTAGGTCCGAAACAGAAAGAGTCTTAGCAAAATGCTTTTATATTGTAGGATTATCACATTATTTATTTTGTTGTTCTTGTTCTTGTTCTTGTTCTTGTGTGATTTTGAACGTGATTATGTTGAATATGGATCTTTCTTCGAGGCAGATATATATCCACAGTCGCCATAAAGCAGTTTAGCCTATCAAGTCACGAGACCGACTGACATGCTTCTGACGAGGGTTATCATAACTACTAGTACTTATATTAATACAACGCCACCTGACTTGGCCTCAAGGTGACGGTTTTGTTTGCTTTAACTCTACCTCCATAATGCTTTAAAGCATGTTAAAGATTGTTTATGTAGTATTAAAGGGAGAGACTTAAACACATATAAAGTAAGATCATATCTGCGTTTGTGTGAATGTACGCAAGTGATTACAGGAGGGAGGCATGTATATAAGATACGTCAATAATTATATAAATTTGTACCACGAAACTTCAGATTTCCTTGTATACACTACTGTATTGTGGCAATTCATTCGGCAACTATATTAACTAACCCTACTACCGGAATATTAAGTTGGACTATTCATATAGAAGGGGTACAGTTTGGGATGATGTGTTTTGTTGCTAGATACGCAAGGGACGTCTGGAAGCAATCAATATTGACGGGAAATGTGCTTCAGCTAGTCGTGTGTTGTAAATAGAGAGACAAACCCTTGTCACATCCATCAGAAATCTGTACTAAAAGCCGAATATATTGTACAGCTGTGACTATATCATGAGTATATATCTGCTTCAGCAGTGTTACTGTTTTGTGATGTTATTTGTAATTGAGACTGTATGCGTTTAGATGACTCAACATCGGGGAAGATATCCGTGTTTGCAGATCGTTTTCTTTACGTTTAAAGTCTGAAACTTCAATTTCTTGTAGACATATTTATTTCCTGTATATACGAGAGATTGCCTTTTTTCACAAAGGCACACGTCGTAGCGTTGTGTAGCACACATCAAATGAATGTTAAATCCAGATTTTGTCATCTCTGGCTAAGTATCGCACTAACGTCACACTTAAGCGGAGATATTACTCGTTTTGCTAGTCAGAAAGTATAACGAGCGTATGTGTGTTTTATATAGAAATTTATTTCGTATGCATGCAACTATGACATGTCTCTTTCAAATCTTACTCCTTAATCTCACTGTTATGAACACCCACAATACAGTATGGTCTAGTGGATTCTGCGTTTGCTCGCACCGCCTATGTCTAGTTCTGTTCCCTGAACGTTGGCATTTTCTGTCTGTCTATGTCTTAAAGTATGGGCAGCCATTTTGAAGCAACATGGATTCCGTTCTCCAGTGTGTACGTACTTGACCCACGGCATTCTGGAGGAATCCTCCAGAACATCCCCTACAACTCTAAATATCAGACCAAACTGATACTTCGGAACCGATTGTATTATTAATGTGGTTTGAATTCCATCGAAGTAGCACAGGTTACGTGTTTAAACTTAACCATTTACCTAAATCACTAGGGATAATGATACGTGCTTTCAAAGTATACACCCATGTTTATAGCGGCTAAGAATGACATACTTGGAGAAGGGTTTGCTGTGGTTTAACGTTAATATCAGTCTAGTAGGGTCTATGAACATTTGTAAGTTTGTAGTAAAATCCATTTTCCAAGTTTCTACTTTCATTCACTGGCCGTTTACTAATGTCATTGTTCATCCATCGTCCCATATTTCAGGTCCCATATTTTCACAACTGTCACGCTGATTTTGTGATTTAACGTAATATTTGGGACTGACTCACGAGTTAGTATGTGAGATTTTCGTTTAGATGTATACAGTTAGTGTTTCTAGACTAACACTGTGCATACCTTAAGCTGAATGTCATCCTGAACTCACCTGGATATTTACTATGACGTGATTGTTATAGCTATACTATTGATTGGTCAAACTCGCCAAAACCCTGAAATACTGGACCATCGATCCATGTTATCTGAAACAGATGCTGAGTCAAAGAAAGCCTATATTTATTGCATAGAGCGACGTTTCGATGCAGATTTTCACATGATTTTTGAAAGAAGGCCAGGTGTTTGCTGTACATAAAAACACATACGACACTCACGTCCGAAGTGGATGGTAAAAATCACAGATGCGATTCTGAGGGATTTGTACTTTCATATGATCGTCTTTATGAAAAAAGCATGAAATTGTGATGAAACAAGTGCATGCACTATGGTCATGCATTTACCGTCAAGTATATATCAAATATGAAATGTCACTGCCAGGGAAAAAAATACTCAAGCATTCCGCCGGGAGTGAAAATAAAAAAGAATGGAAATTATTCGACTGGATCACTGATGATCTCAGTTCAGCACATTGATGTAGTTCGTTGAACATGTGTATAATAGCTTGTATAACCGTATTCAATACGTATTCGACAAATATGTATATTAGCATATATTACCGTTTGCATGAGCACCCGATGTTGTCCCTTATCTCCAGTGAAGTATTTGATAACAATCAGTCAATGTTTCTTTTTCGTCCTATTAGAATTGTGTTATTAACGTAGATAATAGAGACTGTACTCGGATTTAGGCATTTCATATCACAATTTATGAGATTTAGAGTGTTATGTTGGATAATTTGAAATTAGAATATATCTAGACTGCCACAAGTCTGTTAAATGATAAATTCTATGCTGCCCTTGGGTGGAAGTTACTGCTATACATGCATGGGCTTGGCGCTCAGTACAACCTTGGAGCAGGGTTAGAATTTGTCGTATTGGTCGAATTTGAACACAGACAAGAACGTGTGAAACAATCTTCATAATTAATTCGATCACACCCTACACAGTATAAGTACTGAAGTATTAATGTGACTGAATCGGACTATATTTATCAAAGTCCGTTGTATTCAATCATGTATTAATGTGATTGCAGTCTTCAATACTCAAGAGAATTTATGATCAGATCCTAATAACAATATTGAGTGAGATATAATTTTACCGAAAAGGCGGTCCAGGACTAAAGATGAATATTCACTTTATACGCCTCTCATGTTAGGAATTGTAATTCTCTGTCCACACGAATGAAAATATTGGGAAGTACGTGTCAAAAGGTAGAAAGCGACCCTCGACATTCTTCGATCATGACGCCTGCAGCCCAAAATACATCAACATAATGCCCGAAAAAATACATGACCATCAACGGTTAGAATTCGTTTTCCGCAACCACATGTTTGTTTTAAGAGGCAACTAACGGGATCAGGTGGCCAGGCTCTCAGACGTGTTGGACAGATGTCATCTTACCCAGTTGCGTAGACCGATGGTGTCCATCACTGGATTGTCTGGTCAAGACTAAATCACACAGAGACTGCCGGCATTAAACTGTTGTTGCTAAGCAACAAACTTATACTTGTACGTGTTTGAGTTAGGGTTGGAGTTTGGCATTTCATCAGAACTCATGAAACAACAAATATTAAACAACATCTCCTGACTAGATCCTGATACTAGATCGAAAGTGTTAATGGAATATGTATCCGTGTTTGTGTTAGTAAGTGTCATCAACATGGCGAATACATGAGGTGCATGTCTTTGCGCAGATGTGCCAGAACTGAAATCCTGTTCAACACGACTCCTTCAACACTCGATATGCTTAATGATATTTCCCTCTATTTGTTTGTTTATTGCACTCAGCAATATTCCGATTATATGACGGACATCTGTAAATAATCGTGTCTGAACCACACAATCCGGTGATCAACAGCATGCTCATCGATCTACTCAGTTGGGGTGCGATGACATGTCAACCGAGTCAGTGACCACCCAATCCCATTAGTCACATCGTTAGACAGTCATGGGTTGCTGAAGATCAATTTTAACCCGGATCTTCACGTATATTTCGTGCATCATGCTGATGCATTGTTGGGATGTCGAGGGTCGCGTTCTACTTTTTGACGCATATTTCCAAAACCGTTTGAAACTAAAGACGTTATACATTAAGGCTGGGTAGAGGGGTGAAAAGGTTGAACGTTTAAACTTTAACAGTTCAAACTAAAAGTGACATTTGATTGATGACGTGACAGCCATAACGAGCCAGGTCGCAATGACTTTTTGTCACGTGACAGACTGTTAGTCGTACTGTATGTCACGTGTCAGTGGATGTATTCGGAAACAATAAACTGCAGTCATGGAATACATTCCGGTGACATGAGTCGTGACAATAGTATATAGAATGTCAAATAGTTGTGCTTCTGTTTATGACACGAACCTTGGCATGTCTAACACCAAAACCCTTTCAGTAATAATTAAACAAACTCTGCTGATACCAGAATCCACTGTAAGTGATAAAAGAATACTTTAGTCTTTCCAATGGGAAGAAAGTTAATTTTGTAAACATGTGACACATTTTGAGCTGAAGAAGAAACTGAAGAGGGAGATGATGATGATGATGATGATGATGATGATGACGACGATGACGATGACGACGACGAAGAAGAAGAAGAAGATGAAGAAGAAGAAGAAGAAGATGAAGAAGAAGAAGAAGAAGAAATTCCCTACATTTTCTCGTATGTCTCTGTCACCAGTAGGAAATAATCAGAGTGTGTTGTGTAATCCTGCTGTGTTTCTGTTGTTTGTTTAGGCTGGTGCAGCGAGGTATTTCATCTTAACCGGGATCACATATATTTGCTGAAACCGTACGTGTGTGGTTGAAGATTTGAAAAATGTTATCACAATTAATTCGTTGCATATAATTAGCATCTCAATGTACCGCAATGACAAACTGTTCTTTAATCTTGCACAGGAAAAAGAGGTAATTTGGATCTTTTTTTGGCTCGTGGGATTCACTGAGTAATCTTTTCATCTGTTTCAAATTCTACCCCATACAGGTACAAAGGGACGGCTTGGCTTCGCGTGAATTTGAAAATATATTTAAGCCTCTGGTTTATTAACCTTTGGGCAAAAACATAAAAAAACATGTGAAGGCGGCAACATCAGAAAAAAAGAATTCTCACCGCAGTAAAACAAAAGGAAAAAAGATATTGTTTGTGAAATCGTAAAGGATCTTTATCATGTGTCACTAATGTATACCTATTGTTAATTAAAGGAGAGCTAGTGCTGATACATTTTTAAAACGATATGTTCTTTTTCTGACTTTAGTGCACATGGCACATGACATGGATATGTGCGCATTTCTCGCTTATTTGTTGAAATTTCGGTGAACAAAGAAAAATAGCAAAGTAGGAAATGTGTTTAAATCATATAGCCATGTCTAAACAGGTTTTTTTCATGTGATTTGATACGTAATGTACACTGTCAGATTGTACAAACACATGTGTAATGGTATGTGTAAAGGCTTCTGGTATTCCTGACCCAATAAACATCTCTCGCTGTACACGCCATGAGGTTCATATCTCAACTGTTTATTTCATCAATCAATCTGTTAAAAAAGCACGTAACATGTAGTATCAGCAAAAGATAGAACCAGTTTTACACGCAGATTACTTGTAAACCATGTGACCGTCTAGACCCTAGGGCGTGGCATCAGAACGTGGCCACGTTCCCAGTACGATGGAAGTCACGTCTTACATGGCCCGATATCCAGCCTCGAGCACTACCCTAAACAGTATACAATGGTCACTTTACTGGACATAGAAACGATAATGGACAGATTTAATTGAGATAAGCTGGCAGTTGCTTCAGGGGATTTGATATTGATTTCGTTTAAATGTTGGTGCTTGTTTTTCTTCAAAGAAACACCATGGGCAGATCCAGATACTGTGCAATTGTGCTATTTTCAATGAACATCACAAGGAAGTGTGTCTACAGAATTAATGATTGAATGTCAGTAAAAATCATTTTAGGCCTCTACATCTTCGGCTTCTTTCAAGTTTCTCTGTGGGAAGAATCCATCTGAGTTAAAGACCGATAAAGGAAACACTCCTAAATGTAAAACATATAACATCATATCATTGGTAGAGCCTGCTGTCTGGTTCAGTGTATCAGTTTGACAAGTGGTTCATCAGAAAATAGGATCCAGAACTAATCAGATACAATTTTTCACTTCTTAACAGACAGGTTTCCTTTTTTATATTCGGCCTTTTCTCAAATAAATGCATGTATTAATTAAACGTTCAAATACGTGATCTTACACAATAAGTTTCTTTGTTTATTTTAAGACAGAAATGAACAACAGATTCCGCAAAAAAGACATTAAATGCATTATTGTTTAATATTGAGCGATAGCAAATGAAGAAATGTGTCATTACCAAACACGAAATTAATCCCAAATTAAAACATATTTAAAATATTATGAGTATTCTCATGTTAAGCACGACAAACATGATAGTGGTTTTCCGCAGGCTTTAGAAATATTTCAGCAATATCACTGCGGGGGATGTCATACATTGTGGGCATGTGGGGAATCGACCCGGTCCTTCGGCGTGACAAGGGAAAGGTTTAACCAATAGGCTACCCCGCAGTATTACTCAACTTTCAAAACGAGCGCTTCTCGGTGAGGAAGGCCAAAAGGTGAAAAGATTAAGACAGGTTTAGCCCCTAGATGCTAAATCTCTTCCATTAGTGTGTCAGTGATGTTCTTGGATGGAACTGATAGTGGGTATCTCCGGTGTTGCCACTGATATTAACAATTCTCGTGAAAGGCAATTCGGATGTAAGCGTCTGTGTATAGGAACACCTGATGTCATCAATGTTTCATGACTCAATAACGCATGCTAATTATACAGTTGAACTCTTACAATCGGCTCTTTCTCACATATTTCTTATGAATATGGAAAAGATTTAGTTGGCTTTATTTTTGTTATTAGCCTCTACAAATTTATGTATGAAAGTTCAAATGTTTAAATGTTTGGAGACTGGATAGGGTTAAGTGCAAGTTCTTCTGTCAGTGCTGTGAATATTTGTCACAAGCATACTTATCTCATCTCAGGTCTACACGCCACACCGTGGCTTCCGTCGATGACGCAAAGGTATATTAAAACACCTGGCTTCTAATTTACATGCACTAAATGTAAGACAAGCTTAAGACCAAGCATCAACATCGATACTTCTAGCGACCGTAGATCGATAACGGTAACCGTAAGTATCGAATGACGTTGGGTATTAGCATACTAACAGGGTTAGTTTAAAGCATTGAAGCTTGAAGTGTTGATGTTACTTGTCAGTACGGTATATTACTGATGCCATCAGTTAAACGCCTCGATAGTGCCTGTTTTATGCTTTGATATTTCTTGTTAATCGTTGAACTGGTTATAAACAGTGATACCACCAGTTATATTAACTGACACCGCTTGACTGAGCTATTTATAAACATTCATACTGAGTGCTATATTTATTGATATAGCGTGTTATAAAGCTTGATAACATATCTTATTTTTCATTTATAGAGCCAGTTATAAACACTGAGATAAATTACTACTTGTTATATCCATTGATATGGCGAGTTGTTTACTTTAGATGATTGCAGCAGTAATCGCGCGACAGTTTCTTGTGCAATGCACCTCAAAAGTGAGGTGTTAGATGACGTTAATCGCCTGCATGGTGTATAGAAACATGAACACACAGTTCAGCTACAGTGTATGGAAAGAACTTAGTTTGTTCTTTTGTTTATGATGTTTATTCTGGGTGTTACAATGTTGGCTTGTGCAGGTTACAATCAGAAATGTCGTGACAGTTTGATCTGGGGCATTTACATGGGGACATTGGACAAGATGGGTCACCCAAGAGGTCAAACTGGACACAACTTGCATCAAGTAACACATTGTCCTCACAGTAAGCCTAGGAGACAAGTCTTACAATGTCATACATATCAATAAGACAGCCCTGGGTATGGGTAAATAAAATACCATATCCCCGCTGTGGGGAAGGCCTCCATGGTCATGACGATTGGGGGTCCTGCGAGCGGATCTAGGTCTATGGTTCGATCCTCAATAGTTCCAAAAGTTCACTTGGGACTGCGTAATCCAAAGCATGAGTCCACGTGTTACTTGGACAACACCAAAGTATGACTGGATACTCCGAAACCGGCTGTTCAGTAGAACAATACTTAGACAGACAATATAGTAATAAAGAATATCCTATGTTTTGACACAAGGGGATTGCAGAAATACGTCTTGCTTTGACATCGTACAATAAATATCACTGAACTGTGCCGTATACGGTTTGTCCCTGTGTAACGATTGCATCTCATCTTGGTTTCAGTGCGTATATATGTTCTCAGTGTCAAAGGAGCGTGGCCTTGTGGTTAAAGCGATCGAACACGCCGAATACCCGGGTTCGAATCCCCACATAGGTACAATGCT
This sequence comes from Haliotis asinina, assembly GCF_037392515.1. NCBI lineage: Eukaryota > Metazoa > Mollusca > Gastropoda > Lepetellida > Haliotidae > Haliotis > Haliotis asinina. The sequence continues at coordinate 52,409,810 of NC_090286.1, forward strand.
GGAAGTCCATTTCTGATCTACCCCGTCGTAATGTTGCTGGAATATTGCTAAAAACGGCGTAAAACAAATTAACACGTTTTCTCTTAATGTCATGACATACTTTCACACAGTAAAGTGGACATTGTTTGTTGCGGATAACCAATACAAAAAAGTCATTGTTTCGGAAAATTTTAAAAATTCCCGTCACAACAGAAATCCGCGGAACGCCTAATGCATGGTGCACTGATAAATCAGCTTTTATTGACACCAAGATACCATCCCAGGTCAGTACACACATATCAGTCGCTGACCCCGGGGACATCTTACGACAGATATTGTGCAATTGTGTAATCCTTGTTTTGGATACTTCTCGCACAAATGTAGGATGATATTTGTCAAAACAATGGCTTACCTTGTCACCTTCATCATAACAAAAGACCGTGGTGAAGGTAACCCTACAGATACTAACAGCAGTGTTTACAAAAACATTCCATGTCTACATGCAACTATGGTTGCATGGAGATCTGCGCGAAACTTCTTTTTCTATTTGTCAGCTCAGGTTTATTTAAACAATGCAAGTTGCTTGGAGTGCAAGGCAAAGTCGGTATGCCTGAAACAGCTGCAGTACACATTTCTAAAGGTGCATTGTAGATAGACGCTGCCTGTTATCCCATAACACTGTAGCTAAGTGAGGATGTCTTCACAATCTCTTCTGTTTGGTAAATGACTCGGTAAACGACGGGCTTGTAAGGTTCTAAAATATAACGGATGCATTCATCATGAAACCTGTAGTGTGGGTTGTGTGAACTGTATATTGTATCGAGGTATTGCAATGCTTAAAGGACGTGCAATATGTTTAATTATACCAGCAACTCTGCTGCCATCAGAAAGTATTTCAGTATCAATACGTCTTGTCAAATGCATGTAGGAAATACCAAGAATAAGCATGAATCACATTTGTTTGTTTGTTTGTTTGTTTTTAGTGTGCTTAGAAAAATTCCAGTTGCATGAATGTGGTCCTGAAATAATCGAGCATTCATTCAAGCTTTCGTGCTTTCTATAAACTGTTTATAATGATGAAAAGAGTGCAGTATATCTGACGTATACTGGTCCAAACGCCAAGGCTGCAAAATAAGAAGCATTCAAACGAGAATAGATGCAAGACTGAAGGAAACAAACAGGCAGAGCTTCAGCATAACGACTGCAAGACAACTAGAGGTATGAGACATTCCATCCAGCCACACAGACAACAGAGATTATTTTCAATGGGATCTTATGAGGACAGTACACAGGAAGTAATCATTGCCCATAAAACTCGCCCTCAGTCTTCACCCCCTTCCCTCGCCCCCTCTCCCCCTCTCCCCAGCAACACGACTGACTCAGATATACCTTCAGCTCTGATTAAGCTCGAACTGTGCAGCTCCCCACACCTGAAGGTCGCGAGACGTCGTCACGTCCTGACCACTGCAAACACGAATCCTGTATCAGATGTTTTGATCAGCGTGTATTTAGGGACTCTGACGTCATAAAGGCCACTACGCCCTCTGGTGATAAATAGTGCTGTTACACTGGAGTGTTGGGTGGATTGGTAACTCCTTTGGTGATGCTTTCTCGAGTTCATGATTGTATGAAACGTCAAAGATGAAAACGAATGAGGTGGTATTAAACGACCATATATGTTATGCAACGAGAGTAATATCTCGCTATTCGCCAACTGTGTGGTGGCGGTCTGTAAATAATTGTGTTTGGACCGGACAATCCAATGATCAGCATCATGAACATCGGTCTGTGCAACTGGGAACCGATACCATGTGTCAGCCAAGTCATCCCTTTAGTCGCCTCTTAACGACAAACATGGGGGCCAGTATTCTGAAGGCCAATATTCTAACCCGGACCTTCACGGATACGACTGGGAGCGTGATATAACAAAAATACTATTCCCTATCACCTAGTCATGATTTGTCAGTGTAGAAATAACCATTCAAGCACAGAGACACTGGCTTGCATTTACACTTACGCACGATTGCTATTCAAATACAGCGTGATCTAGACACCTACGCTATGTGGCTGATATGCAGAACTGGAAATACCATGTTTATCTTTATATGGTACACCGAGTCGTGACCAACCTCTCGGGCGTGACACTTCAATAGACTGTCTCTATACACAACAATATCCCACGCTAACCTAAACAATATGCCACGAATGTGCGAATGTGAAAAATGTTCCTATAAAGCTTTTAATGCATTCAAACACATCGCTACAATGTTTACTATGGGGGTGACGGCATCGTATTGTCCTTTATATATGGCTCTTGTTCATAGTATGATATGAAAAGACATATAAGATGCAACTCAGCTGGTAAGTCCTTAACATACTTCCTTCGCAGCGTAAAGTATGCCTCTGTGCGTACCGTAAAATGTTTAGGACTTTTATGTACAGGGAAAGTTTAGGTTTGTTTGTAATATAATACGAATAGGAGAATAAATCTAATTCTTACTTACTCTGATTACCTGTAAAACATAGTTCTATCTGACACTAGTCACTAAACCATGTCTATGTGGGTACCGTAACATTTTTAGGACTTTGATGCAAAGGGAAAATTTAAGTTTGTTTGTGATAGAATACACATGTGACGATAAATGTAATTCTCATTTACTTTGACAAAACGTAAAGCATAGCTCTAGCTGACACTATTTGCCTTACATGTCGGCATTATTTCAACATGTAAACATATGAGTATTCTTTTCGACTAGTTCCTCAACAAACCACTTGTTTGATACTTGCTGTGAAATTTAGTGACAAAACAAATAATGGGTCTTGCCCTGTGAGTCAGTCAATACATGACGTGACCTTTCTGCATACTACCTGACTGAATTTTCATCATTAAAATACATGTTTGATCTTTCCAACTAGTAGTTGTTACAGTAACACAACCCATGTGCTTTGGTAGCCTCAGCTTGGTTGACCTTTTCAGTTGATGTGACCAACGTTAACATCGGCAAAGCACATCAACGTCATGATTCCCCAGCGGCGTCACGGACTCAGAACACGGACATCCCATACTGAATTTCATTTTGTTAGATCACTTGTAAATAAGAGGCCAGATATAGTCTTCAAGCTGTTTTATGCCCTGGTTTTCAAACAATATATAAATGTTTTACCACTGTTTTACATACTTATTTCCCCCAGTATATGAGACATTTTATATATATGCAAAACGTTTTCATATATCTAAAGTGAGTTCCGGACGTGATCTTCATATATATTAAACCAAACAGACCACTGGGCCTATATTTTCGAAGCTCTCATAGGGCTAAGATAGTCGCAAGTGCCATACATTATCATTAACATACGACTATCTTAGCGCTAAGAGAGCTTCGAAAATATAGGCCCTGAACGGTCTGTTGTTGCGGGCATGGCTGTGAGTGAGCGAGTGAATATGGTTTTACACCGCTTTGAGCAATATCCCTCTAGAGAAGACTCTGTTGAAACAGAATCAATGGGACAAAATGGGAGCCTAGTAGTTAAAGCGTTCGCTGGTCAGGCCGAAGACCAGGGTTCGATTCCCAACATGGGTATAATGTGTGGAGCCCCCGCAATGATATTGCTGGAATATTGCTGAAAGTGACGTAAAGGTAAAGCCGCTCACTCATATTCTCAATATTTGCATAATCTGACCCAGCTTCACTTCAAAGCCTGTTTTTGAAAGTAGGATAAGAATTCTTTATTCCCACTAAAACACTCCGCACATACAGGGTTTATTCTGTAGGCCGTTGAACCACGAGTATATTTGCGCAGCGTTGCTGTGTTTCTGGAGCACTGTCTTAATGATCAGGTGGAAAGCGGTGTTGATCAAAGACACAGGTGAGACATCGTCTTACATTGTTAAACTGAGGTCACCACTTGGGTCAAATAGGTCGGCCGTCAGAGATAGGTTTACGGTGAACAGCGGTAATTGACGATCGTATTTCGTTCAAGATACTGTTGTCGGTGATTGTATCGATGTACTCTGCATGGGCTTGTAACAAATGTTTTGAAGTCTGTACAGTATGTAATCCTAAAAGTACATTGAATAACCATGATATTAACCTCATGTGATAGTATCGTGTGAATGAGTGGCATCATGAGATCTAGATATGATTTGGAATTATTTTGATCTCATTCAGAACTCACATTTTCAGAGTTCTGTCGCAACCCATTTGGGGTTTAAACACATGAAATGAGCTATCGTCTTTCATAATCGTAGCTTCTGATGAGTTTAATCATGTTTACAAAATGTTTACGGTTCACACCACTGGGCATTAATCAATACGACTTTGTGACAATGGTCTCCGTCCAACACGTGGATTGACTATGGGTCAAGAGACTACAGGTTGTATCCAGCCGAGATTTCAGGAGTTGCTCATAACTGAGCCCATACCGTATGGCCAATAGTACTTGCATCATACCGGAAATAGAAACTCAGATGACTGTATATCTAAGGTCTCATTAACACGATAGAGACCCACCAAAGTTCCACTGCAGGCCAAAATATTATACAAATCACCCCCATTCTTTCATGTATACATGAGATGGAGTCAAAATCATAGGACAAGAAACGGTTTGTAGTTTTAGATACCTGACTATGTTTCAATTTCATTTCAATTTTCAACATGATATTAATTGATTGATGAAAGAATAATAATAATTATGTTAAATGTTACTTTATCGCTATTTTCTATTCATAACAGGTATTATGTTACGAAAATGCGGACGGATTTTCATGTTAAATCATGAAATCCACTATGTCGTTCTGTAAATATTAAAGGGCTGGTACCTACATTGGCAACCAGATTCCTCATCGTCTAGGTCTCCCGCAACCCATGCTGTTTTGTCAAAAACGACTTAGCTCATGATGCTAGTCACTGGATAGTCCCGTCCAGACTCGTTTATTTACAGAACGAGCAAGACGCAAGATGTGTGGGATATTGCTGAAAGAGACATCTAGCAACTACCTTCAACAACAGTAACGCACATTAATATTGGCTATTTCACATGGGTGGTCACTCATCTGTTCCCATGACACCCCACCATTGCTATGTAAGTGTACTTCCACTCCAGCACACATTAGCATTAGAAGACTACTATTTAGGCGTATTCATGAATGTAGATAAGTACGGGTGGGATACCAGTATAATCATACCTATATACCCAGCAGGTGATGTCATGCCTCGGCAGTGACATTCAACAGCGACAACAGGAGGATCTTGTCTGTATTTTGTTACACCGGGATTGGCACTTTCTTTCGGCCGATTCTCATGGAGCCAACCCAGATTTAACAGCTGTTTCTGAATGGCCATACCAGTCTAGGCCACTTTGCTGTTTCCTGGGGGTGAGAATGGGAACGTATGTCAGGGCTAAACGCTTTTATGCAAAATAGTAAGAAAAAGGGGAGAGAAAGAGGAGGAGAGGATGACAGATCAAGAAGAATAAGTAGATAAGGAGTGAGAGAAGGAGAAAAGGGTGAGGAAAAGAATGAAGAAGTGGCAGGATAGGAAGGAAGCGGAAAAGTAGGAGATATGAGGTTCGGTTCGGTTCGGTTCGGTTGCACATGAGATTAAAAGGATCCGCTTATGATTTAATATACTTATACTTCCATACTTTAAGGACAAATGGGGCAGCTCCCCGGCACACACAAACACATACACTGGATCCACTTACACACACATGCACGCACGCACGCACTCATGCACTCACGCATGCGCGCGCACGCACACGCACACGCACGTGCACACGCACACAATGGACCTCTCCCATTTACTTACCTTCTAGATTGCCAAACAGTAACTATCATGGCATTTGCCTACCTTCTAGAATGCAAAACAACTAGTATAATTGCATTTACCTACCTTCTAGGGTGCCAAACAGCTGCCCTCTTGGCATAGTATTTACCTACCTTCTACGATGTCAAATAGCTACTCTCATGGCGTTTACCTACCTTCTACGATGTCGACCAGTTACTCTCATGGCATGTACCTACCTTCTAGAGTGCCAAACAGCTACCCTCATGGCATTTACCTACCTTCTACGATGTAAAACAGCTACTCTCGTGGCATGTACCTACCTTCTGGGATGTCCAACAGCTACTCTCATGGAATATGCCTATCTTCTACGATGCCAAACAGCTACTCTCATGGCATGTACCTACCTTCTGGGATGTCCAACAGCTACTATCATGACGTTTACCTACCTTCTGGGATGTCCAACAGCTACTATCATGGCGTTTACCTACCTTCTGGGATGTCCAACAGCTACTATCATGGCGTTTACCTACCTTCTGGGATGCCTTCTAGGATGGCGAAGTCTTTTTTTGGATACTGTTTCTGAAATCCTCTGCTTTGATATTTTTATATATTTATATCCCCAGCGTGCATTTATCCCGCTAGTGATTTGTGTTTTGACCGTAACCACTCCATAATTTTCAGGGAGATGAAAAGGGATTTGAATGCCGGTTAGATGATGCTGGCCCATTAGAAGGCCGAGCAGCGTTTAGCATGGCCCTCGTACAAACGATATTGTTTCAGAGCCGTCCATTCCTTGTTCACACCACACCGGTCTCAAGGCAGGGCAACAACAAATACAATCTTTCAACGTACTTCGGTGTGAGTGAATGCGTATGGTTTTAAGCCACTTTTAGCAATAGTCCAGCAATATCACGGCGGGGCATACGAGAGCTGGCCTTCACATATTGAACCCATGTGGGAAATCGAACCCAGGTCTTGGGCGGGACGAGCGAACGCTTTAACCACTGGCCTACTCAACGGCGAAATTAGCATAATTACCATCGTAAACTTTTAAACACGTCGTAAGTTCGTAATATATCATCACACATTTCACAATAGTGTATTCATCTTTCATCACGCACTGACGTCCATACCTGCAGCTGTAGGGTAAGGATGAAATAGAAACACGCAGTTTCAGTGAACATAAAAAGGTATTAAGGAAGAAAGTCGCAAATAAATGGTCTTCAAACGGGACCATCCTGATATGATCTTGCTCGTGTGACTCGGTACTAAAATTACACGTTTCCGGATGGACGCAATCGGAACATTCCCTATAAATCAAACAGGCGCCACAGTTGCTGTCCTGTTTCAATGTCACGGCCGTCCATCTTGCTTGTATCAGCAACTTATAGGGCACTATATGAGATGCGTCATAGTCTAAAGTCCTACAGTCTCAGTCATGACACTGTTTAGTTATTCATGGCACGACATATGTTCCTGCTCCACTACACGTCCCTCAGAGCCAAACAACTCCTGTACACCATGTCGCTGTTGACTGCCTCGTTTACAATAATGGCGGGTTTTGTCAGAAATAATCGCCCCCACGTCATCGATTTCATTGACACTAGCCATCTGAATTGCTGCTTGCCATATATCCGTTTTAAGTCTGGATTGAAATTACTTGCTGCTGTCGCTGGCGGTCTAAAAAATAATCGAGTCTGGACCAGGCAATCTAGTGATCAGCATCATGACCACTGATCTATGCAGTCAGGATACGATGAGATGTGTCAATCAAATCAGCGAGTCTGACCATTAGATCCCGTCAGTCGCCTCTCATGGGCTGCTAAAGATCCAGATTGTGTTTGTCCACAATGATAATAATGCACTTACATAGCGCCTGGTATTCATCTGACTTGTTGCTCACTGGACGCTGTGATCAGAATCTGATATAGGGATGTACTCTAGTCTCATAGTTCATTGGGACTGTTTTATGTACAAAACAACTACCTGTAGACCCTGCTCCTTTGACATGACATGTTTAAATATAGGGGTGGGGTGTATGGTAGCCCCGTGGTTAAAGGGTTCACTCGTCAGGTCGAAGACACGGGTTCGATTCGCCACGTGTATATTGTGTGAAGCTCGTTTCTGGCGTGGTAGTGCTGGAATATTGCCAAAAGAGTTGCGTAAAACTTAGTTCATCCACTCACAGTTAAGACAAACAATAAGTGCTCTCATCAAGTGTTAAAAGTACGCCACTTTCTGTGTCACAGATCGCGTTAAGCGCCTGTCTGTCGGTGACTGTAAGTAACGAAAGAAAATTAAAAATATATCCTCCGAAATGACACGTGATTAAATTATGAAAAAAGAGCCTGTCAGTCACCGTCATGTGTGACACCATGGCTGCTATGTTGGTCAAGCTAACAATTAGACACGTTGATAGGTGCCCCTTGACATCACGTCCCCTGTCACTGCCGGCTGGGATCTCAATCAATCAGAATTGCAGAATTGGGACAGGATCGATATACGTTCATCGACGTTATGCCTGTAATGTTTGTTGTAGGACGTGTCAGCTAGTGCTAGTATTCTCAACAAACGCATGGCTTTAATTTGAGGGCTCTTAGGGCACGAATTAATTATTTTGATTTCCAAAAGGGATAAAATATTTATGCTGGGCTGTATTAGCCCAGTTTGTTTGGATTGTGATTAAGGTGACAAATGGGAATTAATTTTGTGCTTTTGAATTACAGAGTTCCTGTATGACATTATTATTCACAGTCAAGGGCAAACTGGGCTTTGTAGACCATGTCTGACACACCTGTCCTCTTTTGACAGGTGATCTGTTTTACAGGTGTAAATGATAAAACGCGTTTTACATTCAGTTTAAGCAAAAATACATGAATCAGTATGTCTCTTCATGCATGACAATTTAAACAGGTTCCTGTCAAATAAAGAGACATATCTATCCATCGCACTGAGTGGCACAACAAAAACTCAGCCCGGGACAATTTATGAGTTCACGAAATCTACTTTTCGTGTTGTTGAGTTTCGCAGATTGTTGCGGTGTGCGTGGTTGCTTGGTAACAAAATCAACCATGTTCATGATATCTTTAGCTTTTTTGAAAAAAAAACTTTCCAAACTTTCCTTAACGGCATGAGTGAATATATTATATAGGTGCGGTCACAAATAATCCAAAATATTCCACCAACCGGGCCCTGTAATAAAAATACTAAACATCCTAGCCTCAAGTCAGCTAGTCATATAAATCATACGTTATTGTTTCCAGGTTTTATCATCTTGAATTATGTATACTTTTTCTGTGTTCATTTTGGGAATTCCCGCATTAACGCCAGGTCTTAATACTGAAACCGTCCCTTTTTAAGTCATGAAGCCATAGTGAAACTAAAAGCTAAATAACCATTGTGAGAGGTGTTTAGATTTTGGAGTAGTAAGGAAAGATGATAATATATGGATGAACAACTTCTTTGTTACTTGCTTGATAACGGTGATAGAACCTACACCGAGAACCTAGCTCTCATAGCAATATGAGAAGAAGTTGGTCATCCATGTATTGTCATCCTTCCATGAAAGCTAAATGTTTGAATTCCCATCGAAGCAGAATCAAGCCGTGGCGTCATATTAAAACACGAAAAGATGGTACATGTTGTTTCCCTGCCTGCAAGGAGATGAAACATGGACTGTTGGACTTGGACTTATCAGCTGTGACCATATTACTGATGCGTTGCCGGGCAACACTAGGAAAAAATGTTCTTTTTTTGTAATGCATGAGGTGTCACAAGCGCATGTGCTTCTCTCACACAGGTTTCTATTTTGTACATCCCATTGACTACTGTACACATTGAACTGTTTCCTCTTTGTCCACCACTACTCCAGACAACAAAGGAGCCTACACTGCCCAGTTGTGAATATAAGACTAATGTTATAGAAGCCTATCCACGACATGCCAGCATGCTTCTTGACGACATAGCCTATAGTTCCACAACAATGGTGCCTGTCGATGTTTCCTGACCCACTGTTGTAGTTCAGTTAATCACAATACTTAGGTCCAGATGGAACAGGCTATATCATTATCTACGACGTGACTCAACGAAAGTTCTTCATGACCCTAACAATTAGAAATATGCATGTCTGAAAAATCAATGCAGCGGACATGTACAATGGGGCCTTTTTGATTACTTGTCTTACGGATCTGCCGAAGCGAAATGTAAAGTAAGTGGGCAAAGCATTTTAGATAAAATTATAGAAAAATACCATTATATTCCGCCGACCTGATAAAAACAAAGAGGGAAAAAAAGAAGAAAAAAATAGCCAATTATATCCGTGGGAACTCCCTTATGTTTTCCAAAATGATCACACAAATCGTATTAACGCACTTAAAGTTGGAGCTTTCACTCTGCAACCCTGTTCACGGCACATGCAAGTGGGTGAGTGATCTCTGCTGGTCCACGCCCTACCATTCAACTTAAATATTTTAAGCTGATTAGTCAGGCGTATATTTTCGCTTTTACCTGTTGAACAGGGAGAAAGGTAACACCAAAGGCTACTAAGCTGGTATGTTGCACCAGCATATATGACTTATTCAAGTGTGCAAATAATACCTCCGTATTCCCTTTTTCCATCCCTGCCGACCTAATATATATTTAAAAAAACCCACGCAAACCAAGTACTTAAATAGCTACGTCTTATGGGGAGGAAAAAAACGTATTGCCAGCTGGATCTGCCAAATTGTTGTCGTTCAGTGTAGAAACCATAAAGATGCACTGTCATGTCATGTCATGTCAAGTCCATTGACCGGGGACGCTGCCGTTGGACAAAGACGATCTGGACCATGCAACTTGACGCAAACAACATCTCTGTCTTTACAACTCATTGAGATTGCAATCAAATCGTTGCAGATCTGAATCAATATTTTGTCAGTCTACATACTTGAAAGACATTGATTTTGCACATGGACAAGTATGTTAGCGTTGAACCAACTAACAAATGATATGTTTACGAATTTCACCGTGCATATTAAAGTAAGTGACATAACGCATTCAACCACGATTCTGAAGAAACGCATTTTTTTCCGAATTCCGTTATACAATGAACATTATATTTGATTATGTACAAATTAGTGCAGTTATTACTTATGTCTTTTGGAACGGTAGTCAAATGTTTTCATGTTCATTTGTAATGCGGCTCTCCTGAAATTTAGTGATTTCGTCTTCTTTTTTCAAGTCGTGAACATGGGATTTCAAGGACGTATGTTTTTTCGCGTTCATGTCAATAGTCATGGTAGAGTTATCCTCCCTTCTTTAAAAACTAGGAACTGTATTTTATGAGTGCTTCAATTGTGACCCGTCATAAATTGCTTCAACATTAAAATGAGCAGGCAAATCAGAGACTGTTGTTTGTTTGCCATTCATCAGAATCCAGTTATACGATGGTGGTAAAATAATCAAGTCTGGATAAGTCAATCCAGAGACTGACATCATGAACGCAGATATATGGACGGGATACGCTGATATGGACCAACCATGTCAAGGAGGCTTAACCTTCTGTCCCTTAAGTGACAGCCTTCGCAGACTGCCATGCAATCAACCAGGTAACAAATCCTGGATAAGTGAGTGAGTAAGGGAGTTGAATTAATTAATAATCGAGTCTGGACCAGACAATCCAGTGATCAACAACATGAACATCGATCAGCGAAATTGGGAACCGATGACATGGGTCAACCAAGTCAGCAAGCCTAACCACCCAATCCCGTTAGTCGCCTCTCACCACAAGCATAGACGCCCATGGTAAAATGATCATCAGTCAAATTTAAAGATACATAAGCCCAGCAATTACCTTCTGACACCTTTCAGCTACCTACTGTCCAGAAAGAGCGTTCGTTAGAGAAAATGTACTTATCATGTATTAAGACGACAATTTCATGAAAGGAAGACATTTTTAAAAATGGCTCGCAATCTGACCCCTGAATATTCATGTATATTGTTCCCGCTAATAGGAATGATGTTAACGATACATAACAACATTTACATATGTTTCCAAATAATATTTTGGTATCGCTTGGGATACGTTTCTGTTTATATGAGTCATCACATGAAGGAATCGATGTGAGTACCATCATTTGCCTTCGTTCAAACTATATTGGTAACAATCACGCCCGTGAAACACCTTTAGAATTTTGACAACAAGGAACTTTCTGTGTTTCTGTCCGGAAACAATTCAGGTGGCACGTGCCAATGAAATCGATGACGTGGGGGCGATTATTTCTGACAAAACCCGCCATTATTGTAAACAAGGCAGTCAACAGCGACATGGTGTACAGGAGTTGTTTGGCTCTGAGGGACGTGTAGTGGAGCAGGAACATATGTCGTACCATGAATAACTAAACAGTGTCATGACTGAGACTGTAGGACTTTAGACTATGACGCATCTCATATAGTGCCCTGTATGTTGTTGATACAAGCAAGATGGACGGCCGTGACAATGAAACAGGACAGCAACCGTGTCGCCTGATTTATAGGGAATGTTCCGATTGCGCACATCCGGGAACTTGTGTAATTTTAGTACCGAGTCACACGAGCAAGATCATATCAGGATGGTCCCGTTTGAAGACCATTTATTTGCGACTAAGACCTATTATACTGAACTGGATTCTCTACATTGAGTGATTCTTTATTCGTTCTTTCTCACCATTAGTAGCAGTATTATCTTTTGTCGCATTATCGTTTTATTTTATTTTTCAAAAGCATATTGTTGAATTAGCACTGGTTTAATTTGATCCATTTCCTTGAGTTCACATACGCCAGCCAAGTTTGGATTATTTTGATTATTATTTGTATGCTGTTCTTTTTCACTCCTTTCGATTTGGTTCGGTTAATTTTGATTCGGCCCATCATGCTCCGAGGGTGAGTTTCGGTGCGGTTCCCTTCAATTCTATCTAATTATGTTCTGTTTCGGTGAGGTTTGTGTAGTTTCCGTTTCGCGTTTGTTCCGTTCGTGTAAGTTCGCTTTGCTTTTGAGATCAGTTCAACGCTCTAGTATTGTTGCGGGGCAAATAACTGACGCTGATCAGGTATCATAAAGTGAAATAACTGAACACTGCCTACCCCACTGCTAATAGTCCCGTCTGTCAAGACGATACTGCAGGAATATGGTTATCTGGTGACCAGATGTGCATGTCGGGCATATAAGATGATAATTGTATACTAGTTCTGTCATGTATGGTTACAACGTGGTTAAGATCTGCTGTACTGATGTCTAGACGTTTATAGTAGTTTAGGATGATAATAATCTTCAGTGGTGTCAGTTTGGGTCGTCTCACATAGTTCGTTCCACTTGTCATCGTTGAAGTCAAACATAAAGTAGGAATGGACAGGTTCAAAATAAACTGTATGAAAATCATGATATCAACCCAGGTGTCAAAGTTTGACGTTGGGCGTTGGATTGGCTGTTGAATCTGACTTGATTCTGATGGTGGCCTTGAGCTCGGGTGATGGTGCTTCCTGTTTACTCCTCTTGGCAATCTGTTTACATTTCCCATCTCCTTGGGAGCACACGATTTGCTCTGCGTTTGCTTAGTAACTGTTGCTTGCCTTGGGCAGAGCTGAAGTTTCCGTTGAAATTGGAATTCTTGGTTGAAGTCCTTTTATTGCACATTTTATTTTCGGAATCTGACTCTGTTGTGAAGATGATTGATTATTTGTCGAAGTTGTTGACTGGACATTGCTGTTGACAGGTTGTGTGTAGTCGACAGGTTCCCCGTTGTGGTCTAGGACTCCAAATTGCGGGGGTGGTTGAGGTATGGTTCTAGTGGATACTGTGGAGGATCAGCTGGATCGAAATATGGCTTCCTACGATTCCCATAAAATTTGTCGTCAGACCTTCGGAGTAGTCTGTAAGGGACGTTTGGACCAAATTGTAGGGTGTAGTAGCTTTTCATTTGATTTGTTGCGAAGGCATGTTTCAACGTTTTGACAATTTGACCAAATTCTTTGGCCTGGGGAGTAAGTTCTTTCTTCAGTTTTACGAATATATTGTTCAGAATACATCTCGTTTTCTTGAACTGTGTGTTTAGCTGCAATTGTTCTAGAAATTGCTATTCCCACAAGCATATGTGAAAGGATGCCTAAAGTTTCTTGATGTTGAACATCTTGTGGAACTTTCGTTTTGCTAGTACAATAAACTCTTAGTGATTGATTGATGTAGGAATTGAGCTTTTCTACACAGCTATTTGCTAATGTAACTTCCAAAAATCCACATATTGTCATGAATAGTTTAGACATGACCTCTGTCTGAAATTGATGTCCCTTGACCGCCATAGCGGCCACATATCTCTCTCACAAAAACAGCCGCTACCTCTGTGACTTTTGGGTTTGAGGGGAAGGCTTCCCACTATCTGGATGCTACTAGTGTGATTACCAAAATGTGTTTGTACTTGTCTGGTTTGTTGGCAAGGGAGCAGGGAAGTCAACATGCCATCGCGTGAAGACGCTTTCCACAAGTACTGCCTCTTGTGCAGCTGAAATACCTGACATGACTGGGCATATGTTGCAATATCGCATTACATACTGGGCCAGTACTATTCTGGTTTCCTGACATTGTCCATTATTTCTTTCCCGTGTGACACCCCCAATCTCGAGTTATGGTAGGATTTCAGTACCTGATTCCAGTATGGCAATTCAGTCTGTGGGACGAATCTCTATATGACTCCATCAATTCCAAACGTAATGACTTCTGTCAATGATCTTCCGCCATTTTCTGGAAGAACATCTTCCTTACAACCAAACATATGTGTAACATCTTAACAAATCCCTGGTAGGTGACTAAGCTGGTGTGTGCATTACTATTTCCGTCAACCACTGTGGTGTGAAGTTTCCCGTGTAAACCCTTCTCAATGGCATGGTGGTTGTTATGGGAATCAAGCTCAGCAGAGACTCCAAAGTCACAAAAAGTTAATTACAATTTTATTTACAAGAATGAAATAACATGGCAACAGAGAATGGTACAACCCGTGGGCTGAGGGGTAGGGCTTACTACCATACTGATATAGATTTAATTTCCTAACTATTTACTTACAAACTAAAATAAAGAAATAAAATTACAACTGAAAATGAAGCACACAACATTATGAATGACAATGTCTTTTTTTTTTCTTTTGAGATCCTTACATCATTTTCAAGCAAAAAGTGAGAACAGTGTATGAATCTACATCATTACTCTAAGCAATAAACAAGGTGATATCCATAATGTTGTATCCTTCATTTTGGACTCACCAACTTCAAGAATGCTGATCAAACAATTAGAAAATGCAAAATCAAGTGTGCCTTACAATGCCTTATGAAATGACAAGACAGAGGGGAGTTCTAAGTCCTGCTAAGCCTAATTGAACTGGCACTAATTTTGCTGACACATTAACTATCTTTTACACTACTATGTAGTCACAACTTAAACTTTTTTAAATAGTGTATTTGTGAGATGAAGTTTTATTTGTTATGACTGAGTCTCCATCTAAGCTACTAGTGCTCATGCTGAAACTAATATTCTATATTAATATTTTCCTAAAATATCTCTCGTAATGGTAATAATTAATATTGTAAATGAAAAGTCACTGTGTTCTGAAATCAAACATGATCAAATGGTATTCGATTCCCGGAAATACAGTTTCGCCGCATGTTGACACGTAGAAACATCGCAAAGAATTGTTTTGTTGTGTCATTCACATTGGTGACATCATTCAAGTCATATTGTGACATAAAGTCAGAATGATGGCACAAATAAGCAGCTCCAGATGCTACCATGGCAACCAGCTGAAACGGCCAGCTGATGACACTTCACCGCTGTACCCGTACTCGATGTAAATGAGTGCAGACAGTAAAACCCTTTGGTTTACTGTTTTGTTTACAATGTTGAAAAACATCATCTGTTGACCAATTTCCAGGTGTTATTGAGTATCTGAAGCATGGGAATATTTCATTTGAAACCTCCGGCTGATGCCATCAGTTCCAAATATATTCCTGTGCCTCAAATACTCAATTACACTTGGAAATTGGCCAACACATGATGTTTATGTCCTAAATGATTTTTCACTAAATTATTACCTCATAATACATTATTCTGTTCTAAAAATGTGAGGTAATGTCAGTTTTATTACAAGTAAGAAAAAGAAAATTAGTAAACTGACTTGGCATCTAGTAAGATCTATATTTATCAGTTTTATTAATGAGCATTACCAGGTATCTACGAAGTTCACTCCAGTCACATACTAAACACGCCAGTACTTCACTGACATCAAGCGTACTGTCTATACAATAAAATACTGTTATATATACCACAACCAGATCAGGGGACTCCCTGAGTACTCCCATGTAGGATATATTCTTGTATAGATTGTTGTATACTGTTTTAAATATTTCAACAAAATAGTGAATATCTTATACTGCCTGTAACTTAACAAGTTTTACATTGGGTAGATTGTACATGCTGCTTTTAATATATCAATGCCATAGTGAATATATTCATCCTAGAGGCAAATTTTTCAGGGAAGCTCTCTATTACACAATGCAAGAAAATATTTTGAACATTTGAACAATGGCAAAACATTTCTTCATTTGAAATCAGTTATTTTGCAGCTATTAATACAAACGATGCAAAATATTTACACACAGATGCACCATGAAATACTTAAGTCCTTACACTCAAGTCAAAATATAAACTCAATAATAAGTCAATAATACAAAAATAATAAGCTCTTACAAATGAAAAATGTTAAAAGTTCTCCACTGAACACTCTCAGTCAGAATACTCACTCCTTTCTAAAACACGATGCAATGTAACTCAATATTCTGTATTTGTGGCACACGAACACAGTGTACCGTTTTAAGCGTCCGTTCATAAATCAAGGCTAGGAGGGTGATGATGACTTTTATGGAGAAACATGTACAATGTGAATGACTCCCCCTACATTGTAACCCCCCTGCATATCATGTACAAAATCAAATACCTAACCCTCCATAATTTTTAAACTAAATAAAAAAAGTCTGATGCACAAAATTGCTGACACCCTGAACATGTGTACCAAATTGCTGACAATTCCCTACCCACTCCTTAACAAACTAACAAAACGGGTGACATCCCCTTAAAATCATCATCAGCCCCCTCAACATGGGAGAAATATGTCTTGGAAACTCATGTGTTATGTTCTACTCATTGTACATATTCCCCTGGGACAAGAATGATGTCAACCAGAAAACAAATAATAATCTACTAGTAATTTTGTACAGTAATCACAGCTACGCAAACCAATATATTAAACAAGCATTTCCTTTTATACTGATTCTGGATGGAGCAAAAACAAGGACTAAACATTTGATTTCTGGAGACAGAGTTCAAGTGTCATTTCATGCTTATGTATCTTATTCCATCACCCAACCCCACTCCTGAATGTCTTAATAAAATGGGTATTACAGCCTGAATTTGGGCAAGCTGCACAAAGTTCTTCTAATACCTGGAGGTGAGGTGTTTCCCTACCCTTTTTGTTTGTGCTTAACACTAAATTTTAGTTATTCCAATACTAGCTATAATTCAAAATCTATATGTAAATCTAGTCTGAACCAGACAATCCAGTCACTAAGATCATGAGCATCTATCATGATACAATAATATGCATCAACCAAGTGAGCCTTGCCACATGCCCCTGTTTAGCACCTTTTAAGTTAAGGATGGGCCAGTTCCCTACAGGTCACCGGACATGTAGCTTGCGGTGAAAAACTGATGTGTTAACTGCATGATCTAGTAATCAGCCACATTAATCTATTTTCAGGTATAATGGATGGGAGATGTCAGATGGTGTTTGAACAAAAGTAGTTGTGAGGGGGGTAGTTGAACGTGCTTTCCTAGTTGATGGGTTGTCACAAACTTTGTACACTTGGAACCATAAGAAGGAATTTCTAAATTTGATATGAGAGCAATGATAGCTGTTCTTCACATAAAGAAGCATAGTGATTCACTGAGGTAAACAAGGTACTATACTATAAAACAAAACGAACATAAAAACATTTGGCATATTTGGAATCTTCTACTAGTGCTGTCATTTATCAGTCCAGAGTTATATACAACAGTGAACAACTGATAAACTATATTTTCAAATTCAAACAAATCTCTGAAGTGTTTTGTTTTCATCCCATGCCAAACACGAATGTCAGTCAACAACATTCAAAACAACTTTCTATTTTGATAATTTAAGTGAAATTCTTAATAAGTTGACATATGGTTGAAACTTTCATTCATTCATCTACTGAGGCTGTAACAATAAATAACAAACTAACAATGTCATTTTACATGCATTCATCAGATCTTTGTAACCCCAGAACATATAATACAACAGAAATCACAACTGAACATTAAAATCCATGTCTGTTTATCATTACATTAAACAGGCTCCCATGAGATCTACTCAAGACTGTATTGTTGTGGATGATCCCGAGCTACACATCAAGGACTTCAGGAAGTCTCATAACCTGCTTACTGTTTCATGCATATGACCCATCAAGCTGCCATATGACATAGCATGCAAGATGAGAGATGAGTTCTGTGCTGTATTGAAAAGTATTCAGTTTAATCACTTCACAATAGAAGAAGTATTGCAGATACGTTATGACTATGGATGACCCAGGAGGGCACATAAGGAGCTAAGGTCAAATCTCTGGCGAATACAAATCTCTTTCAGGAAGTGATTAGATGTACTTATTAATACTTATCATTTGTATAGCACAACATCAAGGTTCTTAATACTTGCTCTTGGTGTAACAATAGTACAGGAAAAGATAATTAATTTTATACATGGGATTACCAGTGACAGAAATATAGACTCACCCCCAGGCCCAAGGCAAGAAGTTTGTCTGGGCAAATTAGAACCATGCTACGGGTTGCCTGCTGGGCAACAAGGGTATGTGTCATTGCTGATTATAAAGATAGAAACACTTCTATCCGTATCCACTCTTTGATAACTGACAAAAAAACCTCACCATAATCATTTAAACGTGTTTGTATCACTACAGTTGCTTAAATATAAAATGAGTTCTTTACTGCACCAACTTCTTTAACTGGGCCAGTAAGATTTTATGTCTATTGGCCTGAAGGGTCTGTCTGAAAATAAGGTTAATTTCTATCACTGGATTACACTGTCTTTGTGTGGTAGTGATGCCTCACTTTGAGACCATGTGAATGGATCCCTGATAGGACAAAACTTTCAAAAGTTCTAATTTTTTTACTGTACAACAAAGGTGTTAAATACCATTAAACACCACTGTGTCTCTGTGTAACAGATTGGTCCCTGCATAATGATTTGTTTGGTCATCACTTTGTGTGGGATCCTATGTGACTCGGAGCTGTTATGACAATGATATGGACAGGGAGAACATGACAACAATGTATCACAGAAGTGCAGTGCTTCATACTCTGGACAATGATATCAGCAATGATTGACAGGTTATGTACAGGTGACTGAATGGATGTCCAGAGAAAGCTTATGTTACAGCACATTTCTCAATATATGGCACAACAACATTATCGCTTGTGTCACAGGACCGAAGGCCCCATCGCTTTCAGCCAGTGCAGATCATCAATGACATTATAAATAAAGGAATGAGTATGCATGAAGTTGGTTTTCACACCGTTGTCATCACGTATGTATTTAGTAACTATACAGCATGATAAAGACTGGAGCTGAAACAGTAGGACAATGGGTGGAGCTTAAACAGGAATATTTTAGAATTATCATATAAGGGTAACAATGTATCACACAATGGTATGAATTTAAACTAAGTCATACAATGGCATGAACTTGAGCTGTATCATGTGATGGTCAGAAATTCAGTTGTATCGCATGATGGTACTAACTTCAGCTGGATCATATGAGGCCACCAACTTAAGATACATCACATGAGGCCACTAACTTCAGCTGCATTATATGATGGTTTGAACTTCAGCTGCATCATATGAGGCCACCAACATCAGCTGCATCATATGAGGCCACCAACATCAGCTGCATCATATGAGGCCACCAACTTCAGCTGCATCATATGAGGCCACCAACTTCAGCTGCATCATATGGTGGTTCAACTTCAGCTGCATCATATGAGGCCACCAACTTCAGCTGCATCATATGAGGCCACCAACTTCAGCTGCATCATATGAGGCCACCAACTTCAGCTGCATCATATGGTGGTTCAACTTAAGCATACAGTAGTATGTATTAAAGCCAACAACAAACCAATATGTGGAGATGGTACAGCATAACATTGTGTATGTTGAGACCTGGATAATGCAGTGAATACTAATTCCTAAAATGTAGCTAGGATTAAGCTAATCCTTGGAGCAGTGGAATATGCTGTTCCACTCTTGACATTGTTGGCTCAAAAGAGAATCATACCAAAAGGCTGGAAGATCAACTATAACATATGGTCAAAATATGTCAAAATAAAATGGAATTCTAATTTTGTGTTAGTAAAAAACAAAACAAAAAAACGAAACAAGTAAGTGAGCAAATCACTGTACCCTGTCTGTTTGCTTGTCTAGGTATACACTGGTTAGTACATGGCTACCTCAACATAAGCAACGAACAAATAAATGCATAAGGGAGTTTAGTTTTACGCCACAGCAATATCACGGCGAGTGACACCAGAAATAGGCTTCACACAATAAGGGACCTTGTGTTTGTGTCTTCATGAAAAACAGGGCTGTGAGGTAGCCTAATGTCTGAGGTGTCCGCTCATCATGCTCAAGAACTAGGTTTGATTCCCCACATGGGTACAATGTGTTAGGCCCGTTTCTGGTGTGCCCTGCCATGGTATTGCTGGAATATTGCTAAAAATGTCATAAAACTAAACTTACTTCATGAAACAAAAGTTCCTTTTGCTAAGATTGCTCACTCAAGAATTTGGCTGATATCTTAGACAGATAGACAGCAAGTGAAACATTACATATCTGAATAAAAACAAATGGTTGTGAGAACAATAGCACCATTGCCTTTGTCCTAACTGTAGCCAGGTAAGGGCAGGCATCCTCTACTTATATTACTACCAAAAACGTCAATGAACACCCTGTCAAATTACTTCATTAATCTGTCCTATCTACTAATGTAATATGGTTCAGATTTGCTACGCTTTAGTTGTGGATTTCATGGAAAAATAACACATATCAACTAGTTTCACATAAAAAGCATAGTACGGAAATACATTCAAGGATGACTTCATACGTCATTAATGCATCAATGTTTTGGCACCATGGAAAAATCATCAGCATTGATATGTGTATCACATCAGTGGAGAGTTCTGGCAGAAATATCAAATGTAAACACCAGCCACATGGTGTATACCATGTGTAACGTGCATACATTTGTAACAATTCCTGATCTATTAGAAGATGCAGGGAAAACTTTGCTGAATATTTTCACCCACCAGTATCATCATATGCTGTACGTCACAAATGTCTCTGTGTCTAGATGAAACAAGATATGTTACATGTAAGGAATCCTTGTGTATCAAAGGTGCAAAATCATCAGTGCATATTCGTTATACTTTGAAAGCTATTAACACATGGATGGTTACTTTCCTTGTGGAATCAAAGTCTACTTAATATGAACAATAATCTCTGTTTTTGACGGTGGTTATACAACATACTTAAAGTGAGCACAAGCTGGTTGCTGGCTGTTCTGGCCCAGCATCATCCATGAACAATTTATTATTAATCTATTTTTATAGAATATCATGTAACGGTGAATATCTTTGAACTGCAGGTGATTAAGACATACATTGATAGCTGAATTCCCATAGCACACATAACCAAAATATGAATTGTTTAACAAATGCAGACACCTGACCTTGCACCTTCAAATCAGGAATACCTAGAAATCACAAGATATATTAATACAAGTTCTGCTATCTGATTTGAATGGTAAATCTTGACAGCTGATTGGCTGAGTCGCTTGTTGATTCTGATTGGTTGATGTAGAAATTGATGTTGATTTGTGGTGCTGGCTAATGTTACCTTCCCCATGCTTATGTTGAGTTAAGGAATAATGGTACCAGATCTTTTGGTTTGAATTCACTGAAAAAAAGAAAACATTTGCTTGAAACATAAACATTAGTTTTCACACAAGTACTAAAGAGGATAACAACTTTTGACATCAGACATTCAATGATTCATATAAACTTTCCATCCTTGCAAATGAATCCTATTTTCCTAATCACTTTTTAGATAGCCATATATCTGGAGGGTAAACAAAGGAAACACACATCTGCAAATGATTTCAATGCCCCCTGAAAAATTCAGTGTTGTGTAACATTCTTTTAGCAGTTTTACTATTCCTTCAAAACTTAATTCATTTGACTAGACATTGTAGATGTAATCAAGTAAGGGTTACATATAAGGACGAATGCACCAAAGGCAAGACTGGTTGCCATGACAATACTGAGTGTCAACCAATCAATGGTTTGCTTATACAGCAAGGCAGAGAAGCAGATATCTTTATTTATTCCAAGGAGAAACTGATTTGTGACATGTCGCAAAGCAGTTATATTTAAGAGCTATTTCATATTAGCATCATTGCATGTCCACTGTTTTCTTAACTCACTATTCATGTCAGCAACACTGCATGTCCACTGTTATCATTAACTCACTATTCATGTCAGCAACATTACATGTCCATTGTTATCTTAGCCCACTATTCATGTCAGCAACACAGCATCTCCACTATTACCTTAACTCACTATTCATGTCAGCAACACTGCATGTCCACTGTTATCATTAACTCACTATTCATGTCAGCAATATTGCATGTCCACTATTACCTTAACTCACTATTCATGTCAGCAACACTGCACGTCCATTGTTATCTTAGCCCACAATTCATGTCAGCAACATTGCATGTCCACTTTAACCTTAACTCACTATTCATGTCAGCAACACTGCACGTCCATTGTTATCTTAGCCCACTATTCATGTCAGCAACACTGCATGTCCACTGTTATCATTAACTCACAATTCATGTCAGCAACACTGCATGTCCACTATTACCTTAACTCACAATTCATGTCAGCAACACTGCATGTCCACTATTACCTTAACTCACTATTCATGTCAGCAACACTGCATGTCCACTGTTATCATTAACTCACTATTCATGTCAGCAACATTGCATGTCCACTTTTATCTTAACTCAATATTCATGTCAGCAACATTGCATGTCCTCTGTTATCTTAACTCACTATCTAACTGTATGGTTGCAAGGAAATACATACAGTACACAAAACTCATAACCAAAAATATAATCTTTTCATAGCATTGCATCAATCCAGTATATTTTGCACATGATCTGACACATGATTCCTTAGCAGTAGAATATTCCTTATGTTTATAGGTGTATATATTGTGGTAGCACCAATATTCACAAGTAGGACACTTACGAGTACGGTGATGCTGGTGCCCCCACCATAATGAGGTGATTCCCTTTAAGAAACAACCTCCACATGCTCTGAAACAAACAACACAAGTGACAGAAGCATCCTTTAGAGGAACAATTAACAGTACCAATGATCATATCAAAACATGTTTGCTTCTGTCCAAAGTATATATATTCAGAGACTATGTATTAGACTGGCACTAATAAGTACTTCTACACATGCTCAGTGACAATAATTATCACATGCAATAACATAGCTACAAACCTGCTGACACTGACCCTGTATTATCCTGTGAGTTACAGCTGGACAAGACAATCCAGTGATCAACTGCATCAGAATTAATCTACACTATTGGGATATGATGACATTCACCCGATCCTGTTAGTCACCACTTTTGACAAGCATGAGTTACTGAAAACCAATTCTAACAGGATCTTCATGAGTCCTATATCCATGTGCATAAACCTACTGACACTGAGCCTGCATTATCCAGTACGTATATAACAGCAGCATTCTATCATGATGAATGACCCTTACTATCCACTTACCAACATACCTTTTTCTGGAAAGGAATGAATGACTGAGTATGGTGATGGACTGCTTTTAGCAATATTCCAGCAATATCCTGGCATGGGACACCACAAATGGGCTTCATACATTGTCACTGTACCCCATTCTCCATATCTCCAGGGTATACATTCTAATAAGTCTCCCCTACATCCTGGACGCAATTTTTTCACCTCCCTTTGCTCAGCTGCCATTACAACCAAGCTTGCCAGTGTCAACAAATATAGCCACCACAGCTGCAATGCAGCTCAGATTTTGAGGAAACTTTTAAAAATATATGCAAGAACTCCTTCTACCTCTTTCAGAGAACTTCTGCATAGTTTGTGTTGCCACGTTTAATTGATTAGATAATTGCAAAAGTTTCAAAGCATAGACACCTGACTGGATAAAAAGCCAGACAAGGGAGGTAATAACTTGATCAAGCTGAGCCGTAGATGCATTCAGGGTATAGTGGTGACTTACTGGAATGTATACCCTGAAGATATCAAAGATGACTGTATCATCTTCAGTGTGATGAATGAACCCTTCAACCCCAAGGCTACTGAACTGTCCCTTATCTGGAAAAGGGGTGACTTTATCTCTCCTATCCATAACTAACTGCAGATATTTGATTGAACTGAGACATCGAGAGCCCTACCCTTCCAGTCCAACTCCTGTCAATAGCCCACAGGGTATTAATCATCAGAATCATCCAATACAAAATTCATCTTTCTTCAGTCCTAATTTACTTGATAATGATACACATAAATCTGAAGAAATAGTTCTAAGACAACAACATGGTTACACACTATTATTCTAAGCAAAAATTTGTGTTCTCATGAACTCAATACTCACTTTATGAAATCCTCGGACATCTAAATCCCATAAATGGTAACACTGAAATAATAACAAAACAAAGGATTATATTGGTTGGTTGGTTGGTTGGTTGGTTGGTTGGTTGGTTGGTTGGTTGGTTGGTTAATGCCACACTCAGCAATATTTCTATATGGCAACGGTCTGTAAATAAGTCTGGGCCAGACAATCCAGTGATCAACTTCATGAACATTGATCTATGCAACTGGGATACAATGACATGTGAACCATGTCCGTGAGCCTTACCACCCTATTGCATTAGTCACCACTTACGATAAGCATCGGTTACTGAAGACTCTAACCCACATCTTCACAGGTCTGGAGAAATCAAACTAACTTACGCATTCTAAAAGATACTGAAAATGTTTTCTTATTACACCTTGTACCCCTACATTTTCTACTGATCGTGGAGTACATCCCTGCCTCACTTACCTTTGCTATTTGTTTCCATGTAACATAATCTGTAGGTGAATTCATCTGAATGTACATCACATATGTTTTATCCTGAAATACAAGAGATGAGACAGTTCTAACAATGATACACATAGACACGAGGTCATCCTGGAGTTAAAACATTACAAGGATCCCTCAGACTTGCTGACCACTAGCAGCAGTGGATCCTTCTTCTACCGCACCATATTTAGGATAGCTCAGTTGAGCTGAGTTTCTTGGCTGCTACAGGATCTGCTGGATACTCAATGATAGTGATTCTGGAGTCTCAGCCCTATACCTATGTTTGGGTTTGTTATTTACTACCACACTCAGTCATATTCCAGCTGTATGGCGGTGGTCTTTAGATAATGAAGTCTGGAACAGACAATCCAGTGGTCAACAGCATGAGCATCAATCTACAGAGCTGGGATATGATGACATGTGTCAACCACGCCAGCAAGCATGTGTTAATGACAACCAATTCTAACCTGGATCCTCACATGTCTAATACCCATGTACAAGAAGTAAAATATTTAGTCTACATCCAGCTTGACTTCTTTCCCCAATGTCTTGATGAAAGAAGAGAGGTCCAGGACAAAATTATACTAACACAGCATGAAAATATGACTAGCAGTTTCTAATCCCTTAAACATTTGTCATTTTAATGTTTTAAAACAATCTATGATGTTAACTGACTGTCATATGAAATGTACTGAAAACCATTTTCAGTTTTGGTAATTCTGTGGATGAGACATTCGCAAACATATTAAAATATCCCACTGCCCTTTGGCTCCAAAAAAAGCAAACATGGTACCCTGCTTCTGATGACTGCTTGCTGCTATACATACCTGCGTGTTTGGAATAAAGTCTTCACTACATGGAGACTTCTTGTGATTCAACACCTCAGCCGACTTAATAAGACTTTTAACTACCTCTTCGTAGTTCTCCTTCTGAATGCTGGAACAAGAAGATGAACTGCCACGTAATCTATACATAAACACTGGACAACAAAAGATACTTCATCAGCAAATTAACTATCTGAACAAACATCCATATGAACATATTTTCAAAAAAGTGGCATGCATGTCAATGACAAACATGACAAAGGTACAGTAGCTGTGCACACTACCGAATTAGGAGGACAACCTGTCTTAATTTCATAGGTATCAATCATACATTTAATAGACAAAGACATCTTCCCAAGAACTAATCAGAATGTCCATCAAATTTTGGGATCCTTACACCTTTGGCAATGTATTCAATAGTATGGATGTTTAAGCAAGATTAAGGCTTCATAACAATTACACAATTTACACAGCAAAATTTTTGAAATATGTGGACTATATATACATGAAAGAAAGATTTCACATGTGTGGAGAAACATTCAAACTTTTAGAGGTTTCTTAAAAGATACGATATTTAAGATATGTTAATACATATCAAAGTAAGCTATTTCTATCCAAAATAATTCTTTAAACTTTTTCAGCATGCAAACAGTAACAAATAGTGACTTTATTGTAACACTTAAGACAACCACTTGCAACTGCAAAGAGATCAGTGATGTTGTCACATTGTGACATCATGGTAACCAATGACATCACAATGGTCTGTAAGGCATTGTGATGCAAGATTCCATCATTCTTAAGCTAAATAAAACATCTGTGACAGTGTGAATGATGTGCATTCCTTACCTGTTAACATCTTTCAACTTGACATTGGAGAATGTGACTAGTGAATGTTTCTTGAAGTAGATCTCCTGGAAGTAGGGGTTCATGTTCAGACCTTTTGAGCCGAAGTGATATGTGCGTGATATGTCTGGTATGACACACTCACGGTCCTTCCGGATAAAGCTGGACCTCATCCACATGTCCCAGTCCCATTGCTGTAACATGTAACATTGTCACTGATAACATGTAACACAGTCACTCATAACATGTAACATAGTCACTTCATTCACATGGTAATTGTTGTGACATATAACAATGTCACAGCATTTGCGTGATAACTGCTGTAACATGTAACATAGTCACTGATAACATGTAACATTGTCACTGATAACATGTAACACAGTCACTCATAACATATAACATAGTCACTTCATTCACATGGTAATTGCTGTGACATACAACAATGTCACAGCATTCTCGTGATAACTGCTGTAACATGTAACATAGTCACTTCATTCACATGGTAATTGCTGTGACATACAACAATGTCACAGCATTCTCGTGATAACTGCTGTAACATGTAACATTGTCACTGATAACATGTAACACAGTCACTCATAACATATAACATAGTCACTTCATCCACATGGTAATTGCTGTGACATACAACAATGTCACAGCATTCTCGTGATAGCTGCTGTAACATGTAACATAGTCACTTCATTCACATAGTTTTTAGCTGTAACACAAAAGTCAATGTATGCATGTGATAATTGCTGTAACGTAACTCTGCATTCTTTTCATGGGGTCTCACTGCTGTAATGTACCATAGCCATTGGTTTCATGTGGTCACTGCTGTAACATAACATAGCCATTGCTTTCATGTGGTCTCATAGCTGTAATGTAAGAGAGTCACTGTGTTCATGTGGTCTCATAGCTGCAATGTAACATAACCATTGGTTTCATATGGTCTCACAGCTGTAATGTAACATAACCATTGGTTTCATGTGGTCACTGCTGCGACATAACATAGCCATTGCTTTCATGAGGTCTCATAGCTGTAATGAATCACTGTGTTCATGTGGTCTCATAGCTGTAATGTAACATAGCCATTGCTGTCATGTGGTCTCACAGCTGTAATGTAACATAACCATTGGTTTCATGTGTTCATTGCTGCGACATAACATAGCCATTGCTTTCATGAGGTCTCATAGCTGTAACGTAACATAGCCACTGCTTTCAAGTGTTCATAGCTGTAATGTAACATAGCCATTGCTGTCATGAGGTCTCCTAGCTGTAACGAGTCATTGTGTTCATGAGGTCTCATAGCTGTAACGTAATATAGCCATTGCTTTCATGTGGTCTCACTGCTATGATGTAACATATCCATTGCTGTCATGTGGTTGTTGTAAAGTAACATAGCCATTGCTGGTCTCATGTGGTCTCACTGCTGTAATGTAACTGAGTCATTGTGTTATTGCTGTAACCTACAACAGTTCAATGGCATGGACATGGCTTCAATTGCAGGTAGTGCTTTTTAAGCTTGTTAGGCAATAGGTAGAACCTTCATAACAATTACATCATTTACACAGCAAAACATTTCAAATATGTCGATTATATATACATGAAAGAAAGGTTTCACATGTGTGGAGAAACATTCAAATCAAAGAGGTTTCTTTAAATATATAATATCAAAGACATGTTAAAAGATATCAAAGAGGGTGAGCTTCTAATTCTATCCAAAATAATTCTTTAAACTTTTTCAGTATGTAAGCAGTGATAAATAGTGACTTTACTGTAACACTTAAGACAACCGCCTGCAACTACACAGAGACCAGCGATGTTAATACATTGTGACATCATGATAACCAATGGCATCTGAATGGTCTATAAGGGATGTGTTCATGTGGTCATTGCTGTAACGTAACATAGCCATTGTGTTCATGAGGTCTCAGTGATGTAATGTAACCGAGTCATTGTGTTATTGCTGTAACCTATAACAATACTTTCTATTGATAATGTTCAACTCACCTTCTCTGGTGTTGGCCATTGTGGCTCCAACTCTTCTTTGTACAGCTTCTTTTTCAGCAGCCAGCCAAGGCCAGGCATTGTCTCCACACGGTAGAGCAGGGCTGGGTCCTTGCAGGAGTGCTCGTAGCCCTGTACAGTAATACAGAGCATATACAGCCCTGTAACTTGATTCTATCATACTGTGGAACACAGGGGAATGCACACATAGTGAATGTGCAGATAGGTTTTATCACAGCCACAGGGTTGCACTGCATGATGGTCACACAGTGGTCATTTTCTTCCCATAGAGGTTACTTATCATATCTTCCTATGAACCTCTGTCCTAATATGGGCCTTTCATGGTGTGAGTGTTCAGGATTCATGACTGGTCGCATTCAGATTTAGTTGTGCAATCAGCGACATTGCTTCAAAAGTGATCATTTGTAAGGCCTCCATAATTTATGTATGGTTCGGGAAACTAGAACCTCTTCCGCAACACAATGCACAAATGTGTCTTCTAGACAGAACTCAGTCATGGTATGGCGACTTAATGGTGTTTCCATTTCCCTCGTTTGAAAAACTAGCCACTAAATGTTTTGGTTGTCACATCAACTCAAGTCCCCAGCAGAGGAGGGATACTTGAGACCCCTCATTTGCTTGTATTAGTCAAGCTGGATCTAAGTAGATGTAAGCATGTGTTCTGACAGGATAGACAGAAGGGAGATCATTTGTGCTGCTACTTCCTAGAGCAAGGGGACTTTGTGAGAACTGGGAAATATGGACGTATTAGAACATAGGTTCATGGGAAGATATTACAAGTAACCTCTGTGGGAAGATATGACAAGTAACCTCTGTGGGAAGATATGACAAGTAACCTCTGTGGGAAGATATGACAAGTAACCTCTGTGGGAAGAGAATGCACAATGGTATACTAATGGTGAAATACAGAATGGTTTAAATGTTCATGGGGTAAAACTACATAAAAGTCATGGAGGTTGAAAATATGAGTATGTCAATTCCTGTAATATAAGCACCACATACACAGGAGTTAGCATACACAGTTTCTATCCTTCAAAACTTTGCATGACCAAAACAATCCTAAAAACTTATTTCCTTCTATCAAAACAACATCCCTAGCCATTTCGAGGACAATCACACAACAGAAGATATTTTCTCACTGGTTATATTTGCACATTATTCTCATGACACAGTTTTTCCCAAACACGCTCAGCTAATGGTATATCCTAAGATAAGTTGTCTACTGTAATTTAGTAGATTCATCAAGAAAACCTGAATGCATATTTGGCATCTGTAAATCCATAACATGAGGACATGTACAATGAACCCTTTTATTACCAACTGCACAAAATTTTCATAGTGTATAAAACATGATGAACTTGAGCACAACAGCAGATTTGTTGACATGCTATTATGACATGAAGATGATTGCTGAGGAGCCTTTGTTAATGGGAACCACAATTACCCTGGGCCTAGATTTTCAAAGCTCTTTTAGTGCTACGACAGTGTTCAGTGCTATACATTAACAATAACTTATGACTATCTTAGTGCTAAGAGAGCTTAAAAAATCTAGGCCCAGAAGTATATCTGAAACCGCACATTCACAAAGGGCAGTATGACAAGGGAGGACTGCATGACTTTCCATTGTCAATAAGCCTACATCTCTTTTGGACCCTGATGCTGCTCCAGGTGGGGTGAACAACTCACCTGATCATTCCAGGCAGACACACAGTACAGACTTTTATCTTCTTCCAGCAGGTGCAGTGTCTGACTGAAGTAGCTGCAACAGACAGTACTGTACAGTACACTCTCTTGCCACACACCGGACATATAGCCTTCACTCCCTTCATCCTGGGTCACTGCTGTAAAAACACTTTAACCACTCCGCTACCCCACTGCCCAGGTCTTTTGATGTTATGAAACCATGTCAGTGATCCAACCGTGCCATCTCAGGTTACATAAGTGAAAAAAATAATCAATAACATCACTCCAACTCATAACTGTCGGCTTCCTATCAGTGTTTATTTATACTGGCTTCCAGCTTTTGTTAATTCATTCAACTTGTTACTTTGTTATTGTTTACCTGCACATATAAATATAGCTCTAACCCCATTCTCAATCACCTGATGGAGTAAGCATTAACTCCGAAATGTTGTGTTTCCATAATAAAGAAGATATATCCATAAAATCTTCATTCTTTAGAAACATAAAAAAAATAATTTAAAAAATGTGTTGGATTTATGTGTTTCTAACAGATAGATTTGATTGTCCTCATCATTAAAATCAAATATACAGGCCTTATCCTAACAATTACAGGAAAATACATGCATTTTATTATTACCAAGGAGAGTACAGCATTAACAGAAACAATCTGAAGTGCGAGTAAGATGTCTGTCTTATTAATGTTGGTGGTTTAGATGCTCAGTAACAGATCTTCTGTGAACTTACTTGAAGAAGTCTGGGGATACATCTAAATCTTCCTCGATGACAATAGCATACTCTGCTTTCTGGAGATGTACAAAGTCAATCATAAGGCTAACATTCACTCCAGTAGCATCTGGACCAGTGGAACTCATGTATACGTTTGAAACATAGCTAATTTGCATAGTCAAGGACGATGCCTTTCAACACTACATGCATTTCAAAGGCATTAAAGTGACAATACCATAAAATCCCACTTACTGATATATTGTGAAAATTCACAATGAAAACAGGTAACTGTTTGTTTGGTGCAATTTGAATAGTTTCCAAACAAATGTATCATTAATATTGTTTATTATTTCATACCTTGGTTTCAAAATCACATCAAATGCTATTTACAACTGAGTGAGTTTAGTTTTATGCCCCTTTCAGCAATATTCCAGCGATATTGTGGCAATAGGTAAATAATCAAGTCTGGACCAGACAATCCAGTGATCAACAGCATGAGCATCAATATGTGCAATTGGGATACAATGACATGTGTCAACCAAGTCAGCGAGCATGACCACCTGATCCCGTTAGTCGCCTCTTACAACAAGCATGGGTTACTGAAGATCAATTCTAACCCAGACGTGCCATATAGTTATGTGATCCGACAAAGATGTGCCTGAAAATGGACAAGCTCCAGATTACCTTACTGGATAAAGGTAAAAACATTCAACAAGCTCCACACCAACTTACAGGATAGAGGTTAAATGTGGCTGTCATGCTAGCTTTGTAGTGCTGGGAAATACGTGCATTCTTGACTCCAAGAGGAGTGTGCTGGATACCTCTCAAACCAAACAGCTTGGTAACTTCCAGTGGTTCCTGCATGATAAAGTCACATAATACATGAAAAAGTAGGCTTAAGCCAAATAAGTAATTAGTTAACTTCACTGTTTAAAGCAACAAAAACATGAAAACAATCTTATCCGTTGTAACTGTCTCAGAATGACAACATACTGAATAACCATTGCATTGCATCAAAAGATCATAGATTTTTGGTCACAAGTATTTTACATAAACAGAATGCATATAGTATCTCATAAATGCTATGTCACTGAGTTGCAGAAGAAACAAACATATGACGTTTACAAATTTATGAAACAACAGGTTACCACAAGTCCTGTGGAGTTTGTACTCATACAAACAAATAAGGGAACACATGAAAGTACAAGTGTTGATTTATTCTTTTCCAGGTTTCTTCACAAGGTGTGTATTGTACTGAGGGTGAAATTCTGGAAATATATAAAGGAACACTCGTACTTCCCTGTGTTCCCTTATTTGTTTCTATGAGTTTATAAACAAACAGGCAATGGTGAAAATTATGACACATTATTTATGAAACTGACAAACAATAATAATACTATAAACATGTTCTGACACAATGACATGTTAAACATCCAATATCTAAATCTCCAACATACCTCAAAGTAGCCATCAATGAAGACAGTGACCATCTTGGGGTTGGATCCCTGCACTGACAGCAGGGTCCGCAACATTCTGACAAGTGTGAAAACCAAGTTGAAAACTAAATACATTTGGTTAGGTAGAATTCTAACACAAAGACTTACACCACATAAACCCAAGGTGAATAGATACACACAATGGATGAAGGACAGAAATTGGCACTTGTACTACAGTCCTTGCCGAGTCATTAAGGTATCACCAAGACTCGTGGACATTTGTCATTTGTAATGGCTGTATCATCATGACTAGTATCAGATAAGTATAATGATAAGCTGAGCATTAATACCATGGAATAATTTACCCACCTATACAAGTAATGGGGCCGGTCACTGGCTATAACAGCCACAGGAACAGACTCTATGTTACTGTTTTTCAGCTGAAAAATAAATTGTAAATGAAATGCACTGACACCATGTTACAGATAAAATATACACGAACCTTCCCTTGTATGCTGTACCACAACACCTTCTTCTTAACCTTCAGGGCCCCACTACACAAATTGATCTCAGTATTATGACAAATGTCAGCCTATGTTTAAGTATAACACTTATCGTCACATTAAGATCTCTTTGAGGCACAGGGCCCAATATCTTCTTTCATATTCATTATTAAGCTAAATCTGGCCTGTTTAATCCTGATAAAAGGAATTTGTTAACATCAACAGTGTCATTTTGATTTTCACACACTGAACATTAGGTTTGGCATCTTGTAATAAAGACAATTATAATTAAAAATCTAATTAAATACTCCCAACAGGAACACGGTAACATGATTTCACATGGATTGCATGAGATTCACTTTGAACATGCTGTCAAAGCTCTATCCCTTTACCAGACCCTTCATAATATCAAGTTAAACAGGAAGACAAAGTCATCAATAACAATGCAATGGCAAAATACTCATAATGACTATGTCTACTAATTAAGATCACAGCATGTCAATGTTTCGATGACTGGGTGGAAGGAGAGTATTATATGGTTTTCCAGTTCTGCTCCGGAAAAGAACACTACCACCAAATTCAGTCGAGGTCGAACTTGTTGCCATGGAAAAGCAAAAAATATTTTATTCAAAATTCAAAACCTACCACAAGGTACCAGTATATCACCAGACCTATCTATGTGTCATGTGGTGAAGAAATAAGTGAACCGTTTTAAAGTTCTGAGCAGACAAAGAGCAGAACCACCAATTTCAGTCAATGTCAAACTTGTTCTCATGGAAACCACAAAAAATAAAATTCACAACCTGGGGTATCCCTAAAAAGATCTAGGGATATTGGATAAAGCTAAAGTTTGGGAGATCTGCTCTGAACAAGATAACATCCTCAAAAACCACAGCCTAAGTCATGCTCATATGGAAACCACAAAAAATAAAATTCATATCTGGCTCTAATCATCAAAAGGCACATCTACAGATCATGTGTCAAGCTGGGAAGATCTGCTTGGGACAAAATGACACCCTCATAGTCACAGCCTAGGTTACGTTTCCATAGAAACCACCCAAAATAAAATTCATATGTGGGTCTAAACCCCAAAAGGCACATCAATGATCACTCTTGACACATTATCAAGTTTGGTTAAATTATCATAAGTAGTTTAGGAGATATGCTTCTGACAAAGTATTGCTGACACACAGACGAAAAGGACAGTACTCTTTTCCATATCCCCTGCAACGTTGTTGCTGCAGAGAATAATAACTGTGTATAAATTTATGGCAAGGAGGATGATGATATCTATGGAGAAGCATGTACAATATGAATGACCATTCCTAAAGTTTATTTACAAAGTAAGCGACCCTGCATGTCATGTACAAAATAAATGACCCCATCCCCCAATCACTTTCCATAATTACTCAGCATGATTTCTGAATGTTTTCATGTATCCCCTACCTCGCCAGGAAAAAATGGGTGACCCCTCTTAAAATCATTATCACACTCCTAGCATTATGAACGGTCCCTGACTAGCTGTTATAAGGCTGCCGACCACCTACCGGTTCTGGTTTGAAGATGATAGGAGCTGGGTCAGAGCAGCTACAAACACTGCCATACCCCTCCACCTTACTACAGAAGGCTCTTCTCCTCCTCCCAACATCATCATCAGGCCAGCCACACTCAGCATCTATAACAGCATCTGCATCTCAGCATGTGCAATGGACATAGCATATAGCTCAACTTCAACTTCTCATAAAATGGAAGACAAATGCTTGATTAATCCTGCACTGAATCAAACCTTCAAGTGAGTGTGTTTGTACAATACTGCCAATAGCAGTTCTGATATGTAGAGGTGTAATGATACATCGAGGCTGCCATACAATTTGTATTCTGATGTCCTACAATATGACGCTTATCCCAGTACAGCACTTGTATTCCATAAGTTCATATCATCTCCCATTCAATACGTGTATATACACAGAAAAAACAACATGTATTCTATTGTATGTCCTGCAATACAGGAGATATAAATAAGTGTATTGTACCATTGCAATACAATCGTGTACCTCAATACTGATTTCTTGGCAAGTCAGGATAAAACAGGAAGAAAATTGGATGATGTGTCTTACAAAGGACCCTCCTGTTGCATCTCAGTGACACAGGTATCCTTATAAGGAGAAAAATCAGGATGAATCTAGAATAAAGCTAATGGTCATAGGATCCTGATGCACATAAGGGACAAATATTTGTGTCCATCTGCTACACAGATTACAGAAGGAGATATGTGTAGCCTTATGATGTCAGTACAAACCTGCTGGTCGCAAAAGAGGGATGTCCACCTTGAACGTTGCTCGTTCACCCCAAGATGACAGATTGGGGGATTTACCATGTGCCTCTCCCAGCTTCTTGCCTACAACAATGTACATGGATACATACACATCAAAATAGAGTCACCATGAAAAACAGGATATTATCAAGTATATACAATCTGAATAAAACCTGTATTTAAGTTCAATACAAGTTCATAGTCCTTCAGGGGCAGTATGGTAGCCTAGTGGTTAAAGCTTTTGTTTATCACGCTGAAGATCCGGCTTAGATTCTCCAAACGAGTACAACGTGTGAACCCCATTTCTGGTGTCCTGTGATATTGCTGGAATATTGCTAAAAGTGGCGAAAGACACAACTCGCACCCACTCACTCACTCACAGTCCTTCATGCACACAATGTACTGATTCTATTTCCCTTATGAGAAACAGCAAAGATAACTAGCGATGTAAAACACTGATAATTACAGGTGTATAGTAAACGATAATAAATCCAGACAGTTGGTAAATATAATAAAATACTTAATTCCTGCCTATCTTCCATTGTCAATTCTACTTCTGATACCAGTGAATATACAGACTAGAACTGATCTTCAGCAACCCTTGCCTGCCATAAGAGTTGATTAACAGAATTGAGTTGTCAGACTTGTTGACTTGGTTGACACACGTCATTGTATCATAAATTGCGCAGATCAATGCTCATGTTGGTGATCACTGGATTGTCTGGCCCTGACTCAATTATTTACAGACATAATTTCTGTGGAATGCTACTGAATATGGCACTAACTAACCAATCAACCATAACATAGAGCGATGGAATACTGTGTTGTCTAAGCTTCTCAGTTCTCCTGATTCAGTGGTGAATCACAACACTTACCTCCCTTGAAAGCAGCAAAACACCACATATCCCGCCAGTTGAGTGCCTCAGCCTTCTCACTGCCAAGGTTCCGTAAGAATGTGCGTGCCACAGATTTCAAGTGGAATGTAGCCTCGTCCTGAAATGACACACATCCATCTAACAATAGTAACATGGCACCATGAGGAAGTTTTGTTCCATGCCGCTTTTAACAATACTAAGTAAAAATCATTAAAAAAAAAACAAGTTCACCACAAGACTGATCGGTATTGCAATCATGTTTAAGAATTATGTTATGGTCTCAGAGTTCTGCTCTAGTTTCATTTTCACTGGTGACATAGACACACCACATTCCATTCTAAGAAAACAGGGACATAAATATCTGCATCAGACGCAAAGAATTCAATATTAATAAAGTGGAAGGGCACCTGTAGCATTTCGTAACCAAGTAATTGTTTGGCATTAACAATAAACTTTGTCCACATATAGTTACCAACTATTGTGCATTGACTGGTTTAAATTTTTTTTAATGAAAACTCCTCAAGGCACTTTCCACTACGAGGCTTGGCACTGTTTACATACCCATACAAATCTCCATAAATTGCTTACACTTTGAATTCGACTGTAAGCACAGTATGTTACCTTGATGGTGAAGATAATGATCCTGCCATCAGACACCATGTTGAGGAACAAAACCATGGCTTCGTCTTCATGCTGACTGTACGTGTCGAACACCCGCTTCGCCATCACGCTACCCTGGGGAAACGCAAACAATAAACTGATGATGAAAAGACTGCAAGACAATGATGAAAAGGTTCGTTGTTTAATGCAATAACCCAGTGATGTGGCGAAGGTCTGTAAATAATGAAGTCTAGACTAAACAATTTAGTGATCAACAGCATGAGTATTAATCTATGCAACTGGAATTTGATGACATGTGTCAATCATGTCAGCAAGCCTGACCACCCGATTCCGTTAGTCGCCTCTTATGATAAGACCTGGTTTCTGAAGATCAATTCTAACAGGACATAACAAAGGTCAACAGGACATGTGGTCTGACTGACCTTGATATTACAGTGACAGAACAAATAAACATGGTACAATGAACCTACTGTTGCTTGATTGAGAACCACAACATGCATGCCTCGACTGAGCTCAAAGACATTTTCTTGCAGTACCTGAAAACAGAGAACATATTTGTCAGTCACTGTTACCAACAGTAACGAGCAGTTCTTATTTGAAGAATGCAATACTATATGTTTCATTTTTGCTGTTATCATTTTACTATCCATAGCATATGTTAACAGTTTGCACCTTTACTCCCTAACCTGTAGGGATGGTAGGGTAGCCTAGTGGTTCAAGTGTTCACTTGTCACACTGAAGACCCAGGTTAGATTCCCCAATGTGTTGAGCCCATCTCCATCCAGGTGTTCATCTGATGTGATGTTGCTGGAATAATGCTCAAAGTGCCATAAAACCACGCTCACTCATAGCCTGCTCTCGTCATGATATGGCTGAAATACTGCCGATGTGACATTAAATATTCACTCACTCACTCACGACCTGTTCTCATCATGATATGGCTGAAAAACTGCTGAAGTGACATTAAATATTCACTCACTCACTCACGACCTGTTCTCATCATGATATGGCTGAAAAACTGCTGAAGTGACATTAAATATTCACTCACTCACTCACGACCTGTTCTCATCATGATATGGCTGAAAAACTGCTGAGGTGACGTTAAATATTCACTCATTCATAACCTGTTCTCGTCATGATGTGGCTGTAATACTGCCAACGTGACATCAAATATTAACTCACTCACTCATAACCTGTTCTCGTCATGATATGGCTGAAATACTGCCAACATGACATCAAATATTAACTCACTCACTCATAACCTGTTCTCTTCATGATATGGCTGAAATACTGCCAACGTGACATCAAATATTAACTCACTCACTCACAACCTGTTCTCGTCATGATATGGCTGAAGTACTGCCGATGTGACATTAAATATTAACTCACTCACTCACTCACTCACAGATAACCTGTACTCACAGTAGTTCCATCCACCGAGACGAAGACGATTTCTTTGCTGGACACAACCTCTACCGAGATGGACCTTGACTGCATCTGCACAACGTCACCCTTGCCATCACCAACAGTGTCATCTACAACAAGTACAACAGTGGACATTACAGAGGGGTTAGACAGAGCCAGAACTCCATTGGAAATGATTAGTGAAATCTTGATGCATGACGATGAAGTTTGACTAGTTATTTCCTCAACAAATCTAATTGTATCACATGAACAGACAAGTGCTGTGGACTAGTTGGTTTGGTAGGTTATTTAATGTCACACTCAGCAATATTCCAGCTGTATGGAGGTGGTCAGTAAATAATCAAGTCTGGACCAGACAATCCAGTGATCTATGCAAAAATTGGTATACAATGACAAGTGTCAACCAATCCTGTCGACTGTCTCTTGTGTTAAGCATCGGGTACTGAACACAAACGTTCTCAGGTCTTTGACTAGTTGGGTGTGTGAGATCAACAGTGTCTGCCTCATTACATTTGTGGCAAATTGCACACTTAGGTTCAAAACAGCATTAAATTCAGTGGTCCATGTCATAACATTAATGGTTAGAATTACAGACTATTTCAATCAATGAATATCATGAAGAACTTGGGATAACTTGATTCATGTTACTGAATTAACCACAGTGTCTTCACTATTTTTTATCAGTTTCCACAATACATATATACTCATCAGTTCTAAGATGGTTTAACTGACATAAAAAATACAATTAGAACCTCCTCTGACAGGGAGCTTGGAAATTTGAACTCGGACACATCTGACTCAACTTTCTTATTATCTGACCATCCCACCAGAAATCAGACCTACCAAATGGGGTTGAGGATGTAAATGTTCCATAAACTCAGATATATAAACAGAAGCATTTGGCTTATAACACATGCCTCTAGCAGCATATCCTTCATG
The DNA here is from genome assembly GCF_037392515.1 of Haliotis asinina. Lineage (NCBI taxonomy): Eukaryota > Metazoa > Mollusca > Gastropoda > Lepetellida > Haliotidae > Haliotis > Haliotis asinina. The sequence goes on from NC_090286.1 coordinate 52,449,115, forward strand.
ACACAACCATCCCTGGATTTTTTTTGACTAATTTTAAGTTCTAATTGTCAGAATATGACAAAACCCATTTTCACACCCGATGTGGGGAATCATTGTACCCATGTGCGCTTTGGGCATGGCATGACAAGCGAATGTTTTAACCACTAGGCCCCTTTTAACACTTCCCAAATTGGAAATCACATTTTACACAAGTTAATATAATTATAAGTATATGAAGTATCAGCTTTACGCTCCACATAAATGGGTATTCAATACATCAAAGTTGGAGACAATGGAATTCGATGGCACTGCTTATCAACATGATCAACACACGGAAGTGTGTTCATCGCTCCACTGGCCAATCAATCACGTCAATATGGCCATCTGTTACAGATCACACATATAATCTTCCTGGGAAGTCTACCCAAGTAGCAACTTAACAACCATCTGTAGTTCTTCCCTGGACATACAGTACTCATTACACTGATGACCTACAAAATTTAAAGGTGTGCATGCATACCAAAACCATACACAGGTTAACAACAGGTTAACAAGGTTAGTTCAATAGTTATGGCAGTTATATACTCATGGAAACAATTAAAGGAACACATGAAAGCACAAGTGTTCCTTTGTTCATTTCCAGAACGCAACTCATAGAGCAATACATACCTTCTTAAGAAACGTGGAAAAGAAATAAAGGAACACTTGTACTTTCATGTGTTCCCTTACTTGTTTCTATGATTGAATATATCGTTCATTTTGCTTTTTGTTCTGAATATCTATGACATAAAGAAGAACATATGGACTTTTATGTAAATATCCGGTCTTAATAGGGGTGCTTATTATGTTCTACAGTAAGAAAGTTCACTTCAGTTTAATTTTAGCTATACTGCGATCAGACATCTTCACACATCTACACATTAACAGTCACACTTCAAATCATTGTTTATAGACATCTTAACATTATATTTTAAAACACAGTCTAAAGCCACATTATTTAAACTCTGAAGGTCTAGAAGTTAGTCAGAAAGAGCATATTGGAGGATTAATGCAGCAAATATGGTATGAATAATTCCATTAACCATGTGATTAGTGCTGAATAGACACAATCAATAGGCAATGTAATCAAATCCTTATTGAAAACTCAATGTCAGACAATTTTTGGCTCCAGTGAGTAAAGTCAATATTACAGGTAGAGAGGCGTACCTGTGCATAGTGCACATGTGCGAGTCATATTGATTTATAGTGTTTAGATCACTGCTAAATATTACATAACCCCTTTCAAACATTTGAGCAAACATCTTTCAACACAGAAGTTTCTTATTTGATCTGTCATAAACTTCGAATTTGTTAAGATGAACTCAAAATAGCAAGTACAGAATATGTAATTGATCATAAATGTCCTATCACAAAATGAATTATCTCTCAGAAATCTAATCATGAATATCGACTTCAAATTTGTTATGATGATCTCAAAATTGCAAGTACAGAATATGTAACTGATCATAAATGTCCTACCATAAAATGAATTATCTCTCAGAAATCTAATCATGAATACTGACCCTCAATTTACATATTATGCTACTCAAAAGAAGTTATCTCTGATCCACAGTCAGACAAAATGTATGTTGCACTTGAGCATAACATGAAAAATCGGATGTTTCGTATAAGTAGCATTTTGGTCAATGGAAACTTAGATCTAGAAGATATGCTATTTCTTCTTCAAAGTACACAAAAGGTCATAATCTTAATACAGGGTTTTGAAATAAGCCAGGTAAATCTATTAGTCTGAGATTAACAACATTCAGAAGGACAAGTTAGATAACATCCTTTGTATGGCAGTTTACTTAGTGTAGATTCTTGTACCATTGTCAAGCAGGAATCTGGGTCCAAATGTCACACTATATAAAAGAATAAATAAAAGAAGTTGTTATCCATACAGTTTATTTGATATTAAACTATTGAGATTTCATTTAGGTTTTCCACATTCAGCACTGAGTACATGGTGGTTCAACGGCTGATCATTTTTTCAGACCGATGAGAGTAATAATAAACTCAAATTACAGCAACATAAATTGCAGCTTTTACATTAACATAACATACTAATAAACAGTTTATCTATGTGGCAATGTGTGGCTGTTTCAGTTATTCAGTTTAACTATATATCCCGCAACATTTGGGTGGATGTCTCCGTGGAAAAGAACCTAGTTTATGTTTAAGATTGTGGTCAAGGTTATTACGCTAACATGGCAGAGATTGTTGACATGTTTGGGTGGCACCTTGTAGCTGTCACTGAGAGGTGATGATGCTTTAACATGGCAGAAACCATTGACATGTTTGGGTGGCACCTTGTAGCTGTCACTGAGAGGTGATGATGCTTTAACATGGCAGAGACCATTGACATGTTTGGGTGGCACCTTGTAGCTGTCACTGAGAGGTGATGATGCTTTAACATGGCAGAAACCATTGACATGTTTGGGTGGCACCTTCTAGCTGTCACTGAGAGGTGATGATGTTTTAACATGGCAGAGACCATTGACATGTTTGGGTGGCACCTTGTAGCTGTCACTGAGAGGTGATGATGCTTTAACATGGCAGAGACCATTGACATGTTTGGGTGGCACCTTGTAGTTGTCACTGAGAGGTGATGATGTTTTAACATGGCAGAGACCATTGACATGTTTGGGTGGCACCTTGTAGCTGTCACTGAGAGGTGATGATGTTTTAACATGGCAGAGACCATTGACATGTTTGGGTGGCACCTTGTAGCTGTCACTGAGAGGTGATGATGCTTTAACATGGCAGAGACCATTGACATGTTTGGGTGGCACCTTCTAGCTGTCACTGAGAGGTGATGATGCTTTAACATGGCAGAGACCATTGACATGTTTGGGTGGCACCTTGTAGCTGTCACTGAGAGGTGATGATGCTTTAACATGGCAGAGACCATTGACATGTTTGGGTGGCACCTTGTAGCTGTCACTGAGAGGTGATGATGCTTTAATATGGACATGTTATTGATAGGTAACAAACTTAAATGTTTGGGCCAGGAAGGGCAGCAACAAGTAGCACATTTTATGTCATTTAACATGGTTTGGACAGGTAAAGGAGTGCATGCACACTTATCTGTCTCCCAGTAACTGAACCACACTGTTTTCATCTCTGCCTAAGGTCTTTCTGCAATACTAAAGTACACAGTGAAGCAAATCTAAATTTCCACAGGTTCAACCAAAGGCAAACTGTAGCGCAAATGAGGTTATGCAGCGTAGACAAAAATGACCAGTCTTCTTATATCCGAGCCAAGTGAGCAAAGGTTGGCTTCGGTTCAAAAAAGATACCAAACTCACTCCACTGAACTGGAAGCTTGCAGGGGTAATGGAGGCAAAGAACGATCTAAGTACCACGAGTTGCACTTAAATGCTGAATAAAACATATTTCACATGAGTACTTATTTAATGTGCGGTTGGAAATCTGACAGCACAACCCAGTGAGGAAATAGGAGTGTACCTTTGATGATGACAATGCTTTATTTTGACATGAAAAATATTTTCCGAACCGAAGCAAGGAAAGTATGTTGCCAACCTTTGTTCGCTTCGCTCGCATATAAGAAGACTGGTCATTTTCTCAACGCTGCACAATCCCATTTGCGCTACAGTTTGCCTGTGGTTCAAGATGAGGTTCATTGCTTGAGGTTCATTGGACCTCCTTTTCAAGTCGAAAGGAAAGGTTTGTTTCTATCAAGATTACATATATTCAAAGACTATGCGTTAGTCAGAATCTTCCAACTCAGTGTGGCTCCTTTTCATTTCAAACGGAATTGTTTTCTTCTATCAAAAATGATAAATATTCAGAGAGTAAACATTGGTCTACACACACAAACACCATGGTATCCATTTATATGTGTATGGCAACTAGTACCTGCTGCACCCCCACTCAAATCATTACCATCAATAATACAAACAACAATTTCCCCATCAGCCTCTGCTAATCAATTCACCCTGATTACCTGACCATACAGGCATAACATGCCATGGGTGGTTTAATATGTCATCAGGTAGACGGTACGTGTCTTTAGGCTATCGACTGTTTTCATTAACCACTGTGGAAAACAGGCCGCTGATGCTATTGACCACATGTAGCTTTAAAGAAAGTGTGAACCGAACTAACCTAGTCATTATCACATCAGGAGCTCTGTGGTTAACAAGTAAACCTATCAATATAAGTGATAAATACAACTGTATAGAAGCCACGCAGTGGATGGAAAACATACCTGAAACACATTAGTTATTTATTAGAGTTAGCTTATCATCAAACCTTATGAAATCCATTTTGATGGACTGCCAATACCATTTAATATGTGCATATCAAACAAAGCAGATATTGTCTACCTAACATACACAATAACACACTACTGATTCAGTTTCATAGTGCCAGATCCAGAACCATTCCTGGACAGAAGAGTTTAATCCCATTTGACACAGAAAGAGGGACAGTTCCATCAGAGCTGTTTGTAAAACTAACACACTGTTTCTCTGTAATTAGGGATAATTGATCATGCAAGAACGAACATTGTTGGCGTGTTCAAAGACATGGTCCTAATTACACCCATTGTGCCAGATCTAATATTTGTCCTGGGCTGTATAGGACAGTCTTTGAAAAGAGGACGTTTTCATCAGAGATGCCACTCTGCAATTTGGGATGATTAATAAATGTTAGACCTACACTACGTTAACATAATCTTCAGCCGGAGTTACCACTAAGTTACAAAGACGTTCTAGTATTATTTAGGGACACTGGGTTTGCTAAGCTCATGTAAACATACACGAATCAATACCTTTACATCAGATGATTGCAGTAATGTAATTTAATTCCAGAATGTTTCACTTATTTAGCAAAGTCGATGCTAAGTGATCAATTTTGATTCTGTAGACGAACATGTTTTGTAAATATTCTTGCCTGAAACTGTGGGAGAAATGAATGTATGCATGTGAGTATGGTGAGTGTGCATGACTGCTTTTGCTTGCGTTATAATAGTGCTTGAAAACCATGCTATATCGACAGTGAGAATTCTCACAATTCACCATCACCTAACACCATTATTTTGTTTCTTTGTTGCTACATACCACCATCAACAATATTTCAGCCAAATTACTGGTGAAAACAGTCAAATCTGGACCGACAAACCAAGACTGATATTACAGAAATGATTTAAGTCATTGGTGTATAACAACATGCATGTCTGGCCACTGATCTATAATATCACATCATCAATCATATCAACTCTAAGTCAAATCCCCATGGTTCTTTAATTACCTGCAATATTCATGACAATACAGGCTTGGTAGAGAAATGACTGCAAGTATTTATGGAATTGCTGTGGTGTAGATCTATTGGCCATGAGTCAGATGTCGCATGGAAGCCATACAATATTATTCATTACAGCTAGAACAGTAATATCAAAAATCAATGAAATACAATTGGGACTTCAACATGGTACATATGAAGCCTTTCATTAAAATTCCCTTTATCCATCATTCATACCTTCCACTGACAACACACTGGATGGATAGGAGAAGGGTTATTAAAAGAGTGGGAAAAGTAAAACCAAGGTGTAAAAGTCATACATTCTGTTTGAAGTTCTTCAATCCACGAGTTGCCGTCAGTACAGGAGTTGCTTCCCTTTAATTTGAAGGTCACAGTTATGAGACCTACCACCATAGCAACCACAACTGAGCAGTGTCCTATTTGAGACATCCATGACATATCTCTAAGGTAGTGGGTAAAAGTAACCATTGTTTGATGTTTCAGTTGTGCACAGCTGTTAACATATGATCTGAAAACTGACGTGACCCAGGAACTGAACTCATGCACTCCACTGGCCATACACTCAAAGTTCATCAGAGGTGTATGGATGTCAAGATTTTAAAATTTCATATGCCTTGTCAGCAAGAACCAGTTTTCAGAGTAGCCCTTGTGTTGAGGCTCTAAGCATCCAAAACGTATGCCATACACCTGCAGATTACTTCCTATGCAGCTGTAAGTCTGTATTTCATATGCCTTGTCTGTAAGAACCGGTTGTCAGAATAACCATTCTGTTAGGGATCCAAGTATCCGAAACTTCTACCAAAGACCCACAGATTACTTCCTTTGCAACTGAAAGCATGTAATATGTCACATGAGAGTCCAAACAACCAAAAAGTCCAAGCTTCAAGATTCACAACTGAATATTAACTAAAGTCAGCTTATCAGTCTACATGCATACATCCAATTATGAATATGGACAATTTTCTGACCAATCAATAATCCTTCTTCTTGAACATCTTACGTAAGATATGAGTATTAATCCAGTCTGGACTCTGAAACATAAGCCCTCTCAAGCTGAAAAGTATTCCCACTGTTTCTTGCATGAATATTCACAAAACTGGTAGGCTGATGACTGACGATGTTCACTGCTACCACATCACTGGTCAGCCCTGACTGCAGACTTAAGTCTACTTCTGTTGTCAACAGCTGTTGAGTGAACATGCAACAGATGTTCAGAATATCAGGCTAGCACCAAGAGAAGATACATGGAGAAGGTTAATAATAGCCTTCTCCACTCAATGTGTATCACATGTGTTGCTGATATTGGAATGTCTGTCAATCTTCACGCTATCAGCTCTTCACTTGACCTTTCAATAACACCATCTTGGGTATTATGTCAGATGATTATCTTGATAACCATACAGATAATTATGTCATGTGTTCTATTATAAACATGCCATTCTTTGCTGAGAGTTATGTCTCTTAATCTTGTGTCAGATAAACAAAGGTTGAAAGTGGGTGAGTGAGTGAGTATGTATGGTCTTGTGCCGCTTTTAGCAATATTCCAGCAATATCACATTGGATGACACAAGAAATGGGGTACACACATCATACCCTTGTAGGGAATCAAACCTAGGCCTTTAGTATGATGTACAACCGTTTTAATCACTAGGCTACCCCAACACCCCCAGTGGTTGAGACAGTGAGCAGTATAAATAAATCTCAGCAAGCATACCTGTGATAGTTCAAACTGTATTTCACTGTGCACCAATCCTGATTTTTAGCCTGACTGTCAGTGTAACCACCCAATACCTAAGTCATCACAAAAAAAGCATTTAGTAATGACACATGCAACACCATGTTCAGTGATCATAGTTCATGCTCAAATATCATGCCACAGAATGCTTGATATTGAAATGGCAAAGACAAAATATTTTCGCAGTGCCCTGGTGGGACACTTCAAATTATACAAATAATTCTCACCAAGATTCATTTATTGAATATATATATCTGACCAATTACAATGATTCAAAATCTGTTTTTGCACCCAGATAAACTATCTATCAGAGGCACTCTCAATCTCACAGCTTAACAAACACAAGGCCATTTTGAATACCAGAGTGCATGACAGGAAATTCTGTGTAGGATGATAGCATAGTTTCTGAGCTAGATTAGGACAAATGAGGTGCGTCTATTCTGGTAGTCATGACAGTGTTCAGGGAATCCATCTCTCACGTTTACAATTTTTTATATTTCTGCCTGATGTTGAATGACATAATTATTTTGATTTTTGAGTTTAATTGGATTATGAAAAGGTCTGGGAACACTTATCTTCACAAAAGCACACAAATTTTCTATCTGGTGCGCAATGGCACTGACAAAAATAAAAGTTGCATTTTTTTCTTGCTGTTTCTATCTGTACTCAGCACAGTGCTTGGCCTCCTGTTACTACAACAATCTTGTTTCTGGTTCTGATGGGCTGTGGAGTCCTGTCCATACTGTTGACAATAGTGTAAACAAGAATACTGAGTTTGAACTATAGAAACTAACTGTCATGCCAGCTTTGCTGAAGAATCAGTCCAAAGTGAATCGTGGCTTGTGAGGTTACTGACATATACCAACATACACAAGCTGGCCAGTTACTTACATAACAACCTCAGTTCAGAATGAGTTGGATTTCACACCACTTTCACCAACATTTTAAGAAAACACTTGGATCAGGAACAAACCAAAACACTTGGATCGGGAACAAACCAAATGGGCTGTATTGAATCTATTAATGACAAAATATTTGTATAACACATCAAAATGACAAACCATCCTCCCAGCATTGATACCTATCATTATGAACAATGTTCTCAACCTTGGTACATCAGTGTATCCTCTGTCTGGGGAGGGCTAGTCTAATGGTTAAAGCAATTGCTCATCACAATGAAGATGCGGGTTCGACTCTCACCCTCTGGGTACAATGTGTGAAGCCAGTTTCTGGTCAACCTGCCATGATTTTGCTGGAATGGCATGGCTCCATTCCCAACCCCTGAATACAATATGAAAAGTCTATTTCTGGTGACTCTGCCATGATTTTGCTGGAATGGCATGGCTCCATTCCCAACCCCTGGGTACAGTATGTAAAGTCTATTTCTGGTGACTCTGCCATGATTTTGCTGACATGGCATGGCTCCATTCCCAACCCCTGGATACACTATGTAAAGTCTATTTCTGGTGACTCTGCCATGATTTTGCTGAAATGGCATGGCTCCATTCCCAACCCCTGGGTACAGTATGTAAAGTCTATTTCTGGTGACTCTGCCATGATTTTGCTATATGAGTAATAAATTCTGATTCAGTCGATCAGCCCTCCATCAAGGGGGTTCATCAATATAAAACAAAGATTATTGGTACCTGACACAAATATATTCATGCCTTATCACAAAATCATGCATATTCAAATATCGATCCTGCCAGCTACTGACTCAACACATAACACTGATCCCAACAACCTATGCCCTTTGGACACAGTACATCATGTCAGATAGTTGGACCACCCAATTAAACCTAACCAATTGTTATGACCAGGAAATGAGCCTTGGACTTGGTTGGTTGGTTGGTTGTTTAAATTTAATGCAGCACTCAGTAATATTCAAGCTATACAATAATGGTCTGTAAATAATAAAGTCTGGACCATATAATCCAATGATCAACAGCATGAGCATCGATCTACATAGGTGAGATACAATGACGTGTCAACCATATCAACATGCCTGAATATGTGATCCTAATCAATTCTAACCTGGATCTTCAGGGTCCATTGTAAAATATATTTTAGTGTTATATATCAGCTCAAAACTGTATCTGTAATTTGTTTCATTTCTTTTCAATCATTATGTATGTATATGGAAACCAATGTGGGCAATTAATGGATTTAATGCTAAAAACAAAGTTGGCTCATCCATTAAATTTTCTGCCATCTGCTTGTTCATTGTTACCATGGTAATCTTAAGGGATATTAACATGTGTCAACCAAGGCAGCAAGTCTGGGAATCAGTATTGCCCATGAATGTCTAAAGGAAGACAAAACATGTGACTTTCTCAACGCATTTAATTATCTACAAATGGAGATTACACTGGAATGACATCCGTATGAGCAAACCAATCACAAGAAGTGAAGACACCTGTGCCTAGATTTTCGAAGCTCTCATAGCACTAAGATAGTCGTAAGTATGTCAGTGAATGGTACTTACAACTATCTTAGTGTTAAGAGAGCTTTAAAAATCTATGCCCGGGTGTCATGACAAGGGCAAGCACACCAAACACAACCTACAACATCTGCCACGTGTCAAGTCATGACACTGTACTCTTCATTAGTAAGATAAAGCATCCACAAAAGCCTTTTCCCTTAAGAAGAGAGAACAAATGTCATGATGAAATCAATCAAGGCCTTTGTGCGGGTATACTGTACACTTCATTAGCAAGATAAAGCATCTATAAAAGCCTTTTGCCTTAAGATGAGAGAACAAATCTCATAATGAAATCAATAAAGGCCTTTGTACAAGGTACAAAATCTGCATCTCCTACAGTAGACACATTGATTCCAGGAGAGAATGTGTCAATAGACATGTTTAAAGCAATTACCATGACAATGTACAGCATAATTGTTGCATTTCAATGCATGTTTCAGTGCACAAATACGACTCTTACATTAATTAAGAGTGAATAGAAATCCTTAAGGACAACAATCGATATTGATGTTCAGGTTTGTCTGCCAAGTCCAAGTGAATGAAAGTTTAATGTGTTTCACGTAGTGTCATGTAATCTTGTATATCTTGGGTATCTCTATCCGCGTGTCTGTCAGTGAGTGAAATATAAGTTCATTAATCAAAATTAAACCTTTCTATCTATAATCCAGTATTTACAAACGGTGTGTCAAAGTTGGCCATTGGGTCTTACAAAATTTCATACGTTATTTCAGATCCACTGAAAATTCCCAGGACCCACTGTACAAAAATCAAACACATTTCAGATTTAACATGTCTTATAATTGCATTGAAATTATTAACAAACGTAAAATTTTGAACGGCAGACATGTCAGTCAAAGTCATTGTGAAACATACAGTTGGACACTGTATTCACTGAGACTTCCATCGAACCCTCGGCAAATCTGCTGGAGTTGACTGAGGGCCTGACGCTATTTGTGAACACTGATAATCTATCACATATTTTGGATTACACTTTTCAGCAAAGTACAGATTTTAGAACTTATCTAGTTGAATCCATCTAGGATTTGAACATGCACTCTTGATCATGCTGATGACCAACCAACCCATGGAGGTACACAAAGTATACGATTAGATTACTAGTTGTCACACTTCCACTTTCAGTTTCATTGAAGCTGAGGTTGCTGAGTGGGTTTAGACGGCTCACTTTGTGTGCTGGGGTAGGTTCTTTTCTCATAAAGTGTGGGTTTGAATCCTGGAATGGACTCAACACAAAAGTAGTAGTAGAATCAGTCTGATACTATCCCATTGTTTCATACAATTTCTTTATCCATGCTGGTAATGTAGAAAAGAAAAAGAACTTGCTTCAGTCTTTTAACTACAATGACTGCTTATTATTCCCCATCTTCCAAAAGCAACTACCAAGAAATATTCTGTGGATACACCCAAAGCAACGATTTGCACAGAAAAATGTCTTGGTCTTATGAGCTATCATGGTTTGTTTTGACTTTGATTTGAATATAAAGTGCTAAATATGGTGAAATGAATTTAGCACCACTATTAACATTTGTAAGGTTGTATTGTTTAAGCGTTACTAAAGACCAGTGAAATGTACCTGGGCCTAGATTTTCGCAAATCTCTTACCGCTAAGATAGCCTGAGTTAATGTTAATGAATGACACTTATGACTATGATAGCGCTAAGAGAGCTTTGAAAATCTAGGCCCTAGCCTGTGGAATAAGAATCACAAGCATGACCAACAGTCCACAATTCTCTACAAAAATAATAATGCCTTCCTCTCCATAATACTACTATCAGTCATTAGGGAAGCTTCCATATAATTTATTAAAAAACATTCTTACCTATTTAGATTACAATATTAAATTAAAAGTTTGAATGAATTAATGCAATCTAAATCCACCAAACATAATTAAAGCCAAACCCCATAGAGTTACAGAGCACTCTTTTTGAATATCCTATGCACAACCTGTGATTTATACCACTTTGGACAACATCGACAACACCATGTGCAATAGTTTTTGATGTACAAAGCAATTGTTTACATTCCATATATGGCAAATGTTATCTGTTTGGAAGTTGTCCGCCCCCAAGTTTCAATTAGCGAATTTGGGCAAGTCTCAAGGGATAAGAAGTCTTTTAGCGCATCAACAAGAAGATGGAGTGACTGCATATGCCCCAATATATATGATGTACCATATACCGTGAAATTTTCCAGGTACTAAAGTTTCGAGGTTTGAGTTCCCCCGAAGAGCATTCAAAGTGATTTTAGACAATTTTAATTTCAATGCTAGAAGAAAGTGGCCAGAAACATCACTTACCAGAACAACACTCACTGAGCTATAGACAAACCTCCTAGTAGTCAGTGATAAGTGCCATCTGACTGTTATAACTACAGATATACAGGTTCTAGACAGCAATAATTGTAATGTGAAAAACATTTGATCCTTTGTTGTGACAAATGATCCATGAAACACTTTGTCGGCAGATTTCAAATATGACGCTATTTTTTCTCAGACAACATTGTTTTCTGTTCTTAACAACTATCTATCGCCGATACAGTCTGTTTGGCGAAAGAGTGGTATCAAGTGTATTGACAGTTGATTTGAAGTTCAGACAAATTCATAGATATAATATTTTCGAGGCTGCGTTTCTAACCTTGAAAACCTGGATACTTCAAAAATTTCCCAGCATACAGCAGGCCAAAATATGGTTGAAAATGAGTGACACTGTGCCTTTAATGAGATAACTGGAGCAGACATGTGTGGTCACGTCCCAAGAAACAGCCTAACAATGACACCCTTACTTTCATAATTACTTACAATTTGACGTACCTGTATTAAATTAGGATGCAAAGCAAAATAATAGAGGATGTTGGATTTGCAGCAGAAATGCTGGATCACATTTTCTACCTGTAACTTCAGAGTCACACCCATGGACACACCTCAGAGAATTTCCCCCAATCAATACCAGTCATTGCGACAATCGTTCAATATGCATGACTGGTCACGAAAAATTTATTACTATTGATTTCCCAAGGTGAAATCTAAAGCCATTAGCACCTGAACAATGATACTACATTGTATTTCTCTATTCATTTCTCATGAAGAATTCACAACGCTGTTAGGACAAAAAATATTTTTATGTCACTGATTGCCTAAGGTGGAAAGAGTAACTGAACATTTACATGATGTAAGAATGTGGGGCCCACAATCGATATACATAGATCAAAGAGATTGACAATCACTGACTAAATATTGATCAGTTATCAATAATTACCATAAAAATAAATTTCAATAAAAATGGCTAAAATGTCTAAATGAAACCAGCATAGTTCACATCTCTGGTGAGTACTGACATATTTATGTATGGATAAACTAACAAAACAGTGTTCTGAGCAAAATTTAGATGCAGTTCAGAAATTGAGATGTCGCTTTGTGCAGTGTTTGCCATGATGCAGAAAACCTGCATAACTAACTCCCAAAAACATGCCCACTCATGATACAAGGAGTCATGATGCCACTTGTCATATTTTTTAAGCATGGATGCAAAAAAGCTGCCAGTTTGACTTAAAAGATATGTCGCTGAATCCCTCTCATGACACCAGGGTGATATCATCATGATGATGACTCCTCATTTTTGTCTCAAGGGCAAACACTAATGGTGTGTTGTGTCAGTAAATTAGCACTATGTGTCATCACAATAGCGTATTTACGAAAATATCGATGACATAATATTCGTATAGATAATCATTGATAATTCTTCCCACTCAAGATATAACTAATTATCAATGTTTCTAGTAATACAAAAAATGATTATCTGCAATGTGGATGCTTCTAATAAGCATCACTCACTCACTCACTCACTCACTCACTCGCAAGCAACAGACTTGCACTTATTCAAATGAACCAAGCCTAATGTTCACTTTCAGGTTACCATGCTAAATGTTTAAAGGATTTCTTAATCCTTAAGTACATATCTCACTGACCAACAAGGCTTATACCACTTGTGGCAAGCTTACTAAATCTGAATCAGGATGTGCCTGTATCTCTCACCTGAACTTGGTTTGTGTTGCAGTTTCTTGCTTGTGTCCAGAATAAAGGTGATATTGATGAACACTGTCACCAACAAAACCAGCACCAGTCCACCCTGAAACCAACCATTGTATAGCATTACAGTCTACTTCCTATAACAGCACCCCTCTAAACCAGTTCACTCTGAAACCAACCATTGTATAGCATTACAGTCTACTTCCTGTAACAGCACCCCTCTAAACCAGTTCACTGAAACCAACCATTGTGTAACAATAGAGTCAACTTCCTACATCAACACTTTTCTAAACCAATAAATCTTGAAACTAACCATTGTGTAACATTTCCGTCAACTTCTTACAACAGCACCTCTCTCAATCAGTCCCCCCTGAAACCATTACAGTCAACTTCCTATAACAGCACCTCTCTCAACCAGTCCACCCTGAAACCATTACACTCAACTGCCTATAACAGCACCCCTGCACCAAACCATGGTATGACATAACAGTCGCCCCAACTGATTCTATTCTACAAACAACGTTGGAGTAAATTCTTAAGTCGACTGATCTATTCATCATTCTGTTTACCACTATTTAAAAACAAGCAAAAAACTGGCAATATGAAAATCAAAGATCTTAACCACTGAGAGCTAGCCAGGTATTTCAGAAGTTTGTAAAACACCATATAAGCTCTCTGTAAAGAAATCCTCAGCAAGCACAATCTCACCTGCAATACTTTGGATATGCATCGCCTGCTGCTATAACTGCGAATATGTTGACCATAAACATTGCCTCCCTGGAGGCGACCACGTGGGACATAGGGTTTGGCCCTAGGGTTAGGCACCCAGTTGTCCATCTTGCTGAATCTGAAGTCACGGGATTCTTGACGACAGCCTCAACTTGTAACACTCAGTGACAGCTGTAAAGATCCTTGTCTCCTCTATCGATACAATTCATTGCTGGTGTCAATAGACCATTACTGCAGTTCTTGAAGGGCTGAAAGATAATTATTGTGCATTAATAATAAAAATATTTATGTGCACTCCTACCCATATTGTTAATATGTTTCTTTTGAGAGCTATGCTGCATCCAGCCTCTGTCTGCGTGATGAAGGTGATGAATGTAAGTCTGTACCAGTTCAGCAATATGACCTGTAATAGATCTGACTGTCTGGATTGGAAGCAATCAATCAACACACTGGATACAATTCTGTTGTCGTGGTTGGTGGGCTTGTTGGGTTTAATGGGCCTGAGAAGCATTTCAGCATGTCAGGTATGTGACAATCTGCCAGTGTTAGATAGGACAGTTTGGAGCAATGATGGTGTTCCTTAGTGGAATCCATTAGCATGTTCCTCACAAAATAAGAATCATTATTTGGTTATTTTCAGATTCAAATTACAGTTGCACCATTCACACCTAAGGGAGACAACTCTACACAGAGACCTGTGGTCCCATAGCCCATGGTTGAAGAACTTCTTTTCCTGATAATGATGTCTTGCCAGGTAGCACAAGGTTTTCAAGGACGTAGTTATTATTTCCAGACAGGCAAAGAAAGATGTACCAGTTCTGTCTAAATGATTCTTACTATTTAAAAGTCAGTCTACCATGGTGATCAACCCCAAAGCCAGATAATAGTGAATTCACTGGTTTATTTCATACAGTAATTGTCCGACACATTCAACATCATGGTTACATCAAATACTGCTAAACATTCTGAATTAGCACATACCCAGGTCACGATTATTAATATACATGATACTGATATAGGTTTGATGATGAGATCTGTTTTTCACTTACATAAAGAAAGGTGTATTTCATGTTTTTTCACATTACTGCTATTGTCACGACAACTCGGCCTTTAACACGTTTGAAAAAATCTTCATTTTGAAACAAGGAACAATTGGTCAATGTAGCCTGAAAAAGAGAGAAATCTTTGTACTGTGGTGATCCCAGTTCCTATGCTTTAACATGGGCTCATGACCAGCAGAATGATCATTGCTATAGGAACATTGTGTGATCCAAAACAAAGAAAGAAGAAACCCAGGACTAGCAAAATAAGTCTTGTAACACTGAGCATGCTGAGAGTTCTGGTTCTGATTGTTGATGATGTTGATTGAGAATTATACCACAATACATCAGGAGAGCATGTCATTCACCCTGGGAACTACAAAGAGATGGATGACAGGGTCGTTCACTCCAACATGATACTCAGAGTGAGTCAATGTAATGTGACAACTCATTCATAACACCATCCTAAAACATGTTTACGGAATGATCTGATGCCTGTCTTAGCATAAGATGTCTTAAAGAGGTTGGATACTGTGGTTTGTGCACATACTGTATGCGATGGGATGTGACAGTAGGTAGAGGTGTGATGATACAGAAAATTCATGATATGATACTTACCATGATATCTTGGAATGATACAATTCTATTCGATGCCTATCATGATACGCTAGCTTTAGTTATATTTTCATATCAAGAAACAGTGTAAATTTTGACATATCCGTCAAATGAATATTAACAATTTTTTTGGACAATGATATGTATCACAATACAAAAAAAACCCTGTCGATATATTTATTGTGCAATGAAGAAAGACGATTATCAATACTACAATATATCATCACAGCTCTAACAGTAGGAGTGTGTATTTATGTTACGCAATTAATTCCCCTTTTTCTTGCTTCTTATTATACTCCTTGACATTTTGGCCACACAAGCATTTATCAGGAGGTAAGCCTGGGCAAGACTTACCTCCCCTTATCAAATTTACTTTGGGTATGCTGTTTTCTGCATCATGGCAAACACTGCACAAAGCGACATCTTAATTTCTGAACTGCTTCTAAATTATGCTCAGAACACTGTTTTGCTAGTTTATCCACACATAATTTAGTGTGAATTTACTATATAAAAATTCATTTAATAAAAAATCTTGTTACTGTAAAAATATATTTTTTCCCTGATGAATCAATATTTTTCTTAAATTCCTGTTTTTCTAGAAGTTAATTAAAGTATCCTACATACTACCTTGAAAATTGATTTCCTGCTTTATTTCATATAAGTACTGAAATATCTTTACAAGAAACTACAAACTGAATAATTTAAGTAAACAATTTACTTTCAAGAGAACTTTTATTGACTCATTACTTTTTGCAGACAATGCCACAAGGGGTGCCACTTGTCAATCAAGCTGTGGTGACTTGCTATTTTTATTACATAACTAGATTTGGGGCACATTTTCTACAAAATGCTACCAAATTTAGCAATTTATTGACATTTTGATACTTTGTATGCAATCTCCTTAAAATATATCTTAGCTGTCAAGGGGTGTGCATATACAAACCCCAAATTATGAACTAAATGTTTTGAATGAGGTCGTTCAAATGTCAATGAAAGTCAACTTTTTTCATAAAAGTTGGAAGGGAGCTATATACCTTTTGTGCAGGCTTTGTAAATGCCACTGCCTGTGAATTTGATGCAGAAGAAAATGATGCAATGTATCATTGTCACATATAAATAGAAATCATGTTTATGTCGCTGTTCGATGACAACTAATTGATGATGGCTAATTTATTAGCTATAACCTTTAAAAAATACAAATTGTGCATTATAGAAATCTGTTCATTCTCCAATCGTTGGCTGTTAAATACAATGACATATACTAGAAAACAGTTTCTTCATTATATACTGATGCAATATGTTTGTGTGTATAATGAGATTCTGTCAACTGTATACTGATAACTTGTTCAATGTTAGGATGTTATGAATATTGACATGGCAAACTGATACTTGTTCAGAACAGCGGATTTGAAAGTTACTAGTCATGCAGTCCAGTGAGCTGTAAAAATAGTTTCTAGCAGACACTGCCTTTGTGTGCAGCTTTTTTTCAAATATCTGTAAGAAACGCATGAAAATGGAGGGTGCCATGTAAGTAACACAATATATTTTGTCCTGGCGGCAGTGTGTCTGACTTTGGGATTTGAACTAGTCCCCTACTCATCTAGTACTCATAGATGTTATTTGTACACAAATAATAACTGATATCTAGTCATTACATATTTCAATTCCTCAAAAATACCCAGCCAATTCTGACTTAGTATCAACTCATATCTGTATAATACAACCAGTATGATGCTGTGAAAACAAGCTATTAAAATATGTGGGTTAGAATTTTTATTAACATTTTATGACAATGTGATTAGTATTCCAAATTCGGAGTACAAAATATTATAACAGACACAATGATTGATTGGTGAACACACTTATAGCTATTGCTAAAAAAAGCAAGTCAAATGATAGTATTAATTATTGCATGAAGAGCTTCAACATCACCTTACAAATGTCACATTCAGTACATTCCATACATGCATAATGCCATATATGTGAAGCCTATTTCTTGTATCCCCTGTCATGATATTGCTGGAATACTGCTAAAAGTGACATAAAAGTAAACTTACGCACTCACTCACTCATAAATGCATACTGAACATTCTAGTTTTTCCTGTATGAACACGATGAAAGCAAACAATTTCCATGATAAGTTCTATCAACAAATTGTTCTGATATCTGTAACTGTGACCAAATGTAATTTTGACCTACTCACACCCAAACTTGCATAGAAATTTTGCCACTGAAGGTTCAAAACGTCAGCAGCTGAATGAGGAGAACATGTAAAACTCACCAAATGAGAATAGTTTGCAACTGAAGGTGTACAACTCATGAACAAATCCAGGAATGTTGCAAAAGCTGTTCGGCCTGTTTATCTGTCATTGGTCACTACTGAAAAGTGTACACTGAATACATCGTCTATTCCCAACCCTTGTGCCAACATCCATAATTAACCACCAACCTTCCCTATCTCAATGGTCTATCCCATCAAGACTTTTACAATATTGTTCGCATTGTCATATTTGTTTAGATGTCTCCATGACGAAAGAAATAAATCAAGTTTAGTTTACATTTTTCATCAGCTTGGCATGCATTCTTGTTCTTCACTTATTGATTCAAGAACAGTTTTAAGAGTCATTCTGAATTTTTGGTAAACCATGCAACATGATTCTTTTGATACAAGATGTGTCCAAAGAGATCAAAGTGTCTATCCTACTCTTATATCTTCATGCATTTATCATGTTTATTTACAAAAAATCAATTTATTCTCTGGCCTAAATGTATGGAACTGTACTTTTCAAAAGGAACTACTCGGTCAGTTTATTCATGTGTTTACAGCACTTACAAGACATAAATGATTCTGAATGTTTTCTAGTTATGCATGACATTATTTCTAAGTGTGACATCACACCTTATATTCATGCATGAGTCAAACCATAACAATACAGAGATGTCGACAACCCAAGCACTGCTTCAGGTAACTGGTTGCTGTCAAGTGTTTAATAGAAACAGTTTGAAGATGACATTGGGAGGCTTACCATACACCATACATACAGACAGGTACAAAGTTGGCTTTTGAGCCCATTTAATCATTTTAGATGCAGAAACATTACTTAGAACACACAAAGTTGCATGGCAGTGACTTCACAACTGTTAAATTTATATCAAACTGTCATTGATATTGGAAGAATGATTTTCCCACATTTCCATACATTCTAAGAAAATATTTCTCCAAGTTTTGTCATGAAAAAAGGATGAGAGATGGGGTGAGAGACCAAAGCCTAGATTACAATATATATGCCTCATTAGGATGATGCCAGTCATTGTGTAGATTTTCCTTGGGGGCCATCCTAGAACTGACACATCATCACATTTTACATCATGTTCATGATTTATTCTGAATATTGCACATATTTTTCATGTTCTGTGAGTCTATCCATTTAGATACACATCATGAAAAGTTTTACTTTCATTGAGAAAATTTCAGATATTTCATTTCGTATATTTATCCACTTTGTGTCATCACACAGGCTCCACAACAGTTAGTGAAACAATCACATTGTAAGCCTTAGACTGATGTGGAAATCTAAGTGTTGCCACACAGCCACAGTTTCAACAGCACATCTAGACAATGATTGATTTTACAGTCAGCAGAGCACACCAAAAGGCTTGTATTACCCCAGCTGTTTCTTCTGAATAAGCATGATAAGTGCATCATATGTCATATTTGGGATTTCACTTTCTAAGTAAAGTACAAATTCTAGTACTTTTTGTGGTTGAGTCCCATCCGGGATTCAAAGCATGATAAGTGCATTTGGGAAAATTTGAAAACAAAATTGTAAAGTAGACGAATGGTCATGTAGCGTTGAAGTGGTGTTTTTGTGTTCATTTACACACGTCTACATGGGATAGTTACTGTGATCCAACACGTCCAAATCTCTCCCCAAAGTCTGCCCCAAAACTTGGTGACATCAGCAGTCATGTGCTATAATGTCATCACTAACAGTGATCTTAGACACTAAATGATAAGTCTACAGCAAAAACAGTAAGCAGAACCCAGCAGACTCTGGATTCTAAGCTATTGTCTGCTCCCAAAAGCACTGGCCCTTTAAGTTGTTGACATCTTCTAATACTGTAAATAATAATTAAAATTTAAATTAGTGTCTAACCTTCCAGATGCCATGGTCTTTTACTTCTGAAGCACATTGTACCCGGTAATTGGATGTTTTGGTAGGATATCAAGTTATAGGAAGTGATGAAATTGAACCACTTATGAAAGAAAGTATTAGTGAAATAGGAGGCTTTATAGCCTGAAACATGTTCTTAGATACAGATAAAATGAAAAGGTGTCCACTAACCTGTTTGTATGAAATATCAATAAAATTATGAAATATTACAGAACGTAAGAACCACAAACATGCTGCAGTTAACCTTACAATTCATCTTCAAACACGTTTGTATTTTAAGTTTTTCTCACACAGGTGACACATATATACGTGATATACTACTCCTTGTTAATTTTTAACAATGTTTCAACATACAGGACAAACAAAAAATTGTATGGTCTTGATATGACACTGAAAATGGCTAAATGTAGAAAATTAAATCAGTTTTTTGAAAAACATGAAAAATGGCACACAAAATATGTTTTAATACTGTAACTGTAAGGAGCAGGATCAGATGGTCGTAATCTCTTCTTGTATGTATTTCTATTAACTGACCAAAACCTCAAAGAAACTGCCAAACAGTGACAATTTTTGGAAAAATTGCTAAGCTTTGCAGGATTTTTATAATTTTGATCCTCCCATATCTGTTTGAAACATACTGAGCCAATGCATGCAATGAATAGACTATTTAGTTTTTAAAATGTGAGAAAACACTACACAGTATAAAATCTATTTGTTTTCTTATTTTGCATTTATAGGGCAGTTTTACAGGCATAGCATTTGTCCTCACACTCAAGAAGTATTTTGTTGAATTTGACACAGAGAATTGGTATTAGTGACAACAAACATTTCTTATTCCAAAAGGTATGAGTAATACAGTCAAGTACATGTCGCACTTGAATGTGAAATATATGTGAGGTATAGATGTCTAATGAACCCCCTTCATGAAATGTGATTTTTTTCAACCTTATCCAGTATGGCAGAAAGCTTACTTCCATGTATGTATAGTTTCCAAAACATCCCAAACACTTCTGGGTTTATTGGCCATGTTGTAGAATTACCATTGGTGATTTTCCTCCCAAACTGATATCACTGATCACTAACATGCTGTTTTCAAATTTAGAAATTCAGTCCCCTGAGTAACTACAGGGCTCGATTTAAACAATGTCTACCTTCTTGCACCAGGTGCAACCTGAGGTGAAACCCTAGTTGTACTGACCAAATTCTAGTGGCACTGATTTTGTTGATACGTAATGAAAGAAATACACTTTTGAATTATCAAGATGTTGTATTTAGTGGTTTACCCATTCAAAAACTGAGTTGCACCTCTTGCAAGTTAGACAAATAACTAGGTTACACTTTGCAATACCTGGTTCTACCAGTGCAAGTAACCCAGCACTAAATCATGCCCTGAACTATCAGGAATGTTTACATTCAACAACATACATCAAAGACTGTCATGAATTACTGGTTTATAATGTGTCAAATTATACAACAATTACACTGTACTTAATATCTGATTATGATAGGAGCTTTGAAGACTGTTGCGTTGCCTTAAAGCATTGTATCCAGGAAAAGGGCATTTACCACTGAATTCACGACTGTATTGTATATTTGTGTGCCTTATGTGCTTTAAATTTAATCCTCAATGAAATTGAAGGTTGAAGATGAGATATATGCCCCTCTGGCATCCAGGATGACAACTCTGGATTACAGACCGAAATAAGTATGAATTCGTCTCTTTTGACGATCATCGGATTCATCGTTGAAAAACTATCGTTACTCATGACGGGAGCACGTAGCGTATAAAAGAAACCCTTGAATATAAATATAATGAAAGTTACAGTAACAACAGGTTTCTGAAAACGCGACAAGATTAGGCACGATTTACTTTTAGATTTACACTGTATTTCTAGATGTATTCTTTCCGAGAAATTACGTTACAGAATGTGAAATACCAATGACATGTTATGGGCGTACTCACCGTATACTTTGTATGGAGAAAATTACACGATTAGATGTTGACTGAAAGGGACTATATCTGTAAATGCCACTGAGTATACTCACAAACGCCTCTGGCAAACCGGGTCTAAGGGACATAACTCTGTCGATGCTTTGCATAATACCACGAAAAACATTTCAAGAGGTGTAACGGAAATAACAATTATTTGGTTATTGCATCACTACCCAATAGTCCATCACTACCATTCATATATACTTGCCGTAAGTGTATGTACTGCTTGTTATACATCATTTGCTCTCTTTGCAAAAATAAAAAAAAACATGCATAAAAATTATACACAAGGATAAGGCAGCTTTTACACTTCCGTTATATATATCTATTACATGACACGTTTTCTCTGTGGATAACAACTTCTTTTTTATATACTTGGTTAATTATATCAGGGATACTCTACAACCACCTCTATATAGGCTCCCTGATTACATGTACTTCATTTCAGCCATGATCGAGGCGTGTGTTTGCTGCCAAGAATTTAAGGCGGAAAATTATGCATGATCTACCATTACGCCTGTAACACTTGTAGCATGTAACACCTTAGGGGATATCGGGCATGACGCTTCTCCCTCTCCCTCTCTCCCCCCCCCCCCCCCCCCCCTCTCTCTCTCTCTCTCTCTCACGCTTCATAATGTGACAAGCTTTAACGGCATCGACTGGTTGATCGAAAGGACTCCACCCCTCCAATCCCGTTATAGGGGTGTGAGTACAGCTAACGGAAGAGCCAGACGAGGGGTTAGGGGAATGATGTCATGTAGAGGATAGTACCCCTCAAGTCCCGTCGAAGTCCGGGGTAGACTCGGTGACTGTTTGTAGTAAGAGGCGACTAACGGGATCGGGTGGTCGGCTAGCTGACTTGGTTGGCACATGTCATCGATTCCTAATTGCTCATGCTGTTGATCACTGGAGTGTCTGGTCCAGACTCGATTATTTACAAACAGCCTCCACATAGCTGGAATATTTCCGAGTGCGGAGTAAAACTAAACTCAATCACTAGAACCACTCAATACTGTCATCTGCGAAGAATACAGAGAAACCACGAAGCATCGCATTCTCATCGAGAATTCGCTCGTATTAGGTGAACTATGCATTAACGATATCTAAGTTTGTTACGTAATTCCTTTAAACTTCATATTGTATTTTGTAATACAGTGTTCCCAGAAATTATTGAGAAAATCTTTGTTTTTTTTCTAATGATGCTAAGATTGGAAAAAGGGCTTTCACCATGCACTAAGCATACTAAATAAGGGAGACAACTCTTGAAGGCTTAGAAGGCAGCTCATTACGTCAAGAGTTATCTCCCTTGTCTGAGCAGACGGCTTCCTGTGTTGACATGGCAGGATTTACAACAAGGGAGAAAAGAAAGCTCATTCTAGATGATTTTGAAAGGGGTGAGGCTGATGCTAAAGTGTTAGCTTGTAGACATGGTATTCCTCTGTCTACAGTATACAGAACTTTGAAGAATATTCAAACAGGAACTGGGATAGAGCACAAAGCAGGGGCAGGTCGGCCTAGGAAATTCAGTGTTGTGGATCGCCGAAGACTTGGGCAGATTGTGAGTAGGGGCAAATTGAAAAGTGTTGAGAACATCACAAATGAAATGATTAGCAGAGGAAGTCCTCAGGTATGCAATGAAACAGTTAGGCAGGAATTACAGAGACTTAATTGGGTGAAAAAAACGTGGAATTCCCTCGCCGTTGATGAAAGATGCACAAAAGGAAAAACGTTTTAAACTGGTGTCGGGCTCATGAAAATCAAGATTGGGATAATGTTTTCTTTTCGGATGAAAGTTCTGTTTGGCTTTTCCCTATTTGTGTGAAAATTTGGACCAAAGATACTGTCAAACCTATCTACCAGCGACCAAAACATAGCCCGAAGTTTCACATGTGGGGTGGCATATCGGCTCGCGGAGTGACGCCATTGTGTGTTTTCACGGGAAACTTGACAAAAGAAAGATACGTTGACATTCTAAATGGTCACCTTCTTCCGACAGCACAAACATTGTATGAAGATGATTGGATTTTCCAGCATGATAATGACCCAAAACACACTGCGCGCTACACAAAACAGTGGTTGTCGGGCGAAAATGTTCAAGTTTTAGACTGGCCCAGTTACAGCCCAGACCTAAACCCAATTGAGAATGTGTGGGGAGTCATGAAGGACAGAATAAACCAAAAGGGACTGAGAAATTGTGAAGATATGAAGGCCGAGGTGGTCCAATATTGGGATACCCTGTCACACGATTACCTACAAATTTTGGTGGGTAGTGTGTCTAGGCGTATTCAGGCATGCATTGCTGAGCGAGGAGGTCTAACAAAGTACTAAAACAAGACTGAGACTGTAAAAGGATGATGTTTTAACATGTTTATGTAAGTAAAACGCCAGAAGTTAATAAACGTAATGAGTTACATGACGCAACATGATTCTCAATAATTTCTGGGAATACTATATATGCTGAAGTATATATTTGTCACAGGTGTGGATTCTTGTAAGTGAAGTGTATGGCAAAGAGACTAATCAAACTATCAAGAAGTATTTTCCCGAAAACGTACGATAATTAATACGAAGGAATGAAAATATATACTCTTGTAAAAAGTAATACTTTTATTAATGTTCAGTATATATCGCGTTATTCCACATGACTCGTAAACCGTGTCTAAAAACACAGTATGTGTGGAACAGTGTTGCATTGGTCAATGTCTGTAATATTTCTTCACTTTGTTTTATGAAAATATCAGCATGTTTATCCCATGAAAACGTGTCTTGCAAGTGATGTCTCAGAGACGTAAAATATATATCACCGATTTAAAACTCGTTGCGATTTATCATTATGAAGACAGAATTTTTTTGTAAGCGCACGTACAATCTCCAACACAAGCCCATAAAATCGTCAGAAATGCCCTCAATCGGACACGGGAGCCGTTATTAAATAAACAAACGCAAGTGCGTGTATTCCAGTCTCTCACCGTCCATGTTATTATCCGTATTAAAAACGTCAACTAGACAACACAATTCTTTTAGCAATATTCTTTATTCTTTTAGTTTATTTTTGGCTCGGCTTCTCGTAATACAGAGCGATAGGAAGTTATTTATCGCCTTTACGGAACTTCCGTTTGTGCTATGTGGACGCGTATTTTGGAGCTTGTCATACGGGTATTTGTCAGATATTTTCAGATGACAGCACAGGTCCCGCTTTTGTGGACGGGAATCTGTTTATCACAATTATGATTTAAGACAAATATGCATCACACAAAGTCTGGCAGGTAAAGCTCGTCATCATCTCAGGTACCCTTCCTCCCTCAATCGGTAGCTGAGACAGCGAATAAAATTTCTCCAAGGACTCGCTGCCTAGTCGAATCGAACCCACCAAGAACTATCCAGAGAATGTTGAGACTCCACAACACTGCAGCCTTCAGCATTCCCTGTTGTGTCAGAAGGGCTGTGTTTCCGTTGGAGAACACCGGTCACTACGCTGGTCAGTAGGTACCAAACACAAGGCAGCGAAAACAAGAGGGAGCATGATCCTGGCATGCAAGCACGTTTTTCCTGAATCCTGCCAATCACACAGCCAGAGTATTTTATAGCTGTATATTAATAGAGGCATTTTCCAAGACTTTCAATTTTAACTCCTTCCTTACAAATCTGGAATGGAGAAGCGTCCTGAATCAGTTGTTCGTGTTTAGGGAGATTACTCAAGATACTGATGGAGAACCAGTAGTTGGACTTGAAAGACATTATTCCTTAATTCCGTTAACACCATACCGATGTGTGTATACTTTACTTACATTTGGGTCTAGGCGAAAAAAAAGGAAAATTCGTAATGTTTTAACAGGAAATGACGTCATTTTCCAACATTGTAGAAAGGTGTTCAGTTTGAAAAAAACGGTTGTTGCTTCATTAACGCCCATCTATATATAACTCGACTTAGGTGTCGTCAATAAACATGCCTCGATAATGAGAAAGGAAGGTGGGCTCGATCAAATTCAGCTGTAGAATACCGTTTATGTACTTTTGCAATAACGACATGACAGAGGGTGACTATATCGTTATGATGGCTTGCCCTAGGTATTTGACATTCTGATGTCACTATTTCAGATAAAACAAAACTTTAATTTGAATTATCATTGAATGTATATTTTATTTTTTTGTGTTATCTTTTGCCACGAAATGTTTTTGTAATTGGGTAGGGAGGGGCCGGCAAGCAATGTACTATTTCAGAAAAAAATCAAATCAAGCCAAGTATGCCACGACACAGTGGGTATCAATGAAATAACATGTCATTTTATTGAATGCAGATATAGATATAGTATTGTTGAATATATTCCTCCTAATGAATGTATTTTATTCAATGCATCAATTTCAATTTTGTACAAAAGTACAGCATGAAGACAGTCCAAACATATATTTAATGCATCAATTTCTCACTATATCATATGAGAAGGTAAATATCAAGTCCAATCATCCAACACCCCTTGCATCTTTTTGTGGTATGATCCAATGTATTGATAACTAATAATTAATAGCTAAGATCACAGTGCTCATCCGTTGAATGCATGCTGTTACTCTGAAATCAGAAATTCGACGGATATCGGTACGCGAGCGAATTATTGATATCAGGGCAGATATGAAAACGGGGCCTCAAAAGTATCTTTATGTAGGGCGCAAGTCAGATATCCCCTTAGCATTTGACAGTACGTTGATTTTATAACTTCTATTACTCATAGTACGCATTTTCGTACAACAGTTTTGACCATCTATAATTTTGCTTGCAGATTTACTAAAAAGACCCGTATTTTTGGTGTTATTATTTCGACCCTGATACGCAAAAAAGGCTTTTCACATGGCCACTGAGAGCGTCACATACTCCACGAAAAACGGCTGACATCTTTGGCTTTGGTTCATATTCACCGTGACTTCGAGTTTGACATTGACAGCCTCACCGACGAATTTACTGGTCAGACTGACAGACGACTAGCGTTAGTTTTGCCTTACTATAGGTCATTACTGTCTTTCGAAGTCACAATCTTTGCAGTTTGAACGTTCACGTGTGTCACCATGTATTACATGACTTTCACTTTGGAAACTTTGTATCTGTTTTGAGTTCAAGGATGAGTCACACTTCAATACCATTTCAGTATCTGCACATACTGATGTTGTTTTGAATTTCTACTGAAAGTTTGTCACTAATCATATCATTTGTCTTTGAGGATGAATACCTAGATAAATCAGGATATACTAAGTCTTAGTATGTGTCAGTCAAATAAAATGTCAGAAAAAAACCACTCAGAGCATCTTAAATTATCTACAGAAATACCCCATAGTATATATAATTGGTTTTTTTTTTAAAAAAATCGTATTATATCATGTCAATTTGCTCTTGAAAATAGCGCTATTTCACTTCGGATGCATATCCCTGAACCCCATAGCAGACTCGAGGGCTATGAGCTCTCGGTCAGGTCGCTTCGCGACTTAACCGTTGCTCTTTGTATACAATTCATTTCCCTCAGTTACGCCTATGGACTTCAACGCGGTAAGATATCAACATGCGCAATCGAAATCACATTGGCTTGTTAGTCAGGCGTAAACCTTGCATGCATATACATGTGAGAGAGCGGGTAGCCAAGCGCAGTTTGCAGCATGCAGTTGTCACTGGACAACATGCGCCAGGTGTTGTAATAATTCGAGACACAGCTGATGACTTAGAATTCGAGGTAAGGCGCCTTTGAAAGTAGACGTTCATCACCGCGGTAATAAGTACAGTATATATTGATTTCCAGTGTATCTCTTGAAAACGAAAATAGAACACACCTCCAAGTGTGCTGTATAGGTGGGTGGTGAGCTAGCTGATCACGAGGCAGTCACTGGGTCATCAAGCTATAACATGATAAAGGAGCGTTCATAATTAATGCGGTGAGGGTGGGGTGGCATGGGGGTGGGGTTCTTTCCTCCTATGGAGGATTTCGCTTAAAGGTCACATGCAACCAAAAAATCAAACATACTTAAAATACAATTATCAATTATTCATGACATATAATATACATTGCTGCTTGTAAAAAAAAATAAATGAACAAAATTATAAGCGTACAATCGCGATTCAAAGGTGCGATATTTTGTTCTTGGGCTCACTTCCCTCGAAACGCAGCCTTCGGGAGACCGAACCCAGTCATAGCGGGTGGGGGTGCAAATTTAGTGAATCGTTTGAACGCCGATTTCGCGGGCTTTTTTTTCATCGCGTTTTTTTCAACTTTATAGCTTGAGTTGGCAATTTTGATGATTTGTTTTGGTAAGTGCGTACCGAAAGGTATCAGAATCTGCAAAGGTGTATTTTACGTTGCATGTAACCTTTAATGTTTCTCTGGGTCACCCAGAGAAATCACATTAGATTTGTCGAGGCGATTTACTGTGGAAGTCTAGAAGGAATATTGTCGCATTATCAGCTTTACAAAAGCAAGCAAAATGTCAAACTTATCAAAGTGCGTTATTTTTCTCACTCACTCACTCACCCAAATTGTCAGTAGTTAAGTATCACGTTGGCTACCGTGTCGAGGTGGCTGTGTTGTGCCGTCTCTGGTCTTCCTAACCCTTACTTGTCTTAAGGGATCCGGTGGTCAGGCTCGCTGACCTGTTTGACACACAGCGTGGCTTTGACCATGGGATTGTCTTGTCCACATCCAGAAATCTGGAATACTAATTAGTGCCACGTTAAACAACAATCAAACAGATAGAATACAAATTCCAATAAGCAGCTACCCTTAACCCACAGTATTAGCACCTTTCGGCAGCGTGCATGTTTGCAAGATTCTGACCTAACCCACCACAAATTGCAACAGGTATGTTTCAGCAGTTTTAAGACATTTCATTTACAACATATAGCAAGCCTAAGTCTCATTAATTGACTGGACTATATCGTTTTGAGTTCAGCCTCTGGATTTCAGCGCAAACAGAAATTAATTTATGACAGTTTCTTCAGCCACACTGAAAAGGTGATTTATCTGTACAAGCAAGGTGATTATTTCTCCTATACATGTTTATACGAAATTATAGGACCCAAATCTGATTTGTAATAGTTGTCCATTGTAATTGCTAAATCCATCAAGTTTACACCAAGAACTTGATTAAGTACCCTCTGTTTTTTTGCAATGGTAGGTTTTCAACAGATAAAACTTCTCGTGGTCACCATGGCGGAAAACATCTGTTTTTCTAACCCGATCCTTTTGACTCATGAAAAGTCATTGGAATTCATGTTGATTTTATGGTGATATTTGCTATTTTTTAATTTTTATTTTTTAAAAACATTTCATACTAACCATGTCTACAAATATGCCCTTTGAATGTTTAATGTTGAATTTATTGGTAAATGTGAACATTCGAAATGTTTTTTTGAATGTCTTACAAGATGCAAGGTCAATACCGAGTTTAACCTCCATGTGACTATGACAGACGATGACAGACGACAGTCTCTTCCCGATACCCTCAGCTAGCCTCCTGATCCTCCGAAGAGGCAGTCTATGGCATTCCGCACGTAAAGCAGCTTCCAGTGTCATCAGGTTCTGTACAGGTGGATCCCTTTGTTGCACACGACGTCCAATCATGTCCCAGACATGCTCCAAAGGGTTAAGACCGGGGCTTTAATCGTTAGTAAGTTCATTGTGTGTATTTAAAGCAAAATCTCCCTTTTTGTTTGAGTGAGCCCACGGTATATCTAAAATGGTCACACATTAAGATCTGCACAACAAAAAGTACAAACAGACAACACATAATTTCCTCTTCATGTGTGTCTCAGTTTTCCGTTGTTCAAAATTCTGTTACACTTTTTAAGATCAGATATATAGAAAATACAACTTTTGCCACCTGCTCTTACAACTTTTCAGTGTCTTGTTTAAATAATAATCTTAGCGTTTATGGGTATTTAATTTAGTAACAGCATTTTGTTGAATCATTTATTGAGAAATATTTATTTATTGCAAGATACCAGTATATCTTGTTTAAAGAAATCGATTAAGATTTTCAGTTTCCCCACAATTCACCACTGGTATATTGCTTGTAGCATTTGGTTGGCTGAACCATAGGTTCAGTTCGCAATATAATTCTACCGCCAATGTCAGATATGTGACTTCCCACGCAACGTCCTTACACAGTAATCTTTGTCCCCAAATGTTGTAGCCTTGTATACACTTAGATCTGACGATCTGACCTTCCCGATCACGCACATGCAGAGTATCTTATGTCAAGCTGAACAATCTGTATGCACACTGACACACTGTAATAACTATGAGTCAGAAGTGGTAATTGGACTCAGACCTCTTGTGTGGGATTATTTGGTTCAAATGACATGGACGATATAAATTTGACGAAGACAAATACCTGCAATATTAAATGACTTTATGTGTGGCAGTAGTTTCTCTGCCAGTATGACTTAAAGTGTGCTAATGATCAAGTTTTGATCTATTAATAATCATCCAGTGTATAACGATTTAAACATGAACATGTGAGGATACTGAAACATCCTGGTCAACAGAGATTGGCTAACCTCTATACGGACCTCAATGTAATGGCTGACAGTGTGGTGGTGTGTGGTCCTGTGCATTGTCCGAGGTAAGGTTGTCCTAAGGTTGTTTTGTGCAACGGGCATGTCCTTTTCTTAAGGTGATCGTAACTCTAACTTTAGTGTTTAAGGTTGATATTAGCTAAGGTTGTTTTGAACCACGGAACACAGGTCTCTTTTTATTGAAGCTAAGCAACGTTGAGCGCGGAGAGTCCTGGCATGGGTGACCGTGTGTGGAAGCTTCACTAGGAAGAGTTTCTAGGATTGCACCCACAAGGAAGCATTATGTTATACATATCGGCTCACCTTAGGTGAGTAACTTTGTTCAAAATTGCCTCTGTTCACCCTCTGTTCTGTACAATGCTCAGCTATTTTTTCATCTTGTTGCTGACTGCAACGTTCGTAACTCCAGGGCATTCCTAAGCCTATGCAACGTTACGAACTCTTTTTGAATAGTGACTCTGGGTCGCTTAGAGCATGGCGACATAGGATATCACATTTATCCTTTCATGACGGTGACTGCAGAGTATTTCGTGCAAATACGTCTAGATTTCACGCACGATATTATCAACGTGCGTGTTCTGTACTCAAAGCGTTTTTGTTCTGGGAAAGATTCTTGGGGGCAATGCGTTTTAGGAACTCAAAGCTTTTTTCTCTACCGCGAAGCCTGATTGGAGTTTTGAAATATTTCACGGTGACGCCTAGAAATCTATGGCTTCCAATCTCAAACCAAGAACATGTATATTTATTGAGGCGTTCATATTGTGCAATACATTGCCATCATGAGGTTACAGGTTCCCTTCATAAGATGCATCGCTGTGGCGTATTAGTTACCACACATACACAGTCTCCATGGTGGCATACTGCGACGTGTGTGTGTGTGTGTGTTTTGTCTCCTATGACGACGTCCATTATAGCTTTATAGTCCTAGCTCATTGAGATACCATGCCGCAGTTAAACATGAATACCCTAAACAGACACATTACACTGAGGCGAATAGTCCTTATTGTGCCTATTAATGCCGAACGTCAGACAGTGAGCAACACGTATGGCATTTTAACGTCTTTTGGTATGACACGGTCGGAGATCGAATCCCAGACCTTCCGCTCTTGGGGCGGAAGCTCTAACCATTACACCAAGAACATTTATGACATCAGGAAAATGAGAGCCATTTGGAATTTGAGTGGCATTTAGAAGTTCATGGAATAACAAAATATTTCGTTAGTGAAACGTTTTTGAGACAGGTTTCCGTACCGTTGTCATTGTTAGCATTTGAAATTTGTTTTTCCAGGCAGAATCTGAAGAGAGATGATAGGCTGACATCTAGTCAAAGTCAAAGTCAAAATGTGTTTATTTGTATGCGATGCCACCGGCCTATATACAATGTACAGCGGTTACAGAGAAAGTTTACATTTAGGAGGAGAGCAAATTGTTTTCTTAACACAATAGCATGATGAATATACAGTAATAATCTTTTTTTTAAGTTTATGGAGATATCGCATGGGGAAATAAGGACCCTGACCAACTGTTTTTATTTCAGGCTTGAGCTTAGACTATCTGCACTTGCCAAAACATCCTAGTTTATAGTGTGAGTCGTTTTTGTATTGACCGTGAAGGGTCTGGGAGACTGACTTGCAGGATGGAGCGACCATTAGAAAGATACATTCAGCAGCAAATATTGTGCAGGCGAGTCGGAGGAACCAGGACAAGCTTCAGCAATAGGTAATGGCAACGTGAATACCATGTCTCCACGTTAAAACGAGACTAGAGTAATATAACTAGAGACTATTCCAGGAGAATCATTAGCTGTGTGATCATATGTTCATATTGTGGATAGTTTTCGACCTCCTTGCATATAGCAAAGGGTGGTAGGGTAGCCTAGTAGTTAAAGAGTTGGCTCTTCACTCCAAGAAAAAACAGAGCCGATATGTTTCATTAACTTCTTCGGAAAGACCCTGGTTCGATTTCACACATGGATACATAGTGTCAAGCTCAGTTCAAGAGTCCCCGTTATTGCTGAAAATAGCGTACAATGTTACCTGGGACAGCAGAAATAGGCTTCACACATGGTACCCAAGCGAGGAATCGTATCAGAGTCTACCTGAAGACGTTAATGAAACATGAAACAGTAAAACTGGCTCTGTGTATTTTTCTAGGAGCGAAAATGCTATTTTCCATCTATCTAAATACATAATATTGAAAATATAAATATTCATCAACTATACACAAGTGAACCTTTCAGAAACACTTTTCACACACACAACAGATGCCTGGAGTGCCTTTCATGTTGTCCTTTGTAGTAAATTATGTTGACTGTTCATTCTTTGATTGGAAACTGAAAAGCATTGACAGAATGCATTAACTAGAAATGAATGATTTTATCAATATTTGAAACCTTGAGTATACATATCTTGAATGTGGCATGTTGCACTTGCTGACAATTGTAAATTTAATGACTCCGAAGTCATTTAGTCAATTACTTTACAATGTCTGTTCCTGATTCTTAATTATCATGTTTGGTGAAATTGTTTGTTTTTTTATTTATTGTTAAGTAATTTCAGACATTAGATTATCATGTCATGTTTCTAATCACGTTTTACCACTTATTACACATAGCTGATGTATCGATACCAGAAGAAGATAATACGACGGGCCTAAAAGGGAAAATGAAAAAGTCAAAGAAGATCAAATTCAAACCAGCATTTGATCTAGACAAATCTTATTGGGGTAGGTTATATGAACACCTCGAGAGACACCCTCAAACGAAGAAAGAGGATGCCGAGGAACTGCCATCATTTTGGGATACATATGGCATCGAAGATACATATATTGATAGCGCAGGTGATGGATCAGACTCTGATACAGAAGAGGAGAATGAGATCTCACCTGTTTCCTGGTTTGATGCAAGTAAAGAGAGATATGAGAATGATGAGGATGTCACTGATATTATTGTTGGAGAAAGCCTTGATATCATATACAGACCGAACGATCCAGTGGGTGCTGTAAAGGAGGAACGTAATATAGGAGAGCTTCAAGAACTGTTAAAAATGCATCATGACAAGTACAAGAGGTGCCAGATAAAGCTTGAAGGACCACACTTGGCTATTTGTAAAGTCCTCGAAGACGGGCATACTAATCAGGAAATTGAGATTCACGGCAGAGGAAAATGTGGGAGGACTTTCAATGGAGATGAAGTTGTAGTTGAAATTTTATCAAATGAGAAAGATGATGAAGAGGTAGACAATGATAAAATGTACGGCCGGGTTGTAGGTATTTTGCATAGCAAGTTTAAAGAAACTGACTTCACTGTAATGGCTTGCACTTCTAACAGCAAGGAAGTACATTTAATGAATCCAATATGTAACAGTGTCCCTAGAATTAGTGTCTGGCGGCATTTTTCCAGGGAAAAGGAGAAGAAGTATCATATTGATGTGTACAAAGTAGGGGATGATGGACGACTTTCATTTAGAGACTATTTTGAAATTGTCCCTGAGAAACGAAGATGTTACCTGTTTCTTGTTGTGTATTTGTTATGGCGGCCTGAGTTCACCTACCCTCAGGGTGCTGTTATTCAAGTGCTTGACTGTAGAGATAACTTTCAAGGTTACCTTCACGTTCTGAACACACATTTCCAAGTGCCTGGTCATTATGGAAAGAAAACGGTGTCACACGTCTCTGAGTTGATTGCAAGTCCTCGGACTCCAACGGATGAGGAAGATATACGACACATGACCGTATTTACAATTGATAATGCCGATTCAAGGGCTTTGGATGATGCCCTAAGTGTCTGGAAGACCAAATGGGAAGGAGTTGACGTCTTGTTGGTTGGCGTCCATATAACAGACGTCACATCAGTGGTGACGAAAGGAAGTGCAGTTGATAAAGAGGCGGAGAAAAGAGCCACAAGCTACCTTGCTTCTGAAAGGAGAGGAAACCATATGATGCCAGAACCTCTAAGCCAGAATATTCTGAGCCTGCTCCCGAATTCTGATAGGTTTGCTATCTCTGTTTTCTTTCTAATGGACGAAAGAGGGAATCTGCTTAAAATGCCCTATGTGTTAAGGACCTTCATCAGATCATGTCGTATGTTCTCATATCAAGAAGTGCAGGCAATTATTGACGACCCCGCGGGTTTAGAGTATTCAAAGACAATGACGCTAGAAAGTAGTGTCCTAACCCTCCACATACTGGCACGGCACTTACGGAAACACCGACTGGGAAATGCAAGATTTGAAGCTTCTCTTGAAGACACCAAATGTATTTGCATTGAAAACAAAAACAGGAATATTGATGCCCATCATCTTGTTGAGGAATTTATGATAAAAACAAATAACTTCATCGCGTCATATTTGATGGATGCTTTCAGACATTGTGTACCACTACGATGTCAGTCAGATCCACCTGAAGACAAGCTGAAACTTTGGGTTAAAAGAGAAGGATATGTGAAGGACTTCCTTGTAAAACTACAAGGTAGACCCATCCTTGGTGGCGTTTGTAACATTGACTATCAGTTGGAGGAATGTAATAACACAGAGGAAAAGTTTATTCCAGTACAGAAGGCGATATGGGATGAAATAAGGAAAGCTGTAGAGTTACAAGATTTCAAGAAAGTGAGATATATGATGTGCTGCGACGTACTGCATCCACTCCAGGGTCTTGCCATTGAACACTGGATGAATATAGGGGAAACGGCAGCGTACAGGTGTTCTTCAGAGGGGAAGAAAAACACAAGTCACTTTTCACTCAACATGTTCCCATATACTCACTTCACATCTCCACTGAGGAGATACACAGACTTAATTACACACAGGTTCGTTCGTGCCGTGTTAGATGAGGAGGAACCTCCATACACACAAGCAGAAGTTTCAAATATCTGTGCCCGGATGACAGAGAAGCACCAAAGAAAAAAGGAATTTGATCGTTCTTACAGAATCACAAGAGAGTGCAAGATGTTCTCCAAATCTCCATGTACATTTAATGCCATTGTTGACAATGTAAACATCTGGCACGTAACACTGTATATTCCATCTCTTAGAGGCATATCATTTGGGCGATTGGAATTGCCATTTAACCTGCTGGACTGTTCCGGGAATCCCAAATTACAAAGACATCCTGAAGGCCAGAAAGAGATTATTTGTTTCTGGAACAAGCGTTTCTATAGATATGAGGATCAAACAGTAGGCGATAGAAGATATGCATCGGAGACATTTGAGCTTGCTGAAGAGGAGCATGTTGGACAGGAGCAGGATATAGTTTATGGAAGAAGGACTGATGACCGCCAAGAGCTTGAGGATGGCATATCTGGAGACAGATCTAGTGCAGAAGTATCGGAACCTCCGCGAATTCTCACAGACTCAAACCTGCACACAACAAACATACCGTCATTCCAGTTTGCTCACTTCCTGAAACAAGTGTTCAAAATGTCAGAAGAAGAAGATACAGCAATATCATGTGCTGAAGACCGACAAAGAATGGTCTCTGGATTAAGGTCCTTTCTCCCATGTGCAAAACATCCCGAGAAAGGGACACGAAAGCTGGTTTCTAACAGACGTGAAAACGAGATGGCTTGGCACTACATCGAATTCAGCCTCACGTTTTCACCTGGCCAAGTAGTGCGGGTTCAAATCCATGCCGAACCAGACAGAGGTCTCCCAGCTCCATATGTGCAGCTGTTTCATATCTGTGACAACTTTGATCTGTGTCTCACCCACATGGACGATCCAGTGGCTATATTTGCGGAGTATGTGTCTGTGCCAGTGAAAGATCGGAAATTTTACTGCATCCAAGAATACCAAAAGGCTTGGCTGCCGGTTCTTGAAATGGAGAGTGCAGCAAGTTCAATTGGTAGTGAACAAACAATTGTCATCGATGATGCTGAAGTTACAATTGTTAAAACACAACTCGGAAGAAGAAATGTATATGCAGGCACCATAAGTCTGGACCCAAACTTTTGTGATGTTCGCCAGATTGAGATTGGTGGGAAGAGTGTAGATATGCTAGAGAAAATGAAGCTTAGAGAAAGCAGCTTCAGTGATTTAAGCTATGCCTCGCTAGACTATCTGTGTATAAGACATGCGGTAGACAAGGAGTCAGGTGTCTGGGTAGGTCATGCCATTGTGAGGAAGGTTAAGTTGAAGAAACCTGTAGGCCGCTATGTGGACATTGACCCTGATGCTGGGACAGTGATCGTCACCTTTGAATTGAGACAGAATTCACGACGGCCACCAAGTATGTTGATAGATAAGCCATTCGGGGCCACGGTAGAAATCATCCCCAAATCTCAAAGCGACAGGTAAAACTTTTCGCAAATGTTTAGATGACGTACCCACGCCCTTCTTTGATCACTGTTTTATATTTCTATCCAGTAACGGTTTTCTTGTATATTGCTGCCCCCAGAAATTTTGTAGTTGTATGACTGCACTATGTCTGGACAAGGCAGTCTATCGATAAGATCCTAGTATCAAGCTAAGCAACTGTAACTGACTTGCAAGTCATCTAAAGTTTGTCAGGGATACTTGTGGTCTGTTCAACTCATTCTTATTGTAAGTCACATGATTGAGTCCAGCTAAAGAGAAATGAGTGAATGATGGTCGCTTTGAAGTTCTGGCCAAAGACATACTTGTCTATGTTGAGTAATGCAGAGTTTCAGATCGGTTCATTTGATCACAAGTATTAAATGTCCTGAGTATTTTACACAACTATATTTTTAGTTTGGTATGACGTAAAATGCGTGAGGAATTGACCCAAATTTAATGACCAGATTAAAAAATCCTGTAACCAAAAATTTCCAAATTCCAGATTAGTCCAAGTAATTACTGGACACCAAGCTTTACCCACTAGACCATCATGGAAGTATGATTGCCAACCATTCATACGGAAAGATATTTTTTGTTAAGATAAAGATATATGTGCGCATTTAATCCGCACTTCATACCTCTTTTACCTTACTTAATTATAAATTCATGTATATTTTGTCCGTCAAAATGAAAGATGAACATGTTGACAGATACCAGGACTATCGTACATTTCGTGGTGGAACGTCTACTCATCAGAGAAATGAACTATTTGCTCAAATGATGTGACCAGCTTAAAGTACCACGTCCCTATCTACTCAGTTCTTAATACCAGCATTGATTCAAAGAAACTTTCCCTACAGGATATTGTTATATGACTGCCTTCATGACATACTGACGCGTGCAATTACAAACAATGTTGGGATATCTTTGTCATTATTGTTATGTGGAACTTCTAAGTTGTATTGTTTACAGGAGAGCCGCGCAAATGATAGCTGGTCTCAAGGTACATGGTGACTACTTGGCCAAAAACATAGCCCTCGGTCGTTTTGACTTGCTGAACACACGAGAATGTGCGTATAACCACTGTGTAGGAAGTACAAGGTCATTATTGAATAATAGTGATCGAAGACATATAACATGGCATGTGTTCCGTCACCTGTCAAATCCCAGCCTTACTGATTATATTCACGATCACATATGTTAATTACCAACCTTTCAGCTGCACCGTGACATAGGTTTCAAGTGACAGAGAAACACCTAATGATGCCAATGATCTTTGAAGAATAACTTAATTTTCAGATTAATTTTGCTCATGTATATTTTGTGTTCTTCAAATGCTAAATGAACTAATGTGAGGGTGTGTTAGGCGACCTGTCTCAGGCGCCAGACTAGTAGTCCAGCGAGCTTGGAGCTGAGGAGATCGAGCCCACCTTTGACTGGGTGTAAGAAAAACCCCTAGTATACAGCACACAACCCTTTGCACTTTAAAAAAGCCACGAATCATTGGTATATGGCCAAATGGTGGCCACATGAATACATGCAAACACCTAGTTGCCGGTACAGCAACGTGCAGTAAACTTGGACAAAGTACTGTGACTATGTGTCCCATTACACCCAGCTGTAACTGGGTACCTCGTAAGGACAGGAAAGCCTCACTGACTTGTTAAGCAGCAAGAGTTGTATGTTCCCCAGGGAGTTGAGATTCAAAATATGATGTGCCGTTGTGATATGTATCCAGTGATCGAGGAAAAACCAAAGGGCCTCTATCAGTTGAACTGGATATCAGAGGTATAGAAATGTTGGCATAATAATAATGAAAAACGAAAATAATAATAATAAGGAACTCTCTCTGCTGCCTTTTTATTTTAATCTGTAAACATAATAATAATGTCATACGTTTGTTGATGTTGTGTAGGGTGTCGTCGGCTTGCTTTGTGCATGGAAAGCGAAACAGATCTGACAGATGAAGAGAGACGTTATTCAACTGCAATAATCAACAATGAAAGTCAGACGAAGGCAATAAGGAGAGCGCTGGAGTATCCCTTCAGCTTGATACAGGGACCTCCTGGTAACTAAAACAGTGAGACTGTCAACTCACCGACTGAGACACTGTACGAGGGAGTGGGTGAGATTAGTTTTACGCCGCGCTATGCAGTGTTACAAGCGGGCATTACTGCAGATCAGTTGTGACCCGGATCTTCACGGGGCCGACAGACATTATATGGCGTTATGAGGGGTCGATATAGATAGGTAATGCTCTGTTGTCACTCGACACAGATGGATCTTTGTGCTTGTTTACAGGTCATAGATAAATGTACCTTTCTTCAAAGACTTTTGCTGACCCAGCGATGAACATGAACTCTCATATGACAAATGGAATGAAAAACCGATTGGGAGCTTTGACTGCGTGCTTCCCTGAGCGATAGAACAATTTGACTAACAATAACAATCACATAAATCCCCATTTACCTCGTACTTGGTGTACAATCTCGTACAGTATAAGTAACTGTTATGTACATGATTTTAATTTTGTAAACATTGAAAATCTAATAACAATAAACTCATTATCATAACAAAATTGCGTAATGACGGGAAAAGGGAATTGATATTAAAGTTAAGTTCCACAATGTAATGTGTTATTGTTTGGCATCTTGCTGACATATTCGGTAAATAGGATGCTAAAAAAATTTCAGTATTCCTGGGATACTGCATCACTGCATGTAGATACGTGTTATTGTGTATTATTGTTTACACAGGAACTGGAAAGACCACCATTGGAGTGAAGTTGGTGTTTCTTTATGACAAAATTAACAAACGGATGTTTCAAGAGGGTCATGACTCAAAACGGAAGCAGATCCTTTTTTGTGGACCATCCAACAAGTCTGTGGACCTGGTAGCACGTAAGGAAACCTTCTTTTGTTCATTTACAATCCTCATAATGTTTAAACTTGTTTAACTCATACCAAACAAAGGAAGTGAACGGTCAAACAAACAGTCATTCAGTGAATCCATCAATCAGCCAGCATTCTGAATATATTCAACCTGTTGTCCATCAGTCAGTCCTTATCCTTATCCTTATCTTCCATTCCTGACTCAATCAACCTGTTGTATCCATCAGTCCACCATCTGTTGCATTCATCGGTATATCCATTTGTTGCATTAATCAGTCCACCAGTGTCTTGCTTTCATTTGTATTACATCAGTCCTTGCCACCGTCTTTCCATTCTTATGATCCATTCATCAGTGTATCTGTTGAATATATCAGCTCATTCACCTTTGTCTGTCCACCGATCTGATGGTATGATGAAGGCTGTAATGTTGCTATGATATTCCTATGACTCTGACCTGTCACTGACGTTATTGGGCCCAGGTATTGTGAGACCACCTGTGTGATCCACCCCAAAACCAAGTCTGCAGTCCGGCGTTAACGTCCATAGAACGCCTGTCTCCAAACCCGATCCCTACAGTCTAAGAGGTCGAGAGTGACCCTCGATTTGCCCTGAAACATAACATTAGCCCAATGTCGCTTTTTCCACTGTTGACGTTTTCCACTCCTGCCTCTCATTAAAATCACTTGCATTAAAATGAAGGAGGACAAAGGACTATATGCACACAACTGCTATCTGTGCAGAGGACTGCACTCTATGTGCTGTTGCAATTGTTGCAAACCAGTCTGATTATCAGCTGGTGATCAATTTCTCACTGCCATTGTTGTGACTAATCATTGGCTGGGGCTTTGGGATATCTAAAAAGTAGTGTCGATCATCAGCGTTATGTGTTTTATGGTATCCACCCCACAGTATGATGATGGTATGTATTGAAACTACATGTAGGAGCACTTGAGGGACGATTGAGAACATTGCAACATACCTCCGGTACATAACTGTTCAACAAGTTACAAATGTCACTTTTTTAATACTTTTGATTCTATTTGAATCTATATGAATCTATATATGTTGTAAAGTGTCCCAAATAAGACTATATGCATGTGCAAATAAATGAATCTGTGAATAATTTAAATCTGGCATACCACCCCTTTGCCTGTCAGAGGTGTTTTGTGACCTGATTTTTTCCGAAATGTTTACTTCCATTGTGACTGGGGAGGTGGGGCAGCCTAGTGGTTAAACCGTTCGTCACGCCGAAGACCGGGGTTCCATTCTCCACATGGGTACAATGTGTGAAGCCCATTTCTAGGGCCCCCGTCGTGTTATTGCTGGATATTGCTGCGGCATAAAACTAAACTCACGCAGTCCATTGTTTCACTCACTGACGCCTGTTTCTGTAGTTGTACTTCAAACAAAATATCCTCTTTATTTTCATATCTACATAATGTATTCCAACAAATAATTTACGGGGGATTGTATGGCTTCATAAATATAGTAGATATTGCCTTTTTCACAGGCTCCCTTTTGAAAAAACTTGGAAAGGAAATACGTCCAAAAGTTCTCCGTGTTTATGGCAAGAGTGTTGAACAAGCAGACTTCCCAGTTCCCTTACGGATTTATGCTTCTAACAAGAGGAGAAAAATCCAAAAGTCAGATCCAGAACTGAAAGAAATCACACTACACCATGTCATCAGACAAGATGGCAAACCCCATGCTACAGAAATCAAGGACTATGATGAAAAGTTCAACAGGTATCTCAGTTCCAGCACGACTCAGCGGGTAGGTTGCAAGGTGGAGACTGATGCCTTTTGTTGTACTGTTGTACTGTTGCTGTATGCCTTTTGTTGGTCTTAGTGAAATCAGGCAATCACGAATGTATCTGAGACAGAATGTTTAGGATTTCACACAGCTTTCACCAGTATTTCAACACTGTCTCCGTTTAAGTTTGTCATACACCAGTACTGTTGGCGAGAGCAGTGTTTAACAACTATCAAACATCAAATAAATGAAGAGACAATTAGTTGGTTAGAGTGGTACTACGGCAATCTCACAGGCCATCGAAAGGATTGGTTGAAAGGGAAGAATGTGTTAGATGGCACGCCATCGCACCATGATAGCACCTTGTCAATCAGTGTAGAATTCTCACGAGACTCTATTACTGATTACTATATACTCTTAAAAAACTAAGGGGGCCTGAACTTTCATTTTCGATAGGAAATATAAGCGTTAACACACTTTTCAAAGACAGACATCTTATGAACGCACAACCGTTTCTCTTTATTACCGCCCATACACACAAAACATGAGATGCACATGTACAACGCAGTACCTACAAACACGTGCGTGAGGGATTGTCCTTGATTTTCATAGTTTTCAGGACCGATAAATCACTCTACCATTAATTTTGACAATCATCTCACACCAAACAGTGTGCTTTCTTGCTTTCTTCCATTTTTAAAAAATAAAAATCATACACATGCAGATTTCACGTCACACACCAATCATCTTGCATCTCACAGTTGTTAGAGTTTGTTTCCTGCTTTTTTCTTTAAAAAAAACCCAACAAAAATCATACACATGCAGATTTCACGTCACACACCAATCGTCTTGGATCTCACAGTTGTTAGAGTTTGTTTCCTGCTTTTTTCTATTTTTTTAAAAAAAAACAAAAATC
Source organism: Haliotis asinina (assembly GCF_037392515.1). Classification (NCBI taxonomy): domain Eukaryota; kingdom Metazoa; phylum Mollusca; class Gastropoda; order Lepetellida; family Haliotidae; genus Haliotis; species Haliotis asinina. The sequence goes on from NC_090286.1 coordinate 52,491,633, forward strand.
ATACACATGCAGATTTCACGTCACACACCAATCGTCTTGGATCTCTCAGTTGTTAGAGTTTGTTTCCTGCTTTTTTCCTCTTTTTTTTTAAAAAAAAAATGAAAATCATACACATGCAGATTTCACGTCACACACCAATCATCTTGCATCTCACAGTTGTTGGAGTTTGTTTCCTGCTTTCTTCTTTTTTTTTTAAAAAAAACAAAACAAAATGAAAATCATACACATGCAGATTTCACGTCACACACTAATTATCTTGCAATAGAGATTACTGTACAAAATACTATGGTCATAAGGAAGTGCGGGTGGTGATGCACTCTCAAATCTCAAAACATTCATGATTATCAAAGCAACATCGACTGACTCCATATATCGCCCAATTATTGCAGTCGTAAATTTAAAAGGAAGTTCCCCTTCCTTCTTTAAAGAGTACACAACAGACAAACAAGTAAAGAAGTAATCAATATCTGAATTTTCAAGAAACAATTCTGACATGAAAATGGGCGTTTGTATTCCTGATCCTACCATTCCAAACACTGGGGCAGTACCACCAGTTATAGCACATAATGACATGACGTTTTACCAACAACTCAACCATTGCTACATGCGACTTATAACCTGGTCAGTATTACGTGTATAAATCTTAATACGCTCTGTACTGTAGATGTCCCACAACTAGAATAAGCAGTCATTATATATGTCATACCAAATGCCAAATAATTGTTTGCAGGAGAAAATTACCTTGAAGGATGTGAAAGCCTATGATAAACTGATAAATGATGCAGAGAAAGAGGAACTGGAGAAGTATGATGTTATTCTCTGTACGTGCATAGTGGCTGGACGCAGGAGTCTCTGCAAGGCAGTAACTATTCATCAGGTTATCATCGACGAGAGTGGCATGTGCACAGAGCCCCAGAGCATGATTCCCATCATCGCCAATAATCCAGAACAGGTCGTTCTGATAGGCGACCACAGGCAGTTGCGGCCAATCGTACAATGCCAAGAAGCAGCCGAACTTGGCCTTGACCAGTCCCTGTTTCAGAGATACAGGGCCAACATTGCTTTTCTAAACATGCAATACAGGATGGTGAGTAATCCAAGTAATACTCTGTACAGGATAGTTAGTAGTTCCAGTAATACTCAGTATAGGGTAGTGAGTAGTTCCAGTAAAGTTCAGTACAGGATAGTGAGTAGTTCCAGTAATGCTCAGTACAGGATAGTGAGTAGTTCCAGTAATCCTCAGTACAGGATGGTGAGTTGTTCCAGTAATGCTCAGTATAGGATAGTGAGTAGTTCCAGTAATGCTCTGTACAGGATAATGAGTAGTTCCAGTAATCCTCAGTACAGGATGGTGAGTAGTTCCAGTAATGCTCAGTACAGGATTGTGAGTAGTTCCAGTAATGCTCAGTACAGGATGGTGAGTAGTTCCAGTAATCCTCAGTACAGGATGGTGAGTAGTTCCAGTAATGCTCAGTACAGGATAGTGAGTAGTTCCAGTAATGTTCAGTGCATAATGGCGAGTAGTTCACTAATGTTCTGTACAGGATAGTGAGTAGTTCCAGTAATGCTCAGTACAGGCTAGTGAGTAGTTCATGTAATGTTCAGTACAGGATTGTGAGTAGTTCCAGTAATGCTCAGCACAGGCTAGTGAGTAGTTCCAGTAATGCTCAGTACAGGCTAGTGAGTAGTTCCATTAATGGTCAGTATAGGATAGTGAGTAGTTCCAATAATGCTCAGTTCTTGATGGTCAGCATATGGGATAAGTATTTCAACGTGCACAGACTTAATGATCTTTTTACTAGTGCTAATCATCATTTATTCTTGTTATTTTTTAAAGAAAGTGATTTGATGCATTGTGAGTGATAAGTTTCTTAGATATATTTTAATGATTGGTAGTTTAGATAGGTAACTTAGATTGTTAGTGGCTGTATCTTCGAAGAAGTCAAAGTGTTGTAAAAAACTGTCCTCTTCAGAAAGAACGTAAGTCACCAAACATTTTAGTAAATTTCAACTTACCAGATTTAGTCCGGCAGAATGTTAACATGACCTTGCAATTTAGGTCCCACAATAGTTTTTGTATGATTCCATTCCAGCAGGCACTATAGATGAATAAAGTATCGGATGCCACCTTGGCACCCTTGAGGGTTTTGAAAAAAAGGGTTTTTTAAAAAGAATTTCCCTCCTTTGATAATCGGCTATATTTGGATGGTTACAAAGAAACACATCATGAGCTTTACAGTGATTAAATATATTATATATACTTGGTATACAATATGTTATCACAACTGTTACTTAGTACAGTGCTAAAAGGGAATTATGGGATATTTTTTAAAAAACTCGTTTATCCAGACAAAATTAAATAACACACTTTACTCTTAAATAATGTTCTAAAAGTAGATGAAAGAAAGTATTTTGTTGTGAGCTTCTGATATGAAGGTTGTTTACTTCCTCTAGGAAAACAGGGCAAGGAAACTTATTACAGAGAACATTTCAGATGTTAAGAAATCAATTGTATGGATAAAAGAGTGTTATGACATATTCAGGTTAATTTACTTTTATTGTTTCATATAATCTTTTGCCTGAATTAGGAATATGATTATAAATTCGAAATCCATGCCCAAATTGTATGATATTTAAAGAATGATTGTTACTTAAAATGCTAGCAAGGTGAAGAACTTGCATCTTAGTTACGAAAATCAATTGGAGTCTTTGCCCATGAGTGAGAGTCACAGGCGAAGTCTGGTTTAGTCTCTTGGTTAAATGGATTAAAAATGTCAGTCACTTTCATGGAGCACTCTCAGTGCAGCTCTGGTGTGCTGGTTATAGCAGTCATCACACCCTGCACATTCACAGAACATTGTACAAGGAAGTCGAGCAGCAGCACATCCACACTTAGCTGAGGTACAGTTTTCACAACAACATTTCAACAGTTTGAGAATGTAATCGGGAGCCGATGGGGTTCCTTGTGGTAGCAGCACTGGGAGCAAAGTCTGGTTTAGAGTGTCTTTCATCCAACCATGCTTGAGAGGATCTATTGTTGGAGGATCTTTATCTAAAGCATGTTTCCAGATACAGGTTTGCAGGTGTGCCCTTAGTGCATTCTGCACAAATGCCTCCTGAGTAGGCGGCAGTGACATAATCTTCACAGATGAGAGAGCATTTCTTCTTCCAACTTTCGATTTCCACACCTTGAATCGAAGCTCATGCATTGCAGATGCAGAGTGTCCATAGCATGCCGACAGAAATGACACAGACTCTTGTATGATTTCTTCAGTGGAAGCAGACAGATCTCCAACATGACGAAGATGGTAATTACCTTTCAACAATTTCACAGCAGTAGATTTTCCAACACCCCAACACTGAGCCACTGTGTCACATCCTGTAAGAGCATGAGCTGCAAGAAGATTGGGAACAATGGCAGAATATTTCTCAGCTGTGGCTTTAATGTCAATGCACTTCTTGTTCACTGATGATGTTGACTCCATGCACAGATGACACGTTAATTGTTGACACAGATAGAAATGTAGCAGCAGCACAAATACATCAGTATCATCACACATCACTGTTATAGATGAATTGGGAAGTGACACTGCAACAGATACCACCTGCTGTATGATGATAACATCAGCCTCTTCATGGGTTGTCCTGAGATCATGCCGATGAATCAATAAGCCATTGTTGACCTCCACTGGTACCGGGGACCTTCCAGTTAAAACTAGCTTGTGTGTGCAGACTGTCAGTGATTCTCTCATCTCTTGGAGGCAGTCTACTACAAGGTCTATCAGCTGAACTTTGTTTGAAGTAACTGTGAGTAGAATTTTCTGTGATGGGAGGGGCATGGATAGATAAATCTTGTGTTGTCTGTTGGCTTCTTTGTCCCGTGATGATCTAGTGATACCTTTGATGCTATATTCAAAGTACCTGTCAAATATAAGGTATACATCAGCTTCTTTCATTTTCTTCATTATGTATGAAACAACGTTGTCAATGAAATCTTTTACTTTTCCATCTTTTGGCCAGTGAACCACCCACAACATTGCAGACCCATCAATGATAATGCTTTTTTGGTCCAAGGGAAGACTTTCTGATAGTTCAACCTGCAAATTATTCTTCAAAGTAGATTTGTTTGTGGCTGTTCTCATGACACCTTCATCAGTAAACATAGAAGTAGGTACTGGTGCCAACTCAAATGTTAAGACTTGGGCAATGTTGATTTCTCTCCCTGCGGCTTGAAGTCCAATGATTCTGGAGTAGATAAGATTTGTATCATACAAATTTGAAGATCCAACCTGAACATGATTCTTCAAGACGGCCATAGTTTTTATCTTCTTTGACAAAGGTCTGTGGAATCCATCTGGCCATGACCTTTCAAATTTCTCCATTTCTTCCTGTCCTATTTCCAATCCCTTATCAGCATTCACAGAACTGTCTGCATACCTGCCACTCACAACCTGCAACAGTTTATCTGTGGGGAGCTGTGACACATCTAATGGATCACTTGACTCTTGGAGTTTCTGTCGAATGTTTTTTCGATCTTTTGCATCTGCTGAGATTCGGCCCTTCATTTCTTCTTTGTGAATTTGATCAGTTGATTTATCCTTGTTTGTCATATCAAAGATGTCATTTGACAAAACACTGCAAGTATGAAGACTCAAGGCCCATGTCTTCAAAGTGTTTGGCTTTAAGGTGATTCCAATGATGCCATCTGGACCCTTTCCATATTTCATGAAAGTCGTCTCAATCATCATGTCTGTCCATATCCCATTCCATGTCCCAGGTGTATGACGTGTGACATGTTCCCCTTTTAGAAATTTCTCAAGCAGTTCTGGCTTGAGATCTTCTGCTGTTCTAAGATAATACAGGCCATAACGTGCATAGTTCTGATGTCCAGCTGCAAAGAAATAGGGCATCATCAGCTTAACTGCAAGCAAATGGAGTGGCCAATCTGCTTCTTTTTCAGCTCTGACAAACTGTAGCATCAGTAACACTGGCTTGATCAGCATATCCAGCCACAGTCGCGTTGTTCTGGCTTGTCTTGCTCTGTGTTCCAAGATGTTAAATAAGTCACCTGGTGTGGATACCTCTGTTACTATGTTCCGTAATAGTTCTTCAACTAGAATTCTTAAGGCTCGTACATTTTGAGGATATCTCTTTCCTGACAACATGTTTGCTACACCTCCAAAGGAGCTCTCCAAAATGTCTGACAGTCCACTTCCAGCCATCAGTGTGCCAACACATCCAATAAAGTTCATAAGGAAATGCATTCCTCCGAGGCGCAGAAAGAAATGGCTGAATCTTTCTGGGTATGCCCATGTTATGTGAACTGCAACCTTGTAAAGTTGTTGATCACATGTGAAAACAACAATGTCTTGTCCTACTTGTTTTGTTAGTATGTCAGCTTCCTTCATAGCAGTTAACATGGTGTCAGGATCAGCTGGTTTCATGTCTATCAAAGGAGTGTAGACTGAAGTTGTTTTTGATCTGACTGTGAGACCTTCCCTTCTATTCAGTGCGCTATTATAGCCATTCCATTCTGGACAGGAGTCATCTTGCACAACTTTAGAAAAGAAGTCAATATCCCTAAGAGTTGCTCGTGATGCTGAGACTACTTGCATGGCTAACATTTTCAGCGATTTCGCTGTCTTCATGACACAGTCCTTCGGCATGTTTGGCTTTTTGTGACCTGTGTAACGTTCTACAGTTATTTCATCATTCACTTGCTGTGTCATTTCCTCTTTCTTTATCCGACGAAATGTACCCTTGTCACTAGTGTTCTTGTTATCATCAAGTGTCTGAGTTAGAAGCATTGCAAGAGCATGTGTTGATTGGAGTCCATTTTGACTGGAAATGTTGGCATCAAAATTGTCGACTATGACTTGTACAAGGGGAGTTCCTCTTGGTGAATCTGACCTTAATCCTCTACATGTGACATCATTTGATGCAAGTGCTGCTGACTTTTTGAATCGGAGAACTTCATCATAGGTGCACACAATACCAAACTTGTTTAATTCTTGAATCAGATCTTTTCCTTTGATGAATACACCAAGACTTGTCTGCAGAGGTGTTGGTTGCTTTTTTAGTAGACCAGTAATCACTTTACAGAAAAAAATAATTACAAACTTTTTCTTAATAGAATAGTCAACTGAGTCTTTGGCTGCATGACTAGTTGCTCAGAAAGTAGTACTACCAGTTTTCATCAAACTATCAATTCAAGGGAATGGGAACTTTTCTTCTATGAGAATCTTTGAACATTGTTTGCAAACATGAAGATATGAATGCATATATATGTGGTTCTGGTAAATTTCAACATCAAAGAAGTTTAATGCAGCTTTCAACTGATAGTGATGCTAAGCCTAGCAGACGATGCTTCACAAGTTCACATCATTTTATCATAATTTTTTTTATCACATATCTTTGATACAAATACACTGTTTTACAGTGTTGTACATGTTATGAATTAGTTGGACAACAAAAATGAGTTACCATTGTGACATAATATTTGTGCAGATGATGTTACAACTGGGTAGCTAATGTAAACAGACTTCACAGGAAGTTCTCCATTTTGCGCTACTTACCTAACAACTTATCGTGCCTCCACATGGCCCTCTGTTGGCACTTGAGTTGTCAGGGGGTTGCATTTTCAAACATGTTTTATTCAAAACCCTCAAGGGTGCCAAGTTGTCATCCGGCTGTTTCATGATCTACATATATTAAACTTATAAAACCAGCAATAAAATACTGTGGGACCTAAAATGCAAGGTTAGGACTGAAAATTGCATTCAGCTACCGGACTAATTCTTTAAAGGTGGTACTTTTGTGATTTTAATTCATGACTAAATTCGACTACACATCACCAGGTTCTGAAGGGATGATATAAATCCAGCGAGGTATATATAGATAGCAAAAGTCCTGTAAGTGCCCATGGCCCCTAGTACGGTGATCTACCTACAGTTGTTGGCGATAATGTTTACATTGTATTGTCCCAGAACAAATTTCTATAAAGATATATGCTGGCTAGTTGTATCTCTTACTGTGATAATCTAGTACTATTTTACTGTCACTAGTTGACATTGTCGTATATATTATATGTATGTATTATGAATCTAGAACTAGGTTTAGTCTTGACATGGCTGAAATATTGCCAATGTATCTTTAAATCTTACCTCACCCACTCAAAACTTTATGGTGAGATGCTCTGGTGAGTCTTCAGCACAGGGGATGAGTAGTTCTACTGATGTTCAGTACAGGGTGGTGAGTAGTTATGTAGACGGCGTTCAGCACAGGGGATGAGTAGTTCTACTGATGTTCAGTACAGGGTGGTGGTTAGTTGTGTACACGATGTTTAGTAGAGCGTGATGAATAGTTCTGTTGATGTTCAGTACACGGTCGTGAGTAGTTTTACTGATGTTCAGCACTGGTTGGTGAGTAGTTCTACTGATGTTCAGTACTCGGTGGTGAGTAGTTCTACTAATGTTCACTGCAGGGGATGAGTAGTACTACTGATGTTCAGCAGAGAATGTTGAGTAGTTATGCAGTTGGTGTTCAATACAGGGTGGTGAGTAGTTCTACTGATGTTCAGTACAGTGGGGAGTAGTTATTTAGAAGGTGCTCAGCACAGGGACTGAGTCGTTCTAAATATGTTCAATACAGGATAGTGAGTAGTTCCAGTGATATACATAGTGTTCAGGGAGAACCCCCACTAGTTTGATGTCGCCAACCCCACATTGAAGCTGGTCTGGTTGGTGCAGTAGGAGGAGGGCAGATCAGTTGAAACTGGCTATTGGGCAGGTATTCTGATACCACGAGACCCACATTGATGGACCTGAGGGGAGAGTTGTAAACGAAGCATATTGTAGCTGCAGTGTTTTGTAAAGCTTATTCATATCATGTTTGTTCCTTTCTAGGATGAAAGTAATATTATTGATCTGGTATTATTGTGGAAACCACCTTCAGTATCAACATATCCTAGAAACATGTGAACTTTGTCTTAAAGAGTGACCTTGTTTATAGATCATGTGTGTATAAAGGGGCATATATTTATGTCAATTGGTTTCATCTAGTGGCAATAACAGATTGTAAGATCATCACATTCATTATCCATCGAAGAAGCCTCAGTAGTAATATTGACATCATGTCGTCACATTCAGCTCAAATACTGCTAAAACATTTTGAAATCACTCACAAATAACTGGAGGGGATTACCTTTTTATATTTTGCATTGTATATATCACATACATCAGCCTAAAACAGGTTAGGAACTCCCGTAAGGTAAATCTACTCAGTTTAATTGTAATTCTCATTCAGCATCCGGAAATCTGCAAATTTCCTAGGAACCAGTTTTACCTTGGTAAACTGGAGACTGGCCCGCCCAGTGTAGAGGAGGCTGAATGGTACATCGCTCCAGGAAAGGAACTGACCATCTGGCCAATGAAGACCAACCCAAAGGTGTTCTGCCATGTAGATGGGGAGGAGGAGACTCTCACTGTCACTACACGGGACGGCCGTGAAATGTCAAAATCCAATGAGAAGGAAGCAGATAAACTAGTCAGTGACTCATAGTCATCGAAAGTAGGACAATTTAGTGTAGTGTTTTATATCATGGATAGCCTGAACGTATCATTCAAAAGGGTTCAAGATCATTTATTTACACGTTTTGACATACAAACATGTATTTCAACGGAATATATTTGCAAAGATAGTTGGTTATTGTTTTGAAAGGAATTCTTCAATGTCCTCATGTAAAATTCAGTTTCAGATTCATATCAATCAACCAGCTTTAACATATTACATGTACAACTAATGAAAACTTTTAACCCGAGGCCCAAAAGAAAATGGACTATGTTTTGAGAAAGCCATGCTTTGGCACTCTTGTACAATTAGAAAACTGAGTACAGAGGCTGGGCTTTTTGTTTCTTTCTCTACTTCTTCAGCATCTTATCATAAGGTAAAGGAGCGGGGGTGGAGATATTCATATTTCCTTCAACATCGTATTAGTAGGGCGGGGACCACGAATCATTTTGCTGTCTATCCTTCAAGTTTAAATGGTAGGCTTGGGGTTATGTATTTCTTCCTTAATCCCCAATTCAACATTGTAACAGTAGGTTAGGGCATAGGCGTAGGAACTCGGGTGTAGCCACCCCCGCCCGAAAAAAATGGGAAATGTTTTAGGGCCTCTTACCGTTAAAAAATATCATGATCAAAACAAATTCCGTTAAGGATAGAATCCAAGGGATTTTTAATTCTTGTCACTCAAAACTAAAAGTAGAGGTAGCCAGGCTGACACTGTTATTAACAGCCAACATGGCCACACAGTAAATCTAGTTAAAACAAACACGTGTCACCTGAATAATGTAATGCATTTGCTGTTAATTAAAGTTCAAGTTAGCTCCTCTGTCCTTTTATATATTTCTTCTTCCTACATAGATTGTCAAGAAAGGTCTGCCATGATAAGAAGGTGTTCTTTTCACTTTTATGAAAATACAAATCTGTGCTGACCCTAAAGATATGTGAGTATGTATTGTATCAATCTATTTTCAGATTGAGGTGTTCATGTACCTTGTTCAGGAGGAACAGATCCCTGTGAAAGACATCAACTTGATGACTCAGTACAATGCACAGAGGAGTCTCATTAAAAGAAAACTGACGGACAAATTAACTGAGGACCCTCTGCTTTCCACACTACTGGAAGACCTGACCGTTCAAACTGTTGTGGCTAGTCAAGGTAGACTAGTGCATGGGTGTTAATGCTTTAGCTTAGGTCACTATCCACCATACTTATGTTGTTTTTTGAGCATAGGCCCCTAGGACCCTAGTGCCCCATGCTTGTCTCTCTGTGTTGGTCTGGAGTAGAATGGCTCCCCAATGTCCTACGCTTGTCTCCTTGAGTTGGTCCGGAGAAGAATAGATCCCCAATGTCCCATGCTTGTCTCCCTGTGGTGAGTCATGGGTATAATATCGCACCAATTTCCCATGCCTGTCTCCCTGTGTTGGTCTGGAGTAGAACAGTTCCGGAAACGTCCCTTGCTTGTCTCCCTGTTTTGAGTTTGAAAGAGAAGTGGTCCCAAGTGTCCTTTGCATGTGTCTGTGTGGTCTGCAGGGCATAACTTGATGGAAGTATATAAGCCAGCTTATAAACGGGTAAGCATTTCAGAATATATCTCTAACATATAGCCAAATATTGATCAAATTCAATTGCATGTACTGTCGACCGCTGATGTTTCGAACCCCAATGTGTCGAAATCCTAGTACTTTCGAAGTAAAACCAAGCTAACACACAACGATTTCGAAACGTTGCGGGAACGTTGTAGATAACGTCATGATACAACCTTGTCATAACGTTAGTATTACGTCATTTTTAAAGTTATATCACAAGGTACTAACAACGTTGAATATTTACGTTGAGGAAACGTTAATACCTGGTCTCCTCACAGCGTTATAATAACGTTTCTTATAACGTTTCACTTGAGATCCATTCTTCACTATTCAGCTGTAGCTTCAAAAAAACACATGGCCAAAAGGACATGCGCATTGAAAAATAAACATTGAAGCGAATTTCTACTTGTTTCTTATGTACTGTTCACAACTGGAAACCTATTCATCTATTAACATTAAAGAACATTTTAAGAAAACTGTACCTTTTGGCGACTTAAGAATGACATATTACGACCACATATCGTATGTACGTTCTGGCAACGTAAGTGTCAGGCCACACAATAACGTTGTAACAACGAAAGCATACAGGGGGAAGTTACCATTATGAAAAAAAGCTCGAGCTTACACATGATTATTACTAAAAGGGTTGGGCAAACCCTCGATGTTGTATATGAAGGTCTCTTTGACTTTGACTTCGACACAACACGGTGTTTAATTGTCCTTAAATGGTTGGTCCCCATAATACAGGACATGTTATGGAAGCTGCCTGAATACCTTCTGGCGTCAGTGAGCACAAAGTATTGTGTACATTCCATTCCATGGGTTGAATAATAACAATGCATATGTCCTCAGGTAGAGCGTTACAAAAGGTGAGCATTGGATTGTTTATTGCTTTTTGCATCTTACCAAGTTCGTTTGGATTTTTTCATTATATTTTTTTCTGAAAGCAATTTGTTTGTTTTTTGGTAATCAGTGTTGACTTTTTAAAATTTATTTTATCTTTTTTTCATTGTCAGGAAGCGAGTGGGACTACGTGATATTCAGCACTGTCCGGTCTCTTCCCCATTACAAGATAGAGAGTAAACCAACGATAGGCTGGAGCAAGCACAACCTTGGCTTCATCACAGATGCTAACCAGATCAATGTGGCGCTCACACGGGCAAGAAAAGGATTAATCATTATTGGTGAGAGGAAGTCAAAATTTTATGGTTCTCACCTGGACACTGTGAATCTGGAAGGTTTTCTAAGCAAGAAACTAACTAATGTTACATTTGACCACATCCTGAAATAAAGTGTGTATTTATAGCTTTTGGCCATCGGAGCATGGTCGATTTCCACTTGGAAGAGTATATATGTGATCTTGGCTACCTGTTGTCAGACTCCCATTTTTGTCGCTGGTTCGCTCATCGCGCCAAAGACATGGGTTCAACTCCTTATACGTGAAGATCCGGATTAATTAAATCTGGTCTTCTGCAACCCATGCTTGTCGTAAGAGGCGAAAGAACGTGATCGGGTGGTCTGTCGCGCTGACTAGGTTGAGACATGTCATCATATCCCACTTGCGTAGACTGATGCTCATGCTGTTGATCACTGGATTGTCTGGTCCAGAAACGACTATTTACAGACCATGTAGCTGGTATATTGCTGAGTGCCGACCAACATCACAAGGTTACAATGGGAAGAGCCTATTTCTGGCGTCTATCGTTGTGATTGGATACATATAAATGAGTCGTAAACAACACTCAATCACTGACTTATAAACTTAGTGTCATGTACACTACTTCCACCTGTCATAGACACGTGCACAGCTTCATTTGAGTTATATTGCTTCTAGCTTTCAATAAATATCACCCGGGCGGGAGATTATTGGGATCATTGGGGTTTAGAGCAAGAAAATTAATTAAAGGATACATATGTGATAATAACACACAACTACACTAAGACCTACCAATTTGATCATTTTAGGAAATTCAGATCTTCTTCAGTGTGATCAAGTGTTGAAACAACTGATAGCCATGTATCGCAAAGAAGGATGTTTTGTAGACTCAGCATTTCCGCCCAACAGACACAGCTAATACATAGTTGAAGATACAGGTAATAAGTCAATCCTCGGTCAAAGTTAAAGCGATTGCTTTACACTCATACATAAACTGGATTGATTGTGGTCACTTTACCCTTATACAGAGACTCAGGTTAAAGTGATTTCTTCACCCTAAAAGAAAGACTGGATTGGTGGTGATCAGTTCACCTTTATACAACGACTGGATGGATGAGGATTGGTTCATCCCTATACAACGATTGGATTGATTGTGATCAGTTCCCCCAATACAAAGGCTGAGGTTAGGGTGACTTGTTCACCCTAATTCATAAACTGGATTGATTGTGATCAGTTCCCCCAATACAAAGACTGAGGTTAGGGTGACTTGTTCACCCTAATTCATAAACTGGATTGATGGTGATAGTTCACCCCATACAAAGACTGAGGTTAGGGTGACTTGTTCACCCTAATTCATAAACTGGATTGATGGTGATAGTTCACCCCATACAAAGACTGAGGTTAGGGTGACTTGTTCACCCTAATTCATAAACTGGATTGATGGTGATAGTTCCCCCAATACAAAGACTGAGGTTAGGGTGACTTGTTCACCCTAATTCATAAACTGGATTGATGGTGATAGTTCCCCCAATACAAAGGCTGAGGTTAGGGTGACTTGTTCACCCTAATTCATAAACTGGATTGATGGTGATAGTTCACCCCATACAAAGGCTGAGGTGAAGTTGATTTGTTCAGCCTAAAAAAAACCCACTGGAATGATGGTGATCAGCTAACCCTTAACTAACACTGACGTGAAGGTATCGGTAAATCCTTACACAAAGACAGAGGTTAGAATTATTTTTTCAGCCAAAACTGATTTGATGATGATACGTTCACCTTTATACAAAGACTGAGGTTGAGGTGATCCGTTCACCCTTATACAAAGACTAAGGTTGAGGTTATCAGTTCAACCTAAAAAAATGATGGTGATCCGTTCACCCTCATACAAAGGTGGGGTTTAAGATGATTACTCCAGTCTCGTACAAAGACTGGGGTTGAGGTGATCACTTCAGCCTTGTACAAAGACTGAGGTGGAGGGATGATTTCATCGTAATGCTGGATTGTTAGTGATGAGTTTACCGCATCACAAAAAATGAAGTGAAGATGATTCGATCACTCTAATATAATTATTCATTTGCAGGTTATATGTTCACACTAGTTCAAAGACAACTGGATGAGATTTGTTCCCCTTAACTTGAATGGTCACATTTTTATTCTCTCTTTATTTCCGGTTTTGAAATATCACAGGCCATTAGTGCAATGCACTTGCGCGTGCACACAAAGCAATATCTACATGCACATGTAATACACACGAAGAAGAGAAAGTAATAAAGGGTAGCACACATTGCAATTCATCTTGTATTTGGTTAAGATCACAGGGTTTGTAAGTTCTCTTTTCTTTTTTTACTTTTTCTTAATCTTCAACGTACGATAAATAATTCATGTGAAGAACATTTCCGTCTACTTAACGCTGTCATATTTTTTGTACATTTACACTTTAGATTTAAAGATGAAGTCTTTATTACAAACCCTGACAGGTCACATGCCTACTTCGATGAGGAATGAACAGACACTATCGTCTACAACGTGCACTAGTTATTCAATCTGTTAGATAAATTTCGACACATGAAGGCCATTTTAGAATTGGTGGGTAGATCTGTTGTAATATTTGTGTAATCAGCAGAATGGACTCCATGTGTTTACCCAAACAAAGTTTGGAAGCCCCAACTCAACTAATTGGCAGTTTTCATTATAACACAATGGTTTGAACAGGGGCATATATTTTTGAGTAAAATGTATTGACGCAGTCATGAATGTTGTACTTAGAGTACCGGCGCCTTTTAGTGAATATAGATGCCTTTCAAACTCTGGTAACACAAATGTAAAATTGTACAAATATTGTCTTTGAAAAGTGTTGGCACAATACAATGAACTGATGAGTTTTACATTTCAGTCATGACTATGCATTTTATGTGTTAGCATTCCTGACAATCAATGACTTTTGTTGTTTTTGAACTAATATTTATCAACACCTTATATGGAAGCCATGATATTAATGACTGCCTGGCATTTTGTTTGGTCTGTTTCCAGGAGTATGGTGATTGGCATTCACCTTGCAAGTGCAAGATCATTGAACAAATATCCAGCCTTTTTCAGGATAATATTCTTTTAAATTGAGCTAAATCTATCTACAGACTATGCATAAAGTATCACGTCTTATTGCTTAGGGACATGCTAATGAAGTCATGTATTATATTTTACTGGACAGTAGATGGATGTTTGAACATGATTGACTATGATGCATAACTATGGAGAAGGTCACAAATTTGTTTTTATTCACATTTCGAGACATATTTTCATTAGTGATATGAACAAAGGAGGTATGTTTTACTTCGGTAGCATTAGTGAGGGAATATAAGCATTTTCGGTATAGATGTAATGTTTTGCTGCAATGTAAATAGAATTCAAAACCTCTTCACGTTTTTTTCCATAAATCCAAAGATAAAGTGATTCTCGTCTACATCTTTAAATATGCATCAGCTTTGTTCTCTTTCAAAATATCAAAACTAGAAGAACCTGCAATTTTGAATATCAGCATGTCTGATTTTTGTCAGGTTTCTTTGAATAATACGGTTTTGCAATGAACCACTGTAGTTGTGTGCTATTTGTTGTATTAAATGAAAAATAGTAATGTCTCCTAAATAGCTTCCGATATTCCTGTATATATGTCATTTTCCCTAGTTTAACTGAGTGTACATTTACTGTAAAAATGTCATTTTCCCTAGTTTAACCGAGTCTGTACATCTTCTTTTAAGGCATATGAGTTTGATAAAGTGTCATATATTACTCTGCATCCTTTTTCCTATCTGTATATAGTTGCATGTAACTTGCATGGATTACGTAGTCCGTGAACTTTCCTACCAAATGATAAAGTTCATTTTTCCTCATTTGATAATATGTTTGTTAAAATGTGCTTCATGTCATATAACATTAGATCTGAAAGGATATCTCTAAATGTAAAGATTATACCATTAGATTCGGGAAATTTACATCTGTTTGATTTTCGAAGCTCTCATAGCGCTAAGATAGTCTAAGTCGGTGTTAATGTATGACACTTAGGACTATCTTGTCATCATTGTAGGCAAAGGCATTCAAGGTTGGTAATTCCGCAGTGCAGTTTGTTTGTAGTGTTTGGATTTTCGACCACGTTTCATACACATCATTCCAAAAGGTTTTCTAGTTTTAGGTATGACCGTTCTTTCAACCAAACATATCAATATAAGCAAACCTGGTGTGTTAAGATCGTCTCTATAATCCATAGTGTGTATAACGAGTCTGGAGCATTAACCAATGTCTCTTCTCCCTCGGTCTCTTCTCCCTCCGTGTCTTACATCTGTTGGATTTGTGATTCTTTGACTAAATCTTCTAGATTAATAGCTATGGGTGTGTATATACAGCTTGACCTGATCAAATGAATACCAGTGCATTGCGTGACCGTGTCAACTGCCTGGGACTATTATTGTGAAGGGGTGCAGTTGATTGTCAATATGTCTGAAGAGCCGAGACAAGGCAGCTGTATAACAATCTCTGTTCCCGTACTTATTGGCGTTAACTTGACGTGCCGTTTGCGCCAACTGACCCACCTGATCATGCATATGTAATGTAGCTCAGGTCAAGCTGAACAAGCTGTAATGTGGTAATATTTCTAAACATGCATATAATCAATAATTTCTATGAAAACTGTCACTTTTGTTATTATTGCTTATAGCCTTGTAGTCTTTATTTTAGAAATGTTTTTCTTTTCACGTGATAGAAAATAAATTTGTTGTTTTTAGCCTCTCTCGTGGAGATTTGCTTTATCTCTCATTATTACTCCATCAAGTTTTATTTGCATATTTTTATATTCATGTGATAAGGGGCAGTATGAACCTGCTCATTGTTAATGTAACTATTGGCCGCAACAAAATGTAGGGCCGCTCTATAGGTGTGGTTGTAGATGTGGAATCCCTGTAATATACCATCCACTGCATATGAACTGTTTGGAACAACTGAGTATAATAATTAAATGGGTTAAAACTTAGGTGGGTCAGGTCAGATTGAGTAGATTCCATTGTATGAGGGCTTGAAGAGGCAGAATCTCGATTATAACGGTTCCACTTTTGATGGGTTGTTTGAAGTAACTGATTTTAGATCACATATGTTTCCCTGCTATGTGGTTGTCTGTTGAGAGAGTGAGTTTATGTTTTACGCGGCTTTTAGCAATATTCCAGCAATATCACGGCGCCACGCACCAGTAATGGGCTTTGCCCATCGTGGCCAAGAGCGAAATCAAATCAGGGGGTTGGGCGTGACGAGCGACCGCTTTACTCACTAGGCTACCCCACCGCCCCGGTTCTCTGAAATCCCAGCAGGGTCGCTCACCCATTTTACAACTATAATAATAGTCATGTTAGTTATTCGTTATGCGATGATTTTTAAACGTATAACTTCTTTAGTCTGGTGTAATGACGAGGAACAAGTGTTATTGGATGACAAGTCCCTTATTGCAACAGATGCTTTATAATTGCATCTGATAGCATTTTCATCGCTTCTTTTGCAATAAGGAAGTTGCCAATTTATAATACTTGTTCCTCTCTCATAGCATAGCTTGTCATTTTACGTCACGCGTTAAGTTTACTTTGTAGTGTAAATAAGATGAAATAGAGACTGTAGTTGGTTGTGATAAAGAGAAGTGGGAACAATAGCCAAGTTCCTTAATTAGCTTCTGTTACCAAAGAATCCCTATACAACTCAAACCCGACCCGTGAAGATTCGGGATAGAGTAAGCCTTCAGCAACCCATGCTTGCCCCAAAGGCGGCGATGTTTGTCGTAAGAGGCGTCTAACAGAATCGGGTGGTCAGGCTCGCTGACTTGGTTGCCACATGTCATCGGTTCCCAGTTGTGCAGATCGATGCTCATACTGTTGATCACTGGATTGTCTGGTCCAGACTCGATTATTTACAAACCGCCGCCATATAGGTGGTATAGTGCTGAGTGCAGCTTAAACCTAAACTCACTCACTCACTCACATACACACCCATCGGATTTGAATAATGTGTAATCGTCTAACAAGACACTCGTCACTAGTGTAGTGAGAAACGATTACAAGATCATCGACCGTATGGTTTTGAGCATATTTCATGATGTTATCTACAGGAGTTGCCTGGTAGCTGAAGCTCCCATAGGTTTCTCCACAAAGTAACAGCTTGTTCAGCGTGACCTGAGCTACTCTACATATGCATGCGACGAGAGATCAAATGTCACAAGCTGAAGGTTGAGTAGTTCATTAAATAGGGGAAAAAAGAATGTCATTAATGTTGCGATTCGTTACAGAACTTGCCCCGGAAAACAAGACTTCTGAAAATATAGTCATTTCAAGTATTAATGGATATGTTTATACAGTCATCTCATGTATTAATGGATATGTTATTCAGTCATTTCATGTATGAATGAATATGTTATACAGTCATTTCATGTATTAATGGATATGTTATTCAGTCATTTCATGTATTAATGAATATGTTATACAGTCATATGCTGTGTAGTTTGTTAGACCACCTTTACAACGTACAGACGTCAGTTACTTTCACAAGTCGATTCACTCTCGCTATCACTATAGCGTTTTTTGTAAAAGATGTCCAACGACTTTGTCCGGACTGTCCGGACCCAACCAGCTGTGGTATTAGTATTAGTATTCACCTGATCAGGTCAAGCTGACCCAGCTGTGCATTGCGTGAAGTCCATTCATGGAATATTGATAAAAGCAACTTGAAACATTATTTTCATTGGTTAGGAAAAGGTCACACGATGTTTGAAAGTTCTTAAGTGCCCCTATTCTTTGCTGCAGGATGTTCAACTGACTCTGTTTACTGACTCATCTTGCAACAAACAAAGGTTGTAAAATTCATATTGAACTGTAAATTAATTTTACGGGGCTTTATTTATACATACGCTGCTATTAAAATGTTGTTTTAGCATAATTCAAATGTTCTTAAATAGACGTTCTATCATCAAAGATAACTACAGGTAATCCTGGTGCTTAATTACTTTGCTTGATGGAAAATAAATGAGTTTTAAAAGTCACTTCTTCTCGTGTTTTCAGTAAGGACCTAAATCTGACTCATTTCAGGACGAAAGTCCATTGTCTGTCTTCGCCTCTGACTTAATCCAGACAGCTCTATTTGTGACCAGCAAATTTCGTTGACTCTGAGGTGTGTGGGTAGATTTCGTTTTACACCGTACCCGACAGTACCAGTGTTGGTGATGATGTAATTCACGGTAGAAACTCACGACATACAGTTCTCCTCCAAGCACTTACATGATATCCAGTCGTCCTCTTGGCCACTAAGCATATACATACATTAAGTACATTCATCCATACAAAGGTATCTTCCATACCTTGATGCTGGTAAGTGTGACGTATCTGCTGAGATGCCATGGTTGCACTGTCCACTGACATTGTATCATTTATACCCAGTGTATGAGCTAAATCCAATCACAACGTCATCATCAAATAATTTACATACTGAACAACTCATTGGTACCACCAATCAACATTAATCCATAAAGTAATCAAAGTCATTGGTACGACCAATGAACGTTAATCCATAAAGTAATCAAAGTCATTGGTACGACCAATGAACGTTAATCCATAAAGTAATCAAAGTCATTAGTACGACCAATTTTCTTACTTTGTAATACATTTCGCAGTCAACTTCTACTTTTAAACCTAACCGCCGCTTTAATTCCTTTAACAAATGCCATGCACTTCAGCGAAAATTTTGCTGAAATCACAAATGCCGTCTTCCTGTGAAGTCACCATTATGGTGAAGCTGAGGGGTCGCTATGAATATCTGTACATATTATGTATTTGTGTAAAATGGTGAGTTGTGTAAAATGGTGAGTTGTGTAAAATGGTGAGTTTTGTTACGCATCCAGAATGTTGCTGTCATTTGCTTACAGAGAACGGCTTATGAGAAAGCCCTGTATCTAATCCCACTTAGCAACAAACGTGACATTTGACTCACTGTCACTCAGCCTTGCAAGCAAATAAATGTTTACTGTTTGTTGCCACGTATCGTAATACCCAGCTTTTAGACGGCTGTCTGGATGTAATTCACAAGCAGGTTGATCAGGTCATGAGTGTTGGACTACGTTACTCGGATACAATGACATGTATAATTCGCGTGAGTACTACCTGCACGAACATACCGATCATTTTAAATGTGTTCATCGCCTTGACCTAGTGGCCCTGGAATGAAATTGGTTGATTGGTTGCTGAAGATCAATTCTAACTCGGATCTTCACGGGCCCGGACCGAAGGACAAAAGAATACCAGGTTCCAGAGAGAATAGGTTGACCAGATCATCATGACAGGGGTACTGGTATATGGCATCCGCCTATAAATACTTACTTTTTGTGCACATTATGTGGATAGGGCAGGGCAAGATATGTTTACTCTCCACGTATACTTTGTGTCATCACTGATTTGTAATCATAGATCCATTAAGTACCCACAGCCATTTTTGTCGAATCCAGCTGCATCAAATCCAAAGTCAACCACACTTTGTTAACATCTGGATTTAAATATATGTCAAATCAAACACGTTTGCTCAATGTCAGTCTATCTATATTAGATACTATATTGTCGTAGTGCCCCCATCATGAAATTAATGTACATCCTAGAAAACGTAACCTACACACAAGTCAGTGAGTGAGTATATTTTCACGCGGCACTCAGTGATATTCCAACTATATGGTGGCGATGTGTAAATAATCAGATTTGGGCAAAACAACCCAGCGATTAACATCCTGAGCATCGGTTTTTCTCAGTTAGAACACGATGCCATGTGTCAAACACAATTACATGTTTATTGAGATACACATAAAAGGTTCCATTATATGCTAGGTTCCCTTAATTCTCGAACTTGTAACATAAGATGGGACATTCACAGACAGTCCAATAAGGCGTATTTTAAAACAAGAGTTCACAACCTACAAAGCAACAATAATGTTGTAACTTACGTCTGGAAGTTAGACAATTTGGTTGACATACCACCAACCTTTGAAGAATTTCAGAAATTTAGTTTATAAAGTCAAACACTAATTTCCCGGGAGATAATTAATTTATGTTTTAACATGTATTAAGCCACCTTTTCTTCAGATATTTTTTTCACAATCCATGGTACTTTGTCATTGTCTTTGCCCCCCTCCCACTCCACGTTATGTTGCTAGAATGTTGCGGCGTAAAACTTAACTGACTCACTCACTCACTCACTCAGTCTGTGGTCATAAGGACTCAAGTGGTTCAGTGTTCGTCAGGAAGCGGTCTTTGTGTGTTCGAACCCAGAAGTGTAAGATCTTTTATCACCGTGAGCATTGCCATTTGCGAGTAATAAACTACTATTGCGTCATTCTGCGTATTCTCATCAATACCCTGACATGCCCGTACGTGAATGTTCCACTTCAGTCAATAACGCACACATAAGGACACAGAGCAGCGACATAGGCGTCTGCGATCTCAACTTTGACCCTGTTGCTTGTAAGTGATATACTGGTTGATAATATCTATACAGCGAGCATGCACGGCAAGAGATTGCATTGAACACAAAGCCATAACGCCGGAAACACCTGCAGTCTGGGCACAGATACAAGTTCAGACAGTCTGGCAGCTATGTAAGTGTTATACAAGCATATGCTCTAAAGAGCTCAAGCCATTTACTCCGATCAATGTTAGTATTGGTAACTCCATAAATCCCACCACTGCAATGAATGTATATGTACGTAATGTCAGCTGATATACGCCCATTTTATTTCAACTGATCTTATTCAATAACAGTGTGACCTTGTTTTGCTTTGATGTATTAAGCCAGTGCATTATTAATAAGTGAATAATGAGCTAACGTGTAGGTCGCCAACTAGTGCAGGGCGTGTTGTAATCATGACGGTACAATTCACTTCCTATTCGGTTGTCAACGCGATCAGGAAGTGGGCACGGTTCTGTCGCACGTATCACAGCTTTGCAGTTGAGCGTTCTCCATAACATACATGCAGAGTGATTACAAATATGTCCTACTTTGACGGTAAAGTCTGTAGATAGTAGAAAGGCTGCATTGACACTATAAATAGCGTTGCAAAAACTATTACAGTGATCAAGGACGTATATATTGCCGTACTTACAGGCATAACATTTCAGCACATATACTGAGGTTACACATTCATTGTTAGAAAAAAGAGTGTATATTTTCAAGTATTCAATTTTGTTATACGCTGGAAAAACGTGACTGCTTTCGTGCACGCTTCCACCTTAATACCCGGATTAGACAATGCCTCGTCATTGTCGCGAGAGGCGGGATATAGTCTGTTTAGTGGTTGGTTTAGTGATTAGTTTAGTAGTTGGTTTAGTAGTTGGTTTAGTGGTTGGTTTAGTGGTTGGTTTAGTGGTTGATGTAAGACGTTGTATCCCGTTTGCGTAGATCCATGGTGATGATGTCACTCACTCTATTTTCTGGTCTGGCCTCAGTGAATTCCAGACAGCAACTGTGTAGCTGGAATATTGCCTGGAGTGTCATTAAGAGTGAGTGAGTAATTTTACTCCCCATTTAGAAACTTCCAGCAATATTATGACGGGGACAGCAGGAAGGGGCTTCATATGTACCCTTGTGGAGAATCTAACCCGGGTCTTCAGCGTGACGAGCCAACACCTTAACCACTGGGCTACCCCATCAACTAGCCATAAATAAACCACCGAAGATAATGTCTAACTTTCACGACTGGGGTTTGAATTCACATCGTTCTAATATGCAGAAAGAGGTTACATGCATTTACGGGTTCTTTTTCAATTACCACGTGTGTCATGAAATGACGTGAGTTTTAAGATGCTGATGTAATACCCTCGATGACCGAGGATGTTTGAAGCATGCAGATACAATTTGGGACTACTGCCCAGCAGTGCTTCCAACAGCATGTTTGTGTCCACGTTCAGAAAACCCACAACAGACCCATTGCAGCAAATTCAATATTATGTCCGACTCGTCTCCGTATTAACATCAAACATATTCCACGTCATTGTTCATTTCTTTTTTGATTCGCCACCATCTAGATGGAATATTGCTGAGTGCGGCGTACAACTACACTCATTCACTCACTCATTCTTCTTTGATAGGCGTTTATGAAGTTGAGGCGATAACGCATGATGGTAATTTTATAGATATACAACTTCTTAACTTCGTGAAAGGCGACCTGTCGACATAGCTTCGAATCCTGTTGTCATTTTCTATCGCCCATTAGACGAAGCAGCATTAAACTGATTGTAAATACTGGAATAGACAACAAAATACCCAGTAAAGAAACATCTTGCTAAGAGTCTTCCCAATGACAAAGAAGTTTATAGTTTGCTTGTGTGCTTATAGTACAATACTTTGTATTCAATGTGGATCCCCAACAATACATTGTTTTATATGAGTGTGTTACACTTGAAAATAATGATTCAGCAGAACACCTGCATATATTCTCGGTACTCTTGTATATGCCTATATATGACTCAAGGTTAAAGGGCGTATTTTGTAAGGTATTTCAACCTAGTTGCTACAAATCCATATTGTATACACCTGTAGTTATTTAATTGTGTCTATCTATGCGAACAAGATAACATTTTTTACTTTGTTACTAGCTACAACTGTGTACTTGGTAACTTCCCGATTTTAAGGCATTCCAATCAGTTGACACTTAAGCATAGATAAGATCAGATTGGTAGATGTCTACCAAATGTTGTGGACGTGTTGCACCCAGTCTTTCTATGGTTCAAAGTCCATTATGCCAACAAAAATACGCTTATTTTTGTTTATTCGTCGAAGGTTAGATCCGATATCGATCAAACGAATGCATTTCAGTTAAAATAATTAATGGTTTAATTAAAGTATCAAATACCTTCTTTCTATTCGCGTAAAAGCAGTAAATTCTGCTATTACATTAGCGGTGATGTTTATTGAAAGGTCGGGTTAGTGGAGCTATATGCTTATTTTCTTATATGTCTTGGTAAAAATCCTGTTGCTATTGCCACGCAGAATGGCGTTAAAATATGTATGTACCTGAGCTGCAATATATTAATTGACTGAATCGAGCCTACCGATGTTTTCCGCAGGTAAAGACTGTCCTGTTGATTTAGGCCCAACAAAACATGGATACAAGTATTTATTTATGTTACACCCGATTAGAACTGACATGCAACCTCCCGTTTTACTGACAAGATCACTGTGACATGCCACTTTCAGATCAAGGCAAGGGACCTGTCCAACATAGCCTGTCTCACAGTCCTTGAACCACATTATTTTTCCTACCGTTTAGCCCTCCTTGCAGTGACTCTGAACAAAGCAAGTCTTCCGTAGGTTCAGGTATATCTCTGATCTCCACGGGGCTCCTTTACAGTTAAAATGGGTTTGCTTGTTTCTATCAAAATTATATATATTCAAAGACTAAGCCTTAGTCTATGTCCAACATTATCACTTTTCAAAATGTCCTGTGTTATCATAACGTCAGGGAAGTACATTGCCCTCCAGATCTTATATCTTTTGATTGACTGGTTGGTTTGGTGTTTAAAGCCGCACTCAGCAATATCCCAGACAATACAGTAATCAACACCATAAGCATCGAACTACACAATTTGGATACGATGACATATGTCAACCAGGTCAGCGAACATGATCACCCGATCCCGTTAGTCGCCTGTTACCGAAGATCAAATCTATTACGGGTCCCCATGTGAGGAGCTGAACCCATGTCTGACAACTAGTATTCTGACAACTGGCCAGCCGCTAGAAACCTTTGGCGGTCTGATACGAAATTGATATTATATCAGTGTCATTGTTTGTTACAGAACTACACTGAATAATCGTCAAAAATCACATGACAGGTGTGACAAGTGAGCCAGATGCATTATGAATCATTTTACGACTTCACCAAACTGGGTTGTTTGTGGTGTCTATTGTCACTTTCCCACGAGAAAATTCGGATCAGCTGAAAAGTAGGTCATTGCCTGGTTCGATTCCCCACATGGGTACGATGTGTGAAGCCCATTTTCTGGTATCCACCGCCATGATGTTATTGGGATATGGCTAAAAGAGGTGTAAACTAAACCTACTCACTCACTCACTCACTCATTCACCCTGTTAATTGATTTGAAAGGATAATAAATTATAAGCTGCACCCATGGGATTGTCATTTTATAGCATCAACAAACTCAGCTCGTGTGACGCATCACCTTGTCAGTTCGATGTTCAAGATACTCGCGTGTATATATGTAATATTTGAAAATATCAGTTTTAGATGATGCGTCGCAATACACGGATACAATCTGCAGATGGAGAGGGACAAGAACATTCTGGGAGGGTTCTTACTAATTCTGACAATTCACAAGAGAGTGATACGGAAGCTGATACGTCTCCAGAAATCGATGACGACTCCCAATGTACTTCTGAAGATTCAGAATCAAGTGAACCAGAAGTGGATACCTCTTTGACCACATCAGACTTGTCAGCTAGGACATGGTTCGAAAAAAGTCAGGGGAGATATGACGGACAGGACACGGATGATATAGTGGTCGGAGAAAATCTTGATATCGTCTACTGGCCTAAGGAAGCTCATGTGGATATTCTCCAGCATGGTCTGGACGGGGAACTCCATACAAAGTTACAAAATGATCCGCAAAGGTACAAGAGGTGCATCATTAACCTGAAAGGACCCCATTTTGCTGTGTGTAAAATCCAAGACGATGAACGTAACTTACAAGAAATAGAAATTCATGGAAGAGGGAAAATTGGATACACTTTCAATAATGATGAAGTTGTAGTTGAAATTTTGAACAATGCAGTGGATGAAGATACAGATAATGCTAGTGTTGATGATAAACTGTACGGTAAAGTGGAAGGGGTGTTGCGAAGCAAATTTCGGGAGACAAGATTCCCCGTCTTGGCATGCACTGTCAACAGCAAGGAGAAAAGTATAGTCAGTCCACTGTGTAACAGCATACCCAGAATTCGTATCTGGTCTCATAATTCAACACAACAAAAAGAGGACTTCAACATGTCTAACTCCAATTCTGGGATGACTCAAAATAATAAACACTTTATAGATGTGCATGCTTATGAGAAGGGTAAACAACTGAAATTTCAATTTTGTCATGAAATAATTCACAGTAAGAAGGAACAATATGTTCTTCTTGTTGTTCTTTTGTCGTGGGGTAAACAATTTCCCTACCCACAGGGAGCAGTTGTAAAAGTCATGGAATGTGGGACAACATTTGAAAGTGGTCTGAAGGTTTTGATCCCACAGTTCAATGTTCCTAGATATTATCCAAGTAACACTGTACAGGCAACTGTTTCACTTGCTGGAAAGATTGAATCAGGGATTTACCAAGCTGAAATTACAAACCGAGAAGATTATCGCCATCTGTCTGTATTTACAGTTGATAATTGTAATTCTAAAGATTTGGATGATGCCCTCAGTGTCTGGAAGGTGAAACAAGATGGTGTCCTATTGGTTGGAATTCACATCACTGACGTGACCACATTTGTGAAGAAAGGGGATGACATTGACAAGACAGCCGAGCAAAGAGCAACAACCTTCTTTCCTACAGATGACAGAGGCCATCACATGATTCCAGAAACACTAAGTCAAGACCTTTTGAGTCTCCTGCCAAACTGTGATAGATTTGCAATTTCTGTTTTCTTTAAGATTGACAAACGAGGAAATATTATTGAAAAGCCATCAGTGTCCAGAAGCATAATTAGATCCGACAGAAAATTTTCATACGAGGAGGTTCAAAACATCATTGATGGTGAACCAGTGCAGTTCAAATGTAAACAGTCACTGAAAAGTAGCATACGGGTCCTCCATGTATTAGCAAAGAACTTTCGAAAAGAGCGACTTGGGAATTCAAGATTTGATGTACGATTTGAAGATCCTAGATTTGTAAATATTGAGAACAAACAAGGAGCTATTGATGCACACAACCTCATAGAGGAATTCATGATTAGAACTAATGTTTTCATTGGAAAATGGTTGATGGAATCCTGGCAACACTGTGTCCCTTTGCGCTGTCAGTCTGCTCCGCCTGTAGATAGACGTGTTCACTGGGTTAACATGGAAGGTAGCATCATCGATCTCCTTGTCAAACTTCAGGGTTTTCGTGTTCTCAATGACAGAGAATGCTGTGTAGCAAAACATTGCTACCAGAACAGTGAAGAAACACGTGAACATATTTCTGTGCAGAAAAGAGTATTGGAGGACCTGAAAGAAGCTGGTAAAAGGAAGGACTTTGCAAAAGCAAGGGATCTTCTCTGCTGTGATGAACTGCATCCATTACAGTGCCTTGCAAATCATCGTTGGGTGCATATGTTGGATTCAGCAACATACAAATGCTCTTCAAAAGGCAAAATCTACACCGGTCACTTTTCACTGAACCTGTTCCCATACACCCACTTCACGTCTCCGATAAGAAGATATGTGGATCTGATTGTTCATAGACTCGTCCACGCTGTGTTAGATGGGCAGAACGCCCCATACACCCAAGCAGAGGTTGAAAAGGCATGTGAGCAGATGACGAAAGCATGTCAAAGAGAAATCAAACTCAAGAATACTTGTAGAACAATAAGAAAGAGTGAAATGCTTTCAAAAAAACCTCTGACCTTCAATGCAATTGTTGAAAGAGTCAGTGACAGCAGTGTGGCATTACGTATTCCATCTCTTCGAGGTACATCGTACAGACGATTAGAATTGCCTTTAAATCTGCTAGACTGTTGTAGAAAACCAGTTGCAGAAACTTCCTCGTCAGGAAGGGAACAAGTTGTATGTTTCTGGAAGAAGCGTCTTTACAGATATGAAGAACGACAAGAAAGGGAAAGAAGAGATCAAATAAATGTCAACCAAATTAAAAAAACAGAACAGTTTAACATTTTGCTTGATGAAAATATGCATACTGAGGAGGTACCATTTCAGGACTTTGCCAAAGCATTGAAAGACGCTTTTCATGCGTCAGGAAGAAGGGAAGTTGTGCCAGATATCAAAGACATGTCTGTTTCCCAAAGGCGAGGAGAAAAGATGCTGGCGGATGAGAAATATGGGGACATGTCAGTTTGCCATTTCTATGGCTTCAGACTCATTTTCTACTCAGGCCAGGTTCTCAAAGTTCAGGTGCATGCAGAACCAGAAAGGGGGATGCTTACTCCTTATGTTCAGCTGTTTCATGTCTGTGCTAACTATGATCTCTGCCTGACACATCTGGATGATCCAGTCCATACGTTTGCTGAGTATGTGACACAGCCCTTCAGGAATCGTCAGTTCAAATACATTGATGAATACCAGGAAACATGGCTGCCTGTTGTTCGTATGGAAAGTGCTTTTAACTCCATTGGCAGCGAAGATACCATTGTCATCGATAATGTGAAAACACTGATCAGAAACTGCAATCAACGACTTATTGGACGATTGATACTTGACGCAAAGTTTTGCGATTTTCGACAGATTGAAATAGGTGGCAAAGGCGTAGACAGAATGGCTAAAATGAAAGCTGGTGAAAGTTCTTTCGATATCCCTTGCAACGATGCGTCCTTGGACTATTTATGTCTAAGGCATACTCCAAGGGATTATGATCCAAGCTCAATGTTCAGTTCAGCCAGTGTTTGGGTTGGTCATGCCCTAATCAAGAAAGTGAAGCTGAAGAAGCCAAAAAGCAGAACTGCGGACAGTGATCCTCATGCAGGAACTGTTGTTATAGCCTTTGAAATGAGACCGAACTCGGTCCCACCTCCGCCAATTTTGATAGACCAAGAATTCCCGGCTGCGGCTGAGATCCTTGTGAAATCTCAAATTGACAGGTAATAGGAGATATATATGTAATAGATTAAAATAAGAACATGTAGATATTTGTTGTCAGTAGATTAGAATTTTGCTCTTACACATGTGATATGGTAATAACAGGATGCAAGTTTACAAGAAATTCCCATGGAAATATGCAATGGTGTAAGGGACAAGGACTTTAGGACACGCTATGCGTTAACAAATTTATCAATACGTATGTTTTCAGTTCTTCCTGACACTTCATTTGTATTATCTTTAAAGGAGAACAGAACAGATGTTGGAGATTCTGGACACAGAAGGATCCGAACTGGCCCGAAATATTGCATTGAAAGGCCGAAGCCTACTGACAACAAGATTACGTAAGCAGATTAACCCTACCAAAGTGAAAGATGCAGGGTTACATGTATATTATGTTGTTTCCGATTTAATTCATCATGTAATCCATCATCTAGGAGGAAACAAACACTATATTTTCACTGCATAATCCATATTGCTGATGAGATCTTGCAGTTCTAGCCAGTTCTAGGAAATATTTGCTCCAGGGTACTATATATCATGCAAATAAAAAACCATACTGACTTTGCAAGTATGTTCAATAGCTACTGCAAGATATCCTTAACCCTTTTATTTGCCTTTATTTTACACGTGGTTGAATTATAAATATAAATGATAAATGTATAAATAATTCTGGACAAGTGATGTGCATCGATATTTTACGATGGGAAAGATGAGGTGTTATGGCAATAATATTTTTCAGTTTAGTCATGTTTAAATGGAAGTGGTGTTAGGAAATCATGGCCAGTCTCCCTCTTCATCTGTCTAAGCAAACACATGTGGTGACTGAATATTAACTTAAGGCATTATCTTCAGGGTGCGATTCGCTCTGTAATAAATATGCCAGCTTCATTCTATGCCATGCTTAACATTGGATCCAGAAATTGAAGAATGTTCTGTGATGGACATCATCAAAATGACCTTTAATTGAAGGCTAAAATATGTGTTGTATGTGTGGCCTTTGTTAAACAGGTTCTGCTCACCTGATCCCGACTGACCTAACAGAGGAAGAGCGAAAACTCTGCTCCGCAATGATTATCAACAATTTCAATCAGGGAATAGCCATTCGGCGTGCTCTTGATCAGCCACTTAGTCTGATACAGGGGCCTCCGGGTAGGTTCTAAGTGAGGAATTGGCCACCAAATTTGGTAGTTAGGATAAAGAAATAGCAAGGAATGTTAATCACTTGTTTCTCTAGTCCTGCCTCGACGTTTTACTTTCACGAAACTGTAATAATGCCATATATTCAAATACAAATCTCACAACACCAGTGTGTGCTTCTAGGTGAAATTTTCTCTACAAGTCTTTCGTGAGGTTATACTTTTGCGGCATAAATGAAAGCAGCGGGGGCAAGGTGGATTGGACGGTTGATTTTGTGTGTTGGTACAATGTGTCGATGGGATTACAAACTCTCAAAATGTGAATTGATGTTTAATGATGTAAACTTGGGAACCTTAAAAACATAAAAATACACTTCTATAATTCCATTCAAAAATAAAAAATGTAACAGGATCGGAACTTTAGTGAGAAAGTGTACTCACAAATAAAACATATGTTACATTTCACCTCTTACTAAATGGCTTTGTGGATAAAGCAGTTAGTAAATGAATGCTTTTGAAACATGGTTGTTGGCAATATTTTAACCTGCACTCCTTGATAGGTTTTATAATAACAAGAACATATTTGTAAAGTGCAAGTCTATTTTGGCCATTGTTCCTAAATGTGTGAAATTAGTTTTCGATTCTAACATCTGTCGCATACTTGATAAATTACAAAAATACTATATAGCACCTAGCAGGACAGTTTCTTCCGGATGTTACAGGAACAGGAAAAACCACCATTGGCGTGAAAATGGTGTATCTGTTCAACAAAATCAATAGAACACACTCTGATGAAGGAAAACGACAAGTTCTCTATTGTGGGCCCTCCAACAAATCAGTGGATCTTGTTGCTGGTAATTATTTAATATTCTGTTCACATCATCATCATCATCATCATCACCATCTTTTTGTTCAAATCATTATTCAATAGATATAAGTAGCCAAGAGGATCCGGGTGATCCTGACACAGTTAGGACTGTGGCAAAATCTTTTGAAGCATGATTATATTTGGATGACACGATGCCATTCAGTACCTGCATCAATCCTAACCAATACAGTATGTGACATACTAAACATTGTGATCGGACAGTGCAGTTTGACATATAGGGAATAACATCCACAGAACGTATACCGTTATGCATTCATACAAATATACACATTTTTTTGGTTCACTTGGCCTGTGCTGTAGCGTAGTGGTTAAAGCATTCGTTCATCATGCAGAAGACCAGAGTTCCATTCCCCACACGTGTTAAACCTTTATCCAATGACATTGCTGGAATTTGGATAAAAGTGGCGTAAATCTAAACTGGGTCATTAACTTTGTTTCATTACAGAGTACCTGGTGAAGAAACTGGGGAAGTTGTGTCCAAGGATCATACGAATGTATGGCAAAACCATTGAAGAGAATGATAAGCCAGTTCCAAAGAAGATTGTG
Organism: Haliotis asinina; assembly: GCF_037392515.1. Classification (NCBI taxonomy): domain Eukaryota; kingdom Metazoa; phylum Mollusca; class Gastropoda; order Lepetellida; family Haliotidae; genus Haliotis; species Haliotis asinina. The sequence goes on from NC_090286.1 coordinate 52,522,364, forward strand.
ATCTCTGACAGAAACAACAAATATTTGACGTCTGATCCTAAAATCAGGAAGGTTACTCTTCACTTCGTCATCAGACAAGACGGGAGACCACATGCTGAAGAAATAAGAAAATACGATGAAAGATTCAAAACCTACTTTGATGATCCCCAAAAGGTGAAGTTAATTTCATTGAAATACTTTAGCAGTGGTAGTTTTGAGATGTTTGTCATAACCTTACGGGTCGATTCACGTCCGGGCCACAATAAGTCTAGAGTTTCTAATGAGATTACTGAAATAGGCTCGGGCTCCTCGGATTACCGCGATTTATTGATGCCATGACAACCTGATGACGTTGGGAAGTGGATCTTGCTTTCAGTCACTTGTTTGTCTGGTCCAGAATCTCGTTGTGTAAATCCAGTATGAAATGCATGCTGAAAATCATATAAACTGATTACAGGAGGACATTACCTTGGAAGATTTGAAGGCATACGACAAACTGATTGCGCGAGCCGAGAAGCACGAGCTGGCTCATTGTGACGTCATTCTTTGCACATGCGTAGTAGCTGGAGGCAAGAAATTGACGGAAGTAGCCAACATCAACCAATGTATCATCGATGAGAGTGGCATGTGCACAGAGCCCCAGACCATGATCCCCATCATCGCTACCAAGGCTCAACAAGTCGTGCTGATAGGTGACCACCTCCAGCTGAGGCCAATTGTAAAGTGTTCGCAGGCTGCCTTCCTAGGTCTTGACCAGTCGCTATTTGAGAGATACAAGAAGGATGCCGCTTTCCTGAATATCCAGTATAGAATGGTTGGTGTATATTTGATTTGCCCAATAAAGTATCTAGTTGGCCCCAGTTGAAGGTGTCATCTTTTTTGGAATGTAAAGTTCTGTTAGACGTTTAATGAATTCAAACATTGAGCTTAACTAACGCTTAAGTAACTATAGTAGCATATTAGCCTTTGTCCTAGGTAAAGTAAAGCTTAAACGTTGAGGTTATTGACACAGGTGTGAAAAAACATTCCTGGAAAACCTTAACATAACGAAAGTGTCTTATTATGTGTAATTTTACACGAGACGACTTATTGATACTCAGTCAACAAAGGAATACTTTGTTGGGAATCACCCGATAAGATAAATGAATTACTTGAGCCGTCTTTAACGTTATATTAATTCTTCATCGGCCTATAGCATCCAGAAATATGCAAGTTTCCATCAAACCAGTTTTACAAAGGGAATCTTAAGACAGAAGATAGTCACCCGGAACTTGCAGCTTGGTACATCGCTCCAGGGAAGGAACTGACCATCTGGCCTACGAAGACCAACCCCAAGGTGTTCTGCCATGTAGCTGGGAAGGAGGAGACTCTCACTGTCACTACACAGAACGGCAACGAACAGTCCAAGTCCAATAGGAAGGAAGCTGAAAAAGTGGTAGGTTTTGATTTGACACGGATATCGTGTGAGTTAAAGATGTTGTTTGATAATCAACATTCATCATACTTTATGTCCATTATTCAGGCATGTATGTAATCAAGGAATAGAGCAGCAGCCTCTTTTTGAGAAATTTGAAAAAGTGTTAACTCTGCATTTCCGATAAAGCCAGAACATTCATGATGCGTCAATCTCATTAAAATTAATGTCTGTTGATAGAAGGATGAAATGAATTATTCTGTCTTTATTTACTGGGGGGTCGGCTAAGTAATTGCCGGTATACCATCTGCCATCGTATCTCGGCGTCATGGGTCTAGCCAGTTGTTTGTCAGAACGAGTCTCTGATAACTGTTATAAATGGAGTAATTGTCTCTGTGGCGTGGATTAGAACTGATCAATTCACTACCAAGTTTCACTCTTTGGCATTACAGTGTGAAGTGGTGAGGTACCTTGTAAACCGAGATATGATACCAGTTGAGAACATCAACGTTATGTCCCAGTACAATGCTCAGAGAAGTCTTATCAAAGAAATGCTTGAGAAGCAATCAAATGCTAACAAAAACCTAGGAGACCTCCGAGTCCAGACCGTGGTTGCAAGTCAAGGTAGGCCTCATTCCATCCATACATCTCAAGTGACTTTGTGCTTAGTAAAATCCACAAAATGCTTAATTTTATAGTTACTTGAACACTTTTGGTTATAATTACATTTGCACTGATAACATACTTAACCGTTTAGCTGTTAAGCTAATGTGGCTGTCTGTGACTGCATTTTGGCCAGGTATATTAAAGCAGTAGTGTGTGACAATGAGACGTGTTGCGGGGAAGGTAGAACAGTTATTACTGCTTGTATTCCAATGGATGTAGATGTGAAAATACTGGTCACATTAGAGGATAGATTTCATTGCTAGTTCAAAAAGACGGAATAAATGGATAACAAGTATTCATCTCTGATGTTGCTATATATAAATTTATATATAATGTTATAGAACCGATATATGTGATGATGATGATAAGGAGGAGGAGCAGCAGGAGGAGGAGGATGATGATGATGATGATGATGATGATGATGATGATGATGATGATGTACAAACCGCCCATTAATTCTTCTGCAGGGGGTGAGTGGGACTATGTGATATTCAGCACGGTGAGATCTCTTCCCCGGTACAAGATAGAGGACAGACCAACACTTGGCTGGCGCAGGCACAACCTCGGTTTCATCACTGATGAAAATCAGATCAACGTTGCGCTCACTCGTGCTCGGAAAGGCTTGATAATCATTGGTAATGTTTGAATAGTCCACAGTGTGTTCATAAACATATGGATGGCTCAAATTAACCCAAATTTACGATTTTTTTAATTTCATTATTCGAAATATGGCTTTCTACGCTATCAGTAACCTATATATATCTAAATAAATAATCCGGTTACAGGGAATTTTCATCTGCTGAAATGTGACCCTATCTGGAAGCATCTCCTGGATGCATACAAGACTGAGAGGTGTTTTACGGATGCACATTCCTTCCCTCCGAACTGATCATAGCATCAAACGTGTTTGACCAACAAAGGATTGTTATGCTTATGGTTAGCCGACCAAAACCGAGGTGGAACAACGGACTCAACGTTGTGACTAAGACTGACATTTTTACATATTTCCTGCAGGAAGACCTTTGTGAGCTTCCTGAGCGTCGATTCTGGCAGTTGAGATAAGATGATATGTGTCAGCCAAGTCAACGAACCTCGGAGGACAGATTGGTTACTGAAGATCAGTTCTTCCTTAGATTTTACGGGGACATTATGGTGTGGTTACATCAAAATAACACTGAAAACATATTAGTGTACAGTCTTTGTCAACGTGTCAAATGCAGTTTTCATATAACATATTCATGTACATATGTATATATGTGAACATTTATTGTTACAATACATCAGACCGAGGATGCGGACCTCTCTAGGAATCAAATACTTTCCAACATATCTTCCAACTTTCATTATTTCTGTTGTAAAACGAACACACCAGTTGTTGTCACCAGATGAAATGAAAGCAGCTCAAGTGGAGGGTGTGCGTTTCTTACAAGGACATGGTTCGTTTACAGATGAAGACAAATGTGCATAGGCGAGCGATTAGTATCAGTAGAGGAAAGATGTTATGTTCCTGTATTTGTCTTTTCTAATGATGGGTTGAGTTGTTAGTTGTTTTTGCGTGTGTTTGTGACAGCGATAAGCTCACCTACTCCTGATTCCTCATGAATGGTTTTGTCTAGATTCACAAGGGACTCATAAACCTACAGCCAACATATCGATACATTTACATATGTATATCAATATGTCTCTCTCCCGTGATTAATTATATAAGACCTTCATTACGGCTAACCTGGTTTGTAGCCAACACCTTATTTGCTCCGAAATCTTGATAAAATGTGTTACATTGAAAACTGGAAAACCGGTAAATTCAAGATGATTCAGTCCTTCTTTACCTTTCTTTGAGTTCTAATATCTATCTGTGCATGTATATATGTACGTAAATGGAAGTGTTTGTAATGGTGATAAAAATATCTACATCCACAGTCACTTGACCGACTGGCTAGTGAATTTTCAACTTGTCATGGGGTCATGTTGTAAATACATCACTCTCTCCGACATGTAATGTTATAATACTGTTTCTACGGCTTTCTTATGTCCTTATAACAATGTACATATTAGCAGCTTAATGATACAACCCGTGACAATATGTGAGCCTACACATAACCTGCACTCGTACGTTTCAGAGATAGAACTATAATAATTGGCGTCTAAGATCGAGGTCTGCGTCGCCATGTGGGTTCTCACACAATGAAAGAATGTGTGAATGAAACAAAACCCGATAATGAGGCATTACGTCCAGTTCACGCAGTGTCTTATTCAAACGGATGGGGTTCTTTTATATGTGAAACGAATGAGTGATCTGAATCTGAGAAGCAAATGGGTAACTATGGGCAAATGTATATTCTTGCATGGATATGTTGGAAAAGTACTGAGAACTGGGACATTGAGAAAATATGCAGCTAAGAAATACATGTCTCTAGGGAGCAGATGTGTATCAATGAAGCTAATATGTGTAGGGATGTGTAATGAATAAAGTGTTGTCAAATTTAAGCTTAAGCTAAATCACTGAAGAATATGTGTCCATAGAGCAAGTGAAAACTCTGTGAAAATGTTGTGCAGGTGAAGTTTGCGAATGTTATTTATACACATCAATATGAACCGTCGTGTTGGCCAAGCAATCAAATATTTATCCTGATAATTTTACTGTTTTTATATAGACCCGGATTGACTTAGCGTGGCAACAAGAGTGGAGGAACACTCGCCATTCGGGCTGGCGAGCATAGTCAAACATCTTGGGTACATTAACCCATGGGCCCCGAGGGTCCTGTGAACAATGTATGTATCTTTCCGAACACTTCAGTGTTCAATTTGAATTATTTGAAGCACGGGCACAACGCCTTTGCTAGATTTTGCAGACAGGAAAACTAGATTTATATTTATCTCCCTTCCATCGAATTGCATTCGCAAAACATCGGTAATGCCCATACACCATCGAATCAATGTGATTCGAAATAAAGAATTACTACCACGAAGTACCAAATGGAAGTACCAAGTACTAACGAAGATGGCAGCCTGGTTCGCTGGGTCTGTTGCTCTACATGTAAGATTGCATTCGGGAGAAGACAAATAAACAGTGCAATACAGATTTCGTTTCCATTTGTTATTGTTAATGACAGACAAAGCAATATGTGATATGGGGTACTTGAGTTTACTGCAGCTACAATTCCAGATGTAAAAGGACAGGGTACAATAAACATTAATTGTGTGAAAAACGCATTATTACAGAAAGCACACGATAAATCTCAAAATCATCATCAGACATTTTAGCTGCCATAGTAGAGGAAAAGAACTAGCCAAGGTCAAAGCTGATGAAACATAGACAAGATTGTTTTAACCTTTGGGCGACATTTCGGTCAAAATGGAGGAGAAACGCTTGAAGTGTTGCTGTTCCATGATGTCCGGTCCCTCGTCTTCAGTTCTCGGGATGAATCCGTGAACATCCAGGTCAGAACTGGTCTTAAGAGTCTACTATCATGTAGTCACAGGCCAAGTGACCTGGCCGGTGCAATGTCGTCGCATCCAAATTGCGTAGGTCAGTTATCATATTGGTCACTGGATTGACTGGTCGAGGGTCGATTATTTACAGACCTCCATCATCCAAATTATCAATATTTATTGCACCATTAAACGTACAAACATGCAAAACATCCTGTTATCAGTTCACTATTATCGCCAGGACGTGATAGCATCGTTCTCAAAGTAAGGCTGACAGTTGCAGATATTAATAATTCACATACACACCACAGTGTTGCGTCAATCGTTCAGCTTAGTCAAAAAGCTACCTTAACTACAGTGTGAAATAAACTATACACTTGAAGTCTGATTTTACCGAAAGATTTCAACAGATTATCAAAATACTAACTGGATGAAACCAGTTATCGATACACAGTACACTTGAGGTTAACGAGGATACTAAGTTATATTGACAGTTAGCTCTTTCACCCCGGTGCATGCGTCGTAGGTACTAACACCGTTTTCAAGCAAGTGACGTATACGAGTAAGATACATATATTAACACGTCAGCACCGAATAACCCCTTCTTTGTATTTAAATTTCCGCCGTCACCAAAGGCAGTGAAAACGTTCTTTCGCCCGATAGTTTAAGGACCATATGCTGTTGAGGATAAAATCGTATATGTGAACATTTGTGGATGCCAATGGAGTAGATAAGGAATTAAGAAGAGCGTACTCATTCTCATGTGTTTCAAATCTTTCTTATGTTCGTGAATATCTGATTGTCGTAGCCATTATTCCCTTCACCTAAAGGAATATGCTTGTGGGAAGAGTAAATACTGTGTATTTTGTACTGACGTTGTATATTCAAACACATTCACGTATTAAAAATACAGAGAAAACGAAAGGTTTCGCTTTTTCAAACATTACTTTGATCCTTTTCAAATCCTGTTGTAGAAGGTTTTCAGCCACACCCATGTAACAGACTACTGAGTATTCAGTCTTTCACCACACTTGTAATCTGTGTGGGAATAGGTGAGGTTTTACTATTTTAGGATGGTAACATGTGTTCTGTTCGAAATGACTTGAATGAACATTGAAAAATGTGTCAGTATCATTGATCAATCAATGAGCGTTCGCGTTTCAGTGTTAAGAGTATCACCTTGGTGAAGTTATTGTGTGAGATCGATCGCTTCAGTGAATCTGTAGCTGGGTCATCACAACATTTGCAGCTTGCAACTATTTAGCGTAGTATTTACAGTAGTATTTAACATAGTATTTACCGTAGTACACCAGAGAAATGGACGTGTTTCCTTGGCAATATTCCGGTTATTTGCCTCCATGACAGCTTCATCATCAGATGTCGTTAGATGCATATCATCATACTTACATACATAGAGGCACGTGTGTTGAGGGTTTAAGGGCCGCACACACGTGCTTTGGATCACTAGATGGACGAGACATGACTGTTTATAGACCTCCGTCGGATACCTACTTTTTAGTACCGTATTTTGGGCATGAAACCTAAACAGTCAGACAAACAAATGGTAGAAACCAAAGAGTAAATAATTCTAAAACAAGTAACAGCAAGCCTTATGAAGGGAATTCGAAATTATTCACACACCTTTGGTATGATGTATGTGTTTATTTCAGGTCAGTAATTCATAGCTGCTCTATGTTGACCTGAGGTCAAATGATGGCGAAGTACCCTCCTAAATATGTGGTGACAATTTTAATATGGAGTTCAGCTTCGTTCATGTGGTGTTAGATAGTTGCCACTCAGTGGCCGAAACAGTCACTGGCCCGCAAGCCCATGGCTACGAAAAATCCAATCGGGACGGTCAATCTCCACAATCAATGGTCCGACTGACGAGTGAATTGTCATGGAGTATTAAGTGGAAATTTCACTCTCTCCGACTTTTTAAGTTACAATACACTTTTATATCATGCAAGGTTATGTCCTGTTAAAATTGTTCATCATATTAGCAGCTTAATGCTGAAACCCGTATCATGTCGACAATATCTTATTCTCATGTATTGTAACGTTTTGTTTAGTTTCTACAAGCAGATTTCGGGTTAGTACCATATTTAGTAGGTTGGTACCTTTCAGGCATAGCTAGCCAGACTGTTTAGTAAATTCTGAACACTCTTTCGCCCACTGGTGTCAGTTGTTGCAGCGCACCGAGAATCACGGCGAACACATGTCAAACCCGTCGTGACTGTAGTCCATACTGAAAAGCCCGACCCACATTTCAATAACTGAAAAGTTGTGTGGTTTTTCATTTATGCTCCTTGATACTATACGCAGTGCATTATCACTCGCGTTATCAATAGAGGTCTAGCACGCCGTTTTGGCAACAATCCAAAGGCGTCACCAATAGCCGCTGCGACAGTTGTTATTGCGCCGCTTTGATCGTGACAATAGTTAAAGGGCACATACCCAACCAAATAATAAAAAATAATTAAAACAGTTATCACTTATTCATGACTTATAAAAATCATTGCTGATTAAGAAAAAAACCAAATGAACAGAATCGCATATCAAAAGTGCAATATTTTATACAACCCTTGAAACGAATTGAAGCAGCCGCGATATAGAACCCGGTCAGGGCACGTGCACTCAAGTGTAACAAGCCTTGTCATTGGTCACTGGTTCATTTGCTGATAAGTCCAATCGGCCCTTTGTTTATGGCATGTAATCCCAATAGGTGTTAAAAATTTGAAATCGAAATTGATTGAAGTTATGCATTTGAATATTGTCATTAGCAGACAGCCGGGCAGACATATAGGTATCAGTAAACCAGACATTAAGTTTTCTCGGTGACAGATTATCCTTGTCATAATCAACATGTATTTTTATGTAACGTGTAGATTGTTTCTGTACAGGGCTTTTTTCAACAATAGGTTGAATTGGCATTGTTGGTGATTTGTTTCGGTAAGTGCATACCGAAATCTATCAGAATCTGCAAAGTTCCGTTGCATGTGACCTGTAAAATATGCATCGAATCAATGCAAAAATGCAACAATTTTGCATTAATGCCCAAACGTACAGTAAAGTTCGTGTTTACATGTACAGTATATCTTACAACTCACAGAAAGATAATGGTATCTGACAAGCAAATGCATTGCAAGCTCTGGTTGCCCTCTGGTACGGTGGTGCATGTAGCGTTCTTATAGTCCAGTACGTAGTGTAAAACATTGCAACGTCTCTATCGGAGGTATAGCAATATGTATTTAGCACCGTTGCAAAGCTTTGAATCTTTAGTTTCTAAAACTAAACTAAAACTGTTGCCAGACTTGAAGGTGTCAGACAATATGGTGCGTTTCCATGGTAACCATGCCATTTTTCAGAGAGCATGACAGCTATATATATAAAAGAATTATATATCTTCACTATAAATGGCGACTTTATCATTTTTGAGAATGTATGTTATGATCCAAGTACTGCTCCACCAAAGTATGTAAAAGAATAAGGTCAAGGTCTCAGTAACTCTCTTTGTTGCTATTTTTGCTTGAAATTCTATTTTTAACATCTCATCTTAACATCTCACTGCTAAGTATGGAATGTATAGAGTACCATGTGTTTGGTATCATAAGACACCTCAGCTTTCTGACAAAATACATTTCATACCAGTAATTGTTAAGGCACGTGCGATTCAGGGCGTCTCCATGGTTACCATGCATCTATAATTGCATCACTGCATGCATTTTATCACGCCTTTATATAACTAAATATTTCTTTTCAAGAAAGTTAGTTTTCTGGATTTAATGGTATCCTACTCCATGTGTGATAAATACGTGCGCAAAAACACCTTCAAGGTCAAAGGTCAAGGTCACATTTATCAATTTTGTAGCAAATCTGGGCTAAAATTGAATATTTCCTCATACACAAACAAGACCATTTACAATGGTTTAGAGTTCAGAGCTCAGAGTCACTATTATTTTAAATAAAAGTGTCGAACAAAATGATGTTTCTGGGGTGTCACCGTGGCAACCAGTTCCTTCAATGACGTTTTTCTTCTCCTTTTTTTGCATCATTTTAAACGGTGTCGATATATCGCTCTTCATATGTCGACTATATCACACTATGCATGCCGACTGACCCGTGAAGGTCCCGGAGTAGAATAGGCTTTCAGCAACCCATGCTTGCAATAAAAGGCGACTGACGGATCGGGTGGTCAGGCTCGCTGACTTGGTTGACACGTCATCGGTTCCCAATTGCGCAGATCGATGCTCATGTTTTTGATCACTTGATTGTCTGTTCTAAATTTGATTATTTACAGACCACCGCCGTATAGCTGGAATATTGCTGAGTGCGGTGTAAAACTAAAGTCACTCACTCACTCATACATGTCGACTATATCATACTACACTTGTCGAAAATATCACATTAAACATGTCGACTTGGTTCTCTCTCAGAGTCTAATCCAAAATGTCTTACTAAAACAACATTGCACTATGGCTAGGTGAGAGAAGCGTGAGCCTTTGTTTAAGGGCTATAATCTACAACGCGACACGATTTAAGATGTATGCAAGCATATGTGTATTTGTTTGCAATATTAAAATTTGGTTTAAGCATATTTTATTGTTCAGAAAGTTGAACGAAAAACACACCAAAAAAGTTGATAATAATGCCTCTCCAGACAAAATAACATTTATGCGACTTGCATTCCATGACATGATTACAAAAGTACATATCATTACATTGAGCATACAATATACATGAATATAAACATTTATACATCATAAGTACTTTTAGTTCTGCAAAGAGCCACACGAAAACTCTGCACTGATTAAATCTTCTTGAAGTGGTAATAACATTATGTAGTGATTTGATAATATCATGATTTATAGATCAGGGTCATATATAAAAACAGATTTCTATGTTTGAAATGAAATGAATCATTTCCTATTACGTCATAGTTGGGACATGTAAAAGGACGTCCTTGGAGGCAGCACCCCAAGTACATAATGGGTTATCTTACTCTACAGGCATCAGTAGCAATAACAAATCAATGCATCGCTCCTTGTATACGACAAAATGTTATGGATGTCAACTTCTTCTTTATTGTTTTCACAACGTTTCTGGGCTATTCCTTTCCCTTCGTCAGGTGGATGCTAACTAACAGTTAAACCGGATATATATAGTAGTAATGTACATGAAGCCAGAGTGATGATTTTAAGCATGTATATACAATTAAAACATAGCAGATGAAAAGAGAATTAAAATATGCGAAATGGTGTTATTACAATGGATTAAGCAATAGAAGCCAGTGTATTTGATGGGTGTACAATGGTGAGGGGGTGATAGTCTAACAATATACAAAAGCCAGGATAAGATACTAAGGGTAGGATGATGTTGTAACAGTGGATTAGCAGGTGATTGAAGAAGCCTTGGGTCTAATTGATTTCCCAGGCACTGGGTAGGTAAACCCCTTGGTCTTTGTTCATCTGTTGGGCCAGTCTCTTGATGTTGATAGCTTCTGAAATGCTGAGTCGTCGCCAGTCATGCAGATGATGTCAGTCATGTAGATGCAGCCCCTGGACAAAACACTGAGGACCATACTGAAAGCTGATATAGAATATGTAACTTGGGTACCATTTTAAACGTTAGTTCTTTGGTGGTAACGCACTGTGACGTTTCTCAGCACTACACCCCCTGGAACCACTGTCCTGCAGAGTACAGTGATGGGGTGACTGTCCGCCTGCATTTGCAGTGTTTGCGTGCTTGTTTTGGTGGCGAATGTATGATCGATGTTAAACATAAACACGAACAGTATGGTTGAAATATTAGCATTTCGCGAATGCACAGGATGTGGTGGTTATAAATAGAAAGTTTCAAGTTGCTAGGTTAAACATGAAAGAGGCAATCGTCGATTATCGACAGAACGTATCTTTTCATGTAGACAAATACTAAGTTTATTTCCTAATGGTTTGATTTTACAGCATTTCAATGAACCGATATTGATAGTGATACACTTTCCACATATATGTGACGTCTTTGCCTTATTGGATGCATAATATTCATTTTATCTATCTAAATGTGATCGTGAAGTGATCTGGGTTCAATGATTGTACACCCACAGTGCATGCTTGCAGTGATCGTATTTTTTCTTGCAGTGATAGGTATCGTACAGTATTTTCAAACATGCGCATGGACCATATTGAAGTAAAGATGACTGAAATATATTGTTTGGATCTACGCTTTATTGGTATAGAATCAGAAATTAAAGTCCCAGTTTAAAATACATCAACCCATGTTCGCCTCCTGGCCAGTGAACAACTTGCTTTGTGTGAATGCTAAAAAGTGGCTACATGGGTTTGTTATCGTGGGGAGGTGGGGAGGAGTTATAATCAATGCCTGGTCTGTCTGTCCTCTGCCGACCACCTTGGACGTACAAATTGAATCTGCTTTCATCTGTGAAGAGCACACAAGACCACTGGCCATGATGTCTACTCCGTCTCAAACGCGCTTGCCTGTGACGTGGTGTTAGAGGTGGACGAAATGGAAGTCGAGTCCGGCTTCCTTTAAACGTCGACACCCCTGTGCTCCTGGATATCCTTACATTGTTAACATTGAAGTGTTCTGTTATAAGATCTGCTTTGTTAAGAAATCGATGTCATAACACCTCGTTAATCATGTGCCCATCATGTAAGACTGCTGACTAGTTTGAATTCTTGAAATCCGTGTCACAGTCTACCAACAGCACCCTGACTCACATAAAAGCGGATAGCAACCGACTGCTGAATTTGACCAGGCCTATGGTCTGACACTCTCACAGTCCCTGAACCACATTATGTTCCCTACATCCTAGCCTCCCTGCAATGCTAAAGTCATAAATGAAGCAAGTCTAGATTTCCCCAGGTTCAGAATCCTTGGTCTCCCTGCTGCTCCTTTTCAATTTATAATAGGTTTGTTGGTTGCCATCAACATTTATGATTATCTATTCAGAGACTAAGCAGTAGTGTAGGTCTAACATAATTCAGCAAGTGTCAACAAATGGATTTCCATGTCGACTGTTTGAATAAAATGTGTGCCATTTGAAATAGAAATGTATTCCCGACGGGAAATTGCTGGATTATCGCTAAGGGCGGCGTAAAACTAAATTAACAATACCGGAATTGATGGTACTAATGACGTGTAATTCTATTAAAATATTTGGAACTACAACTATTCCTGAATACGTCTTATGAAACTTATTCAGAGACTATTTTTAAAGAGTACCAAAAAATACAAATTGTTCTCTTTCCACGTCTCACATGATACACGGATGGTTTGTATGTACTCCACATTGTGGAAACCTTCAGCGTCTACATATTTGTGTTTGTGGCGACCGCTGATCAGTTGGTCAACAACAAATCTCTGTGAGTAGTTTTGAGTATGTTAATGGTAAGTCGGAGTATGGAGCATCTTTCCGCCAAATGGCATCACTGATCAATCTTCACACTATGGCGATACATCCATGTGTCTTTGGTTCGCCGTTTGCATAGGGGACTAGCTGTGGCTTAAGGTACTATGCCTAGAGATTTTATGATTTTGCAGATGGGTAATGTCTTTTTAGTACCCTCAAGTTGGCTTGATATACATTGTCATACGTGTACGCTTGGTAAATATGAATTACTGCCTTTGTTTTTATTACGTGTTATGGTCATTGTCTCTATTTTCAAATTTCCGTGTTTCTGCACACAGTGACTGACAACTGCAGACAGGTCATCCATAGAAGGGCAATGTCCACACCTAAGCCCTTCATTCATGTTGCTATGTCTGAAACTGACTGAAAATATACTTTGCTACATCGAAAACCCTACTTATTTCATATTTTGGATAAATTTTAAGAAAACGTGTACAGAAATTTCCGATCACTGCACATTCCAAATTTCCGATCACTGAATTATGTGTTCACTGTACTCCCGCGATCACTTCACTAAAACATCAGGTTTACATTTTATACAATAACTTCTTCAGTTTTGATCTGAATGACTTCCTCTTTTCACACGGGGTACTGCTGGTGATACCCATTAACTCTGTTTGTCATTCAAAAAAATGGAAAAATGGCAATATATTTGAAATAAAATCAGTATTTGTCTACATGAAAAGATATGTTCTGCCGATAATCGATGATTGCTTTCTTCGTGTTTAACCTAGCAACTTGAAACTTTCTATATATCACCATCAGAACCTGTGCATTCGTCGTAAATGTTGACTAGATTTTAACACCGATCTTACATTCGCCACCAAAAACAAACACGCAGTCACTGCACATGCAGGCGGACAGTCACCCCATCACTGCACCTCTGCAGGACAGTTGTTCCAGGGGGTGACTAAGGTGCAGGTATTCAACGTTTGATGATCTAATTATTTTGTACAATGACGGGCGTCTAATCGCTCCCTTCCCGATACTGCTGCTCCTGAATGGATAACCTTACTTCAGTGCTATTCTCGTCAATACCGTACATGATCTATTAAAACACTCGCAGGTTTCATGAGATAGAACAACAGTATTCCGCATCAGTGGCATTACGTGTACAGTAGAGACCTGCGTCCGTCTTTGTGATGGCTCTCTCTCTGTCTCTCTGTCTCTCTGTCTCTGTCTCTCTCTCTCTCTCTCTCTCTCTCTCTCTCTCTCTCGCTCTCTCTCTTACTTCTGCAAAGAGCTACCTATTACTCCTATACGTTCCTAAACAAACAGTTTTCGAGGGTCATATCTCAAGATATTTGAATAGGTCTATTTGAGTTATCTCTCTTCTCTAAATGTGGGCTATACCATTCTTCTAATAGGGGTGATTTTTATTGTAGGCGAGATAAGGTGTAGGCGAAGTAAGGACGGGCCAGTTTCAAATCCCACCATAAGTGAGAGACTAGTGTTGACAGAATCTGGCTAAGTGATAGGACACCGTCGACCATATCACACATGTCGAGTGTTCATTTCGTAGTACCTGCACAGTCAGTCATTTCTCAGAAACCGGAACCACGTGATCACGCTTCTGAGTGACGTCACTCAAGAAACGCATACCTGAAATTAACACCACGTGATCACGCTTCTGAGTGACGTCACTCAAGAAACGCATACCTGAAATTAACACCAATCAGCTGTTACAACGTTGATAATTCATATCGATCATTCAGGTGAGATAACATGGAGTTAGCTCGTAGAGCATTTCGGTATGCTCGTGGTAAGTTATAACCGACACATGTGTCACGATCATAATTAATTTTGACAGGGAGCCTATATAGATTTTGATGTCAATCTATAACCAATGGACATTTTACTTTCGTTTTGTCGTACTCACTCTACGAATGCAGTTCCCGGAAAGATTACAATGATTGTATATAAGGTGACTCTACCTTTTCACACCTGAACCTACCCTGAATCTCGGATGTAGCCATCTGTTGTTTCGGCTCTTGTTAATACCGGTCAGGGTGTCAAACGGTAATATACACTATTTTATCCTGCATTAACAATATTATACATTACTGATAATGATATAGAATATGTAACTTGAGTACCATTTTAAACGTTAGTTCTTTGCTGGTAACGCAACTGTGACGTTTCTCATGATCACTAAGGTGCAGGTATTCAACGTTTGATACTGCCACTGCTACTCCTGAATGGATAACCTTACTTCAGTGCTAATCTCGTCAGTACCGTAAATGATCTATTAAAACATTCTCAGGTTTCATGAGATAGAAGAACAGTATTCCGCATGAGTGTAAAGACCTGCGTCCGTCTTTGTGATGGCTCTCTCTCTCTCTCTCTGTCTCGATCGATCGATCTGACTTTGTCAAAGTGATCCATAGAAACATATCAGAATCGAAATCGGATGTGTTAATTTTTCCTAAGTCAACATCGTCGAATGAAACTCTTGCATATTGTTCCTATTTTTATAGGTCTGGTCAGACGTTCAGATGAGGATATGCAGGTAAGGTATATTTTTTATCTTGTCATAACACTGCAGATCTAACAAGCAACGTTTTACCATATTACTTCCGTTCTACTTGAGTCAAACAGTCAAACACCAACACCCTGCTAACGCCTAACAGCAAGACATTGTAATCCAATAAGCCAGACAAAAATGGGTTCAAGTAAACGTAAACAAGCAGAGTAATAAAATACGAAGATATAATGTCGGTTTTGGATTCCTAGCTCGTCGCGTGACAACGATCACAAGTTATCCGTTGAATTATGAAGCTCTTTGTTATGTGCTATTAAACTGCATGTCATACGATATGGGATCTGTCCATGCGATAACACCGTCAGGGTGTTAGAGTGTCAAATAGCATCGACGTATGAAATTTATATCGTGATAAAAACAAACATATATTATGTAAACACCTTTCGACAAAGGACAGTGGAATAACTAGGAGGTTATAATAATTAAATTCACATTGAATGGACAAAGGACAGTGGAAGAACTAGAAGGTAATAATAATTACATTCACATTGAATGGACAAAGGACAGTGGAATAACTAAGAGGTAATAATAATTACATTCACATTGAATGGACAAAGGACAGTGGAATAACTAGGAGGTTATAATAATTACATTCACATTGAATGGACAAAGGACAGTGGAATAACTAGGAGGTTATAATAATTACATTCACATTGAATGGACAAAGGACAGTGGAATAACTAGGAGGTTATAATAATTACATTCACACTGAATGGACAAAGGACAGCGGAATAA
This sequence comes from Haliotis asinina, assembly GCF_037392515.1. Lineage (NCBI taxonomy): Eukaryota > Metazoa > Mollusca > Gastropoda > Lepetellida > Haliotidae > Haliotis > Haliotis asinina. The sequence goes on from NC_090286.1 coordinate 52,538,561, forward strand.
CTATGAGGTTATAATATTTAAATTCACACTGAATGGACAAAGGACAGTGGAATAACTAAGAGGTAATAATAATTACATTCACATTGAATGGACAAAGGACAGTGGAATAACTAGGAGGTTATAATAATTACATTCACATTGAATGGACAAAGGACAGTGGAATAACTAGGAGGTTATAATAATTACATTCACATTGAATGGACAAAGGACAGTGGAATAACTAGGAGGTTATAATAATTACATTCACATTGAATGGACAAAGGACAGTGGAATAACTAGGAGGTTATAATAATTACATTCACATTGAATGGACAAAGGACAGTGGAATAACTAGGAGGTTATAATAATTACATTCACATTGAATGGACAAAGGACAGTGGAATAACTAGGAGGTTATAATAATTACATTCACACTGAATGGACAAAGGACAGTGGAATAACTATGAGGTTATAATATTTAAATTCACATTGAATGGACAAAGGACAGTGGAATAACTAAGAGGTAATAATAATTACATTCACATTGAATGGACAAAGGACAGTGGAATAACTAGGAGGTTATAATAATTACATTCACATTGAATGGACAAAGGACAGTGGAATAACTAGGAGGTTATAATAATTACATTCACATTGAATGGACAAAGGACAGTGGAATAACTAGGAGGTTATAATAATTACATTCACATTGAAGAATGTATGAATAATACGATTTTTCTAGTCGCAACAACGCCATGTAGAAAGTTGATTGCTTACATCTGAAGGTAGATCAGCACACTTGTGACCATGGAGACTGACTGTCTTTTGTTAACACCTAAATTAATGTCATGTTCCAGGGAAGTCACCCTCTTGGGCCCATGGCCCGTGAAAGCTAAAAGTGAACGAAAACTCCCCCCAAACTATGTACCTTTCAAAGGGCTGATCACGCTGCTGTGAACGTTGGGTTAAGCGCCCCCAGCACTCGTATTACACGCGAAAAACACAGAAATTCGTGTCTTTATTTACTACCACAATGACAGTAAAAATTAAACGTATTTAACAGAGATATGACAATAAATAAGTTGATAAGTAATAGAAAGAATCTCAGTGTTCCTTTCTTTAATTATGAAGCATGTTTCTTTTATTTGGGTATCACAGCGATTGTCTGTTTGATTGACTGGCTGCCTGACTGTCAGTTACTGCAGAAGAATGACATGACATGATGTGGTCGATATTCTTGTATCATCTCTTCTTGGGTGGGACAGAGCAATATGGCTCCGATCCTTTTGATGGAAAGTTCTATTTTGGACTGTTTTCGCTGGACGAATACACCTTTTCTCCACGATTTCTCTTGCACCAAAACTTGTACTGATAATAGAAGAGATACTGGCCGCTTCTCACAGACTCAGTAAACGTACCTCTCACTTTTGCGTTCGTCATTTTCATAATGAAAAATCACCGCGCAACCTTTCATAACATTTCCAAAACTCATAGATTTAAATTTCACATACGCTGTAGCTTCATTTCAACATTTCTCACATTTGTGCGTTCGCCATTTTGATGATGAAATATCACCGAGCACCCTTATATAACATTTGTAAACTCGTGTATTAGTTTTAAACTCATAGATTTCAATTCTAAATAATCTGTATCTTCATTTCAACATTTCTCACGCTTGTGCGTTCGCCATTTTGATAACATGCGTTTGCCATAATAACAGAGCGCCCTCATATAGCATTTTTTGATAATCACAGAGCGCCCTCATGTAACAATTTTAACTTTTACACAAGCTGTAGCTTCCCTTCACTTCTTTTATCTATTGTAATACACTTATAACGTCTTGCACTTCTAGTGGTGTTTATACATATCTGTGGAATATATGAACAGGTTTCAGTAATCTAAGGTATAACAGCAACGTGTGTAATGTATGGCCAGGAAACAGCACTGACCACTCACTATTAGACACGCTAATCTAGATGTTTTCTTACCAATTATTCATTTTAGCTATGGACGGACTATCTGTCACAAACTGACTTTTAGCTCTTCCGAGAATAGGGAAGACTTTAGCTTTCCCGGACCGACACACCATCGAGCATCCTTTGTAAATTTGTGATATCCGAGCAGCGGCAAAACAATGGACTGATCTCATTTACTGCTGTTTGTACGCATGAAGTAACATCAATGCGATTACAAGCACGCTCCTGATACAACAGGTCATGGTTGTATGAAATGAAGATAACTGAAGTCTGGTGGTTAGGTTTACGGACATTGTCAATTATCTGATCAAGTGATCACTACTGTTCTACCCAACAGAATCCACAACTGCAAACTGTAATACTCTTTGATATGGAGGTTTATTTTTGTACTACGGTTGAAACTTCTACTTATTTTTGAAGAGGTGGACACAAAATAGAACTAAAAGTGTATAACAGAGATGACGCACTTGTCCTTCTATTTTACGGGATGATCACTGCGCCTTGTGGGTTACCCGGACGCGATCTTCAATGTGTGGTCACTCAGGGAGTCATCCTATAGATATATTGATGGGTCATTGACCGTGCTTTCGTCATCACCATGAAGTTATGTAGGTCTCAGATATTTACAGTGTTTGGTACAACTCAACAGCATGGGGAGTACGTCGCTGGCAAACATAGCAACATACAAAGGATGAACAGTGTCTCGAACACAGCCTTCTCGCGGGCCGTATTGACGAAACTATACATAGCAAATTGTGACGCCTTTGAGATGACTAGACCCCTAGGCGAGGTAGAAACTCTCGGTCTCTCTTATTTACTCACTCACTGATACCGAGAGTTCACGTCTGCCACTAACACTTAAAGGATATTTGCCTGTTGTAGCAGTCAGATCCAGAGGCTGACCAGCGGCATGGAGATTCCGACCATGTAGAGGTCATCTATGATCGCCACGAGGGGCAAGCTGACATCTCCAACAATGCAGCAGCGCCTGAACCCCGTCCAACCTCATCTACCTCCTCTCAAAATATGTCTACAACGTTTCAGCATCAACAGAATCAACAACCTGAAACGGCATCTTTAACACACCCTCAAAATCAACCAGGGCCACTTTCCACTTCGCGTAGCCGACCACCCACAGCCTTACCAGTGATTCCCTACCCACCACCCCCTCTAGCGGTACTCCCACCCCCACCCATACGGATGTTGTTACCTGTGATGAGTCCTCCACGTCAGTCCCAGCCGCTCCGGGCACCTATAGGCTTACCTTTTGAGAGGGTTCAGTCTGCAACCTCATCGATCCATTCTCCAACTTCCATGGCGTCTCTGCTCGAATCAGGTGCGGTCTCATTGGGAGGAAGTCATTTTAAAGTGCAGGTGAGAGGCAATTATTACAACTTTTGTTTCCATCTATTACAGCTATGTGAACACACACACACACACACACACACACACACACACACACACGAACGCACGCACGCACGCACGCACGCACTCACGCACACGCACACATCTCTCATGTGACATGTTATCATTTCCTAATTGTAAAATTAGAAAAGTATGACGGCTCTATTCACTAATGCAATGGTGCTTTGGAGTTCCAGTCTGAAGCTACACTGTAACTGACAACTTGTCCGTGAAAGGACTCAGTGTAAAACCAACGAGCAACAAACAAATGGCATGTAATTAACTTCTGTAAAATAAGCTAACTTTAAAAAGGCAGAGTATTAGATCTGTCATAATAGCAATCACGATAGAGGTGGTATTGGCATAGGCTGAGTGTCCAGGGTACATATGATGTCCACACACTGCATATACATATAAACCATTTGCTTGAAAACGGTGTAAGAATCTATATCGAAACTTCGCCATAGTTAAAATACAGAAGTTGATCATCCATAAAGTTAAGTCTCTATACCACTATCTTCTAAAATGCAACTGAGAAACAATTGTTACCACTGACGTTTGCTGAAAGAAAATTCCTGGGTCGTTCTCTCGTCTCAACTGCTAGTACAGGTATTCCACCCTGTAAGAATGAATCAAAGACTATACAGAATTGGTGTATTAACGTACTTTCTATTTTCTTTGAGACTGACCTAGATATGGTTCTTCAAGAAGCTATTAAGTGTGTCCGCGATGGGAGCTTTGATGAACATACTGCGGGTAAATTTAAGAAAGAGGCGACGAGCATTATGTCAGCAGCAGCTCGAACAGATGATACCACGGCTAGATTCAGCCAGCTCGTATGTGCACGACTCAATAGACTCTTCATACTAGAGGTATGTATGTTTCATTTCCTCAAAAGACAAGTGGTGTATTTTAGTATATCGGGATCATCTGGGCTTCGAGCCCCACTATTGTAAAGGAAAGCAAGCATAGGTGGTCGCATGTATGTATAGTGTCGTATTTTTTTTAATGATATGTTTCCATTGTGTTAAAATGCGGACATTCTTTCTTTCATTAATGCTTTCTTGAATATCGCCTGCAAAATATATCATACTGCAAAGTTGTTGTTTTTTCAAACCCAGTAGTGTCTAGGACGGACCATGCATGAAGTTAACAAATGTATTAAAACAATAATATTTGTTAACAATGGCACATAAGTACAAAATACCATAAATCAATTGGCCAGTGTAATGGCAAATCCCTATCTCATCAGTAGTTTTGAAAATGATCAATAACGGACTTTTTATAAGAGTATTTGAAACAAGCAGATTTAATTGATATTATCACGAGCAGTCTAATATAATCGAAGCATTTGCGGGTTTTCAACATCGTGTCTTGATCCAGTCTCCAATTGCCATGCCGTCATATAACAGAAATATTGCGTTAAACTGAACTCACTCACTCCAATTCCAATTCATATTCATCGCTGAGAAGACAGTATTGTAGCCGCCTTCACTGATAACGTCCTTGGGTAATTTGGCTACATGATATTTAGGCAGGAAGTAGGTTTCACCATGAACACTATCTCTGGTGATCGTGTTCTACTAAACAGGAATCGGGTTGTATGTTCCAAATGAAACCAAACACGGAAGTGTGGTCCGGAATTAGGCTTCAGGTACATCTGATGCCATTTTACAATGGTCAAATAGGCAATCTCTTTCTACTGATTTACCTACCTGAACAAGAAAATAAACGACCTGTAACAGTCCCTTAAATATTTCATACTGAGATCTGTTAATAACCTGAGACACCAATTTGTGTGAAAAGGGGTGCTATGTTACTTCCTAGTGGTATCCGGCAGTCCCCCATCACTGAGCTCAAGACTTTGGTGCCAACATTTCCAAACATGCAAATAGTTTCATAACACAGATGTGCAAAACATAGTTTCATAACACTGATGTGCAAAACATAGTTTCATAACACTGATATGCAAAATTTCCAAATTTGACTCGGTGACAAAAACTGTTGTCATTAGTTAGATTTGTACCATAGGTTTTCATGTTTTGTGACGGGTGTACCGACAAGAGAGGAGACGCCCACTCTTTCGTGATTCATAAACCTCTAATTATTATGGACTGTACTGAGTGGCTTGAAAATTCTTGTCTTTTGCTTCGCCTTCTTATAATTATTTACTGATACTGATAAAACAAACGTATATTTTCATGGCATTATTACAGAGGTGCAGTCAAGTTCTGAATGGTCTGCGATTTATGTACCATGGTAAGTGAGAATGACGTCTGCCTCCCTGATGAACTAAGCAGAACTCATGCGCATTTACTTAAAGAAACTAATTCTGCTGGAATTACCAAACCCTAGCACCATACACAGACGGATCCAGAGATGGGGGTGTTTTTTGTCCTGAATTTTGTTAAATCTTAAATGTAAAATTGATGAGTCTTTCCCCCAACCTTTTCTCAGTAGTGTGAATCCCTCCCGTCGAACAATTTGAAGTGTATATCTTTCAAAACATCTAAGTGACCCGATCACTATTTTCGCAGGTGCTTTTAAGCTATACACTACATAAATGTATATATGGATGTCAGCGCTCTGGATAAATTAAATTGTAAAAATAAATTTAAATGTTTCACAATACTATCAAAAGATAGAAGGGAATAACGCAACAATAATTCAGCTGGATAAAACTGGCCAAAATAATGCTTACAGTGTTTGTAACGTAGAGATTATTCTGTCATGATAATGTTGGCAGTGAACTCTAGATAATTAGAAATCCTGTTTTTTCATAAAATAACGTTTTCTTATTCGCAACACACAAAACGCATAAGTGTAACTACCCATTCCAGACACATTCCACACACACACACACACACGCACGCACACGCACACGCACACACAGACGCACTCACACACGCGCACGCAAGAAAGAACACACACTCCGTCTATGTGTGTCTTTGCTAAGGTAAATGAAACTTCGACTGTCAGGCGCGTAGCAAGCCATTTGTTTTTCGTGCAAGCCCAGTAGATTGCTAAGCTTTATATTGTGGTTGCGGTTTGATGATTTCAATAACTTCACATTATTGTTATCTTATATTCTGAAATCATAAGGAGAACGTAGTGCAGTCTAAAATTATTTCAGACGGAATAATCATTTGATTAAATTGTGACTTCCCCACGTGCTCCTTTTCACATTGCTTGTTTACTGCATTGACACAACAGATATAAAATTCACTGTTTTCTTTTCTTGGTGTGTTTGATGAGTCTGATTTGTTGTTAGCTTTGTAAATGAAATGATAAACAAATGAAAAATATACAATAAAGGGCGATTGCATTCGTATATAATCATGGCTGAAACAAAACATTTACATGCATGTCGATGGAAAACAGTCATTACTGAAAGAAAGACACATTTCAAGCTTATAATATGAAGAAAATCAGGTTTACTGTACATGGGATCTGTACTGGTAATGCATTATGAAAGAATATTGTAGTCAATATATTCCAGTTATATAAATTGTTTTGATAAAGTATTTGTAGTTATTTTTGGAAAGAATTAGAAGAAAAGATATTTCTTAGGAACAATCTCTTGTAAGGCCGAACTTTTTAAATAATGGTAGGTGCGTTTCTGATTGTTGCAGCCTTGATTTTGACTGGGGAACATGAAGTGTACATGACTGAAGACCCAGAGGACAACAATGTTCAGGTGAAGTTGTCAGAAGAATTCGAGAAGATAGAAACTTCCCTGTGGAAAGCAGTGTTTCATAACACACACTTTACTGCAGAACGCTACACGGTAAATATATTTGTTTCTTACATTTTATAACCTAGTTCATTTAGCTGTTTAAATAACTACGTTTGTTTGTATAATGTGCAGAACTTCTGCGACAAAGTATACCAATAGCAGATGGACACAACATTTCTACATTCTGTTGGTATTAAAACCATTCAAAAAGAATCCTAATAAAGCACTTTCTATTAAAGGATAATACGAATCCATCAAACCTTCATCAGCCTGAAAATTAAATTGTATATTGGTGATCAGAACCTCGTCACAGAAATAAACTCATGGGCGAAAGAAAGTAAACACTTCTTATTTAGAATTTTTGACAAAGTTGTCGAAGTTTGTAAAATCCCTTTAGACAGAAACGGTTCGCCCACACACTGACTGATCATGCGCACAAACGCAGCATGTTTGCTGTGTGTGAGCAAGCAAATTTGCGAAAAATGGCGAAACATGCATCTCGGAGACTTTGCAAAATGCTTGTCGAGAACAGATATAAAAGGCAGCAGATCAGTGGCCATACACCTCAGTTGACAGAAAACCAACAACAGCCATATTGCAAGGGGCCCGAACCGTACACGTGTGGCTATGACCAGGCTGTTCCAGCGTTACAGGTAGACTGGTAGCACGCAAGACAAGCCACAATCAATCTTCTGCGCATCTCTTCGTCTGCGCAACCCGGTCATCACGGCAACGGAAACGATCTCAGCGGCTCTAGGACATGTCATCTGTCGACTTACCGTGCTACGACGTCTACATGCATCAGGTATCAGAACTCGACGTCCTCTGCGTGGAATGACATTGACACAGGAACACCGTCGTCGTAGGTTACAGTGGGCAAGGATTATACGCCGCTGGCCAGTACGATTTTTTTTACATGAAGACAGCGAGTGGTTTGTATAGAAGAAAGTCGATTCACCATATTCCATAATGATAGCCGGGCACGAGCATTACGTTGCAGGAGAGAAAGACTAGCGACGGACTGCTTTCAAGAAGTGCATCCTTTTGGAGGATGCGGTGTGATGGTGTTGGTGGGAATCAACGTACATGACTGGTCGTAATGCGTTTAAACTTGAACGCTCAGAGATACAGAGCTGACATTCTTCAACCCGTGGTAATACTATTTCGTCGCCAGCAATAACAGAGCTCACGTCTGCAGCATGACAACGCCAGCCCCATTGCCCAGAACCTACGCCCAGAATATCATCTAAGTTCTTCCATGGCTGGCACGCTCGCCGGGCTGAAATCCCTTAGACGACTTGTGGCATCACCTGAATCACCAGGTGAGAAGACGACTACGACCCCTAGCGAACCGACAGACGCTCTCAAGTAGAACAGAATTCCGAATGACATCGATGAGACGGCGAGTCTGAGCGTGTATTTGCTTCTTGCTAGAAGGGGTCACACTCGTTACTGAGGATGTGTATGCGTGGCCAAAGACTTGGAATGACTGACACATTCCATGACCGACTCTCGTTGTATCTGTGAACTATGCAATTCCCAACCCTTTGTCCGTTCCATGACATGCCCTCTTTATCTGTGTGTTTCCCATAGACGCTGTTGTTGTATTGTTCCGAATGCTGGCTTCATTAAATGTGCTGGAACTTAAACATTGTATGTTTTGTTTTGTTTTTTCACCCAATAATTTACATACGTAATCACAGACAAAGTTCAAACCAAGACGAACATGGATTTTCTCTGTCTCATACACTCACGCACACATCAACTCTTACTGACACAGCAACCGCCGTGTATTTTGAGACATTCATGCATCCTCCCAATTGTCGTCTGTGCAGGAGCTGCTTCAGCTGCTGCTAGAGTTACGTCTTATGGCAAAGGAAGCCTACCAGGAAAACCCCGGGGTGTGTTACCTCACCTCTCTCCACGTGTTCCAAGCATACTGCAGGATGAGACTTCACAAGAACAACTTCATCGACAAGACCAAACATTTGATCCTTTTGATGGCCAAATGTGCTTATGAAAAGGTGATTTTAAGAACAAGCCTTGCTAGGATATATAAACATTCCTATATGTCATAATACTTTATAGTGTTGCTTGAAAGATAAATTGCCTTAATTATGACTACTTAAGCCTTTACAATCTAAGTAATTGTTACTTAGTACCCATTTATCTTACAGGGGCTCTTTGTAGCTGCTGGGAAGTTGGCAAAAGTGGGTATGTGTAACAGAGACGTGTCTGACCTTCATATAACTGAGGCATGAGTAATTAATTATTCACCACGTTCTCATACAGAATATTACCTCTCTTACTACTGTAGCGTCAATCCACCTTTATCCGCGTTTTAGAAGACTACTGTAGGTTTGCTTGTCGTAAGAGGCGATTAACGGGATTGGAAGTCAGGGTACAAATTAGATTCTCTGAGAGAGAAGATGCCACAGGCCAATTATTTTTCTGAAGTCCATACAATATTTATCATTGCAAACATTTTTTTTTACATGATGAACCAATTAGAAGGCATTATCTGTTGCAGCTGCAGAGGTATATTTCAAGATGGACGACACTGAGGCCATGGACGTTTGGTCAAAGTGCTGTCACAAAAGTGGGAACTTGAGGCTGGCAGTTCAATGTGCAGAGCTGGCGCTTTCATCCTGTGTAAAGATCAAGTTTCATATCGTCACAGAATATCAATGTAGCATGTCTTTTAACTGTAGCAATACCTTTTTGACATTCTACAAATTATATCCTTGAAGAAATCTCACACTTTATGTCATCTATAGGTTTATTGTTCAGGATTTTTCCTTTTGGTGTGTCTTTTCTCAGGTTGTTGTTAGACCTACCCAGCATTTATCAGTTTGACACGATAACACTTCAGTAAACATAATTATTATATATTTACAGCCGAGTACTTTGCGGGATGAGAAAAGCCGGCTTCAGAGGCATCTAGATTCCTTGCGTCATGAGAACCAAATCGGTTCACAGCATCATGCTAAATCCGAAGCAAACCCCGAATGGCTCCAAGGTCAAAACGTTTTGCACAACGCACTGAAGGTAGGACTGTATAAAATATAATATAAATGCGGCGTAAAACCACACTCACTCACTCACAGTAAATCATATAGCTATTTAGGTATTCGTGGTATTCGGTTTTAGATATTTGTTGCATTCTGTTCTTAATCGTGCGGATTATGTTGATAACATGCCAAACAGACCGTTTGAAAGGCATCAGGAAACTGTGACTAATGTGTATTAGACGCCAATTTCTACTGTCCCCATAGTGATATTGCTCCAATATTGCTAAAAGCCGCGGAAAACTAAACTCTCTCACTCATATATATATATATGTGAGTATTATCAGAAGTATTATTTATCGGTATTATTTTATGACCAGTATGGAGGTCGGATATTTGACACTCTTGTCTGGGGTGATGTTGGTAATGCTGGTAAGATATTTTTTAAAAAATAGTGCCTGAGAAAATGCTCGACAAAATTGATCAAACTAAAAAAACTAAAATTGTTACCAAAATAAAATTATAGCACCAGACGTAATTCCGGGCTTTATTCATGATAAATCCTTTTATCCTGCTACCCTTTTATGGTTGTTTGGAAGATGTGTACATCTACTGTTGATGAACATTTTTCTTCTTTTTGTAGTCACAGCGAGAAAAGGCAGAGAAAGTGAAGGCTGAACACAAGAAAACAAAATGCAAAACAAAAGGTAAATTGGTTGTTATTCTTGTTACTCATCACTAATTGTATATTTTTTTAAATCCAGTAACCATCCATACAATTTATCTATATAAGCCGTGTTTAGCATTGCAGGGCGCAGTATTGCTGTATGATCCAATGTCGATCATATTTCAGTTCAGTGGGAAAGAAATGCTTGATGCTAATTGTATAAGTAAATATATGTACCATCAAATATCTTTCCAGCCATACCTAAAACAAGGTCATCTCAAAATGTTGCACAAGACAAGACCCCCCGCTCAGACGTGACTCTTAGGGCTATCCAGCAGGCAATGCCAGCACAAACACAGGTATACCGTCCATATACAGCCCAACGATACCACGAGGAAGTTTTAATAGAGGTTGATCCATGGGAAGAGCTCAGTGAAGACGATGACTATGGGTTAGTGGCCAGGTCAGAGGCATCCTTTGACTGGTCTGAATCTGAAGAAGAAGAAGACAAAAAAGAAGTTCATAAAGAAGATGCCCAAGACGAGGGAGGGAGGAAAACATGGTTTGAAGAAAGTCAGGAACTGTACGCTAAAGGGGGAAGGCAAGATGAACTTGTTGCTGGAGAAGGGTTAGAAATCGATTTTGTTCCTAAGACTACTTTGAAGACTAGGCGATATCACCAAATTAAGGACAAGGCTCAACTACAATATCTACTGACGAACAATCCTGAGAAGTTCAAGAGATGTCGCATTGAACTGGATGGTCCTCATAGAGCTACATGTAAAGTTTTGGATCCTGGACAGAAGAATCACAAAATAGAGATACATGGACGTGGAAAATGCGGCCAAACGTTTAACAATGATGAAGTTGTGGTTGAAATCCTGAACAAAGAAAATGACAATAGTGACACTGTCTTTGGAAATGTTGTTGGCACTCTTAGCAGCAAATTTCAAGATGTGGACTTTCCGTTGCTTGCTTGCAGCAATAATCCAAAGGAGGTGGATGTGATGCATCCGTTGTGCAGAAGTGTTCCAAAAATCTATATCTGGAATGGAAGAACAAAACAAAACCACGCAGAACATAAATACAGAATTGATATCTACAAAATCGACCAGAGGAGAAAACTTGAGTTTGATAGACATTTCGACATTTTGCCGAATAAAAGAGGTCAATATGTGTTCCTGGTTGTGTTCCTCAATTGGAATCCTCAGTACACATATCCAAAAGGTGCTGTTCTCAGGGTTCTAGATTGTGGAGGGGACTACGCTTCTGGTCTCAATGTCTTGAAGCAACAGTACAATGTTCCAACCTACTACACAAAGGGAACAGTTACACATGTAGAGGAATTGTTACAGGAAGACCAACTGTCTTTCAAAGGGTATGATGATTTGCGAAAACAAAGTGTATTTACTATTGACCCTCCACAGGCCAGAGATCTAGACGATGCGCTCAGTATATGGAAAGCAGGAGAAAACTTTGTGGTTGGTGTCCACATTGCTGATGTTGCCGCTGTTGTCAAGAAGGGTGATCCTGTGGACCAGGAGGCTCAGAAGAGATCTACAACTTTTTACCTGTCGTCAAACTGGAGAAGTCACACTATGCTGCCAGAACCACTTAGCGAAGATAAACTGAGCTTATTGCCAAACAAAGACAGACGAGTCCTGTCCGTGTTATTTGTTGTTGACAGTGATGGAGTGGATGTTGAAAAACCTATTGTCAAGAAACACATCATTCGATCTTGTTGCAAGTTTTCATATGAGGAGGCACAGCTGGTTATAGATGGAAAGGATGATGATGTTGAGTGCACTGACCATCTCAAAGACTGTATCAAACAGCTCCACAGACTGTCTCAGAAAATTCGTTCCAAACGTTTGAAGAATTCTCGCTTTACTGTGCCATTTGAGGATCCAAGGTTTGTTGATTTTCAGACGCTCCTCACCTCTGTGGAAGCACACGCACTAGTTGAAGAATTCATGATAAAGGCTAATCGATTTGTAGCGTCATCTTTGATGGAACGTTACAGAACATGTGTTCCTCTTCGGTGTCAGGATCCTCCACCTGAAGAAGAGGTGGAGAAATGGATTGAAGACGAGCAGCATATCACGGATTTACTTGTTGCACTACAGGGCAAATCCATCCTAGACAAGACAGTAGTCAGTGTTGACAAACAATGTGAGACTTCAACAGAACATAGAAAACGGTACATCCCTGTTCAAAGAGATGTCTGGGGACAAATACTTGAAGCAGTCAGGGGAAAAGATCTAAAGTCTGCGCAAGGCCTTCTTTGTTGTGATCAAATGCACCCCTTACAATGTCTTGCTGCGAGTCACTGGCTTGACATTATGGAGTCTGCTGTGTACAAATGTTCTGGGAATGGAACAGGAAATGATCTGCAGCACTTCTCCCTAAATATCCAGCCCTACACTCACTTTACATCGCCTATAAGAAGGTACGTTGATTTGATCAACCATCGTCTGATGCATGCTCTTCTTGAACAACGGAATACATCTCCGTACTCTCTGGAAGAAATGACCACGCTTTGCATAGAACTCACCGAAGCAAGCAAGAGACAAAAACGTTTTGGCAGAGCCTCTGTTGGTGTCCAGCAGGCTGAACAGTTGGCCACAGCTCCAACAGTGTTCGACGCTGTTGTTGATACTGTGTGTGATAGTCAGGTCACACTATGTATACCATCATTGAAAAAGATGTCTAGAAGAAGCAAGGCACTGGAATTTAAACTGCTGGATTTCTGCCGAAGACCTGAGGAATTACGGTCCGATGGCTTGAATAAGATGATTGTACGTGGGTCCTGGAACAAGAGAATTTACAAGTTAGTGAAGCCAAGCAGCCACCAGGATATGGAAGCCTCACAATCACACCCAACACCAAGAGGAACAGATGAAGTGACAATTGACTCAAACATGCATACCGTGCACATTCAATTATCTGATTTTGCCAAACTATTGAAAGCTGTATTTGAGGATTCACAGAAGATATGTAGTTTTGCAAAAACCCTTACACGAAAAGGAGAGCGTTGCCACCTGAATGGATCAGGAGTTCAAAAGGTTGCAGAAGCTGTCTCTTCCGAGACATTGGACATAAGCCACCACTGCAGATTCAGTTTCAATTTTACCCAAGGTCAGATTTTGAAGGTTCAGATGCATGCTACTGCTCATCAAGGTGTCCTCACACCGTATGTGCAGATGTTCCAGGTGTGCGAAAACCTGAATTTGTGTCTCAGTCATTGGTATGATCCTGTGGACATCTTTGCCAAATATGTCAAGAGATCCGTCAGAAATTGTGAATTCACATCAACAAAGGATTATCAAAGGACGTGGCTACCTCTTTTAGAAATGGAGTCAGCTACTGGAGCCGTTGGCAGTGATGGATCGATCATCCTACAAAATGTTAGTGTGAGATTGGAGAGGTTAGCAGATTTAATACTTGGATGCTTCTCCTTGGAGTCTACATTTTGTGAGGCCTGCACAATTGAGATCGATGGGAAAACTTTTGATAGACTGCCAAAAGTGAAAGCTGGTGAGACACCATTTGATAACATTCCTAAACATGGATCTTTGGAATACATTTGCATCCGATATACTCCAAATGAGTACCAAAAGAATGGGACCATATTTGAGGATTCGTCTGTGTGGATAGGACATGCTGTGATAAAGAAGGTCAGAAGAAAAGAAGATCAAACGAAAAGTCCAGATGATCAGGCTGGACAGATCTTAGCAACGTTCCAGATGATGCCCAACTCTATTCCCCCTCCTCAAAATATACTGGGAACAACTTTTTCAGCAGTTGTTGAAATCATCTTCAAAACTGAAGTTGACAGGTAAAATGTCAGTTTCATATTACATGTGTACAACAAACCCGTAGAAAAGCAAACACTGCTAGTATCCATAATAAATGGTGATGCTGTGATAGTACTTAGGGGTTCAGTTACCTGTTGATGGTGTAAGAATTAACGCCGTACCTATGAATGTAAAAGGTATTTTATTTTAACAGATAATGATAATTCTTCTTTGTCTATTATGATGTTTAAGACATTAATACAACACATTTCCAAAAGATATTTTAATATGCTAGGATTTAGTAAGCCGTAGAGTCACTGAATGCTGAATTAATGAGTATTAATGCTGCTAAACTTCAGGCGATGTGAACAGATGCTGCGGGAACTGAATGAGGAGAGCAAATTGGCTACAAGCATTGCTCTGAAATTGAAGAGGAGTCCTCTAAGTAATCATTTTAGCATTTGTCTTGGCATACCATATTATATACGTAAACTAAGGATAGAAAAACAACTTTAAATGATGCATATGTTCATTATATCAATACAAATATTCATTTTGGCCATTTCTTTAGAGGATGGAGCGCCAGAGATAAATAGGACAGATATGTTTAGTACACACCATGATGTGAATACTCATCACCAGAATACAGAACAATACTTTTTGCACTCACAATCATAGGTGCGGTTCGGCTTCAAATGTGCACGAACATCCAACCTGATATTCTGCAAGAAGAACTGAGTGGTTCTGGCTACATGCCAGCAAATAACAAGAATCAGAGGAAAGCTATAGTGAAGGCTTTGAGAGAACCCTTCAGTCTAATACAGGGTCCACCGGGTACGTGAACATTTTTTCAGTGCTTTGGTTGCCACTTGTAGGAACACAAAAACAGATGCAAAAGCTACTTCAAAAGAGGGACGTTTGTAAGATTTGCCATTTTTGTGAAACCTGGAAGTATTTACCTGATCATTTATTTTTCTTGAAGGCACTGGAAAGACATACACTGGGTTGAAACTGGTCTACTTGTTCAACAAAATCAACAAGGAGATGCACAGCAAGGGTTATGACACGGAACAGAAGCAAATCCTCTTCTGTGGACCTTCAAACAAGTCCGTTGACCTTGTTGCCAGTGGGTGTTTTCATTCTATCATTAAACGGCTAGTAAATGGAATTGCTTTGAGATGCTGGAATTTGACCGTTGATGGCAACATTTCATTAATAATACAACTATTAAAGGTTATTCTTACAGAGTATCCTACTAAATAGTTGTTTGGAAGTAAGTATGTATGTGTATGTCATGGAAAGTCCAGGTTTCTCTGTGCGTCTTTATTTGAGGCAAGGCTTGAAATGACAAGAGGTAACCGCTTCTTCTTCTTTGGCAATATGTTTGCAGTATCCTTTTTTTATATTTGCTACTGAGAAAATCTTTTTGCAATGTTTCCCAGAGTACCTCATGCAGAAGCTGGGGCATCAATGTCCAAGGATTTTACGGATGTATGGGAAGACAATAAAAAATCAAGACTTTCCAATACCAAAACGTGACTTCATCTCAAAAAGAAGCACAAGGGGCCTTAAATCTGATCCTGACCTTAGGAAGATAACGCTCCATTTTGTCATCAGACAGAAAGGAAAACCATACGCTGAGAAGATCAAGGAATATGATGCCAAGTTTGCTGCAGACCCCAAAGGAGTATGATTTCTTTTATGATTATTACTTCAGCAGCTGTAATATGCACAGCACTTAATACTAATACGTAATACACCACTGATGCATTCTGAATCGAGTCCATAGAACACATAGTAAGACACAGATTTCATCTGTTGATTTATTTTAATACGTGTATATCTTGTTTCTAAGAGGAACATCTGCATGAAGGAAATACGACGCTATAATCATCTTGTTGGAAAAGCCGAGGAAGAAGAACTGAGAATCTGCGACGTGATCTTATGCACATGCGGGGTTTCTGGAAGCACAAAGCTTACAAAGCCAACAAGGATTTTCCAGTGTATCATTGACGAAAGTGCCATGTGCCCAGAACCACAGAGCATGATTCCGATTGTTGCAACCAAGGCAGAACAGGTGGTGCTGATAGGAGACCACCAGCAGCTGAGGCCCATTGTTAAATCTACACATGCTGCAGAGTTGGGATTAGACCAGTCTTTGTTTGAAAGATACAAAGATGAGGCATCCTTCCTGAACACACAGTACAGAATGGTGAGGAACTAATGGTGCATCCAAATAAATGCAACAAACATATATCTATATCCATGGCATATATATCTGCTGAAACCAGAATTGTACAAATCTAACTACGTCAAAACATACAAAAACACAGACCAGTCAGAGTTAAAGGGGCACTGATGCGGAGCAATTTCCGTGGACTGGTGTAATAAACCCTTGTTATTGTTTTTCTCCAGTGAGTACCCGGATGATATCCCAGAATACGTGACTGGTTCGTGACCTCTGCTGCGCAGTCCGTATGTGCAACTGATAGTTTAATTATAGACAGATCAACTGAGGTGAAGTCATTTTCACTTCATTACAAATGTATTATGAAAACAAATAAAACACTTTGAAGATTAATCATCTACCAGTGGTAGAAATGGTAAAAAACTATTAGGACGGAAAAATACCGAAGCCAATGTACGTCTCTATATTTTGTCTCATAACCCTAATTAGTTTATTGTAATATTTGTATGATTTTGAAAATTAATAAAAGAACACACGGTCTGCTTATACTCATAGTAAATTTCTAACATAACAGCAACATTTATACATTGTATAGATTGCCAATGTGGATCCTATTTCACACACATACGCGATCTAGTGTGTGTTTTCTGTCATATCGATTCTGCTGAATGCTACAACAAATAAATTAAAACAAAATGCAAATAATGAATGTAAAACAGACTAATTTTATAGCAACAATGTCAGGCTACTACCTTGTTCAGGAATGTATCGATATCCACGTAAAAGCAATCGTATTCCATTCATCTGAAGCTGGTAAATAATCCTGCTCTGTGTCGCGTGTCTTACACAACTGTCTAAAGCAACACATCGTTTCACGTCTTTCGTTGGTGAGAACCTGATAAACCTCTCACTGGTCACCCAAGATAGCACACCTGGCAACTAATTGTATGATGCCCGCTATTCTAAGTAATTTAGTTAACCAATAAAGAGCAATCAATCAATCAAAGCAAGGGTGGTTAATTCTTTGAAGGGAGGATGTTGTTTTTACAATCGCACTTTACGACAGGGTGTAGTCATCTACACATACTACCTTTTGACAAAAGTAATTAATCAATCAGTGTGTTATCGGTTAATCTTTTGATCGATGTTTGTTTTTTTAACTCAGCTGATAAACCCTCATGCATCACTTACATGCACATATTACATAACATACAATAAATTTGCCATTACATACCTTAATTTATAATGTTGAGTATTTACTCCAGACAGGAGAAATGCCTAATGGGAACCTTTGTTGAGTAACCTGAGTGGTGTTACTACTAATTACACCTGTTATGAATTCAGAGAATGATGACAAATAACACGTGTAGGTTTACACCATCAAACGCGAGTTACAGCAAGGAAGATGTAATCTCTGTGTCGCATGCAGCCTGAAAACACTTATGGGCCGAAACTGTTTTGAGGATACCAACGGAATTTCGTTACATAAGTAATACATACAGGCATTTGCTGTGTACTTTGGTAAATAGGTGAAATAAGGGGTTTTTTTTACGTAAGAAAATTTTCAGATTTCTCTACCAAAGGCAAAGTCATCGTTTATTGTTTACGAATTCAAATAAATCAACTGTGTGTTTTCATTATCATAAATAATAAACCATTGTAGCTACCATAGCTACCAAAATTTACGTATGATATTTGCTATCACAGCTGAACCAACACTCAAAACTACCTAAATATGAAGCTTTGCAATCTTCCGGAGTGAAACAAATGGCTTGCTACGTGCCTGTAGACATCATGTTTTCATGTAACATGATTGAATATCGAGGTTAAAAACAGAGAAACAGGATAAAATTGACTAACTATACCATCCAAGCATCATATTTTCATTTAACATGATTAAATATCGAGGTTAAAAACGCTGAAATAGGATCAAATTGAGTAACTATACCATCCAAGCATCCGAAAAGAACTACACTGCTGGGATATTTTGTTACGATCAGACAAGGAATACCATGGATATTTTTAAATAATGGCATATGATGGGCATCCGGCCTCCTGACTCTTTTGGGTGAAGAAATTCTGCTAATATGGACAGGAGCCCAGTTCCTTTGTCCGTCACGGTCGAAGGAGCGGACGCTGACCAATTTGCAGTTTGGTTCCGTAATTTGACCGTTGGCGAGAAACATTATACGCTCCGCATCAGTGCCCCTTTAAAGTTTGTTTTATTTGAGTAAAGTTTGGATAATTTAGTCATATGAAATACACATTAAACGACAATACACAATTTGTAATTTTCTTTTTCAGCATCCAAAGATATGCATGTTCCCATCTAATCAGTTCTACAGTGGAAGGTTAGAGACAGGCCCGCATCGCATCGATGAGGCACGTTGGTACATCGCCCCGGGGAAGGAACTGTCAATCTGGCCTGAGAAGACCAACCCCAAGGTGTTCTGCCACGTGGAGGGGGAAGAGACGACACTGACTGTGTCCACAGAAGAGGGCAATGAGCAATCCAAGTCTAACATGAAAGAAGTAGACAAAGTAGTAAGTAGCCGATCTGTGAAGATCTAGGTTAGAATTGATCTTCAGCAACCAATTCTTAAAAGAAGCGACTAACAGTACCCTGTGGTCAGGCTAACTGTCTTGGTTAACACTTATCATCGTATCCCACATGCCCAGATTGATGAGATTGATGAGATTTCATCATGTCTTTTTGCTATGTCTAATATAGAGGGATGGTGGGGTAGCCCAGTGGGTAAAGGGTTCTCTTGTCAGACCGTACATCCGGGTTCGAGACCCCACAGCGTCCATTTCTGGTGTCCCCTGAAGTAATAACGAGGCGTAAAATCAAAGTCATTCACTCTAATATAAAGAACAGAAACAATAAATATATATTTTTTCCGTTACGTTTAAGGTTGACGTGTTCCTATACCTTGTGATGACTGAGAGGATTCTACCCAAAAACATCAATGTGATGTCCCAGTACAATGCCCAGCGCCATGCCATCAGGGAGAAGCTGGATCAGTGTGGTCCGTTTCCTGATTTAAATGTCGAGACCGTTGTTGCTAGTCAAGGTAGGCTCATTTATACTGACAACAATAGAAACACAACTCTGACTTTCTTGTCAAGTTTAAATAGAAGACATAAAAATTGCTTGCTTTTATGAGATTTTATTTTTCAAAATTGCATTTCTTATAGTTTTCAGAATAGATAGTATTACAGTCATGTGTGGCTTTGTTGGATAATGGGTTAGAAATAGTGTACAATATTACAGGAAAACTTCCAAGTCAGTGATAAAATGAATTCCAAGGTATTTTTCTATTTTGTTTTTCGTTTTACCATTTACAACTGTGCTTCGTTCGGCTGAAAATATTTGCATGTGTGTGATAGATTGTTCAGAAGTCGCTGACTGATATCTTCTGACTGCCTCCTTATTAATTATTCAGAGTCACAGGGGCATTTCACAATCAAGTTTACAATAGATACTACAAGAGAATACTTTTGAATGTACAAAGGATTTGGTCGCTTGCATTTAGATGTTTATTGCTGAATCAACAGTCCTCACGGCCCGTGAAGATCTGGGTCTTCTGCAGTCCAAACATGAGGCGACTGAAGGGATAAACTCACTGACTTGGTCGTCACATGTCATCCTAGCCCAGTTGCATAGATCGATGCTTATGCTATTGAGCAGTGTCATACAAAAAAACACACAAAAGAAAACCCACGGGAATCATATTTCACATTACAATTTCCTTTCTCTCACCTACTTCCTCAGGGGGTGAGTGGGACTACGTGATATTCAGCACAGTGCGGTCGCTTCCCCATTACAAGATAGAGAGTAACCCAACACGAGGCTGGTGCAAACACAACCTGGGCTTCATCACAGATCCTAACCAGATCAACGTGGCGCTCACTCGGGCCAGGAAAGGACTGATCATCATCGGTAATGAATTCTTATACAAGACCAAAATAACTTTATTTTGATGAATTTCACTTGAAAGGTATTCAATTTGTTTCAGTTAAACAAGAAGAATTGAACTGGTCTTCAGCAACCGACATATGTCGAACATGTGGCTGTGGATGACTTTGAACATGATGCGTGCCATTGTATTCCAGATATATTTTGTACCTATCACTGGATTGTTTTACCGCCGCCATATTGCTGAAAATAACAACAAACAAATCAATTTTTCGATGTATAATAAATTAGCAACCGAGAAGTTTAACTTTATTTTATCTGTACCTCCTGTATATGTGACATTTTCCTAAGCCAAAATATGTAAGAGAGTTACGTGCCTTGGACTTTTTTTTGTGAAGATCTGTGTGTGTGTGTTATTCAGGAAATTCCAAGCTGCTTCGCTGTGATCCGATATGGGGGAAGCTGATAAGCAAGTACAGAGAAGCTGGGGAGAATTGTTTCGTACAGGATGCAGCAGATTTTCCCCCTCCCGTGTTGAGAAGGCGGAGACCAGTCAGGGGGACTCCACAGCTTGGCATGGCAGGAGTTCTGCCGAGACCTGTTTGACGCAGAAGTACGTATTGTGACTACAGGAGTGGTATCTTAAAGCTTTAATGAATAATATTTCATGATTATAGAAAAGGATCTGTTCAGTTACTATCCGAAGCTTAAATGAATACTATCATTTTCATGATTATGGAAAATGATTTTTGCCATTACGGTCCAGTGTCCTTGTGCAAAACAACCTTATCACTAAGACTAGGTTAAGCATACGATAACATACATAACATTTTGATCACCTTAGTGATAAGACCGCTTTATACAACGGAAGCTTACATGAGTCATATCTTATCAATAAGGAAACTGTTTCAGACCTAATCTATGTGGTATACCGCCCTACAACTGACGTTTTTCTTACATTGTGCGACCTGATAGCAAATATATCATGTTCGTTACGTTTTTCTATGCAAAGACCATTTGCAACGGCGTTTGTGTTTAAGGGGAGATAACTGTGAATTAATGAGCTAATGCCTGTATACCTATCGGTCCTTGAATCAAACGTATGCTACCTTGACGTTGCTTCCGCAATGTAGCTAGAATATCGCTGAATGTGGCGTTAATCTACAGACAAAGTCTAGTAACATAACACGCGGATAGGCTCTATTGTATATCCCAGATGTGTAATATTATCAACTGAACAAATTAAGACAAGGCTGTTGACAAGGATGTGTTGTCTGGTTGGTTGAGTCAGTGGTCACCAGTGACGCTGATTGGCTGGATCATCTGGTGCGTTATAGTGCGTTATCTCAATGTTCCATCTTAATGACATTTGGTTTGTCACAACAACAACGGGATGACCTTCCAATAAACTGGCGTACCATCAGAGAACAGGAATGTTGTTCAAAGCGACGTTAAACATTGCTCCATCATTTTAGTTTTCAAAATGGTATCGGTGCTTTTATATCAATATCAGCTGCCATATTGACAGTACCAACGGTTAAATTGCAGGCTTGAAATGCCACGTGGACAGACGTTATGTTGCCTCTGGGAAATACCAAGAGAGAGAGAGAGAGAGAGAGAGAAAGTGAGAGAGTGTGTGTTTTTATGGGGAAGGGATTTCTGTGTATACATATCAACACCTATGTAGGTGCATTATTCAGAAATTACCCCCGGAAAATATCATGTGGACAGACGTTATGTTGCCATTGGGAAATACCATGTTGGCAAACGTAGTGTTGCCATCTACAAATATCATTTGGACAGACGTTATGTTGCCATCGAGAAATACCATGTGGACACAAGTAAAGTTGCCATGGAGAAATATCATTTGGGCAGAGTTATGTTGGCACCGGGAAATACCATGTGGACAAACGTAACGTTGCCATGGAGAAATATCATTTGGGCAGACGTTATGTTGCCACCGGGAAATACCTTGTGGAGAGACTTTATGCTACCATTGTGAAGTATCAGCTGAACAGACCTTAGGTTGCCATGTAAACAGACGTTATACTGCCATTCAGGAAATATCACTTACACAGACGTTATGTTGCCATCGAGAAATATCATGTTGACAAGCGTAATGTTGCCATCGGAAAATGTCATGTGGACAGACGTTACGATGCCATCGGAAACTATCACGTGGACAGACGTTATATTGCCATCAAGAAATGTCATCTGGACAGACGTAATGTTGCCACCGGGAATGTCCAAATGAGTAAGACCAACTCATGTAATGACCTCTACTTCAGATGGACAGGTCAACTTATGTGAGAAGGCCCACAGCACCATCGAGAGCATGTTTCAAATACATCTGGATAGACCTACATCACACAGAAGCCTTGTCATCTGCAGCTGTATGTAGAGAAACTGTAGATGTACAGTGTTTGAAGTGCATACCAGATATCAGTCTCCGTGATCTTCCTGGAATGCAGCTAAAAGACAAAACAAACTCACTTACTATATACAGTTGGCATATATACCATATTTCAATAATTTGATCATGTTTATCAACATATGAAAATAATTCTAAGTGTACACTTATAATGTTTACAATGATGGAATCTATATTAGGTATTATCTGATAGTGATTAATTTGCCCACGGTGTCGTCGGAATTGTACAGTGGATATCCCTTATGTTATGGAAATGGTGTTTGTTGCTTAATTTGTATTTGGACTTGGGTTGTCCGATAGTGATTACGCATGCACACGTTACCGTGTGGTTAGGCACAAATGATGACTTTGTCACGGTGTCAGGTTTATTTTCTCATTTTGTTGTTGTATACTTTCTTTCCCTGCCAGTTTACGCTACAGATATGACACATTGATCAATGACACATACAATGTTACTTGTGTCCTAGAGCTTCGTAGGTTCCCAGCTGAATTGGAATATGCTACATCTACATGTACACTAGTGGCACTCGAAGGATAATTACAGATTTGTTGTGTGGGATTTAATATCTAAAAGTGGACTTTCCCACTTGGATTATTACTACAAGGAAGTTGTTACAAAGACGCCATCAAAATGAGACTTGTCATGTGAATTCGCGTTCCCTTCCCGGTACACGATGTAGAGGCTAACCCAGATGTGGATACAGGGAAAATCCAGTTGAACACAAAATGCAAATAAATCACACCCATAAACTTGTCGATGTCACTAAGTGCACTATTTAACAACTATTCAGTGGGAAAAGTCTTTTATATCGATGTCACTAAGTGCACTATTTAACTACTATTTAGTGGGAAAAGTCATATCGATGTCACTAAGTGCACTATTTAAGTACTATTCAGTGGGAAAAGTCTTTTATATCGATGTCACTAAGTGCACTATTTAACTGCTATTTGGTGGGAAAAGTCATATCGATGTCACTAAATGCACTATTTAACTACTATTTAGTGGGAAAAGTCTTTCATATCCATGACAGCTATAAGTATGGGGTTGCGTGTTTATTATCACTGACTCTCTTAGGAGACATGGTGGCATCTCGTACAATGGACTCTTTGTACAATTGACTCTTACATGCCTGTTGGTATTATGGAAACAGTCTTGTGGCCTTTGTGATATTGAATGTTTGTAATGTTTGTGTAAAACACAAGCAGTTGTCATGTTCGTCAAGTATTATATATATATGACAGGGGATGTGTAAACCTCATAGAGCATATCGCCCGAGTGTCTCTTGATATGAAATATATCAACACCAGTCAATAGAGCTGATATCAGAAGAGCCGGGGCATACTATTCTGTTTATCATGAAAGGATACACCCAACTTCTTATCTTTTTCTTCACTGTAAAAAGTAAATTTGACTAGATGCTGAATATACTCTATATTCTTGTTCTTTCCTATATAGTATATAAATTGTGAACACCCTTACTTCTACACGTGTGGAATAGTGTGATGTTAAGTTATGTACTGTTAATGTAAATTCAAGAATTGTGTAAATAGGCTCATGATTTCATTGTAGATGCAAGTCTATATAGTTTAACCACATTGTTTTGTATATTAAAACAGCCAAAGATCTATGTGTACATGCTTTATGCAGGGTGTTTCGCGAACACCCTGTACCATCGCCTGATAGTGATGAGCTTCCGAATCGCTTTTGGCAAGAATTAATGATTGTGGAAAGAGAAAGGTGGTTATCGTACATTTATCACTTTAAGCAACCGACAAGATGATTAGTGTCGTGTTGATAGTTAATACCTTTACTTATTCATTTAAACTATAGTGGACAGAATACGTCAAGAATAATTTATTTTTATGATTTTATTTCATCAGTGTGTCAATGAATAAGTAGATCATTATTTATAATTTTAAATTACATATATCCTTAACTATTTTTGTCCAGTATATTTTGTACAATGTAGATAGTTTGTATTTAGCATGTAAAGTATGAATCTGTGATATCCTCAATTTGTTATTACAAATGTTAGAACTAAATTTGTTTCTATTGTTATGTACATAGAGATGTATTATGTATTCCATGTGATATATGGTTGTTTTATATTCTCATGTGTGTGTGCGCTCGTGCATGCGTGCGTGTGTGTGTGTTTGCTGTGAATCCCAGTGATCCTTAGTATGGCTGACTGGTGGTTTGCAGCCCGTATTATAATGTATTGTTATGAATAGTTATTTTTCTGGTTTTAAATCTGTATCTGTGATGGTTTTAAATCTGCATCTGTGATACTCCCCTGTTCTCTTCTTGCATATCTGTTGTCTGCTGAGGGACTGTTTGACTACTGTTTGCAGGCGAAGGGAGTGTTTCCTGCCGTATTAACCTAGACAATAATACACTTTTACACTATGCCATAACATGTGTCGTGTCAGGGACTGTGCTTTCTTAGTAAAGTACAATATCTAGTTATTGTCCTGCATCAGCCCAATCTTGCATTCGAACCAACTGTATAAGACTGAGGCACCTTACCCCTTGTGACCAGACAACAGTAGGTCTTAACTCAGTTGTCTCCCTTGAACCAGACTCTCGCATCATAATCCCCAACTGTAAAGAGGTGTCGAACTTCAGATCATCCGTGTGAGATTACACCTGGTAGTATACAAGTACTTGATGATGTTTTACTCTCCATATATCTCATCTATGGGGATTTCAGACAGTGAGATAGGATATAAATCAGGTCGCGTTACATATTCTTTACACAATTCAGCCACCAATTGTACTTGGCCTTGCATGATCTGTGATTCGAATGTCCTTGTGCATAAATATATTTTCATACAATGTATACATCTAGATAGATGAAAACTTATTCATCCTCTTACATTGAAAGTCAACAGGGTGATATTTGACGGCCGTTGACTCTAACCACAGGCAAACTGTAGCACAAATGGGTTTGCGCAGCATAGAGAAAATGACCAGTCTTCATATATGCGAAGGTTGGCAACGCACTTTCCTCGCTTCGGATCGAAAAATATGTCTCATCTCAAAATAAAATATCACCACCATCAAAGATACACTCCCATTTCCTCACTTGGTTGTGCTCTCAGATCTACTACCCCATGTTTAATAATTACTCACGATAAATATGTTTTATTCAACACTATAAAAGCAACTCGTGGTATTCAGATCGTTCTTCGCCTCCATTACCCCTGTCAGCTTCCGGTTGAACGGAGTGACGGAACAAGAATGAGCAGAAATTAAAAAGAAATATCATATTGCCTAATTTTGTGATTAACCTGTTGGAGTTTATTTGTCTTTTCTGTTGTCGCTATTGTTAGAACTTTCGTATCATTTATTCTACATAAACCCACTTATGGCGTAA
The DNA here is from genome assembly GCF_037392515.1 of Haliotis asinina. Taxonomy (NCBI): domain Eukaryota; kingdom Metazoa; phylum Mollusca; class Gastropoda; order Lepetellida; family Haliotidae; genus Haliotis; species Haliotis asinina. Next base: position 52,565,043 of record NC_090286.1, read on the forward strand.
TGGGCGAATAATGCAGGGGAGGTAACTTAGTATCCTATATAGAATAATACCCTCCTGTTCCTTCATTCCGTTGAGCAGCTGGAGTGAGTGAGTGAGTTTAGTTTTACGCCGCACTCAGCAATGTTACAGCTATATGACGGCGGTCTGTAAATAATCGAGTCTGGACCAGACAATCCAGTAATCAACAACATGAGCATCGATCTGCGCAATTGGGAACCGATGACATGCGTCAACCAAGTCAGCGATCCTGACCACCCGATCCCGTTAGTCGCCTCTTACGACAAGCTGAGTCGCAACAAGCATGGGTTGCTGAAGGCCTATTCTACCCCGGGACCTTCACGGGTCCTGAGCAGCTGGAAGCTGGAAAGGGGGAATGGAGGCGAAGAACGGTCTTATCTACCGCGAGTAGCGCTTAAAATTTTTAATTAAAAATATTTCGCTCGAGTAATTGTTCAACATGGGGTTGGAAATGTGAGAGCACAACCCTGTGAAGAAACAGGTGTATACTTTTGATGGTGGCAATATTTTATTTTGACATGAAAAAATGTTTTTCGAACTGAAGTGAGGAAAGTACCTAACAGTGGCGTTAAACCATACTCACTCACTTTATCCAAAGATGTATATACATGTAATTGTGTACTTACATGATTGAACTATTTAACTAATGGTGTCATGCGGCTTACTGTATTTATGTGTTGTAGCATGCAGTAGCCATGTATCCTGTGTACTAAGGATACAATCAATACAACGAAGCATCTTTGGTTTATGTAAATTAATACCGCTGTCTTTCTCTATAGTGTCAAGCCACATTTACGGGTTGGTCACAAAACACCGTTGAGATAAGCAAGATTTTACAACGCTGCTATCATTTCCATAGTTGTCTATACGTGTGCACCTTGACTCATGCTTGTCGTGACAAGCGATTATTAGGTGGGACAAACGCCCATTGTGCGTCTAGAAATCTATGTGGTGTGTTATTTAGATTCAAATAATATAGTGGCATGTGATTGTTTTAATAATAAAAAAACTCGATACCTAATTTGAAGTCGCTCATGCTTAAATCATTTAACAAATATACAATCTAATATTGAGTCACCTTGGTTTTATTCATTGATTCAAAAGTTTCTCTCTCTCTCTCTTTCTCTCTCTCTCTCTCTGTGTGTGTGAGAGCACAACCCTGTGAAGAGAGAGAGAGAGAGAGAGAGAGAGAGGGGGGGGGGGGGGGTTGCAGTTATATGTATACACATTTACACGTATCAGAAACTAGAAGTTATGGTGTAGAATTATCAGCTGGGGGTGACAATTTGTTAAACGCGGTACCCGTGGAGTGGAGATCCGGGTGAGAATTGGTCTTCGGTAACTCATGCTTGTCGTAAAAGGCGACTAACGGGATCGAGTGGTCAGGATTGCTGACTTTATTGACACATTTCATCGTATCGATGCTCATGATGTTGATCACTGGATTGTCCTTCCAGACTCTATTATTTATAGACCGCCTATATTGCTGAGAGCAGTGTTAAACAAACCAACACCAAATGATAAATCTGGTAATGATGTCAGAAGACCCTCAAATCACTGGCACCGATGGCTACTCAAACAGTGTATTACATTCAGTGTACATCTGGAAGCGCGGCATGGGTCTAGACTCGCCCAGCGTGATTAATCGTATAGTCCTTGAACTTTCCTGTTATACTGAAGTCTCTATATCACCCTGTTAGACATATTGTAGTAGTTGTAACAACACCGTTGATTGTATTGACGTCATAGAAGCGGACGTTAACGGTTCACGGTGGAAAGTTATACGTCATGCACAGGTTATGTAGCTGTACAAGGTAAGGTTGAAGAACACCCGCTGGTTGCGCCTGTGTCGAAGATGTAACAGAACTGTCTGAAGTGTTATATTTACAGCTGGTGACTCGACGTCATGAGAAATTGTTGAGTGAGTGAGTGAGTGTGTATAATGATAACAATACTGAAAATAACATTTCATTTATATAACGCCCAGTGTTCATTTGACTAGTTGCTCACTGGACGGTGTAATAAGTATATGATGATTACTGCCCCGGATAACCCAAGCTGCCAGTTAGGCGTTAGAAGGTTATAGTCACTTGGCTTACCGTGACATTGCTCTTAGCAATATTTCAGCAATGTCACGGCGGGGGACACCAGAAATGGTCTTTGGCGTGACGAGCGGACGCTTTAACTACTCGGCAACCCCGGACACACCGCCCCAGGAAAAATACTGGTGTCAAGTGATATGTCGAATACCCAGGGTTGAGCGTCGAGCGTCTAGAGTCGAGTAACGAGGTTTGAGCGTCGACTGTCAGCGTCGAAATTCGAATGTCGAGCGTTATGCGTCGAGAATGTGGAGTCGGGTACAGACAGTTTTGCGTCGAGAATCGAGTGTCTAGAGTCTGGTTTTGGGTGACAAGTGTTTAGAGCTTCGAGTGTCAAGCGTCGAGATTTTAGTACCACGCATCGAATGTCCAGATTGTTGGTTGAGGCGCGAACGAGAGGTGAGTCCTGAGGGTCGAGCTACGACGGTCTAGTCCCAAGTGTTAGAGACGAGATCCCGGCGCCGATGGGTCGAGTGCCGAACGACGTGGGTCGAGAGCCGAGAGACGAGAGACGAACTTATAGTCCAGTTTGCAGAGTATTCTGGAGTACCTCTCTAACCGTGGTCTCGAGAAGAACTCTGGTGATCCATATTACATGGTGAGTAAGCAGTTTAAGTAAGGTTTGACATGAATCGATCTGTCTACTAACTGGGAGATCATCTGACCGTTTATGTGATGTTTTCATATCACCATACAAAATACACCAGGATGATTTGCCTTTAAACTTTACACACCAATCGTGAGGGTCACAAAACCGACCAGTTTCAGCGATAAAAGTACTGTTAAGGCCTACTGCCATGTCGTGTCACGGTTGCTTTACAAACACTTCAATGTAAAATTTTAACAGAATTAAACATCCGATCAATATTATTTGGACATTTTTTATTAAATGTTATTTTTTATACTTATCATAGTTGAAAGCCAACAATTGCCCCCAGCGCACTCCGATGCGCTCAATCTCTCTACTTATACCACAGAGAAGAGAGACAACCCTGTACTTAGCTGGGTCGCGACACCCACAGGGCACGTGACCCCTTGACGCGTCATTCCCTGGCGGCGACAGAGGCCATCCCCCTGGGAGGGGAGAAGGGAGGGAAATCACGACTTTTTGGCTTTTAACAAGGTAAGTATAAAAAATAACATCTGATAAAAAATGACCAATTTTTTAGATATTATCATAGTTGAAAGCCAACAATTGCCCAGGATCCCACAGTAGGAGGAGGGCTAATAGGGGTTAAGACCCAGATCGTCTCTCAACCTGGAGTAGTGTAAGTGGTTCTGATGAGGGAGACTGAAGGTCGATACGGAAGAACGACTCGTTCCCTTCAGCCCTGTAGGTGACCCCATCTGTGGTGAGGAGCTCCCACAGGGAAGAACCATTTGGGAGGGAACTGAAAAACCAACCGAAAGGACAACCGAGAATGAGGAAAGATTCGAACGAATTAACAAAGAATCTCAGAAAACCGCGGAGGATTGCCCTGTACCACTAGGAGACCTACATAGGTCTTAGTGTGTTTCGTCTCCTGACGAACAGTGACCCCGAAGTTCTCTGCTGAGCAGAGACCTGAGGTCCTAACCGGGACACTCCCGTCAAATCCTCATTTGATAGTTCCCTCAAGTAGTGGTCGGCAAAGACTGACCTTGACCTCCAGAAACACACGGCGAGGATGTCTGTCACAGCAATATTGCTGTGGTATGCCAAGGTAGCCGATGCCGCCCTGATTGTATGTGGGTTGGTTTTCGCGGGTGCTGGGAGGTCAGCAGCCTTGTAGGCTTCTATCACCGCTGAGCGGAGGTAGACTCCCAGTGCCCTTTTGTCAATTTCCATCGTGCTCCGTTGGGAATGAGGAAGAAACAACCTGCGTCGGCCCCGTCTCAGGGTGCGTGTGCAGTCCGTGTATATCCGCACTGCCCTGACCGGACACAATGCATGCGCTCCATCCTCAATGGGGTCCACCAGTGGAGTCAAAGAGGGAATGTGGAAAGTGCGGCCGAATTCGTCCGCCTCTTGATTTTTACACACGAAAGTAGGATCGAGCCCTAGAATAGCTGAGCCACCATCCGCCAGTTCGAACCTCAGGAGGTCCGCATGAAGTGCGTGGATCTCGCTGATCCTAGCGGCTGAAGCCATGGCTACCAGAAAGGCCGTCTTTACCGTCAGGGGCTCATAAAAGTCAGACTTAAGATGATTCAAGACTATGCTCAGGTCCCACTCGGGGGCCTTGGGTTTGCGTCTGCCATCTGCCTGCCTGAAGCTCTTAATGAGCTCCTTGAGTACCGACACATCCAACCCTGGGGACCGTTTCCTGATGACGGACATGATGCCCGCCAGGTTGGTGTTGATGGAAGAGACCTTGAGGCCCCTAGTGCTACGTAGGTGGACCAGATAGTCCTGAGGGTACCTGAGGGGTCTTGTGTATCCGTCCGCTTGGCTGACTTTGGAGAAGATCCCTCCGGAAAGGTATCTGTATGGGCACCTGACTGCAAAGTGTGCAGAAGGGTACATACCAAGCCCGAGCCGGCCACTTGGGGGCTAGTAGCAGAAGTTTGAGATCCTGCGTCTCTTGTAGTTTGGTTAGTACCCGTTGTAGTGTCGCTGGGGGAGGGAAAGCGTAGGCGTCCATCCCTACCCAGTCTAAGGACAGCGTCTAAGGCTCAGGCCTCTGGGTGTGGTACAGGGGACACGTACGTGGGCAGTTGGTGGTTGAGTTTGGTGGCAAACAGGTCCACCTGCAGCCTGCCGAACTGAAGGCACAGCGTTTGGAAGGTCCGAGGGTGCCTGGGAACCTGTCCGGATCGGGAAGCCGTTCGACTGGATGGCAGGTGAGAGGTGGAGGGGAGGAGACAGAGATGTGGAAGCCCGAATCCAGAATCTGAACTTGTCCAGTCTCAGCTGGACCCCGTTTGGTACATATTTGGAGAGTCGAACCCCTCCAGACCCTATGGAAGGATCTACTATCGGCAGGGGAGGACTGGCGGGCCCCTCCCGTCAGTTGTGCTCCGGGATTCGGGAAGTTTGCCTCCGCGCTTGGGCCCACCAAGTTTCTTCCCGGGAGTGGAGGAAGGGGTGGAACCCCTGCGCCTTCCTTCCCTCCCCTCTTCCGAAAGGACACGTGACCTGTCCGGTTTTTTTTGGGAGTAGACTCCGTCATTTTGGGGCTTTGGTTGGACCACTCCCGTGGCTGCCAGCGACCTCTCCCTCTGGTCGAGGCGAGTCTGTTAGTCAACTCCTGTTGCTGATACTCATGCCTCGAACGAAGGACATCCGGAATCTCTCCCGCAAAGAGAGTTCCCGCAGAGGGAGAGGCGTGGCAGAGAGAATCTGTGATCTCCGTCGGGAGATTCGCTCTTCCTAAGATCCCCTCACGTAGGAGATTAGTGATACCTGCCGAAATACGTCTGGCAAACAAGCAGATTTGCCTCCGTCATGGAAGCTCCGGGACCGGAGGGTCCGTCGGTGCGTGATCCCCGCTCACTCCAGCCCGTGCGCTGGATGCAAGTGCAATCCGGAACGGTAGCTACCTGTCGAACTGGTGAAAAGGTGGGTTACAGCTACCTGAGACCAATGAAGGACTAATTAGTCAATAATTCAAAGTTGTAACACTAATCCTAGTAAACCTACCCAAAGTAGGGGGTAACAGCCACGTGCTGGAACCCAAAAAGAGCGCAAAACCCTTAGTAATAAGCAGGTAGAGAACGAATTTTAGAGACTGACACAAAATGGCCTGTCGTCGCCAATCCCTAAAAAAGGGATGACGTGTCAAGGGGTCACGTGTCCTCTGGGTGTCGCGACCCAGCTAAGTACAGGGTTGTCTCTCTTCTCTGTGGTATAAGTAGAGAGATTGAGCGCATCAGAGAGCGCTGGGGGCAATTGTTGGCTGTCAGCTGTGATAAGTATGTAAAACATAATATATTTCCTGTTATTCCGGACGCCACCGTCCTCATTAACAGATGTCCTGATAAGACTGGTGATCAATGGTATGAGTATCGACCTGCGCAGTTGGGATACGATGTCATGAGTCAACCAAGTGAGCGAGCCCAATCCCGTCAGACAGGAATTGGTTGTTTAAGACCAATTCTAACTCGGATCTTCCCGGTTCATCCTATGGCATCAAGAGAAGGTGGCATAGCAGTTAAAGCGTCCGCTTATCACACCAAAAACCCGGGTTCTGTTCTCCACATGGTGTACTTTACTACAATATGTACAACAGGTTTATTGCTAAAAGTGGCGTAAAACCCACCTCACTCACAATCAGTCATCTGACCTTTGAAACCAGTCTTGTATATTGATATTACAAATGTACAGGCGTGAAACTAGCTAACAGTGTAAATCTCTCAAATGTGTAAAAGCCAATCGGTCGAGTCAAACAAATCAAGTTCAACAATCGATCCTTTGTCGTATAGCTGTGAGGTCAATAAACACCGATCTCAGTCGGAACATAGTTCGATAAAGGCAATTGATTTTGCATGAACCCAATTTCGCCGATAAGACTGACGTTGTTTGGCCCCAGCAATGGAGGTGTCTTTGGTTCTGTTGCTCTGGAGTACGTCAACATGTTTACGGGTAAAAGAGGTTGTTTGTCCACGTGTAGCATTTGCTGAATTGTCTTGTGACGAATATTATTTGTAAACGCTCAGTCAACCTGAATTGTGCAAACATTGAGGCATCACTTGTAAAGATTCTGCTTTATCATTCGAACATGTTGTTGCATGGCATTGAAACCATAATGCTTTGTTATCGGACTTCAGCTTTCAACACTGCGTGCGTGCCTGAGTGGGTCTTTATGGTAACAGTTTTTAACGTGTATTGAGTTTCAGGAGAGACACCTAAAACAAATATGTGACTTTGAGGGGGTTACAAAAACACTGCATACGTGATATGTTGCGAGCTTAACCTTCGTCAAAATCAGAGACTGAACATTGTCACTGAAAGTCCTACTGGGTACTATTACAAGTCTGTTCAAACTGAGCTCCGGTTTAGTGTGTATGAAGAGTGAATTGCAAAATACCATAACTGGTATTAATTAGGGTTTTTTTTAGTATAGAAGAGAATTTTAACATAACGAGTGTAACATAACGAGTGTATGTGTTTGTGTTTGTGTTTCCGTTGGTGTGTGTGTGTGAGATAGAGAGAGAGAGAGAGAAGAGAGAGAGAGACAGAGAGAGAGAGAGAGTAAACACCTGTATACCTGTGTTTTTTTATTCCACATCCAGTTGTATCAAGGATTACACACGAAGACCAGATAAACCAATGTCTAATATAATACAACACCTATTCGTTCGGACGTCCGGAGTGAGGAACTTGCGAGCGAACATTGCTTTACAAGCATTTCCAAAAGAATGCTGCCCAAATTCACGGTCATGTTCGGCTTAAATTTGTATCACTCTCTACACATACAAACAAAATAACTCACCTTGTTTTCGTTTTCACTTCAAAAGTCGGGATTTATGCATTCGGGATTTATGTATATTTTAACTTCATTTGTAACCCTGTTTATCTTTTGATGAATGGCTATACACGACTCTCAGCATGTTTCAAATATAGCATATATCTACACGAGCAGTAAATCTCACCTAATTATAAACCATATTACAATCTTGGACGAAATATACCGACTCACCCACGAACGTGTAAGCGCCATATATTAGCTGAACAAACCATTAATTGACAGCGTCAATTGGCAATGTCTTAAACGGTCTGATCAGACCTTGATTAAGTATAATGGTTATATAGGTCACCTTTGTTGGATGGCAGTCGGTGTCTGGGAGGGGAATGTTTGGTATAGAGGTTATGGTGTTTCCCCTAATGTAGGTTATAATGTATATATTGTGGCCAATCTTGCATACAATCGCCAGCAGCTGAGGGGATGGTGTAAATCCAGCTAGGGACCATGCATGTAGCAGAAGTACTGTAAGTCCCCATGGCCTCTAGTATGGCCTTCAGTTGTTGGTAATCTATAGCCTGTTTTTATATTGTATTGTCTGAATAGTGATATTAGTTTTAACTTTTCATGCTAGTTTTAATTCTTATTGTGATACTCTATTTGTTTAACTGTCCTTTGTTGACAGATTTTATACCATACACATAAATTTCTTTTTTTCAAGAATGTTCTCGTCACGATATGGCTGCAATATTGCCGATGTGACGTTAAATATTAACTCACTCACTCACTATAATGTATACAACAGTATATCAGGTATAGAGTGCAATGAGTAAGGGTTAGCATTGTTATACGGCAATCAAACTGTAAGTGTGATCCTCGACTCTGTTTGACGGTAACTATGTAAAGTCAAACGGTAACGTGTAACATCAAGAATCATTGCAAGAAAACGATCGCACTTGTTTCAAATTGACGGACATGACGACGAGCGGTTTTTTTATCCTAACCCTTAAGGTATATTTTAGTCAAAATGTGTATATCGAACTACGGTTGAAACGAACTCACTGGTACCTTTGAGTTCGTTATAAACATTTAATGTAATGTGACGTAAGAAACTATTACTTGTTATGTGTTCAAGCAGAGAAACACAAAAAGCATCATTTCTACTAAATTTCTACGGAGGGTGATCTTGGCACAGTCAGGCTAGTAAGGCTCCTCATCAGCTCAGGGTCCTTACCTCCTCTACACGCACCCAAGACAGAGAATGTGACTTTTCCAATAAAACGTTGCCTTGTCGAATCCACAAAGTACTGTCCGGAGAAGACTCCCAAACATTGCAGCCTTCTGCATTACCCAGAGTGTCAGAAGGGCTGTGCTCCCGGTGGAAACCCTGCGCCAAGAGTTCAAAAGGTACCAAACCTAGGGCACCGAGAACAACCGGGAGCCCGAAGACAGTGTACTTGGGATGCAAGCGAGATATTTCAAAGGTGAGGTCCGCATATTTATCATGCTTTTCCTGAATCTTGCCAATCACATTGGTGTCAAAAGGGACAGAAAATTCAATAATATAAATGCATTCATTGGTTTTGTCAAAAAGGACAAGACCAGGTTTGATAGCTGGAATTCTTCTGAGGACCTATTCCACAGAAGTTTTAAAGCACAAGTTTCCTGGTGAACATGTTCAGGGTGGTACCATGGATGGACTTCGAAGTCAAAGTCGCAGGTATGGCGAAGACGGTAGTAAAACATGCCAGCTTGTCAAGTTGAGTCACCCAGCAACTCATTAAAGACTTGAGTAAATCAAGTAGTCGCAAAGAGGACAATACAATGAAGAGACATCAGAATCCATTCATGATGGATGAGTAGTATGCCTTTTTGTAGTTAATCCTGAACAAGGTAGCGGTATGTTTTAGCCTCTTCCAAAATCATTTTCTGTATAAGAAGTTGATCCTTACACCCTCAACAACCCTTTCTTGCCCCTTCTGCTCTGTGAAAATCATATCATTAGAGAAGTAGTAAGATGACATGAGGTTTGTCAAACACCCTGTAAATATTTTGAATTGTGTGTTCACACATGTGATAGGGCGGAAGTTTTGGGGATCAGTCAAGTCTTCTTTCTTGGGAATAAGTATTCTGCGACCTTTGCAGAACCACGGAGGAACATCACCTGTGTCCACGAGAAACAGTGAAGTAATGGTCTTTGGAAACAGGGGAACAGTTTCCAATAGCGGTTTCGAATGCCATCAGGCCCTGGAGCTGTATTAAATTTGGAATTTGTAATGACACTTTTCATCATTAATACCATAGCGTCGTTGGCGTCTCTCTTGTTGTTTTGTGTTAATCAAGTAAAAAATTGTAGTAGTTGTAGGCCTGTAATGAAAGCACTTGACACTGTCCACCCTGGGATAAGATTCAAACACTTGGCTTCACCAAGGTGTTCTTTAATCGTAGGGTAACAGAAACAGAGTCTTTCGAGACGGCAAAATTGTATCCTTCTAAGAAAATATTTTAATGCATGTTCGACATTTCACGGCGCAAAATACCTTTGTAGTGACGGTGGTTAGTGTTATAATGCGTGTATTTTCTCACAAGTCTATTGAGCTATGACATAACAGCAAGCCCATGTAACAACGTCACCATAGTAACGACATAAACATCATCTAATTACCATCACGAGTTGACGCTTACACCAGTCTTCCCCAAAGATGACAGTAATTGCATCCCTTCAGCTCTCATGAAATAACCCATTTCAATTATTCATTTTCTTATTGACAGATAATTCAGTTAAACATTTAGGATCGATCTGATATGCTTTCCAAAGGGATCTATTGACATGATCACGTGTATTGTCGTCCCTACCTGTTAGTAAGACAAGGATCTGTTTCAGGAGGTGGTTCTACTGTTGTATCCTAATTATGCTGAGTTAGGAGATGGTCTACAAGGAACACTACAGTAGTAGTTCGTTTAATCCTGCTGTTACATGAGTGGCAGATTACTGTTTTCATTTTGTCCTGCCATTACATGAGTAGTAGATCACGATGTTCATATAATCCTGTTATTACATAACCAGAAGAATACGGCGTTCATTTAATCATATGTTATTGCATGAGTAGTAGATCACGGTGTTCATTTAATCCTGTTATATCATGAGTAGTAGATCACGGTCTTCATTTAATCCTGCTAATACATAAGGAGCAGACCACGGTGTCTATTTAGTCCTGTCATTGCATGAGATTACGAGAAGTAGATCACGATGTTCATTTAATCGTATGTTATTACATGACTGGACCACGGTGCACATTTGATCCTGTCATTACTTGAGTAGTAGACAACCGTGTTCATTTAATCCTGTTATTACATAAGTAGTAGATCACGGTGTTCATTTAATCGTGTGTTCTTACATGAGTAGTAGATCGCGGTGTTCATTTAATCCTTTTATTACATGAGTGGCATGGTGTTCGTCTAATCAAATGTTATTAAATGATTAGTAGACCACGGTGTTCATTTAATCCTGTTATTACATAGATAGTAGATCACGGTGTTCATTTAATCATATGTTCTTACATGAGTAGTAGATCACGGTGTTCATGTAATCCTGTTGATACGTGAGTAGTAGATTGCGGTGTTCATTTGATCATATGTAATTACATGAGTAGAAGATCACGGTGTTCATTTAATCCTGTTATTATATAGGTAGCGCTGCGTAAAGTTCTACCTCACTCACTGAATAAGACTTGATGTTGGAAGGCAAAAGTGCACATTGTATACATTCCTATTGAGGATAAATAAGATGATTGTGGAAAGCATGGGGGTCTAAGTCGGTGCAGTTCGTGACCCCCCTCGTCACTAGAGTCAAATTCGTTCGCACACATATTTGGCCGACATACAGAGATAGAACTGAAATATTTGTGGAAATTGAATAATACTATTCCCCCACTTACATTGTACTTGAAAACACGTAACAGGTATTTGTGTGACTTCAAAACAAACATGATTCAAATCTGCTTTATGCTGTTATCTATCGACCAATACGGATGGTAGATCCCGTTATAGACACATTCATGATATATGTTGGGTTATAAGCTAGAGCCTCCGTACCCAGAAATTCTATGCACTCTGCTATACGGATAACTTAGCTTAAAATGTTTGAAGTCAATGCTTCGATACTGCATTCCCAACGTCAGCCCTCCGTATACCTCAAGTCCGTATATTAACAATGTCCAGACTAGAAAACTAAGTTTGGGTTTCGTGCACATCACAGGTGTAGGGTGAAACGAATGTCCGTAATGGTGTATTACCCTGTCAGTGCTTCCTAACCAGCCCAAATCATGTTAATATGCGAGTTCCACTATACAAGATTCATGAATTTCCATGCTATCAAGAGAGTCTTACTCCAGGAACAACCGTCTCCTGGCTGTCTTCTTTAGACTGCATTTAGCTCAATTCTGGATTTCAATTCTGGTTATGTTTGTAGGTAATACCGCATTGTTTCGAGCTTTCCTCACTCATGAAGTAGACAAGCGGTGGCATAATAACATTAGTGTTCAAAAACTGATTCACTAAAAGGTGCTCGATAGCTGTTGCGCATAAAACTACATCCACCCACTATCAGCATGCACACACACACATTACACACGAACAGCACACACACACACACCCGCCTACTGTGCTATTCAGTTTAACAGAAATGAACTTAACGGTTATACTGATGTGAATGTGTACAATTCACAAAAAATTTCAACCAAAAAGTCCCACCGTAAATGAATGAATGAATGAATAAATAAATAAATAAATAAATAAATAAATAAATAAATAAATAAATAAATAAATAAATAAATAAATAAATAAATAAATAAATAAATAAATAAATAAAATTACCAAGTTTTTAACTTTAAAACCAACAGAAAAAACAAGACACAATCAGATGCATGGCGCGACGTGATAGAGACATGTGACGTCTTGCTAATTATTATCCGATTGTTTCAGATCACATGCAGTCCGTACTAGCGTTTAAAGAAAATCTCCCGTACAGAATCTCTACATTCGCAGCTGAAGTGACCCCGGGTGTGGAGAGCGATTATCCGGCTTCCACTGTGACGGTACTATTGAGAAATCTTAATGTAACGGTTTCAATTGTGCTTCATACAAATCTCTACAAAGCGGACTAAACGAATGGGGCTATAATGGTTCTTTTACGAGCCTTTACTGCTTTCAAATACCCGTACAAAAGAACTGGTTTCCATAAATCACTCGACCGATGGTGCGTGACGGTTTCTGATGTCTGACCCAATGTTGATTTTTTTAACGTGAGCCAATATTCATGTCACAAAATATGACTTGAATATCTGGTGAACACCAAAGGAATGATAACGGTTTACGTTAGATTAAGTGACGCTTGATGGACAAAAAGTTGTTGTCTCCTGTTGTTGTATTGTGTTGTTCATGTTGTTTAAGGTCGAACTAGAGCTATATCTTGGCGATCTGCAAGCATTAAGGGCATGTTCATTCATTCCTTCATTCCTTCATTCATCCATTCATTCGTCTTCTATCTGAGACTATAGCTGGTTAGGTTTAATGATCATTTCCCATAAGCTTTTGAGTTGACGAATTAAGCGTTATCTATAATTTTACAGTTATAATTTTCAGTATAAATGCATATTTTCTTCCCTTCCTTTATGAAAGTACTGACTGATATGGTTTGATATGGGCTATATACTTCGAACGTGTATAGTGACTGATAGCTCAATATAAGTTTAATGTTAATAATATGAATATGAATGTGTATATATAAAATAATACTCTTAATTGTCAGTTTCAACTCTTGTGATGCATGGAATGAGCATGGATTGTGCAACACATTTCTTGAAGTAAAAATGTTCCAATTAACGTGTAGAACTAGTTTCTGTTTCCAATATTTAATAGAAAAATTGCGTTGACAAATAGACAAAATAATCAAAAATAGCTCGGGAGCAATAAATAAGTATTGATGTGTATATTCACTAGACAGTTCCCTGTTGGTCCATGCTTCTGGCCATTACTACACGACCAAGGCACAAAGGTGCAGCTATCACAGAATAATCACAGATGTATCACAGATGGCAACGATGTGTGACATAGCTAATAGGCATGACAGTAAATAATGTACTAAGGAAATGACAGACCCAAATGTCATCTAGTACTTACGATGTACATACTCTAACCTGCTACTGCTACAGTAATCCCATGTCACAGAGTCATCACAGATGACCGTGACCATCACATAACCTCTTCTAATCACAGTGTGTTAAATCTTTGTCTTGAGTCCATTTTTGGTTGTTGGGGGATGCGAATGAACGCTATCCCACATTGGTAATATACACGGAGTTCCAAGCATATTCCTCTGATCGCCGTTTGCCATTTGCCAAGCGAAACACTTTTTCTTTTGCAACACTGCTTTCGAAATATCAGTTTTCTCATTTTCCGACACAGCGTGTCCGTTCACAGATTTGGATTTTATTTCCTCCGATGGGTCTGATGGGAAAATGAATCCATCAACTGTATACAACTTTCCAACGCTCATCGTTTGAAGTGCCAGATTTGCTGAGGCTAAATGTTTGTCAAATCCGTTTGGAAGTGAAGACACGGTTGATGTATGTGTGTCATGCTTAGATGCAGTCTTTTTGATCGGGGACAGAAATCTCCCGTATGGTCTTGGCGATGAGGTCTTTGATAGTGTTAAGGTGCTAGGTTTAATTATCTTTACTTCTTTGGTTTTCTTGATTGGAGGTATTACTTTATCTTTGTCACTGTCCATCTTTTTGGGTGACTTCTTTCTGCAGTTTCTTTGTTTACTTTTCGAACTTTCAGTTGGTTTTTCGACAGATGATTTAAGATTTTTCTTTACTTTTTTGTCCTTTGTGCTGTTTTTACGTGGTTTGGGTCTGCTGGTAACGCCTGTGATTTGAGCCACAATATGGGACGTCCTTCCTTTGCTTCGAGACACCTCGTATGAACGTTTAGGAACACAATCTAGTTTAACGGCATTGTTAACAATAGTGGGCATATTGCTGCCTGGTTTGGTGTTCACACTGGAGGGCCAGTTACCCTCGTCATCATTATCACTATCCTCATCATCGTCATCATCATCGTCGTCGTCCTCGGTGTCGTCATCTGAACACCCGCTGTCCTCGTCGTCTGTCGTATGCGGACTCCGAGGAGGGATTTCCCGAATCCGAACTAAATTCTCACCAGAATGAAATTGCACGCGTTTCTTGGCCTTTTTCGGAGGTACCAGAATGTCGTCTTCGGTGTCGTCTGATATATTCACAGTGGACAACGCCTCCTCTGAATTTACAGGGGAAGTTCTCCCAGAATCGTCTGTCATTTTTCTGTCGTCTGCTCAACGCTGTGCGTTATCTTGTCAATATCCAGGTCATTCTTTCACTAAATCTCACTCAAACAAACAACACTATCGATATCCTAGAGGTTATGAACTTCCAATACCATGTGTTCAAACCACATCGATCACACCGGCCCTGCACCGACAGAACACATCGTGTACTGGAACACTACACAGGTCTCACTGCCTGGCAGAAACAATGACCGCTAACAATCCAACGCACATTAATCTCTCAGGTAAACCGTTCTCATATTCCGGATTACACTAGGTTCAGTCTACCTCCTTTGAAACGTATATCGGCAAATCAAGCCGCGTATGACTCTTCGAAAGCGCATTACTCCTTGAAAGCTTCGCTGTAGATTTAAAACGCTCAGCTAAACAATGTGCCAAAGTCCTTAACACCGCCGGGCCGCAACATGACTGACAGCGTTTAGTATTGAACTACACACATAAGGTCAAGGGTCACGTGACGTCTCTCCGTCAAACAGCCCCCCAAGACCGACAGGGGGAGTCTGAATGATTTGTAGATATCGAAACAGATAACATTCATACAGCGTATACATGACAAACCGGTATCTGTCGTCTCTGTGAACAGACCCATAATATAGAGTCACCAGGCCGGCGAGTATGAACACTCAGTGTATGTACAAACGGCCCTGACTTCTATATTATGTAGGAGTACAGGAACTGAGTGACGGGAGAAAGCCTTAAGTATTTCTGGGAGGCAAGGGTAAAGATCCTCTAGCAATATAAATACATTCGATTTAGGTGATCTTGAAAGGTAACAATACATTAAGCCAAATTAATTATAGGCATAATAGAGGGTGTCAGTTCAATTGACGGTGTACGAGGAAAATACCCTTTGGTCATATGTGATCTGTCATATGTACCTCAACCGCTACTGTAAACAAGACCTTGAAACTCGCTGTAAGTCATAATACATTAAGGAGTGAATGGTGGTATACGCTGTATCATCAATATTCCAGTGGGGTCACTGCGGGGACACAAGAAACATACTTTCTGTGCATACCTACACTTTGGATCTAAGAGCTACCAGGCTACCACGAGGCTATCACGAGGCTACTAACTTCGTTGTGAGAAAATGAATGGGTTTGTTCCAGTTCTGCATGTCGTTTTTTGTTTTGCGTTTGCCGTTGAGGGGGGTGGGGGTGGGGTGTGTGTGTTTACATTGGTTTGCAGAATAAACTACTGATTTGATCTGATATAGGTTTAGATACTGGATATACAGCGGTTTGGATTCCAGAGAGAGAACAGTTGCCCAGTGACCCACTTCTTGCCTTGCTGACCGAGCCACTTGTTACAGTGGGCGCCCTGGCTAATTGTGGGTGGGTCATCATACCCAAGCCATATGCGCCCTGTGACCTATTCCGGGAAGTGTATGACTAACTGGAACGATATGATGATGATGATGATTATTATTATTACTATTATTCCCAGGTTTGTGTGTCGACAGACGTGAGCTACGTGAGATTATGTGCCTTAAGTCTTCTGTTGAACTGCTGTTTTCCACAACCACACAGATCGAATGGTTGGAATGAGTAATCTGTCCTAGGCATAGATTTTCGAAAAGTTCGTAGCTCTTAATTCTTAACTTTGATCGTGGCCAATGTGTTAAGAATGAGCTTTCGAAAATCGAGGCCAAGGGTACATCTGCACCGATCGATCTCACTGCTATGGACTCCTACCCCTAAGAGATTTACTTTTGTCGTAGATACGGTTATTTTGTGCAAAACGGCCAAATATTGTGTCTCAGTGTTCATACTGTCAACCACATGGTCTGGTTCAGATTCCGTTATTTACAGACTCCCGTCATGCAATTGCTGAGTATGGATTCGACACCATTTCCTCACTCACGCATCTTTCAGTTTACAGTCAATACAGTTAGTGAGTGCGTTAATAAGGTTTTGCGCCGTTTTTTAGCAATATTCCAGCAATATTACGGTGGGAATCACCAGAAATGCGCTTCACACATTGTACCCATATTTGGAGAATTGAACCCAGGCCTTCGGCGTTTCGAGCGAACACTTTAATCACTATGCTACCACCACCACCACCAGCTAACAGAACAGTGAAGTGCTTCTCACATAACTGAATCATATATAGCAGCAACAGTACACACCAGCTCCGTCACTTCATACAGGATCATATTATGATTTGATATTAACATGATCCAGGAAACCACAGCGGGTCCGTCCAGCAAGGAGGAAGGAGGGCTAGGGCTGACGAAATCATACGATAAAGCGTTGGACTTAACGCTACGAACGTTTTGTGAAACCGACCCAAGGTCGGATTGGAGAGCGTTAAATATGCACATACATGTATTGAAGTTAAGACAATGTAATAGAATACTGCGTAACATTTCTGTTACTACTTTTTACCTCTCTGGATCTACCAGCATATAAGCCTTAGAAATTGGATACCACTCATTTCCCCGCACAGCCATAAAAAGGTTGTAAAACTGCACCTTGTATTACGGCTTTGTCGGTTTCTGTTCTATATGGAGATATAGAACTTGTATACCTGAAGCAGTATTCCATGTCCCGTGAAATCCCTTAAGAAAATGAGAATGAGTTCCTTGTGAATGTTTACCCATGTCATGTATTCTGAAGTGAAGCACTTGAACTGTTCTTACTGACAGATATGACTGTTTCCAACTCGATTCAGAAGCGGATGACGCCAACGCAAACATGAAGATATTAGGGTAGTGGTAGTGTGTGCGTGCGTGCGTTAATGCGTTCGTGCGTGTTTGTGTATTGGGAGCGCGTCGATCTCACATTAAGGTAATTGTGTAATTCTTTTATCATAGCAGGTATAATAAAAGGAGAGAATGAATATGGGCATGAACGCTACTTCCGGCTACTCTCTGACATAACGTGTACCGGTTGCGATGCTAGATAAATCTGTCATACACACGTTCCAGTGAAATCGGTTCTCTCAACCTATTATCCCCGATACAAGAGTTATCTAAGATGACTAAGTTGACCCGTCGTTTTCGAATACCCTGTTATCAAGTGTTTTATTTCAACAACTGTGAAAAGGATAAAAAAAAACGCTCAACGAACGATGATGACAAATAATACATTTGCTATGTACAGAGAACGAGATAAGATCGACATGTAACTTTAGTTCCTTGTACTCAGTACTTCGAGGCAGGTCTCACGGCAATGTCAATCAATAGAAATGTCAATCAATACCAATGAAATGTTAACATGAAGTGTCTGTTATGAATTGTCCGAACGCCGGTCGAGGGAGGAATGCTCGCGACAGACTTGATAGTTCCAGGGTGACATATCTCCGTTTGGCATATTTATTACCTGTTAAGTCCTTCATTTATTTTCGGTCACTTTATAACTTGATTGACCCAAATGGTGATTTACAGGTTTTTGCATTCTGATAATGACCGTGATATTCTGTTTACTAAATTTGAAGTACATGGCGGCATTGTTAGCTCAGAGATTTTGCCTGAACAGACTGTCACTGTTTGATTAATTCTATTATTACGTGTTGCCTAACAACATTGGTATTCGGTACAGGGGTCGTCTCTCGCAAATACCTGCATGTCTCATCACTCTTCTCAGATCAGGTGACAATGTGTTCTTTATGATTTCATTACATCAATACCGATAACGCTGAGCTGAAGTGAGGGAAAATATTGTCAAACGTCGTGCTCAAGGCCATTGTACTTACACTACACCTTAAACCCACGTGCGCGAGTGCGTGTGCATGTTTGCATGTGCACTTGCATTGGTCTGCAAGCTGGACTTTTTGTTGAGGAGGGTTAGTGACATAGCATGATTTAGTTTACCATGGATACCCTTCTCATACACAGCATCCGGACTTGGCCGATTGTGTGTTCTCGATTTAATCCTGAGCTTCACGTGGGGGAAGCAACATTCTGTCAGCTGGTTCGTTGTTTAACGCTCCACCCAGCAATATTAAAGCTATATAGCGGTGGTCTGTCAATAACTGAGTTCAGTGATCAACAGCATGAACATCGATGTACTTAACTGGAATAAAATGGCATGTCAACCAAATCAGCGAGTCTGGCCATCCGATCCCGTTAGTTGCTGCTTAAGACGTGCATAGGTTGCCAATTCTAACCCGGATCTTCATGATCACGGTTGAGGAAAACAGCATGTTCCATGTTTTACTGTCGTCGCCACGCGGAAGACCCGAGTTGGATTCCCTGCATGGGTACAATGTGTGAAGTCCATTGCTGGTGACCCCGCGGTAATATTATTTGAAGAACATTAAAGGCTGTGTAAAGCTAAATTCACTCAGTAACTCAAATGTAAGGCAGTGACAGTTTAGTGACATATAACCTCGGCATGCTAATCAAAGGGATCATACCGTTTAAACAGTCTTCCATCACAGTTCCATGCTTATCTCAGACTAACGGCAGATACGCCAAGATCGCATGTTAGAACGGGTCATGGCACGTGTACCCTCGAACCTATGTGACGTTGGATGAGGTACAAATTATCGACCACAGGCTCACTCACCCCAATCAAACCTGGAAATAACTGGCACATTTTATCCAGAACAAGAACATATTTTGAGATACCGTGTGCAATATTTGATTTGGTTTACGCTGCTATATCAAGATGACATCGGGCTCAACTTTACAGAAACGCGTCTTTCTGTACGTCAGCACAATGAGTCTTGCAGATATATATGTTCACTGGCTTTCTGACTTGAAATATCCAGGCTGTGCACGTATGATAGTGACCTGTATATGAGTCTAGGCCAGTCAACAGAGTGACTGATGTTATGGACTCAGTCCGTCTAGTAAATGACATGCAGTCAAGTGAGTTCGAATTGTACCTGTGTAGTTCTACACCACGATGTCTCTATTTGTTTGTTGTTTAACGCCACACCCGATCACTAACAGTTGCCTCTGACGACAAGCATGGGTTGCTGAAGGCCAATTCTTATCCCGATCTTCAAGGGTTTATCAAACACGTAAGGAAAAGGTTGCTGGAGAATTATTCTCACCGCTTCCGAAAGACGGTTAAGACGAAAGATGAAGTTAGTCTAGGGATGTAAATAATCTGTCTGGTTGATACAACCCAGTGGCTGACAACACGAGCATCGAATAACGCCGTCGGCTTACCACCCATCAGATCCGGCGATCCGAGTTTCAGCTGTAACGACAAACAGAAGGTACTGAGGACCTCGTTATACCCATGAATCCCTTCAGATTATGTGCCTCTCGGTTGAACTGTTATGTTCCACGACAACACATGGAGAGCAGTATGTTAGTCAACGCCAGATGTGGCTAAAGTCTCAGGATTACGGTTGCTGGGAGGAATTAAGTGTGCGGGCTACACCAGTGAATATTCCAGTAGTCCATAACCTGATTGAGATCGACCTGTCCTAGCACAAGCCAGCGGTGAGCTCTGATAGCGTGTTCGAATACAGTTTACCATCGAGGACCCTTAGGATTGCATGCGGTAAAATATATTCATTAAAAATTGATATACTGGACAAAACTAGTAAGATATATTTGTAAATATTGAAATTATGAATAATGATGTATTTATTCATTGACATACTGATAAAATTGTAGTCATAAAAAATACAATATCCCCAAGTTATTTTGTCTAGTATGCATTTGTCATTTCTCTGCCCACTCAGAGATAATCCGAGAGCTCACTACGACTGTGGTATTTTACCGGACCAGTTACCATTGCGCCAGATTGGTGATAGAAACAGATCCTCAGAATATCTGAAGCTGCGCAATTCGTCAGATGTATTTGCAATGTCACCATGGGTGGCTTGAAACATTATACCACCGGATAGCTATGTTAAACCAGTACACGCGATCAGTTCATGACAACCAAGGGTGCATGGTGTGTTCTGCGAGCCATAATTACTCTTTAACCTTTAGCCTGCTGAATTAATTTCAGCATAAGGCGCTAATAAGAGGGTGGGTGATTTCAAACACTCAGTGCGTCACTAAATAAGGGACAACTGAAAAAATATTCAGCTCATTAATACTACATACAAAAATAAACATTATTATCAAAAAATATCCAGGTAATTTCAAACGTACAGATATTAATTACAAGACAAACATAAATATAGTAAATTTTCCTGAATTTACCTGAATTACTCAATTGGTAGCCGGATGCGTTTTATACTAGGAACCGTATAAATTGTCCAATTATCGCAAACCGATTTCAATATTCGTATTACTGATATTTCAAAAGTATCTGACTTTAATTTCGTATATTTGTATCGGCAAATATCCGCGCGACGACAAATTAAAAAATAATTCTGAAAAAAAAAAATCGAAAACGTTCGTCGTAAACAAATAACATTTTCGATGTCATAACAGGTCTTACTGAAATGGCACTATTACGTTTATTTAAACGTGTCATGTAATGAAAATAGCAGAATAAAATACATGATTCATAAGCATTCATGAGTGCAAATATCAAGTTTTATGGTTTATTAATTTTTGCACAAACCCACAAAAAGACGGTGTTAAATCGTGTTACGCATACTAAAAAACAAACATGGCGCGCTTCGTCGAACTCCTACATAAAATATAGCATTTTTGGTCAGAAGAAAGATTACAGAACTCTTCTGTGTAATACCTGGTGAAAGAGGGAGAATTTCTCATTCTACAAGTGTTCCATGTATCATTTTCCGTTTAGTATGACGAAAGACGGACGAAAATTAAGATCGTGAAATCTAACTTGTTTTCTAGTAAGTGCAAAGGTCACCGGATGTGATGTCACAGACGGGGATTGCCTGATGAAATTCATTCGGTATTGAATATGAACAGTAAAGTTGGAGATATTTCGTCTGAATTTAGCACAAATAACTGTTTAAAGTGACTAATCAGAGCTCATAGAATTTTCTTGGTGTATTTTTGACTATATAATTCGCACATAGCCGAACCAGTTTGACCTTGTATGCTCCCGTGACCCGGAAACAGTAGTCGATCAACACTGCAGATGCAAGTTTTTCAGTATCTTTTATTTGAATTTTTGTTCATATTAGGCACATTACTTTATTGTCCACTGAATATAAAGATAGCAAAGATATAATTGTGATGCATGTTGATCCCAGCTTATTCTTTTTTTCACATGGTCCAACACAGAAACGTGTACAAACATCATTCTCAACAACAGGTGCGCGGATATGGGCGTGGCATTTGTGTTTCAAAATAACATTCATGCTTTTCTTTTTATGACGATGTAGTGTAGTAAGAACTGCAGTATACATGTTTTATAAACAAAAATATATTTTCAGTTATAGTTTCACATGATATCGGAGGTGATTTGATAAAAATTGCGTTTATATTACATGATTGGGAAAGTTATATGTCTCACTTTAGAACAAGTTGAATTACATTCATAATTTTATGCAATGAATTAACGTTCTTGATGAATAATTATGATAGATTTGTCAATGCTTTATGTTTCATAACTGGTTACAACTTTAAATCTTTTCATATACTTTAATATGTTAAATGATATTAATAATATGACAATTATTTTTCTCTCTCAAACAGACAAGGGCAAAGACACTTAAAATCTGTCAATGCATTAGCAACGTGTAAATAACCAAATTTTAATTAATGTCTTTCAGTAATGTGGAAAGCTGACAGTTTTGCACAATTTATTATTACAACTACATGTATGCCATAAAATATATGGATAGATGTTACAAATTATTTTGTGTATTTTATTTCTTCATAATATCGTGCCAAAATGTATATCAAATACAGTATGGTTCAAAATTATTGAGAATAGCTCAAGCATTTCATATTATTAAACGAGAACAAATCAGATAAAATTGAATGTATTGTGAAAGTGAACTGACCTTTTCATGTTGTGTAGGTAACAATTTAATATTTTATCAAGTCTCCTTGAGCTTCACGGCACAGTCTAAGACGGGTAGGCATACTTCCTATCAGAGAGGTTAGTGTCTCGTGAGTTATGCTGTCCCAGTATCGGACCACTTCTCTCTTCATGTCTTCAATTTTTGTCAACCCCTTTTGATTCACACATTCCTTCATCATCCCCCAAATGTTCTCAATGGGATTAAGTCAGGACTATATGCAGGAAATGGTAATGCAGTCACATTTTTCTCCTGAAACCACTGCTTGGCATGTTTTGCGATGTGTTTAGGATCATTATCTTGCTGCAAAATCCAGTCATTTCCATAAAACACATGTGCACTTGGAAGGAGAAAATTATCTAATATGTTAGTGTAGCGTTGACTTGTCAGATTTCCCTCAAACACACACAGCGGGGTCGTTCCTAATAAGGATATCCCTCCCCATACATGAAACTTTGGGCTGTACTTAGGTCGTTGATACAACGGTGCTGACGCAGACTTTGTCCATATTTTCACATTATTGGGATATACCCATATTGAGCTTTCATCAGTAAAAATCACATTTTCCCAGTCAAAGTTTGCATGTGCCAAACACCACTCAACACGCCTGTCTTTATGTTCTTGTTTCATGAGAGGAGAAGGAATTCCAGTCTTTTTCTCCCATCCAAGATCAATCAAATTTCTTCTAACTGTAGATTTTGATACAACTGTTGATCCCCTTTCTATCATTTCATACCTGAGGTTGGAGATGCTTGCCCTTTGCTTTTTAGACGCTAAAATTCCCAACCGGACGCGATCTGAGAAGTCCAATTTTCTGGGCCTCCCTGCTCCTTTCTGGTGCCCAAAATCCTTTCCCTCTTTAAAATTCTTCCTAATCCTATACACAGTAGAAAGAGGAGTTCCTGTTCTCTCTGCCAATGTATTTACATCATCAATTCCTTGATTACACAACTCAAAAATCAACCTTCTTTTATCTTCAGCAGACATTGTTGACAGTGCTGAGGAAAATGACGTCTGCTACAAATTCAGGGGAGGTAACTCTAATTGTACTATACTCAGTAGGCCAAGATGAGTTACCTCCTTTATACCATTACTTAGTTTTAAGTATCAGTGAATCAGTTGAGGTGTTAGGATAGCTCAAAGTAAGAAGAAAAATTCTCAATAATTATGAACCAGACTATACAAATGGGTGATGAGTTATTTTTGTTTTCAACAGTACCACTTTGTTTGCTGAATTATTTTGAATCGCATGTGACAAATAATGTCAATTATGTTGTTGAAGTAACAGTACATGTAAATTTATCAGAAAATGTTATCATTTGATAAAAAAGAAACCATATACATATAAGAAGTTATATTGTCTCTGGTGAAAGTAAACAGGCTTCATATTCTGTAAATATATATTATTCTACCTTATTGTCTTTTCCTGGGTTTAGGAGCAATGTCACAATATGAAATGGGTCTAATGAACTTTCAAGGATTGTTTCTGTTTGCTGAAGTGTCTGATGGTGATATACTCCAATTATTTAGTGTTCAATAGCCTAAACCATCATGAAACAAGAAACATGAAGAACGGTCTTCCTTGAATAACAAAATGCCAAGGACTGAGCAGTCTTCCGTTAAAGATCTGGAAGCATTTGATATATATGTCTTTGCCATATACACATGGCAATGAAAAAAATCCAAACTGAAATCTTAAAGAATAGCTCCAAACTGGACAACAAAAACCACTCACTGCAGAGCTCAGTATTAGGAAAAAAGAAATTTACTTGCCACCACATGATTACCTTGATGCCAAAGACTAACATAGGTTGCACCTCCTACTCAACACTTAATTATCTGTCACTTGTAGTTTTGACATTCCATATTCAAAACATCACTACAACAAAATTATTCTAGGTCTGGTATGATAATTTCATATTACTTCATGAAATTTCATCACAAGAAAAAAATGAGTCTGTCTTTCGATCACTGTCAGTGTAATCACTGCTCCAAGAGTTTGGATCATCAGTCTGTTTCCCAGATGAAGTCTGTTTTAACAGTAAAATATGAACATAGACAGTGTGCAAGTAGGTAAAAAGTATGGCCATAAACATGAGGTACATTTTGCAGTTCAGATTGCACTAGTGCAATATCTAAAAGCTGTATGGAACCACGGACTGAGCCACATGACATGATTTTTTTATACAAATATGCACACACGTCAAACAATTTGATCTGAAACATTACCTGCATTCAGAGACCATATATTATATGGTCTCTGCTGCATTATACTAGGCAGAATTAACTTCGAAAGCTCTGCTGTTTGGAGTAACAAAATAATTTCAATCTTGCTCCAAATTCGTGAACAAAAGATGTGATGTTTAGCTGTTTTAATGTCTAAAATAAATACTGATTCACAAAGGCGATGACAGTTGTTTTCTAAGCAGTAATTAATTTTTATGACATACATTTACTGTACGTTACATTCTCACACTAGCTCTGGTTTCGTTCGTTTCTGCAAAAGGAAAAATGATTTTTTTTTCATGACATCTTCAATCATCAAAATTGTACTTCTTGTAACGATATACACAGAAGAATATTCTGTTATTGTTACGACACACTGACAATTTATATGTCTCCCCGTGTCAGAACATTCTTTGAAAAAAATAGACCGCGAAAATCATCGACTTCGGATTTGCTAAACTAAAGATCAACACATCGACGGCTAACTTCAGGAGAAATACTACAACACAAGCAACAAATGACAACTGCTATTGAACACAACTAACAGTAAATGACTGAGGATGACTGAAAGGTAATTCTGGTGTATAGTATGGATCTTACGGGAATTTGAATCAGTTTAGAAAATGTATCAATGGTCGTTTTCCAACTCGTTCACATTTTACTTCCACGAGTGCCATGCCGTGTACGTGCTTCCGGTTTCATCAAGGGTGGGTACAATTACAAATATTGTGATACCGTTTCATGATCTGCATTATATAGGTATTGAGTCGTTTTCTTTCAATGTATATGTGTTCAGATTCGGCTTATGAACGCATATTTTCAAACATCCTTCGTATCTTGTCACTTAGAAAGACCGCGAGTTTGGCCACGAACTTTCGGGTCACCAACGGCTGTCAACTTTGTGAATGTTGGAAGGTTTATCAAACCAAATCAAAATAAAATCGCTAAATCTGGTAATTTCTGTGCAGAGGCAATAACATTTACCTATTCACACCGTGTAATTAATTCCAGATAAAATAATTGGATATGTCAAAAGGATGGCACATTTTCTTCGGCATCACGATACATGTGGAGTTGTTTGTTTACCGCCGTTGCCATGATCGTTTCTATTCGTCCAATCGATGATATAACATTGAGATTGGTTTTGTTTATATTTATTTGAGCCGAAAGTTACTAATTTTTAGAAAATGGGAAACTTATGAGCTTTCTCTTCGTCAAGGAACAAAAAATATCGACTAAACTATCAAAAAATATTTCATTATGAAGAAAATATTAGACTGGGTACCACACGGCGTGGTGCGCTGGAAGTCAACAATGGCCGTCATTTTCGACTGCGTGCCGAGAAATTCGGCGATCTCATTTTTAATTCGCGGGCGTTTCGTTTTAAGGTATATAAACGTATTGAACATTACATATTTAAATAGGTGAGAATTAGCACATTCCATACATAATTCATATGACACGTAAATCCGACTCGTTGAATAATTATTGCAAGTTTTATTTGGAGATGTCATTATCCTGCACTCCTGTCGAATGGGTTCGACGGTAGCATTGAGAGGATTAAAGATAACTGATAAAGCGCGCCTATGTTATGGACACATGAACATACATTATGACGTAATGCAAGTTTTGCATGGGATCATCCCTTAGTTCATGACGTCATGTAGGTCTGTTTTACATAGGATTGTCCTTATTCATGACGTCTTGTTGATCTGATTTACTTTGATCACCCCATAGTTTGTGACGTCATGAAGGCCTGTTTTTCAGGTGAGTTTTGCATCGGATGAGCATGAGCTACAAAAGTGGTCCTTTTCAGCAAAAGACGAATGTACCAAAACAGACTGCATATTATGAGGTGCCATAATGTTAACAGTCCATTTACCACTTACATGTCCAGGGTGCCCGTTTAACAGAGGTGTATCTCAAAGAAAGTCACTCGCCGTAGGAGACGTTTGTGTGACATTTGCTTTGTGTGCGCAAGACTCAAAACAGATCAGGCGTCAAAGTGCCGCACACGTCACCCACCCAACTACTCTCCGCTTTTGACCTTGTTTAACGTATCATTTGTCCCCTTTAACGTATGTATTTCTGTAGTTAAAGCCCACTGGTACTCTTCGGTGAGCAGGATATTTACATTTATTGTGACCCGACAGAACGTCATAACACACAGTGGATATTCCTGAAAGCGGTGTAAAATCCTACTCATTCCAGCCCTATGGCGTTAAGTGAGTGGTTTGTTTTGAATACTGGAGTGTTCAGGTCACCATCAGCCATCTGCACCATTCAAACACTCAGTAAACCATGTCAATCAGTATGCCAGCTCATGTCGTCAATAATCGTGCGTGACAACTGAAGTTAAAAGAATGTGTCTTCTTTGATCAAGTGCACTCAATTGCGTGCGACGTTCTGAAATGTTTTTCCATGCAGTGTACCGAGAGATCCCTTCCGTCAATGTCCAAGTGCTAATGCTGCTGATACGTGTGTTTGTATATTTGGTAAAAGGTAATGTCATGTCAGTTCATGTGGGTGGCGAGTGAGTTGGGTTTAGCTGCTTTACACGGTATTTCACTACTTCATATCGTGTTGTCTTACTGTGGGATAAAATCCCTAAGTAAGAAAGCTCATCGTTTACCACTCTGAGGAAACCTCGAGAACGGGAAAGGAGCGAATAAACCTAGAAACATAATTAGGCGAACCGAGACTTGAACCCCAGGTCAGAGGTTTGATTGCATATCATTAGACGATTAGGCCACCCTTACATCCGTGGGTCATGTAGAGCGTCACCGCCATCAGTATTGCCCTTGTTCCGAATAACACTGAGCCACCGCCACCAAAAGATTCAACTTCATCGGTTATCACATGGCGATATGTCACGTCGTGTGTCTCCACGTTTCCACTTGTGTTAATAACGTGTAGAAGATAATGAGATTAGTTTTACCAGTCCGTACGTCGTTTTACCAATACCCAAGCTACATCATAGCAGGGGGGCACCCGGAATGAGCTTCACATATTGTAGCCATGGGGAAATCAAATACCTGCTCACGACTTAACCATTAGCTAAAGTTGTTTAGAATTGGACAAAATAGAGCAGGTGAAGGTCACCGGGGAACAACTTGTCAAATATGGGAGTCACCTTAGGAATGTATGACTTGAGAACTCCAAACCAGACTGACAAAACACCTTCATCAGTAATGTCTGACATGTCTCAAGGTCACATCAAATGAAAAGGTCATTCTCATAATGAGACATTTGTCAGCAGTATGCTACAGAAACTTCACTTGTGTGGAATTACAAATGTAAGCAATGTCTGGCAGTCACAGCATCAGATTGTTTCTCATGCTGAATTATGCACATAGTTATAGCACCTAGATTAATATCTTGCTCAATGGGCAATAATCATTAACCTGGATAAACCAAGCTGCCTGCAAGGTGCTAGAAGGTTAATAGTAAGGACTTATCTCACTGTGTACCCATTTTCTGCTAGGTGAACAAAGACAAAGTTGAATAAACAAACTAGCCTAAGGTGAGACCACATGTAGCATATATGCTTCAATGAAGGGCATGACTCTCAGGAGTCAAGCTGCCAAACACGATCACCCATCCAAGGATTTTCCACATTGATTAACTCAGTTGATTTGTAACCTGAGCTCTACACATAGACTTGTTGAAAAACCTTAAAGTTTACACTAAAAATCTCTCACACATCATACATTCCATGAGCAGAACTCTGGCAATATTTCCAGAAAGGAATTGCTTCATCTGCTACACCACGTGATCAGTTGTTTGGACAAACAAGAACACATTTCATGTAAATATACTTTATTTAGTACAAATCGTGGGTAATGGGAGTTAGCATAAACAGTGATAATTAAGAAGCCATCATGTGATATAAACAGTAAACTCAACAGCACAACGTGACTTTGGAGGAGGATCCAGCCACACGTGCTTATCAATGATAAATATCTGCATGAGTTTCTATAACACTGGGTTAACCACTATAAAATCTCCAAGATCATTGTTACACTAAGTATTGGTAAACAGTTCTGTTAAAGTGGTAAGCTATCACATTTATTCACAGCTTCTAACTGTTGCCAGCAACTTATCTACTTTGGCCAACCAATAAATATTGAGACATTTGAATTTTAGCCAATGAGTATGCTTGGAAGTTAAAGGGCCCAGCAGAAATTGCATAGACAGAAATGGTGCTGCAGCTTAAAATGAAAACATCCTCAACTTTGAGGAGCAACCCTTTCACTGATAGATAAATCCTTGGTTGTTCCATAGGTTTCGAGTCTGTTAAGGGGTAAGCCTATTTTTGACATTTCAAAGACTACACCACCTTAATCCAAGGAAAGTTAAGTACTCACTTACATTGAGATTGTGAGGTTATCTATCAGAGACTGGGTTAATGTGCATGGGATTAGGCAAGTGGTCTGAGATACTCCCACCCAGCCTCATCAATGTTAACACAAGGAGGAAGACAAATTCTTGCAAGCTAACAAATACCAATGGAATGTGTACTATTATCTACATTGTTTCCACCACCTGATACCAAGACAAAGTAACAGGTGCTGTCATTCAAACTGGAACAACCAACTAGTCTGTCCTAGGCAACTTGGATGTTTGTTTGGTTCTGTGGAATGGTTGAATGTCTGTGTTTAGGGCAGTCTTGTTCAGACTTTCTGGTTATAATAAAGTCTATGAGTCTGTCATCTCTGATAGTCTATGACAGGTAAGCCACACAATGTCCATAGACTTCTGTCCCTACATGACAGCAGGATGACCATTTCTTATCATGTGTGGACACAGTGTATAGACATTTGCTGCAAACAAGTGACCATCATTGTCTGTTTAATACCAACAAACGTGTCTACATAGCATGGAATCTGAATTCTAGCCAGAGTCAGCCAGCTATGATGAGAGAGTGAGTGAGTGAGTGAGTTCAGTTCTACACCACACTCATTAATACTCCAGCTAAATGGCAGTGGTCTGTAAATAATCAAGTCAAAACTAGACAATCCATTGATCACCATAGGTATGGAAATCGATCTATGCAATTCGGATATGAGGCTGGTCATTATTGTCATATAATACCAACAGGGCATACTGACAGGCAGTTGATGTCAACCACTGACTAAAGTTGTCTGTTTATAAAACCAAAAGGAAATTCAGATAGGGAGCCAACAACCTATGTGTCTACATGTTACATAGCATTACAACCAATGGATAATAATTCCATTTTAAGATTGTTCCCCTCATAAAAAGTATGTATCATTATTATTGTGATAATTTATGTTCTGACCACTTGAAACTTACTCAGACAAAACAGTTAGTAATGATCAATATGATGTGTAGCAACTGCCTTTTGAATTGCTATTGTTTTCAGTTCAATCAACATAATTTAATTCCACACCTGCCTTTCATCACAACTGTGCACTGCTTGCATGACATAATCACATTTATGTCATGACACCCTGACATCACCCAAATGTCAACATGACATTGCTACCATAACACTGAATCACCTGCTTGACATTTCTACCATGACATCACATCACCTGCATGGCATGACGACATTCATACCATAACATCACATCACCTGCATGACACAATGACATTCCTACCACGACATCACCACCACAGGCTGTCAGAGCAAGTCGATGGGATCTTCATGCAACAGACCAGGACGTGAAAATTCTTCAAAAGCATTAAAAAAACACCTGTCATATAAAATGAAATAGAAAACTGGAAAAAGTTGATCAAGGTGTATCATATAATCTCACTCATCTCTGTAATATGCATCTGTTATATAACGAAGAGTAAAACACCATCAATATTCTGCAGCCATTAGAGAAAACCATTAGAAGAATCCAAATGTTTATGAATGTTGAAATTTCCACAAATCATGGGACAACCAGTTTATAATAGTTACCTCTTGAGGGTGTGCCTGGGATGTCTCAGTTTTCACCTGCGAAACACTGCAATATTATTGAATATTTGTAGAACTTTGGATGAGTTGCCAAATGGAAAATTTAGGTTGTATAATAACAAATAGATTTTGAATCAATGGTTTCTTCAACCAAAATAATTTCACAGAAAATTAAAGCTGTACACTCCAATTCAAAAGTTTGATCTGCAGCCATAATTGGTCAGTCAAAATTCAGTGTTTGATATCTCTCAGATTGATAGAAAGGTGGAATTTGGGGTTTTTTTTAACTATGCTAATGTGGTCAACATGATCTATATCTAATAAAGGGAATATACTAAATGATCTACTGTAATTACCATTATATACATACTTCCATAAAGAATAAACTTATTGTTTCACCAGATATCTCAATAATATTGGTCCAGTAATATGGGTCTCTCCGAAACATTGCATATTTGTAATGGGATGAGACAAGGTTTCATTCTAATAGTGTTTTTCTTCAGATTGAGACATTTCAGCTACAATGGGGACAGAATCATATCTAATTCAAAGAAACGATATCCATTTTCACAAATTCTTGTAACATAATTAAATCTCACTATCACAGTTGCAAATCCTGTAAAAAATGAAACACTATCATACATCATATACAAAAATAACAGTAACAGTATAGAAGTCTTCAATGGATATACTCACTAATTGTGACACAAAAATTGCAAACTCATTTCCATAGTTTATGGAATTTGGGGGTTTCAGTCCTTGTACCTTTTAATTCAAGCACCTACTTATCATGAATGAGTTTCTTATTCACAATGACTACATTGCATAACTTTATTATTATTGAGTGTATCCATTGTAAAGTTCTGTCATCCCCAAACGACTTAAAGTCACTGTCACAACCATTTTGATATCTGATAATTGTGAAGAAACAAATGATATTATTTTCAAGCTCTGGCACAATGCTTTCGATGAACAGTCACCATTTTCAGACAACATAGTTCCGAGGTTTTTTCAACATTATGGACACAAATTCCTGGAGTGTTTTCTGACATATCAAATGAAATGTTCTGTTGAAGTCCTTTGTCTCTCTTTCATAGAATCATAGTAACCATTCAAATGCCAATAGTATCCGTGGCAATTCTTCCAAAGGAGTAGCATTCAAAGAGATTATTTCCATGCTTTGTGAAACTGTTCCCCAATTGGTACTCTGTCATATTGTACCTTGCCAAAGCTTGTCAACAATACAACTGGTCCCACAGAATGATAATAGTATGTTGTCATGGCGCATTATCAAGACAACACAGACAGAGTCACTTTCCCTCGCGCATTTTTCAGAATATTGACAGCTTCATCATGTGTAAGTCCATCCAGACTTTTCCCATTCACAGCCAAAATCTGATCTCCTCTTTTCAACCCGCCATTCTCAGCGGCAGCTCCCTTCTCAAAGACGTTCTTCACATAGATGGGCAGATCTCCATGTGGACTTCCATGACCTCCGACAATCGAAAATCCCAGACCTTCTTGACCTCGTTCCAGGATGAGGGTGCTGCATTGTGGGCCTTGACTGGCAACAGAAGTGCTAAATCTGAATTTGGATGTTGATTAAACATACACAAAGCACACAAATTTGGATACACTATGATGAAAAACAAGATTATATAGAAACACACAGTCACCACAGTGTGGGCAACAAGTGCCCCCTTTCAGTAAGGATGCTGTCCATATGATAGTGTTGGGAATTGGTCAAAATCTCATAATTGAAGATTGGTTTATAACAACCATTCAGTTACAGAAAATAATTGGTTAGCCTCATTTATCAAATTTTCCTGGTTATGTTTGCTAATGCACAAAAAATGAAGAAAAAACATATGTAGCTCTTTTAGGTGCTTTTTAAATTTCATATCATTATGAAAAATGACCAGCATGTTAGTAGCATAAATTTCCTGAAGTCTTTAAGATAAAACCAATCATGAATTGGGGCAAGCTTGAAATGTAACAGATAAAACCAACCTTGCCAAAAATATTATTTATGCAAACAAGTGCTGTGAAATTGTTGGTGTTCGGTTATGGGAAACCATGATTAATTGCTTGGTTGTTTAGTCACTTTGAACAATCTAGGATTATTTCAATTAACCAGTCCACCACTACTGCATGTACGGATACATCAGATGACTGTTGGAGGCCCACAGTATGCAAGTCACACAGTATGGGCCACAAGTACCTCCTAACAGTAAGAATGCACACTTTGCATTTGAGCCCAACAGACCATTTAGTGTCTGATCAAAGAAGGGTGATTTGACCCCAAAAATGGCAGCCTTAAGGATTTGGTTGCATAATAAATTTTTTATAAATTCTTATGTTTGCCAGAAGTGGTAGGGGGAAGAACTACAGGATGGTTTGTTTGGTATTGTTTGTATTTTTGTATATTTGTTTTATGTCAGCACTTTTTTTTCATGTGGGTCATGAGAGATTATATGCAACCGAGAAGCCTTATTTGAATACAGTAAGGATGGCATCTACTCACCCTGCTGCTGGAGGAGGCACAGAAAGTTCGGTCGCAGTTGGGTCATTTGACATGTCAGTGCTGACTTGACGTGAGCGACTGCCATTGACACTGACAGCCAGCTCCTCCCCCTGGATGACCTGCAGCATCACCGGCGTTGTTGACTTCAGCACGGCAACTGCCTCATCATGAGTCATGCCATCAGTTGACCGGTTGTTGATCATGAGGATCTTGTCACCAACCTATAGTGGAGGAGCATTCACAGTAATACTTGACTTTCATTATCATACAATTACTGAATATTACACAACAGAGCTGGAAGTGCTTTACTCCACAGACAGCAATATTCTAAAGATCTACATTGTCTTGTCTTGCACCAGGTAAGTGGTTCTATTTTGTCCTGGATATCAGAAGTCTACTTTGCTTTGAATTCCAAAAGGTTTATATAACAAAAAAGCAATGAAATTACAGACATTTCAGATGTCCAGTGTTTCCTATTTCTTGTCAGCAATTACAAGCATAAACAGGATGACAATATAGCAATCATAATAATACTGTCCTGATCCCTGTTCCTCCATTGATCTCAGCATTATATCTGCACCATGCCAAGGTCAAATAGTGGGAGTTAAGATCATCTTAGTTCAACTTTGACCTTTGACCATTTTTGGTTGATGTCAAAGTATGTGAGCTAGGATCACATTAGTACTATGACTGTCCTTAATGTCAAAATATGGGTGTTGGAAGCTGACTTACTCGTAACCTGCCACACCGTGCTGCTGGGCCTGTAGGGGTGAGGTTTGCAACAATGATGGGAACATCCCCCAGTGGGGAGCCAACCCCACCAGCTATGCTCAGCCCCAGGGAGCCCGACTCATCATGCTGTAGATCCACATTCCTCAAATGCGTCCAGTCCACGCTCACATCTACAACAGGAAGTCAGGTAAGACTGTAGCACTCACACCCTACCATATCGGATATCAGCACTGATGTGCTAAGCAATATTAATCCAAAACATGATCATTTTACAAGATTCAACAACCATACATACTCAAATATTTGAAAATCAAGCATCCAGAGACATAATTCAATTTCAAACACTAAATACAAAAATATTACACAGAAATACAACAAAACAACAGTAAACAACAATAGTAAAAAAAAAAGTTAAAATCCACTTAACATTACATAATTACATAAACCAGAAGCATACGAGATGTATGAAGCAGGGGACGAGATTATGTTCCATACCCAACCATGACAGATAAAATATTTGGAAATGCAAATTTAGCTTTCACATGAACTGTGCTGGTATATGCAACTTCATGCTAGTCTTACACAATATACATCATATCATATTTGTAAATTACATACTGCACATCCCTGAAACAAAACATGCATTACATGCATAATATAATCATAAAAACCAAAAGGGGTATTATAATTGTAACAATTCTGTCAAGAAATCAATGACTATTGGCAAAAACAGTGGGAACGTTTCAATAACATAAAGGTATGAGCACTGCCAAACAGAAACTTGGAAAATGTGGAAATATCTGGGCTCTAACTAGTCCTGCAAGGGAATACAAAGCATAAAACAAATCTGGGCAAAAATAAACAGGATTACTGAATGCACAATTGATAAATAAACATTAAAACACTTACATGGTGATGTAAAAAGTTCACAAATCTATATTGTTCACATGAACATGTTGTTCATCATTCTAAAAGTATCATAGCTTTCAGATAGTTCATAATACATGTATCTTTCTTATAAGATTACAAACATCAAAAGAACAAGACATGTTTTGTCTGCATGAATGGCTGCTGTGGTATCTCCATATTCAACCTAGATTCAACCTCCAGTCAATCATAAGATAAACTTGATGTATATGGCATACACAACCTACCTGGCCATGATACCACACAGGTGTCAAATGGCTTCCCTCTGATCTTTGTAGCAGACCTACACTGTCTACAATCTGGGGTTCTGGGGACGTATTTTGTCCTGAAGTCATCATTAGAATACTTGGGGTACTGTGGACCTGTTTTGCCCTGCAATTATGACTAGAATACCTGTGGTACTGTGGATCTATTCTGTGATGAAATTCATATGAGAATAGCTGGGGTACTTGGGGACTATTTTACCCTTTTGCCCTGGAATCAACACCAGAATACCTGGGGTACTGTGGACTTGTTTGTCCTGGAATCAACACCAGAAACCTTTGGGTAATGTGGACCTATTTTGTCCTGGAATTCATATGACAATACCTGGGGTACTGTGGACCTGTTTTGCCCTGCAATTATGACTAGAATACCTGTGGTACTGTGGATCTATTCTGTGATGAAATTCATATGAGAATAGCTGGGGCACTTGCTGACTATTTTACCCTTTTGCCCTTGAATCAACACCAGAATACCTGGGGTACTGTGGACTTGTTTGTCCTGGAATCAACACCAGAATACCTGGGGTACTGTGGACTTGTTTGTCCTGGAATCAACACCAGAAACCTTTGGGTACTGTGGACCTATTTTGTCCTGGAATTCATATGACAATACCTGGGGTACTGTGGACCTATTTTGTCCTGGAATTCATATGACAATACCTGGAGTACTGTGGACCTATTTTGTCCTGGAATCAACACCAGAAACCTAGGGGTACTGTGGGCCTACTTTGCCTAACATTCAACAAAAGACTACCTAGGTTAGTGTGGGCGTACTTTACCTAGCAATCAACAAAAGAATACATGGGTTACTGTTGGTCTATTTTGACCAGGAATACAAACAAGTTTTACTCTGGAGCTCTTTGGCCCTATACCCCAACCCACTGAATAATCAAACCATAGAACCCAAAATAACAGGGACATGGGATATTTGACAAAATGGAATAGATGTACTGAATAACTTAACATTGAAAACATATGACTAAACTTTGCAACTTTATTAGAATGATTTTGAATAAACACCTGGTACTGGGATTCATTATATGTTAGACAGATTGCTGCGTAGGCCACGAGATACTTAGTGTGGGTAGGGGGAGGCAAAATAGGCAAGTTCATTGTGGGGATGGGGGGAAATGCATGTTCACACTAAGAAGGTGGTGTAGAGTGGTGGGGTGTGGATGGATAGAGAGTGACAAGATCAAAGTTGTGGTAAATCAGAATCTCACAACGCTTATAGCCTCCCACTATGGCCTAGGTTGAATATGGAGCACACATATCATACAACATAGGAATTTGTGACTGTAGAAGAGGACATCAAAAACCAAGGGGAGATAGAAGGTAACACACTGCTGTGATGGAAACAAAATTTTAAGAAAAGCATTGTGCATTGACATGATGTGTCACACTCCAGATCTGAAGGATACTTTCTTCCAAATTTGAAATTACAAAATTTCTGCAAATCGCAATGAAGGAATAAAATAATGTTCTTATCAAATTTCAATGTACGAAAAGACTTTAGATAAACTGGTAAACTGTCCATGTACTATTTTACAATAGCTGCAGAGGTTATGTCTTAAAGCAGTTAATTTGACGTGGTTGACACATGGTTAGATGTCAGTTTACAAAGGTCACAGTGTCCAGTCTGCCAGAAACCACCAAGCACATCATATGCAGCTTACAAAGAGTACAGTGAAGAGGAGACTGGCCATACAGGAGTACAGAAATAAATCATGCAAAATAGATCAAGTGTTCTAACCTCTTAATATTACTCCAGCGTCCAAAAGCTACCAGTCCACATTCTGTGCTTACTTATCATTACGGTTCCATATCTTACATATCAGGAGACAATTTTCAACTTTCTAATCAAGTCTATGACTTAATGGTGTTTATTCTTCATGTCTTCTGACAATTTCAAACTGCCTTAATTAGTTATCACATACATGGTATCAATTATGCATGTTTCTTAGAATTTTCAAAGGTCAATTCAGTTATCAGCTGACATAATTAATGATGCACATTCATTTGACAATGTTCAGTGTTCTGATTCAAATATCACATAAATATTCAACATATTTTACATTTCATGTATGTTTTACTGTTCATATTTGCTTTTGTCTCTATGCACATTACATGACAACTTGAAATCTTATTCAACTGTCACTCAAGGGTATTAAATAATTCTTGTAACATATGTGACAATAAGTGTTGAATCACTTAAAAACTAATTATTTCCATGTATGAACAATTAACTCTTGCTTTTTTCAAATATGTGACAACCCTGGCTATTGCTGAAGATGACAGTATCATTCTGGATTCAGTACTGATACTAAATACTGTAATATCCTGTCCTTCACATACAATGAGACAGGTGAAAATGTATTATTAAAGCTATTATATATTATATCATATATTTGCCTAATTCACCATTCACCTAATACAGAGAGAAAAAGCTGCCCTGATATATATGCCTTTGTATGACATGGTAATCTGTTATCCTTTACTTTTAAATGCTCATAAACATTCCAGCAGTTCTAGACAAGAACATATTTACCAATGCTCATCTGGTCTAGAATGTATTTACCAAGGTTCTGGTCTCTTCCTAATCAGGGATATTATAAATACCGATGAAAGTAAAACAGTTGCATTTGCAAAGAAAGTTGTCTTCCCCACACAGTGGAATGTGCTGACTGTTAGTTCCTCAACCATACCTATCCTCATCCAAAAACTTGCATAACTCGTGAAGCTGTATGTACAAACAAAACATGTTATTTCACTGAAAGTATTGCGTGAGGAAAATCTTTACAGGAAGCAAATTCAGTTGATTCTATCACGGAGACTATCGTGCAGTATCATCAGACTGTGACAGGATTGTCAGGATTATATACACAATATCGCCCATCCATTTATCAACATTCTGGAATGCTATACAATCAGTTCAAATGAGTCTAGTTCTGACAAAACACTTCCACATATCAGTCAGAATTATTGCGTAGTGTGTTGTTTATTATGATCATTATTTTCACATATTTTACAAGTAACAAGTTATCTGTGTATTCGACACAACTATACACACTTTATTGCTCAGCCTTAAAATTATACACGTTTTATTGGCTCTATAAGAAGACATGAAAGAGGTTTGCTTCTAGTCTCAAAGTGCTTTGTCCAGAAAGTCACCTTTCATATCTTTTTCAAGGATTGTCTTACAAACGTTAATAATTGTTATTTTCAAAATACCATCTGGATTGGAATGATGACTGGCTATATAGGTAATACACTATAGTCAGTAGCAGGAGGACATTAATGTTCTCAAGAGAGCGATTAGCGTGCTTATGCAAGAAAAAAGTGGATACAAAAATGTTTGTGTTTATGAAAGATGAGAAGTAAATTACAGAACCGGAGATTAGTAGCTTTTAGAGGAAGGGAGACCTGAAAGAAGGAAGGAGACCAATGCTATGGTATGTCCAGAAATCATGGTACAGAAACGGTGGTGAAATCAACCAAACTGTACTGTGATATTAATGCATGGCTTGTCAACATTTCATCCTTCAAAACAATACCATTTCTTGGACGGAATTTGAAAGTTAATATTTTCTGAAATTTCAAGTTTTGTTCAGGATAATGTGAAAACAGGAGAAAAATCAATAATAAACAATAAGAATACTTGTGAGAAGTATATTTAAATGTCGTTTTATTTCTGTTGTAAAATTTACCATTACAATTTTTGTGAGATATTGAACAAGTTTTTCCTGTTTTAAGGTGACAAGTTTCCTTTTGCATGAATGGTCGTGATGAAAACAAAATGTTGTCTGAAATGTTGACAATGACAGAATAAGTAGTGACATACAGGCAGGTGACTGTTAGAACTGGCCAATTTCTCACAGCTAATCTCAGCTGCTACCTAACATGCCCTATGTTCACTGTCAGATCACATGAACATACTCATACAATCATAGCTCAAAATAACATTGTTCAATGTTAACTAGCATTAATTACTTAACAAATTTTGTAATTCCCATTTAAAACAATCCTCAATAATTGATGAGAAATACAGGTCAATTTAACACCCATTCTGGTTAGGTGGTATTCTCCCTGGGGAGTTGAGAACAACAATCAAGGGCACTCTGATCCATTGACTAAAGTAATAATGTAGCCCTTTGCCCATGCTTAAGGGTATGCATCTGGTGTAAAATAAATACAAATACTCAAACCTTATTATTACTACCTATTCCAATACAAAATACCAATGTGTTTGAAAAATATAGAAATGTAAAGTTATACACACTGTGAAATACATCTGTCAGTAAAAAAATAATTTGTGACAATTTCCCGTGCAGTAAAATGCCATCATTTGAGTGAAAAAGTTGACCAGTGCAGGCTGGCTTGTAGCTAGCGATACGAGAAAGATGGTGGTGACAGAGACGAGGGTGTGACATGCTGCACGGGGCAGTAGTCTCATGCCTTACAGTCACAAGCATGCAGAGGACTACAGAGCTAATTGGCCAGTTAACGAGTCCTACATAATTAACGCTTCAGTGGAACAGAATCTACAGTAAAATTCATTAAGGATCAGATTCTGGAAATGGAATTGAAGA
Organism: Haliotis asinina; assembly: GCF_037392515.1. Classification (NCBI taxonomy): domain Eukaryota; kingdom Metazoa; phylum Mollusca; class Gastropoda; order Lepetellida; family Haliotidae; genus Haliotis; species Haliotis asinina. The sequence continues at coordinate 52,604,984 of NC_090286.1, forward strand.
GATCACATCTAGTTTAAATTTAAATTCAAGAGATCTAAGATGAATTAAGTTAAAATGTCATGGGCTGGCTAACACATATATACATGTCTAAAACAATCCATGGCAAATTTTTTATGGGTAGAAAGTAATCTTGCCCGGTCATGGTTTCTTTACTTCAAAGGGCAATATTCCAGCAATATCACAAAGGGGACAACAGAAATGGGCTTCACACATTGTACCCATGTAGAGAATCTAGCCCAGGTCTTCGGCGTGATGAGCGAACACTTTGACCACCAGGCTACCCCACTGTCCCACATGTTAGAAGACTACAGCTGTAATTTGCCATGTATTACTAGAATGTACAGCTGTAATTTGCCATGTATTACTAGACTGTACAGCTGTAATTTGCCATGTATTACTAGACTATACAGCTGCATATTGTCACATCTATGTATTTCTAATATGTACATGAGCAAAGAGGACAGCAGAGAGAGCACATTAATACATACTCTTTGAGTGTTTTCCCCGTGAGCGATTGCTTGCACTTGATTCTGATTTTTTCAAAGCACTGCCAGGAGAATTGGAGTTCCGTCGTGAAGAGGTCCTTGACCCTGCTTTTAACCTTCCCACCACCATTGTCACCTTTCCCATCAATGTCTGTAAAATCACAGAAAACCATTAACTGGTTAATAAATTCAGAATCAACTGAAAACTATGAACACTGTCTACATCCAACAGATAGTACTTGATGCTAGCAAAAATATCCATTTTAGCTTAGTATGTTGTCAGATGCAGCTGAACTATATGTGTTTGATTCTTGGGAATCCACACCACACTCAGCAATATTCAAGTAATACGGCAGCGGTCTGGACATAATCTAGTCTGGAGCAGAAGATCCAGTGACTGACATCATGAGCATCAGACTATGCAAGTGTGATACGATGACGTGTCAACCAAGTCAGCAAGTCTGTCCACTCGATCTCATCAGTTGCCTCTTATGACAAGAGTTGCTGGAGAACAGTTCTAACACAGATCATGAGCTGAAATAACTTTATCGACACATTTTCAATTTCATATTTCTTAGATGGGTCAGATGGATCCATGTATGCCAGAGTTTATTATAAGAGCGTACAACATTTCAGACATGTAATGAGATGGGGATGGTCAGCAGGAGCACTGGCTCTCTTGTTCCACCCAACCATTGGAGGAAGGTTTGAAGTGTCACAATGAGGCAATTACCATTTAAGTTGAATCTGACTTAGGTAATGTATGTCACTGAGAAACAATGAAATGTGTTAAATGCTCGACTAACAGATTCCCAATACAAGACCATGAGTGCCATCAGATACACTTGATATTCATATCTATAGTAATGTGATCATGACTGATTACGACAACACATCAAAATGAATAAAGATGACCCTCAGAAACACAATAACACAAGAGTTACCTCCCTTTACAACTGAAGCTTAAAATGCTGTTACCTTAAGAACGCCAGCTGCATATTCCTGAGTTGAGTTTCTCATGTCTTCTCCATTGACAGCGAGAATCTGGTCCCCTTGCATAAGTCTTCCATCAGCCTCTGCCACCCCGCCCTTCACCTGAAACAAAATGAAATAATCATCGAGACTGTTTTGCTGGCTGCAAGTTGTACACCACTTTTAGTAATAGAGCAACAACATCATGACAGGGAACACCAGATATGAGCAAAACACAGATGAGCGAGAGAGAGAGGAGATAACATGTCAACAAAGTCAGCAAGTCTGACCAATCCAGCATGGCTGGTTACTGAAGCTCAATTGTAACACGGATCTTCATGGGTAGGCATGGAGGAAGACTATTGTACTATTGTGCATACTGATCTCTTTAGTACTCACAATGTCTGATATGTAAACACCGACATCAGTCTTCTTGCCGACGATGCTGAGTCCAAGACCCTTGCCCGGCTTCTTCATGAGCTCAACACTGAAGATGTCGTAAATGTCCTCTTCCTTCACCTGGTTGTCATCACGGTACATCAGGATCCACACGCTCGAAGGTGTCTGGCGGAGCACCTGGATGGCGTGGTCGTGGGTGGCGTCACGCAGGTCTTCACGGTTCACCTGCAACATTGGTGGTGGAGGTGCGAGACTGGCATGGATGGTGTTGATTCATGTACACATTCTTTGACTGGTGTATTTGGAAGGTGTTTGACTTGATGCAGGTGGATAGTGTCAGGCTTGATGCATGGCTTGACTTGATTAATATCTGGATGGTGTTTGACTTGATGAGTTTGGATGGTATTTAACTTGATGAGTTTGAATGGTGTTTGACATGAGTTTGGATGGTGTGTGACTTGCTGAATTTGGATGTTTGACTTGCTAAATTTGGATGCTGTTTGACTTGATGAGTTTGGATACTGTTCGACTCAATGCGTATGAAAGGTATTTAATCTACAGGGACATAAGAGCAGTAAGGACTGCAATCTGATTCTCACCTCCAAGATTTGGTCCCCTGCAGAGAGTCTGCCATCTTTAAAAGCTGCCCCATCTTCATAAACTTCGTGGATAATTATAGCTCCCTGGAAATAGATTAAATGTACTTAATACAACAGTTCAAAAAATATTTCTTCAAATAATGGTAATGTTTGATACACATTACATACAGAAATAACTAAATGACTGATGTGCAATCACATTTTGCTACCCATTTTTGGACAAGAGGAATCTTGATCATGTGCTCTGTCGTCAAAGCATCATGTTGACTTACCAATAGCGTGTCTGACCCTCCCACGATGCTGAGCCCAAGCCCTGTACGACCCTTTTCAATCTCTATGAGGGTCTCCCGACCAGGGGTGATTGGGCAGGTCTTGGGGTCAGTTGTCACAACTGGGGCTGGAGGGTCAGTTGAAGATTCATCTGGAAACAAACATATGGATACAGTTTTCTGGAAATACTACGAATGTTTGACTCTTTCAACACTATGTGTAGAGGTATTTTCCAGGTGATACACTAAATGTAAGGTATATCCCAAGTATATTTAACAAAGCTATATACAACTGGGATACCAGGTGCCATGAGATGAAAGGACCTGAGCACTTTCTTTGAGGACTTTGAGCCTTCAAGAGTTGTGTCCCTTTGTCTACCAACCTGAACAGTACATGATTTAAAGATATTGACATCCTTTTGACAAATGAACATCATCTGTTTGTTTATGTCACATGGGAGATTGGACTGAACATCATCTGTCTGTATATGTCCATGGGAGTTTGGACCAAATGTCTATTTGTATATACTTACCAACTGTGTTACCAAGTCGGATTGATTCTCCTTGCTTGCCTTTACCAATCTTTCGAACCTTTAATTTCACGCTGCCCTGAGATTGTCGTAAAATATCGATTGCCTGTTAAGAAGTTAAAGAAACAACATCAGCATTATCATAGAACTGCCCCTGAACAGAGAAGATGACATTTATTTTCTCATTAGGTAATGTTGTATTCAAAGCTCTAAGTGTCACACAGAAGCAATTAGGGAAAAGCAAAATGTTTATCTTTAGCACGTCTTCCCACGGCTGAGACTTGCCATAATGAAGCAATCCACTCTGTTGACACTTCTGGATATACCTACATATAACCTTAATTATGCAGGGACTAGAGCCTGGTCTCATTCTCACCTTATCATAATGTACGCCATTTAATGATTTATCCCCAACTTCCAAGATCTGATCTCCAACAGTCAGCTGTCCATCCTAAAATATACATGTGAGCTGGGTAAAACACAGGGCTGTAATGATGCATCAAACTATCGATGGATTGCAATTGTTGAGTCTCTGATAGCAATTATTCGATGGCAGACATAAAAAACTCATGATGCATTGATAGTATGCTATGTATTTGACAATCAATGGTTTATTAAATGATTTCCATTGATAAATGCACCGATTACAGTCACTTCGACTTAGAGATAGACGCCCATGTTAACTCTTCAACAACCTTGACATGTGTTCAAATTTCTTATCAGTTGTTAAAAGAGACTGAAACTATTTCAGCTTGTTTTTATTGCGTGAACACTATACACTCATTTTGGAAATGACTTCAAATCAGAAAAATCAAGCAGAAAAACATCTTTTGCAATAGTATTGTAATAATTGGTCATAATAGACTATCGCTATCGCAATACTTGTTTCTCCCTCAAATGTCACCTCTAGCATAAAATCACTTTGAATACCAGTTTAGACACATTGTTGTGGTTTACGTGAAGACATTACCTTGAAGATTCTTCTACCAGTTTGAAATCTTGAATATGTAGCAGTTATTTTCTACTGATGTGACATTTAACACTTAATGCTGAATTCTAAAGTCAGTTTAAAGGTGCTCATGCAAGGGTCAATGTGTCTGGCATTCCAGCTGATCACCTGTCCATAATTTCTTTACTTAGTGAACTATGGCAGTTTTCACTTGGCCTCCAACGCTATCAAAAAGCTACATGATAAGAACAAGCGATATATACAAACCTTTGCTGCAGCACCCCCTGGTGTCACACTGCGGACATAGATCCCGTGGCGGCCATCGCGAGTTTCTTCCACGATGCCAAAACCAAGACCTTGTGGTCCCTACAAGAACAGAATGTAATGAGGGATTTAGTCAAAAGTTAGGAAATTTACAAATATACTACAATCAGTCTTGGCACTTATTTTGATTTCTTGCCAGTTTGAAATTATTTATTTCAATGAAAATCAATAACATACTTTACAGTGTGACAGTATTTACAACATACCTTATGGACTGAGACAGCATTTACAGTGACATACTTTACTGTGCGACAGTATTTACACCATTCCTTACAGAGTTTGACAGAAGTTGAACAGTACACACAACAACATACCTTTTGCAGTGTAACAGTATTTACAATATCAAGAGGTTTGTTTTCCTCTTTTGGGGGCTCCTTGTGAGGCGTTGTACCCGTAGCTGCGGGAACCGGAGCTCGATTGGGAGTCGGCTTTGGGGAAGTGGCTGATTCTACATGCTCCTGTCACAAGAGATACTTAGATATTATTGACATTATACCATCTTCACTTCTTCTGTCACAAGAGATAATGAGATATTATTGACATTATACCATCTTCACTTCTTCTGTCACAAGAGATAATGAGATATTATTGACATTATACCATCTTCACTTCTTCTGTCACAAGAGATACTTAGATATTATTGACATTATACCATCTTCACTTCTTCTGTCACAAGAGATAATGAGATATTATTGACATTATACCATCTTCACTTCTTCTGTCACAAGAGATAATGAGATATTATTGACATTATACCATCTTCACTTCTTCTGTCACAAGAGATAATGAGATATTATTGACATTATACCATCTTCACTTCTTCTGTCACAAGAGATAATGAGATATTATTGACATTATACCATCTTCACTTCTTCTGTCACAAGAGATAATGAGATATTATTGACATTATACCATCTTCACTTCTTCTGTCACAAGAGATAATGAGATATTATTGTCATTAAACCATCTTCACTGTGATCTGGCTTCCCTTAGATGAGCTCAACACAAGTAACTGTGTTTAAAGCTAAAGGTGTGTAGTGAGTAACGGAGTTCAGCACGTATTGTGGACAATACTACAAGTGATGGTTTTAATGTGAAAGTCAATACAATGCTGTCTGAGCAAGATAAGAAACTAGATACTGGAACCATTCTATCCTCATCAGTCAGCAATTAAATATTCTGCCCTAAAATCCAAACTTAGGTGTTCAAACACAATGTCAAAGTAGTCTATCAAGTAATTAACACTTGATCACAATGAAAGTTTTCAAAGATTATAATATATTCAGTTGACCACAAAAACTGACCTACTCTTGTGACTGCACCAAAAATATCCAGGCACAGGGACACTGTGGCCACCTAATCCTCGATATGGTCTCAACTTATCACATTATAACTTATATACCACTCTCTGCCTTCTCTATTTCCCGACCCTGCCATAACATATGCCATGCATTTTTCATGATGGTTTCAACTAGAACAATATCACAGCTGAACCATTTTGATGAATTACTGTGTGGAAGAATCTTTTGTCTCCTCAAATGTTATACACTAAATTTCATATATTAAAGGGCATTGTGACTGAAATAATCACATTGGCCTGCATGAACAACCAGGTTTGAAAAAAATAAACAAATGTGTTCTGTCTTCTGCTTTTCCAAACAAGTAATACACATAAATAATCCAGCTAGACAATCATGAGAAAAATATCATTTGAATTTCACTGACTTTTGTATCCCGAGGCCATCTTAAGAGGAAGAATGATAACTCTCTAAAGGGCCACTAGACTACCCCACTGCTCGTTTCAGATGAGTGAGTGAGTGAGTGAGTGAGTATGGTTTTATGCCGTTTTTAGCAATATTCCAGCAATATCACAGCAGGCAACACTAGAAATGGGATTCACACATTGTACCCATGGTGTTGAGTTAACCCAGTGTCCCCAAAACTTTTGCAGTCAAGTTAAAACCCTGAAAACGACATCAATACCATGAAAATAATGGCGGTCATGTGATGTCAAGACATTAATAATGCTCACATCATCAACCACAAGCTGGGCTCTGTATTATTTTACCACTAACATATATTTGCCTGTGTAAATCCACATCTTCACACTCTAATGACTGTGCAACAATCAATCTTCTTCATCCAAAACCCCATTGGAAAGTGGGCTAATCAGGCTTTGTTCTTTGGGTCCCTTGACCCATGTCATTAGGTTCTGTCTAGACGTTCAGTTAATGAAATAGGTATTTGATCCATGGCAGGCCAGCTTTTAACATTGTTATTGATTGGCGTGTGTGGCTGAATATGACCCAGTTGGTGCTACAGAATACTGCATGCCATGTTTGTCCCCTTCTCAGATCTCTGTCTACTGCCTTATGAATATCAAGCTTTTTATCATGATAGAGTGGAGAAGATAAATGGCTTCTATATAACCTTCTAAAAGACAAATGTTTAATGGTTTAACTTTCCGTCATTTGAATTTCAGATTGGCCAATGTCACGGTAACTTCTGAATGAGCAGGAAAGAATTTGGGTAAACAGTCTCAAAGGCAGCAACAATACTTGAGAACTTCCAGACCAGAAACCTTCCATGATGGTAAAAACATGACACATACACTGAATCTATTAAGCTGAATCATTACAGTAACAAAATCCTCAACTTTCTAAACTCTATGTGTTGAAAGAGCATCTTAGCACAGGATACTGTTTAAACTCAACACCAGTCACAAACCTCAACACCAACGATAGATCTCAACACCAGTCATAGATCTCAACATCAGTAATTAATCTCAACACCAATCACAGATCTCACCACCAGTGACAGATCTCAACACCAGTCACAGACCTCAACACCAATGATAGATCTCAACACTTGACAGATCTTGACACCTGTCACAGACCTCAACACCAGTCACAAATCTCGATGCTTGTGACAGATCTTGATGCCTGTGACAGAACTCAACACCACTAAAAACCAATCACAAATGACTAACACATGATGGATCTCACACCATAACCAACCACCTTCCCGAGCCCAGGGACACAACATGCGACATACCTCTGTATGGATGATGGGACCCAGCCGCAGTGGCTTGACGGCCATATGATGCTGGTAGTTCTCACGTCTGAAATTGTGTATGATAAAACACATGAAGATGGAATCATGTCAAATATGTAAGCACATCAATAATCAGTTTTATCTTTGTTGCAAGAATTGGTGGTAAAACAAACAAGGTACACTGGAGACTATCAAGGTATCGATTCTGCTCTAGAATTCTAACATGTTCTGAGCTGAATTACAATAGGTGTCAAACATGAAGTTTAACTGTGGCTTAAACCTGCTCGTTTTCAATGATGTGTTTATTTACCTGAGGAGGACAATCTTGACTGAAGGTGTCTTGATGCCCTTGATGATGGCAGAGGCATTTAAGTGACTCCTCCCATGTAGGACTTGACCATTTACCTACAGGATATAAAAACATGACATCTGCAATGTACTTGATTAGCATAAGGAACATTGTGTCTGAGTGGCCCATAAGAAGTAAAGTGTATGCCTTACAGGGTGTATGAAGAGGGTGAGATGGGTGGTATATAGGGTGGTTGTAGATGTTTCACCATATTTGGTGTATGGGAAGGGTGTGGTGGCTATTTATGGCATAGGGGTGGGTATATAGGGTATGGGGGTTGGGTGGGTATATAGGGTGTGGCTATATTAGGTATTTGGGGGGCAAGCATGGTGGCCAAGTAGGGTATGTGGGGTAGATATGGGGTAGGTATGTTGGATGTGCGATGTTTGATCAATGTAGGTCAGTTAATTTGTAGTGTCCACACATGACCCTAATTTTTAAATCACCAACCATACAGTGTTATGTGATGAGGCAACCATATCAGGGAACATATTTTTTTATTCTCCAAAGAAAGTTGACCAACTTTCTTCACTTACTCTCAAATATACAAAATCTGATTCCAGCTGAAACTTTTCTCTCCCTTGGTTGACCCATTCTTTCAGTAACCTAGTCCTATCCGGCCTAACCACTGTAGCACTCAATCACCTAATCTATTCACTAATCAATTTCTTCTACCTCCAGAAAGACAGAGCTAACAACAGCTACAGTGATAACATATGACATGAACTAATCACGGTGCTCACCACAACAAGTTGGACTAAAAGGTCCAGCCAATGAGGTGCCAAGTCAATGAATTCCAATATTAACTGGGAGGTGTGATATTGCCATAACACTTCACTCTGGCAGACTAATCACTTCACACATAGCAGGAAACTCCAACCTTGGAAACAGAGCCAATATGTTTGACATTTCTTGCTTCTAATGATTTTCTTACATTTTCTGACAATGAACATTCTGCTTTTTTGGGACAGTTGGTTTATTTAATTAAAAACATTTTTCAGAAGAGAATTTCTAATCCAATTGGTGTTTGTGTGAAGTGTTTGTAAAAATGTCAAAGGTAAGCGTGGCATAGTAATTGGCATGTGTTTCTTTTGGTAAAATGCCTGAAGATGAAGTAACCAAAAAGTTGCCCCCAGAGACCTAGATCTAATTGCAAATGTAACAGTTTTGAAACAAAACATGCATCCTCTTGAGAGGAAACATTTTGTGTGAGAGCAATTGAATGGGTCAGCTACATTCCATCTGTATTGTCTCAGTCTGACAGGCAGTAGTATAAGTAATGGTTGCAACCATTACTTATACTACTCAGGCAAAAAGTTGAGGGGTAAATCCAACCCAGTTGGTGAGTAAATCCAACCCAGTTGGTAAGTAAATCCAACCCAGTTGGTGAAAAAACCCAAACTAGTTGGTGGGTAAATCTGGCCCAGTTGGTGGGAACAGGAGAATCATCAAGCTTGACATTTGGAACATATACCAGTACCCAAGATCTCAAACATCCAGTAGTATGTGGGAACCCACCTCCAGCAGTTCATCTCCAACAGTAATCCTGCCATCCTTGGCAGCAGTGCTCTCCGGCTGTATTCCTGCTACAAAAGCACTCATTAAGTTCCGATCCTTATTGCCAGCCAAGCTCAATCCCAGTCCATTTGACCCCGTCGACAGATCCACCAGGTGAATATCTCCACTCAGTTCACCATATTTCTTCTGGAGTTTTTCTGGAAAAAGAGAACAATGGTTTGAACAAGCCTTCAAAGACACTAGTTACAACATAAAGTACAATTCGACTCCTTTTTCCATTACAGTCAGAATCTTCAGCCTACAGTTGAAGGGATAGTTAGCCATTCAAGTACCATTAGGAAACTATAAAATTTGTTGCTTTCATTGTCATTGAATGAGTGGAACATGAAAGATGTCCTGAGTAAATGCTTCATCAGCAAGGCTGGCCATCTGGCCTCGCTGGTGTTATTCCCAATCTTTTATGTTCTACACATCTTGCCACCAAGGTTATCCCACAGACCCTGGTGACCTTACTACAGAACTGTTACATTCTCCACAAGTTTGTTACATCAGGACTGGAGTTGTATCACCATCACAATGTAACAGCATGAATGTCGTCCATGAGACTTCATTGACCAGCACACTTTGCCCAGGCCTACATCAACCCAGCCTCATCACCTTTATAGTAAGTGTGAGTTTCTGCTCAACAGTCCTAACCCATCATTTCAGAGGAACCTTGACCACAGAGCCAAATATTACTGTTGAACTCAGAAATACCTTTTGCTAGCTCTTCAGACAGAATAGCTATGACATAGTGTTTAAAATTTCAATTTCATTTCTGTATGTATCTGTGTGTAGGAATAAGGCTACAATAATCCTGAGGGCATGTTTATGCTGATATCATACCTATTGCAAGCTTCTCAGACAGAAAGCAATGTGAATGGAACAGTTTCAATGCATAGCTTATCATGTAAGAGTTCCATCCACAATTCCAATTTTCTACATCACATCTGCCAGGCATTGCAGACCTTCGCCTATCAGTGCTGAGCAGATCATCTGATCTACTTCAGAAACATCGCCTTCAAAGGATGTCATCCATGTTGTCTGCCAACTCCCCAGCAGCAATGAACGTCTAACCATCTATTGATGGATTACACCATATGCTGCAACTGCTTTAGACAACCTTGTCCATTTCATCACAGCAGTGAGTAATGTCATTGACTTACATAAACATTATATACTCCAATATGACAGCACTTCAAGTCAAAACTATCCAGTAGCCACAGATAAAGAGGCCTGAACTGAACATTACATGACATACATAATAAACATTTTTGACTCCTGTTGATTAACATGCACAATTGGTAAACTCTACCCTGAAAACATATACTGAATTTAAATAGATTTCTCCAAATGTGGCAGGGCTATCAGAAGTTGTTGTCACAATGGTAAGTACACCCTCAATGGTACTTGGATCAGCAAAGGATCTCCAAAAATGTGGTCAAGGCAAGGTCACATGATTTATCGAATACTTTTCAACTTCCAGACATGATAATTAAAATACAAGCCAGGCAAAAAAAACATTCCCATCTTTACACAGCATTCACCTCAAGAAAATAAATTGAAATAAGCAAACCCCCAAAACACACATTACTGTTGGAAAACTAGTCTTTGCAAACTTTGTACAGTGAGTAATTAGTTAATCGTATTCTAATGTGCTTAATGTGGTCAACTAATTTACAGCATGTTCAGTCACTATGGAAACTAGGTTTCAACCACAGCAGAATATATCGTGTAAGAATCAACAAAATAATAAATCAATATGTAAGTAAAAAGTCAGGGCCTATATTTTCTAAACTCTTTTCAAGCTAAGATAGTCTTAAATTAATGTAAGCAAATGGCACCTATGACAATCTAAGTGCTAAGAGAGCTTAAAAACTCTAGGCCGAAAAACATTAGGCACTAACAGTTGCATCAGTTCCTTTGTGTAGATATGTGTCATAAAAGTCAACTCCTAATCAAGAATTGATGAAACTGGGAATCAGAGCAGCATAAACCACACATTATTATTCAACACAACATAAAACTTAATGATGAGTTAATATTTGCATCGAGGGTCTGCCAAATCTTCCAATTTTGAAGTTGCGACAAAGTTGAATCTAATGAAGTGTTGTGTATGGGTCTCATTGCCCACAAGCATGAACACACTGTACACCTTCTACCGATCTCATCAAACCATAAATGACTTCCTTCATCAGCAATGCATAAACAAAATTATCGAATACTTCCAAGGGCTAAAATGGAAAATTCTGTATTGCATTGGTTGTTGTCAGTAGATATTTGGTTATTTCAATAAACTAGTCAGATAGCACAATCCTTTGGTTTTCTTGGAGCTTTAAAGATTGAGTTTATGTTTGAGTCTTGTCATGCAAACTCACCATTTGCTGATTGATAGAAGTGGTAAAAAGAGCAAGGTCAGTAATTAGGCCAACATTTCGCCACTTGCACCACAGACCTACATCTTGTCGGAACACTATGGAATAACGCACTGACGTAGAAGATGTAACATGTTAATCATCTTGTGTTTTTACCGGACAAATAAGAAAAACACATTTCTTGTTCTTGGCTTTGGTTCATGGGCACTGTCACACTGCTTTGCTGGCTTAGTCAGAGACGTGTTACTAAAGAACAGATTATTTATTTGTGAATAAAATCAAGAAAAGACTTTCCATAATCAAGATATCTCAAGTCTATTTATGTCTATTTATGCACTTTTCATGCATGTCTATCAGAGAGCGATTGCAAATTCGGCAAACTCTCCAATTTGTTGAACTGCACTAGATGCACACTGTACTGAAATACAGTAAACTAGTGTAAAACAAATCCAAAGGGACCAGTAATTTAGGTTTGATATATTTCGTTTCAGCTAAAATATACAGCAATGTGTCTGGACCACAGCAGTTTGTTATATTGGTGTGTTTATTTTAAATTTTAATTACTTGAAAACAACAGTCGTAACAACTCACTAAAAACAAATCTGTATAATGTGTGAAAATCATTTCTGGTCTCCCTTGCAATGATGATTGCACTATTATTGCAAAAAGTGGTGTAAGTTAAACTCACTCACTCACAATAAATCTTGGATTCAAACTAAGGAGGAGATTTTGGTGCTACTGCTGCATTAACTTGGGAATTAAAAACCACAAGATGACTTGCCCACAAGCAAAATATCACAGCTGTACCAGGTGTATCAGGCACCATAACTATTGCAACTTCAGTGATGTAACACAGGCTTACGACAGTCGAAGTACTGCAATAGGGTTGTGAAAAAGGGCCTAGAGCCTCATTCCACTAAGTTATCCCAGCGCCATGAAGATAGTGAGACAATGTTAAAGTTTTGAAGTTACGATCACATTACCATCACGATCGCTTTATGAAATGGGAGGCTGACTGTAAAGTTACTCGCTCGTTTTACAGTGTGTGTTATTGGCAGATGGTTTTGGGCTGACATGGCAGATTGGTCAAAGAAAAGCAAAGCAAGCTGTTTCTTGTCAAAAATTATTTGAAAATCTTCATGCAGGAAAGGCTGACTCAACAATGAAGAGGCACTTAAAGAGCTTTTATAAGATAACAATTTGCCAGCAAGGAATTTTGAATAAGCTGAGTAAACAGTGCATTCAGTGCAAATACTATGTCAAAGTCAGAGAATCGCTGGTCTCAACCATCTCACAGAAAAGACTCAACTTGGCACGTACCACAAAACAGTGGTTAAAACATACACTACATAACCCAGTCTGTGATGGATTCTCTAGTCATGTGCCATTCATGTAACCCCTAAAACCAACAGTGAGTGAGTGAGTTTAGTTTTACTCTGCACTCAGCAGTATTCCAGCTATATGGTGGCGGCCTATAAATAATCAAGTCTGGACCAGACAATCCAGTGATCAACAGCATGAGCATCTATCTGTGCAATTGGGAACCGATGACATGTGTCAGTCAAATCAGAGAGCCTGTCCACCTGATCCCATTATCTCTCTTTTTTGGCAAGCATGGGCCTGTTCTACCCCAGACCTTCATGGGTCACCAACAGTACAACTGAACCAAGCAAAATGTACTGTAGTGTAAAATGAAACTGACATCTTTGATCTAACCAACTTTTTAAATACTGACACATTGTCACTGGCATTATCATTGAGAGGAATGGGTTTCAGCCCAAATTATGACTTTCTTCATAAAACATGTATTCACGGATTTGATGGCATTGAGATACATACACTCAAAATGTAAGTCCCCAAATACGATTGCTCATACACCATATAGTGAAGACAGTGATGTTAGTGGAAGCATGATTGGATGTGTGATTGGAAGTTAATGTTTCAGGTACCTAAACATAAACTTTTCAATAATGTCTGAATTCCATGTAAACATCATATATAATCTACTAAAAAAATATATACACATCTTACAACAACACAATAGCCATGAAGATCCAGGGTAGATATGATCTTCAGGAACCCATGTCTATTGTAAGAGGGTACTAAAGGGATCTAGTGGTCAGACTCACTGACTTAGTTGACACATCACTGTAACCCAAATGCATAGATTGATGCAAATGCTGTTAATCACTGGATCATCTGGTCCAGATTCCATTATTTACAAACCATCCCCAGGTAGCTGGAATATTATTGCTGAATGCTCCGTAAAGCTAAACTTATTCACTCACTCATATATCATCTAGAAAGAAAGTAGATACATATGTTCTATCCATACAACCGATGAGAGATTCTGGATGTCAGTATGTATACACTTCACAGAGTAACAGTCAAGATGTAATGACAGTGGCCTCGAGCACTGACTGATGACTAATTCTCATTTACATGTTGTATCCATGTTGCCTGAGGCATGATGGGATACACTGCATCAGGTTCTAATGGACAGGGGTTGAGCTGGGTTTGACAATCAGCACTTCAGAAATACCAAACTTTGATTTCACAGAAACAATATGGTCAATCCTTCCAAATAATTCTGAAACTCTATGTATTCAATTATAAAAATCAGTTTTCAAAAGAACACCTGAGTTTTGATCAGTTACACTGTTAGTATGTCCCGGTCCACAAATGAAGTCAAGTTTCCTATCTCAAATGTATGTGAAAGTCTAACACACTAACAGCAATGCAATCCTAGAAGAAAGTACACGGAGATCCCCTTTCAAATGACTGAGGAGGCCTGTATATCAGACACCCATAAGCAGTAACACTGACAAAGCATTGTCCACAAACAAGGCAAATCTTAGATTAAAACTACAATCTGTGAATCCTGGAATGGCCAAGGGAGGCAACTTAAGAACTGACAAAATTAGGTAGACTACATGTGCCTACTGAAATGCATGCTCTCAAGTTTCACCAAACATCAATAACTTGATACATATCTATATATTGTTTAAAGACTGATGGATAAACACATTAGTAATATGCAGTGTGTCAAGTTACTGAATTTCAATTCAATGACATTTCACTTAAAGTCACAACAGATTTTGGTGCTAATTTATTGTCATTAGTATTGGATGCTAGCCCCCTGTCTCAATGTGCAATACATATGTATAACTAGAAATGGGAAAATGGGATGTGGAACTAGCTTCAAATAGCTGCAGATTGGAGAATTACACTCACACAAAGACTATTCAACATTAGTGACAGTCCAAATGATCAGCACCAGTGTCTGACTGTTATCAAGGGACACATGGAGGCCACATGGGATTAATCAGGGTCAATATGCACAGTAATAAGCTATATTGAATACAGCCAGGCACCCTGTGGACTGCTCTCCACGTACTGCACCAGGAGGACAAATGACGGTGTTGGGGCAGACATTCTTACCGAACACTACAATGTCACTGACAACCCCACGCTTGTTGATAATGTCAATGCTTTTGCATTAAGCACATTCACAAAGCTGTCATCAAATATCATAGGTTTATGCGAAAAGATATCAAGTAAATTCCTCACAGTGGCACAGTTGTGTTGTAGTGATTAGGTGAGTTCGGTTTATGCTGCATTTAGCAATATTCTAGCAACATCATGGTGGGGGAAACCAGAAATGGGCTTCACACTTTGTACCCATGTGGGAAGTTGAGCCCGGGTCTTCGGTGTGACAAGCAAAAGCCTTAACCACTACCCTAATCCACTTCCCCTCATTGTGTCGTAAGACTAACCCCAAGTCTCTGGTGAAAAGGTCATATCTGATATACACTGAAATATTCATCAGCTTTTGTTTCAAAATCACCTACAAGAAATACCCGAATGAATGATATAATCTTCTTTTCTGTACTGTTCACTCTGTTCTAGAATTGTCTAAGTGGCTGAGTGAAAGGGATTCATGACAAAGATATTTTTATTTCACAGATTCTCTCAAGAAACAGACTGGGTATGAAGACATGCCATCAACATGGTCACGATGGCCATCTTATCCAACGAACGGTCAAGTGGGGTATCCTAGTAGTGTTGGCACGTCATGCCAAAGATCCAGGTTTGATTCCCAATATGGGTAAAATGTGTGAAGCTCATTTCTTGTGTCCACCTCCATGATATTGCTACAAGCAGCTTAAAACCATACTTACTCGCTCTTTCTTGTGGCTACCATTACAGACCTATCCTAAAATGGAATTCACGCGAAACATGTGCCATTGGTTCTGGACACCTGTCAGCTCTACATGACATACCAAAACAACCGGGGTCGACCATCCAGCAGTCATCCAACTGGTCATATTTCAGAAAAAAAAAACAACATCGTTTTGTACAGAGGTTCAACTTGAATACAGCTATGAACACTGTGAAAATCTGCACAAAACAAATTGTCAGGTTAAGCATCCAGAATCACATACAATTCATTTATTATCCTCAACTTTAACCCTGTACACCAAGACATATAGGTATCTAATGTAAACTGTTCAGTTACCTGCAAATCTTAAAATAACATCAAAATCCCTGGACAGGTTTTCTGTAACATCACTCTCCAAAACATCCATCCACATAGTTAATTATATCACTCTTTGAAGACCCGACAGTAACCTTTCAACTCCATCCTCTAAAGACTGATAACAGATCAAACCGACTAATCATAAATCAAACCACTTATCCTGAGTTCTGCATCATGCATCTCAGCTGAAGGAACAAATCTAATACACAAATAGCTTGCCATAAAATCATGAAAAAAAACCCAACTCAAACCAGTTAATCTAATCATAACCCAACCCAATACCCATCTGACATTTAAGAAAAACATCCAATATTCATACTCAAGGCCAAACATTATCCCCTATTACCACAACACATAATTTAGTATAACATTTGTATTATTATATGTCATAAAAGCCACAATTTATGAAATATTGAATAAAAGTTAACCATTTAGTATGCTGTCAATGGCAACCTTCTGTATAACCTTATTCAAAATTGTATTGATTTCTAAAATCCTCCTTACATAACCAATCCAATTTTCCACTTCCTCGTCATGTTGAAACCCCAAGTTTATCTCATCAGTGACACATTGATCAAAGCAGTGTACAGATTGAGTCAGGTATGGAGTGACAATGATTTGAAGGAAAATCATCCTCAACTTACCCCCGGCCTGAATGTCCACTAAGACGTTCATTTCAAACCTGTATACAGTTCGTCACAATCCAGCTGCTTCAAAAGTAATCATGCAAGCCTGGTACTATCATGAATTTCTGCCAGTCAACATCTGTGAATATTCATCTTGGTGGACCCATGGCATCGACACCAAACATCCTGTTGCTTAATCAATAACAACAAGACAAAATCTTTTTTTTCCCGTCGGAAAAATCCTGGTACTCCTTCCATATGTTGTGAAGTTCACAGTGACATTGTGATATTAGTAAATATAGGAATTGCTGTCTCCCTCCCTCCAGCCCTTGTCAATAGACCAGTCGAGTCGTAAATTTCAGCTTAAGATCAATATGCCCGCTCCTTCACGAGACTGGCTTGGGAGCAAGGGTCTGTCCGATCTCCGACCAGATTGCAAAGACCAATTTGATGTTGAGCTTAATGAATGCAAGAGAGAATACTGCCATGAGACATCCAACCAAACCATTATAAAATAGCCAGTAATTATAGCATGTTGTCATAATCATTTTCATAATGAGAGATCTCCATCACACTATCCAGTCTATGCTGGATTTCCTTATAAAACCCTGACCTTTCCATTGGGCATATTATGGCATATTCATAACCATAGGCGGCTTCTGCTGCAGGTTTGGCTCAAACTGGAATCTGAATAACATAATCAAGAAGTACTTGATAATCTCCAAACCTGAATTCTCTTTCAGCGTTTCAACAAGGTTTCAGTAGAGCCATGTTTGATGAGGGATGAAAGCTTTAAATGTCCACCTGAGGGTCATACTGTGTAACATATTCAACAAAAATAGGATGAAGGGAGTTGATTGACCCAAAATTCAAAATCATGTAAATCTGGGTTGTTTGAAACCAGAAGTATGATGAATAGGGGCACAAAGTCAGTAAAGAAAAGAATTTGAAATCCGAATTCATACACTTTATACAGTTTCAATTCATACCTAAATAAACTAAAAAAGTATTTGGTAAATAATTATAATGAAATTCAATAGTGAAAACATGAAATATCTATATCGTATTACCCTAAAACAATCATTATATGAGGGCAGACACAACTGACGAGACTGATGAAGATTCTGGGTGAAGGGGTACACAATATGGCATGACGTGAATCAGGTGACTTTTATATGAATGCACATAACTTTGCACACCCACTAATTTAGTAGTTAATCAACAGAGGCAGTATGAAAACCACGTTCATATGACGTCAGAGAAGGCAACAGATGAGATGAACAACAAAAGTCAGACAAACAAGCATGTCAGAAGAAACAATGGTTCCCTGAGAAACAGTTGGATAAATTAATCAGTTTTGGCAAACTAGAGGTGCATTCTAACCCAAAAGATACACAAGGAGTCAAAAATGTCCCTTACAACATTCAGAAAGTAAGGCCTGATGCAGTTCCCAAATCCTAAAAAAGACTAAAGATCTTTCTGAACTGAATTCCCAAATTGGGAGCCTGAGGATGTGTTATATATAGAATTTCAGACGTAAGTATCAGACCTCAATGCCACCCAGGAGCAAGCTAAGCTGATATTTTCTTGTGTTTAAAATGACTACTGCCTAAAGCTGAAGTACAGTAACCTTTACTGATTGGTCAGTTACCTCATCTGATTGACAACTTAATAGTTGCTCCAAAGTTTAACCGAATGAAAACAATTCATTCATCTCCCAATGACATTTGGGTAGACAACATTTTTAAAGACTTGACCCATTTCTTGAATAGTGCATTAGCATTAAGTTCAGGTCAATGTATCTTTAGCCACATTTCCATGAAAAGGTTGAATAATTTAAATTTGAAAGAAAAGCCAAAAGTAGGAAGAAGATCAGCAGTCTTGGGAAAGCAATCAGTGCAGGATGGATGTCGACACATTCAATGATAATCACAGAACCAGATCTTTAATATCTAATCCTGATTTATACGTTATTTCAGAACGTAATGCATTGAGGGGGTTAGGAAACCATATCAAATGTGTGGTAACAGTCATGAAAAGGGGCATTCAAAATCCCTAAAAACATCAAAACCTCTTTTATAGCTATCTGAAGTGATTTTATCTTTCACGGACTTTGTTAACCCATTATACCTGTGAGAAGTACAGACAAAGAAATGCCAGGAAGAAACAACTGTGTCATTTTAAGGGTTCTTTAGGTGTATCTGTGAATATATACTGGACACCAATCAGTATCCGAGAGACTCATGGTATTTTCAATGAGACCCTACTTTCAACAAGAATTGACAACCCCCTGCTGTTTTAACTATGTGAAGATAAAATGTTCAAGTGCATCTGAATGCCTAATATGCCAATGCAGCTGAATCACTGCCTACAGCATAAAATGAACAGCTCTGGTCTTATATTGAGGAAGTTCCCCCAAGATATTTAATTTTCTTCACCTGCTTCAGAAGCTGGTAATGATCTAACAGGAGACATTCAGTCTACACACTATGACTATGAAAGTGTTCTTGTCTTCTTGTCCCTCCTGGCCAAGTACCAAATGTACTTACATTAAACATATAATCTCTGATAGGGTTATAACGAGGGCATTCCTATCACTATTGATTTTCCATCAACCAGTCAGCTTGTCACTTCACAAATGACTTAAGTCCACTCCATTAAACCTCCTGTAGATATACCTCCTGTTCAGAGATTTATACAGTTGTCTATACATCATTCCCTCAGTTAGTGTCTTGGCAAAGGTTAAAGGTCATGTTGCACTTTCTAAGACAGGGACAGCGGCACCTGTGCAATGTTGAACACAACTATATGCCTGTCTTGAAGCTATCTGAGAAAACCATGACATTACTGAAGAAAACCAAAGCTGAACCAAAATGTGCTGAAGCTCACTCTACAACCTGGCCAAGGTTGATATATAGCCATCTGAGAAAACCATGACACATAAACGCTCTGAAGCTCTCTCTACAACCTGGCCAAGGTTGTTATATAGCCATCTGAGCAAACCATGACACAGAAACCCTCTGAAGCTCTCTCTACAGCCAGGACTAAGATGTTTATAAAGTCATTTGAACAAACCTTGACACTGAAAAAACCATGACACCGAACAAACCATGACACCAAAACGCTCTGAAGCTCTCTCTACTGCCTAGTGTAAGATGTTACAAAGTCATCTGAACAACCATGAAATCACAACAGAAAACTAAAATGGAACCAAAAGGTTCAAAAGTTTTAAGCTAGTGTATACTGCTTTTTAAAAAGCAATTTGAACAAAGCTAGAAACTGATAAAGAAAACAGAGAATGAAACATCATCAAGTTTATCATCTCATGTGACAGTCTGCAAGGGTTAAAGAAAGTTTTTAAAAAAATGTAACATAAATTACACCTTAGAAAATACAGATAAAAAACAAAACTATCAATGTTGTTCCCATGACAACCACATAATCAATTAAAGGTTACATGCAAAAGCAGTGTTCATAAAAATTTGTTATTGTATGTCTGCATATATTATGCACATAGACATTTACAATGAAACAAGCAGAAATGGGACCGAAAACAATATGCAAGTCATCATCAGACTAAGATGAAAGCATGGTCTGATGTTTATTGCTACATTTTGTTCTTCGTATGACTATTTCTCCTTTAAGAAAGAAAACAGCTTTCATTAATAATAAATTGAGATCTTGGTACCTCTTTAAGATTTTGAGTGATAATTCTTTACACTTTACCAAATGTAATAAAGAAGGTTGTTGAATAATGAAAAGCTTTTAAATCACTTCAATTTTCTTTTGTAATTTAATCATTTCAAAAGACTTTCTTCACGTCGGACTGACATCAACAGAATAATCAATCAAAAAGCCCGTGCTCAAATGCATCTACAGCACAGGTTTTTATACAAAAATTACAAGCACAAATTTTTATCAACTGAACATCAGCTGACCCTTGGTTAGTTTTATTCTAAAATATAATATGATAAAAATCATTTTGCTTTTTTGATTAGAAACGTTAGTGGCAGATATTTGTTTTTAAAACTATCTAATGACAACTTAGCCAAGTCAGACAAAATACCAGCAGCTGCAGGATTCCAAGGAGTATCATACAAAACTGTTACATATTGTAACTGTTGCCATGGAGACATTCTTTATATCTTGATTTTATCATAAGTAAATATCTTTGGAACTTTGTTTAAACAAATAATTTTTATGGTACTTGTATAAGTTGGATGCGGTGTACGTAGCGGAAGTCGTGCTGACCTTTGTTACATGTACCTTGTGTTTTCATTAATATTAATGTACCATTTGAATGGTTATATGCCTAGTTGGCCTTTCACAACCTATCAAATCTGTTTCAGGAGAATATCAGCTTCTCATTCTCGATTCTCGAAGTTGTCAGATCAGATGTAATATTCCTTTGTCAGCATTGTCATATGTATTGTCATAAGAATGTAATGAAGGATGTCACAAGGAATGTCACATGAGAGAAAACAATGCATGTCATAGGAACATCAAATCATTTCCAGGGCCCCATCCCTCCAAGCAATCACAGACCTAAGGTTATCGTAACTCCCATACTTTAACACTGACTTACGACAATCGTAGCCCAGCTATTAGTTTGAGGAACAAAGCCCAGGACCATCTAACACCATAATCTCTACCTACTTGTTGTGTAGCCAAACTCGTCTTCAGACTCGCTGTCACTCACGGACTCTCCCCTGGACTCCGACCGTAAGTGTGTCTGAAAAGAGCAGCAAAATCATCAATTGCAACTAAATTGTCGAATAAATGTGCTTCAATTGCCCATTACAAACAGAAAATTACAAAAAGAGACATCACTGCATGGCTTACAGCACACTTAGGAAGGACAGGAGACAGAAATGAGTTTTCCTATGTGTAAAAAGGTTTGGCAACTAGCTAGGTGAAAACTAAATCAGGTTGTAGTTATTGAATCAAGTCCTGTCAGTGTGACAATAATGGATATTAGCAGTGAGGAAAGTAATACCGTTCTGGGAGACAATACTTTGGTGTGAGGCTAGTTGTACACAGTCCCTTATCCCCGGACAAACACTCTGATGAACAAATCCTGTCTTGAAATATAAACATCAACAACTCAAAGTCTGAGGCTGCTCAACTACAATTGCAGCAATAAAATTCAGCTTTCTTCATAGTGTAATTCAACATAAGAATTTGGCTAAGTATCTTATATTATCTACTGTTCCCACCTCCAGACAGTAAAACTATCTTACATTGCTTACTTCTCAAAAGAAGTTAAGGACAATTCCATTATTATATCACTATTAAGACATGGCACTTTAACTATAGTACTGTGAAAACAGTGGACAGTCCTTAACTTATTTTGAGTAGTATATTCAGGGGTATTAAGAGGTAAACAACCCAGAAAATAGTTTTACTTGTTTCCTTTCTGACACCTCCACACTACTGTTAGCATTTCTACAAGCTTAAATATCTTCCTGGATAAACTATCCCAAACTCGTTGTTGTGACGTCCATTATTAGACAAAATCATGGAACATTTCATTTCCCTCACTTGTGCTTTTCAGTACACATGGGGGCATGGTGGGCGAGCTGGTTAAAGCATCAGGATAGTGATCCAGTGAGGTTGAGGTGTCTGGATCAAGCCGACCTGTAACCGGGTGTAAACACCTTGGAGTCATCTTTGTGCGCAGACTCTTTCCGTATTGTCACAACGCCAAGAGTAAAGGAACACAACCTTGTGCACTTTAAAGAACCCACGAATCTATGGGTATCTGACCAGATAATGGCCACACGAATACATGAAAACACCTTGTTGCAGGTACAGCAACCATTTGAGACTGACATCCCATTATCGAGGGGAAAGCAAAGCGCCTTTGAGAAGGGGATCTGGATATTGGCACTATATAAATATACATAAATGAAAAATAAATAAATACACAGACTACACGTGGAACACATTTCACTCAAGCAGAAATAGTTACCTGTTTAACTACTGTTATCTTTCTGCATATCGCAATATTCTTATATGCTACACATGTCAATTCTTGAAACAACTATATATGCGACAACATTTATAGTATCCCCTGCTATCTTGGACAAGAAATAACCATATATCCTATTCCATCTTGGACAACAGGGCCTAGATTTATTAAGCTCTCTTAGCGCTAGGATAGTCGTAAGTGCCACACATTAACACTGACTTATGACTATCTTAGCGTTAAGAGAGCTTTGAAAATCTAAGGCCCTGATCACCAGATGTTTAAAAGAAGAACACAGAGTAATATCTGTTTCAAAAACAGCTCTCAAAATATCTGTCTTGATCAAACTGAATAAACTCACTCACTCAGTATCTCGCTTACACATGACAGTGACATTAACTCCAATCCATCCAATCAATTTCGATGATATAATGCTTAAAAAAGGTTCACCTCACATGACCAATTTTGATCATATTGAACAGATTCTAAATAAACATTTCTGAAATATTCCAACACTCCTTGAAAGTTTTCATACTTGTACTTCTGACAGTCGGTATCGATCTGCCACTTCTGCTCCTGTCTTTGAAGCAGATCCGTCAAATGTTGTTTGAAGAAAGTATTAGTTAAAACTGAAAACACCTGATCAAAAGGACTGAAGTTTCAAGAAAACTTGCCAGATTAAAAGTAGATCAAAGCAGGACACAATGATCTTGATGGAGTTCTTCATGATCAAGCCACATTTCTAACAGGACCAAGCAACAAATTGATAGAAAACTGTCACAAAATCTGAGGATTTTCCATCATATTTCACATAAACTAACACTACACTCAATTTCAGAGTAGAACTTGAAAGTGAAGGAGAAAATAAATAAATCGATTGGATATCAATACAAATTTCAGGTGAGGAGATTCAGGCCCTGTACTGGTGTCCCGTACTTGTGTCCAATTACAAACCAGACCATCATGTGCTTACATTTATCTCTGAAATGAAACTATTTGGAATAGATCTGTATCTGAATTGTATATAAAACATGACAGGTATAAATCTGGTGGGTGTGTTTGGATGAAATTGAAATCTAGACTTGCTACATTATGATAGGCAGGGATTTCCTTTGACATTTATTTCAGGGTCTGTGTGAGAGATAAGGCAACCCATCATTTCTGTTGGCTTACAAAGGCCAGGACAGTTTTCTACTGGTATATCAGATCTAAGGTCACCCAACCATTTCTGTTGGCTTATAAAGGCCGGGCAGTTTTCTACTGGTATATCAGATCTAAGGTCACCTAACCATTTCTGTTGGCTTACAAAGGCCAGGGCGGTTTTCTACTGGTATATCAGATCTAAGGTCACCCAACCATTTCGGTTGGCTTACAAAGGCCAGGGCAGTTTTCTACTGGTATATCAGATCTAAGGTCACCCAACCATTTCGGTTGGCTTACAAAGGCCAGGGCAGTTTTCTTCTGGTATATCAGATCTAAGGTCACCCAACCATTTTTGTTGGCTTACAAAGGTCAGGGCAGTTTTCTACTGGCATATGACATCTAAGACCACCCCACTAAGTCTGTGAGCTTACAAAGGCCAGGGCAGTTTTCTTCTGGTATAGGAGATCTAAGGTCACCCACCAAGTCTGTGGGCTTACAAAGGTCAGGGCAGTTTTCTACTGGTATATCAGATCTAAGGTCACCCACCAAGACTGTGAGCTTATAAAGGTCAGGGCAGTTTTCTTCTGGTATAGGAGACCTAAGGTCAACCGCCAAGTCTGTGAGCTTATAAAGGTCAGGGCAGTTTTCTACTGGTATATCAGATCTAAGGTCACCCACCAAGACTGTGAGCTTATAAAGGTCAGGGCAGTTTTCTACTGGTATATCAGATCTAAGGTCACCCACCAAGACTGTGAGCTTATAAAGGTCAGGGCAGTTTTCTACTGGTATATCAGATCTAAGGTCACCCACCAAGACTGTGAGCTTATAAAGGTCAGGGCAGTTTTCTACTGGTATATCAGATCCAAGGTGACCCCCCAAGACTGTGAGCTTATAAAGGTCAGGGCAGTTTCCTAGTTGTAGTTGAGATGTGGAGTGTTTGTATCTTCATGCAAGACATCCTCTGGGCTAGTTTCTGGCAATACATGTCCACATTTAGCCTGGCCCCAGTCTTGAAGGGGAACTATTTGCTTTCAAGTATATTCTTCCAGGAAATGTCAATAAGATATTCTTACAGGCTTACTCTCCTTCACTGCTGCTGTCCAACATTAATAACCGTGAGTTCAACTAGTACACCCCCCTTCAACCTAACAAAAATATTCTGTACAAACATTCTTGTTAAAATTAAGTGTGACACTAAAATCCATTTGCCCTTTTCAGTGCAAAATATTTTAATCAATATCCAAATATCTGAACCATATGAACATTTATATGCATTGTTGTGACTATATAAGTCCAGTGCTATGCGAAAAGCTGATTCTTGCACCATCCCTCTTCTACTTCTGCACCTATCTTGTTTATCCATCCTCATCATTTGCCCTTAACCAGTGTTTTCAGGCATATTCACCTTTCCAGCCTCATGATATGTTCCTTATCCCAAACTTAACACCTGATTTCTTCTTTCAGACACTAAACCATCAACCCTTCTCTTCACACATGGGTTCAGTTCATGCCCAATCCTCAATCCTCCTTTCCCATCATGAGTACACAGTGTGAAGCCCCTTTCCAGTGCCCCCCATCGTGACATTGCTGGAATATTGCAGAAAGCGACGTAAAACCATACTCACTCTATAGTCCTCGCTCACTGTTTTCTGTGTCTAACTCTCAATACTCTTCCTCACACAGTCTTTACCATTCCATCTCCACCCTTCATTCAATGCTCCCCACCAACCATTTTCCCAATTTGTCAACTCACCAGTCTGTCTTTGGGTTTTGCCTGTAGAGGTGCTGTGGACTGTGCAGAGGCTTCTTCAAATGATTGTACAGATTTTAGTTCCGCTGCCTCCAGATCACCTGGCTACAATCAAAAGAGACACACTCAAAACATAGCCTGACTCAAGTGAGTTTAACACCACTGGTGGTCTCCAAAATGTGATTTGCCATAAAAAACAATGAAAGTCCTTTACAAAACCTGATGTTATTTACTTTAAAAACATGAAAAGTCTACATTAACATCAAAACACTGTTAGTAACTAGCTCATTCAAAATGATTATGTCTATTCATATTTTCATAAATCTATCATGATTCCACATTTTCTTAACCATCCAACCATAGCAATTGCTTTTTTAATCTTTCTGCATGAATGTATTGTCGGGCACATGCTTTTCATGTTCACAGAGTCAACGCCCTTGCAAACTCAAATTTTGGCTCCGAAACGTCTATAACAAGAAACATGCAAACAATCCTAATAATTCTTTCCCCTGCCCTAATCATTTCTTCCACAGTGACTGTCACTGAAGCTTTCCATGTCATATCATAGACAAGGCTATTAGTTTTGTTGCATTGATCATAACTGGGAGAAAATCTTGCCCAGGACTGGCACCAGTGACTGGGGAAGTGAGCTGCCTATCAGCACACATGTTGACAGGTCATTGCAGTTGTATCATTCCAGCAAATTGGCTAAATTTCCCCAAATGTCAGACGGGGATTGACAGAAGGTCAATTACTGACTTTTATGCTTTTACCATTCAGATGATGTGTAAGACATTTGGAAACTACAGATTTCATCATGCTGGGATTTTGATGGCCAAATCAACTGCCTGTAAATAAAATCTTACAGGGAGTTATGTTTGAGCTTGGTATGTTTATTTTAGTAAGTTTGAGTCACAGTGTTCATATTCTTCTTCCTGTGATTAATCATAACAGACTAGTGCAAGGTGGGGTAGCCTAGTAGTTAAAACTGTTGCTCATCACGCCCAAGACTTGAGTTCAGTTCCCCACATGAGTACAATGTGTAAAGCCCATTTCTGGTGTCTTTCACCATGATAATGCTGAAATATTGCTGAAATCAGCATAAAACAAAAGTCACTCACTACAGAAGGTGTCATGAAGGTGTGTCCATCATAGATCACTTCAAGTTTTCCTCCAACAAATAGCTAACACTGACAATGTTAACTGACTACCTTCACTTCTTCCAGTGCAAAAGTGAGTATTGTTTTACACCAGTTTTAGCAATATTCCAGATTATTTAAATGGATCATTGAAAATCAGTGATGACACCAGGTGTTTGCCCAAACAGTAAGCATGCCCTGCACTACCTGTAGTATCTGCCCATCCCACCTTACATACAAGACGTGAGTGTTGCTTTATATATTTGGGAGTCACACTCAGTGACACTATATAGCTGATATGATCTTAAACTAAAGAAATGAGTTAGAGGCTTGTCTGCCTTGTAGATTTTGTTGCTGTAAAACACATCATGCATTAAAACGTGTGAATTGACAATGAATAGTTTGTTCGAGACTGTAATATTAGTATCATTATGTATCAGTGTTAAAATCCATCTACAATATTGAACAGCTCAAAAGGTCTATTAGTACAAGAAAATGAGAAAAACTTTCGTCAAAGCATTAAAGATAAAACTGCAAAATATGATATATGAAGAAATGGATGTTAGCAAATGCTTGATCAACATATATCCCCTGATCACCAAGCTGTGCAGTCTAACATGGACCATTCTCTTACTAGCATCAAACCACCCAAAACCAACAACACCATACATGAACATTTTACCATGGTGAATAAAGGCATAAGGTTATCTCACGGGGACATTTTCATAAAAATGAGATTTTTTGAAACCATATTCTTACATGAATAAGAACTTTGATGTCCTTTGAATGAACATTTTCCTTTATCACACTACATAGTCTGAGAGACGAAATGCGAAGCATGACATGATATATGACTGTTGAAGGACGAGGACGTAATGACATTTTCAAGAATTCAAAAGACTATCTTTTACCAGAGTACAACATATGAAATATTATGTTCAAATTGCATGCCACATTCTCATTATGTGGATGAGAATTGATACAGATTTATGTTATTCACTAGCTAAGATGTTCATGCACTCAAATTATGCTTTCAAAAGTCATTAATAGTCTATTAACATGTTCCTTTACACTATTCCTTAATGAAAGTAGCACTGGGTAGCTGTTAATACAATGCATATACAATGAGGTCCAAAATGCCCTTTCACAAGTCTACATGAAATCAATATAAGTATGTGCAGTATGGTCCCATACAGCCTTCTACAAGTCCCTACTGAGAAAAATGCTCTGTGTAAAGTCTGTATGTAGAATATGGTTCTATATACTCTCCAACAAATCCCAACAGAACGTAATACTCTGTTTAAAGTCAGTGTGTGGAATATGGTCTCATACAGCCTTCTACAAGTCTCTACAGAGAGTAATGCTCTGTGTAAAATCAGTATGTACAATATGGTTCTATATACTCTCCAAAAAATCCCAACAGAACGTTATACTCTGTTTAAAGTCAGAGTGTGGAATATGGTCCTGCATACCCTTTTAAACGAGTGAGTGAGTTTAGTTTTACGCCACATTCAACAATATTCGATCTATATGGCGGCGGTCTGCAAAGTTTGGACCAGACAATCCAGGGATCAACAACATGAGCATTGATCTGTGCATTTGGGAACCGATGACGTGTCAACCAAGTCAGAGAGCCTGACCACCCGATCCCGTTAGTCGCCTCTTACGACAAGCATAGTCGCCTTTTATGGCAAGCATGGGTTGCTGAAGGTCTATTCTACCCCAGGACCTTCATGGGTCCATACCCTTTTAAAAGTTTTTACCGAAAGTAATACTCTCTGTAAAGTCAATGTGTGGAATATGGTCCCTTAAAGCCTTATACAAGTCTCTACAGAGAGTAATGCTCTGTGTAATGTCAGTGTGTTGAATATGGTCCCATTTACCCTTTTACAAGTCCCTACAGAAAGTGTGACTACGTGAAGTCAGTGTGTGGAATATGGTTCTATATACCATTCTACAAGTCCCTGCATAAAGTAATGCTCTGTATAAAGTCAGTGTGTGGAATGTGGTCCTACATACCCTTTCACAAGTTCCTACAGAAAGTTATGCTCTGTGCAAAGTCAGCACGTGGAATATGGTCCCATATACCCCTCTACAAGTCCAGTGAATGAAGAACCGGCTGTGTCTAGACCTCTTTATGCGAAATATTATCAACTGTCTCTAGTTTCCCCTCATGTATGCATAAAAACCCAAAATGTTGCTAAACAGTAATAATTGGTATTCAGATATGAGCTATATATTCCAGATTTACAAAGCAGGTGGGCAGAAAGACTGGAGCCAGACACTACTTTCCTCTGATACTACTTTCCCTAAATGACAGCATCACTACCCTCACTGAACACCTCTAAAATATTTGTTTGACAAATAAGGCTTTGATTTTCTATAACAAAAAAAGTAGGGCAGGCATACTGACAGTCCTGCTCTACACAGAAGTTTAATAAAGGTTGCAGTGCTTTCACCGTTGGCAGACCAGCAACCAGTATGGTAATAAACACAGAAGAAAAGATCACCAATGAAACCTGTCTTTCCTCTACAAAGGTTTATCCACTTTAGAAGCAACTGCAGGCATAAGACCCTCTCAGCCACACCAACAAGTAAGGGATATTGGGAACCCCTTGTCCCGGAAACAACAAGGGGACAAGCCCTTGAGAGTTAGCTTACTGTCATCAACTATTGAAAGACCACCATTTAATTGCTTCCTCAACTTGATGAGAGTTTAGGTGAGTAATTAACTTGACTTCACTACACTCTCTGAAATAGTCATACAATGCAACACATGTAAGAAGTTGGGAAAGCTTAGGTAATCATTCTGTTGCTAGGTTCAGATTCTCAGTCGGGAGACCCAGAGATTCATTTGGTGGAACTCCTGCCTGAATTTGATTGCCTTTTTGTACCAAAGTATACAAGCGTCAAACCCCTCTTTGAAGATGGATCTCTAACTGATCTTTAGACAATTCACTATCTGCTGCACTAAAGTAGCAGGTAGGAGGAGTAAGATTACTGCACTTACACACATACGTGTGTATGTGTCTAGCTGCTTGTCCTGGCCTTTCTGTATGACCCTGGGATCGAACTGTACCATTCTTCCACTCTCCAGACTTATGCTCTAGCTGTCAGACACTGAGGCAGTAATCAGAGGACATGCTCAGAATGCAATCTATTCCACATGTTCAGATACATTCTTACTTGTGAAGAATGAGGCACAACATATACAAAAATATTTTTCAATAGTCTTCACAGCCTAGTTCACTAATGCTTCACTGGACCAGATGTGGCAGGTGCTGAATATTAATTAATTCATCAAAAAAGTCTGTAGATGTCATTTTTGCCCACACTGAAACCTGCATTATGAGGCACTCACAACAGCAGAAATTTAAAACACATACTAGTACACCAAATAATGGCCTGACATTCACCTTCATAATGAAAGGTTAAACTTATTCCAATGATTAAAGACAAAACATGCTCCTATGATAAAAGCTAAAATGCAACAGAAATGTTAGCAGCTAAATGAAGTACAACTCAAACAGAGTAGTAGGGACTTGTACAAGAGTATAGAGGCTGTAGGTTATCTGGAGCACCCTGTGTGATATTACCTTGGTAGCTGTAGTGATTTTCTCCACAACCTGGAACAGGTGGTTTCAGCCCTATTGCACACATTCATATACATCAAGACAAATTTATCTGTTATATAGAAGTAAACTCACAGAGTCAGTATTGGATTCTGCGAGACTGACAAAATGGCTGCAGAAGTAGGAATGTTTTCAAAAGCAGGATGAGAAACGGATTTGTGTCAGAAATGATATCATGTGACCAATCTTGAGAAAACATTGAATAATAATTCTGGCCTCTGTAGATTCCATAACAATGATTTTTTGTGTCTAATGACAGCTGAAGTGATGCATCCAGCATTTTACAAAACTGGGCCAATTGGAGCACTGATTTGAGAAGGTGGGCCTAAGCCTACGTGAACAAGGGCCAAAGTTATTTGTGATTCTTATCAAGTTTACAAACAGTATCTGAACACCCTAAGAAAGGCAGTCATCTGCTCATGTTCATTCTGATCATGTCTATAAAAAACAAAAAAGCAACTGGAACGTTTGACTTTGACCATAGATACCTCACAAAATTGTGATGATTAGCAAGGATTCAAGATACATTTCACTGTCTATAAATGACATGAGAATTACTGAAGTGATGTTCATTTCAGTCTTTTGTTTGAAACATATCTTATGGAAGGTCAACAAAATGTGCCAACTCTACTCAGTGTGAAATCTGGTGCACTGACGTTTCAATTTATGAAAGCAATGACACAACCTTTTATATCCCACAATGCTACAGCCTAAATCCACCCCTGCAGCAATATTCATATGGATTCTAAAATCAAAAACAATGAAATTCTGCAGTTACAAAAATGAAAGTTTAATAACTGTATGAAGTGAGAACATTGTTCGATATAAAAAGCTCTGAGTA
The DNA here is from genome assembly GCF_037392515.1 of Haliotis asinina. Lineage (NCBI taxonomy): Eukaryota > Metazoa > Mollusca > Gastropoda > Lepetellida > Haliotidae > Haliotis > Haliotis asinina. The sequence goes on from NC_090286.1 coordinate 52,636,485, forward strand.
CTTACACAAGCAGAATCTGAAAGACTTTGGACAACAAATGTAACAGGAGAGGTTGCATTGCGAATAATCTCCACAGCCTCATCATGTGTTGCATCCCGAACATCAACACCATTCACCTGAGAAGAAAACATTCATATGAGTGAGTGAGTGAGTGAGTGTGTGAGTTTACTTTTACACCACACTCAACAATATACCACCTATATGGCGGCGGTCTGTAAATGATCAAGTTTGGACAAGACAATCAAGTGATCAACTGCATGAGCATTGATCTGTGCAAATGGGAACAGATGACATGAGTCAACCAAATCAGCGAGTCTGACCACCCAATCCCATTAGTTGCTTCTTACAACAAGTACAGTCGCCTTTTATGGCAAGCATGGGTTGGTGAAGACCTATTCTACCCCCGACCTTCATGGGTCTCATATGATGATTCTAAGACAGCTAGTTGGACTACAGTGAGATCCTTGGAACAGAGTAATGTCCTTGATGGGAATGATACTTGGAAGTCTTGAAGTCACTTGCCCTGTGGAAAGTGACTTTCAAAAAAAATTTGAAATTTGAACCCCTGACCATTGTGACAAATCAAACCTGACAAGCCAAGGTTTTAATCAAAAAACTAAGTATCAACAGTAAATCATTTACAATCACCCAAAGGAATGCATCATGTTGTATAAGTCTTGATATGCCAGTGAGCCCTCATGACTGCAAGTATGTACGTACCTCAAGAATGCGATCCCCTGTTTTGAGAGTACCATTCCTGCCTGCAGGACTGTTCTCCACGACATGTTTGATGAAGATTCCTGTGATGGTGTGTTCCTCTGAGACGTGAAACAAGTCCACACGGCCCCCTGGGAAATACTCACAACATTTAATAGTTATGTAAACACTAAACACACACACTGAAGAACAGACAACGCTTCATCAGAATCTGCTACAACACAAACTGTAGATTTGTTAAACCTTTCCAACATAACATTCATATTATGTTAGAACACATTTGACACCTGAAGTTGTTAAATTCCATATCAGAGGTGAATGACAAGCAAACCAATCCCAAAAGATAAGAAAAATCCAATGGTTAACGACAGGAAGACCACCTACATGAAGAAAGAGTGATTCAAAATAAATAAAAAAATAAATGTAACGATGTTAATATGAGTCAGAACTGAAACTCAATACAAAAGCTCTTGTAAAGGTGGCTACACCATTTTGAAGTTAGAACCTGAAATATCAGTTTTTAATTACTCAGTATATTTTTCCAAATTCAAAAGATATGGAGAATCTCCTTTCCCACTAAAACTTTTGTTTTGTGTTTGTAAGCTATGTTGTAAAATGATAGCTACTGTCATCCAATTTTCATTGACACCATCACAGCTTAATGGAGGCAATGACAATCTGAGCACAGACTGTCTTTATAAAGTAGGAAGCTTATATATTTTACAGTGGTTACTTCTGAATAATCTGACACATCTTGATTAGATTTAGAACATACAATAAGAAGCTAAAACCAAATACCATTTTTTTCTTTTTACCTGTTTTGAGGTTTCTTAAACTGTCTAATTATTGACAAGGCACACATATGTAGTCTCTGTATTGACTATGTCGTTGTATGTTGTTATCTAAATGCTGACACTGTTGTCTCAAGAATGAAGATCCCACTGACATAAGCACAACCGTGTGCTGGCAATAAGATGTCTGTGGTCTATGCTGAGTCTATGCTAGGTCTATGCCAGATATCGACAGTGGTAGACGCCTCCACATCCTTTAGGACAGTGCCCTGATTGTAAATGCTTCCAACTGATGCTGATGACAGGAGCATGTTGATGGACAATCCTGAAGGGACTGGCAGCACCAAAGGTGGAACTGTCCTCATTTGAGGGTTTGTGCCCCAGAGAATAAAGTACAAAATTGTGCTCATGATCAGTGGTAAGATTTTCTGATGTGACAAGATCTTTCTGCAACCCATTCCAAGGCCTTCTTGCCGAGGTATTGATTAAACGTCCTCCAAACCTCGGTGATATAACATGATTCTTTAGAATAATCAAAGTCAGCACTTTTACTTCAACCAAACCCACCACTAAAGACTTTACACTAATCTTGGTGCACACATTATTGAAGCAAAGGAGATATGAATATCCCCTTTTCCTAATGACTAAACAATAGATAGCAAACTCTTCTCATTGTGTTCACATCAAGGCCAAATGATGATGGGTGTGGTTATCAATTAGCAATTTACTTCAGAGGAGTTTTCCTGACTCAATAGCTCGTTGAGATACACTGATGGATCAAGGCTGCTGGTTACAGAAGATCAAGATAACTGGAACTGCTGGTTTTATATATGTATCATGGATTTATTAACTGGGTCATTGGCAAGCACATCCATAGGACAACTACAGCATTGATCAGTGTCTACATGACATCGCGTTCATGATGCTCAAGTACACCTGTGATTATATCTCATATTCACTGAGGGAGTCAATGGTGTTTCTTATACTGGAGTCAGAAATATACCAGTAATATCACAACCGCTAATAAGTATATTGTCTGTACTGTATGTTGTGTATGACTGCGACCAGCAATATTCCAGGCACTTGACGGCAGAATGTCAATAATCAGACCTGACCCAGACAAACCAGTTATGGATGAGCAGCTTCCTAAACAATCAGGGGAAGATGACACAGAATGGACAGGTCACAAGCCGTGCCATCTGATCTATTTAGTCACCTTGTATGACTAGCATGATCTGGGTACCCATCCACAAAACGTTTGCAGTGCTATGACATTTGAAAGCCTATGGTACACTAGGTACGACATTGTGAAGCTGCAATGTTAATACTGCTTTATGGGTTGGGACCCAGATCTACTTAAGTCAACTTGTATGACAAGCATGGATTGCTTGGAACCTGGTCTAATAAAAAATCCCCATATATGTAATTTGGCCCAGGCTATGCAGTGGTTGATTTAATGAACAACCATACTTGATGACATCAAGTCATATGTGACACTATAAATCTAATCCTCCTCCAAAACGTCTCTCCTGGCATGTGTGCACCACAGCAGAGACCTCAAAGCATCACTTCAATAATTCTGCCAGATGAAAACACTCACTGAATACAATCTACAGTCTGACACTAACAGGACTGGAGATGGTGAGTCGGGTATTAACAAGGATTTCAAGCTTGTTTCAGTAACATCAAAGTGAGTCAGGTGGATGGCGGGCAGGATGGCCTGATTTGTCACCACTATATTTTGACCAAATTGACAAAAACAACCCTGTACTGGGCTGTTTCAGATGAAGAATCACAACTAACGCAACTCAGGGATACCAGGTAACAGCCATGGGCCAGTAAATGTTGGGGGGATACAACTGTGAGGAGTTTCAGTCTTCAAGGCTATCAGGACTCTTTCCTCTCTAGTTGACTTGAGATTTTTTAGTATCTGATCCATCTACTACTGTATGATCCAGAACCAAGACTTTCAAAGCTCTCTTGGTGCCAAAAGAGTCGCAAGTCAATGCTTGGCACTTATGACTGTTTTAGCTCTAAGAGAAAATCTAGGTCCAGGGATTCATTCTCACACTCGTAACAATTGAAAAATGAATGCAAAATATAGACAATGCATTGCCAAAGATGCAGAAAATTCAATAATATCTAACAGGATGGATCCTACATTATGTAATTTACACTTAAACATATCATCTGTTCATCATAATTTTAAAAAAAAATATTTAAAATTCAAATTATTCATCGTCTAGTGTTCCCTTAAACTGGAAGAATTGTTTCAGAGGAAGATTCCATATCTATTATTAAATGCTGGAAAATGTTCAGTTTTATGTTAGATGTCACTGAGTACTGTATTCTGTTCTCGACATTTACATGGGAAATTTAACAAAAAAAATTCACCTGGAACCACACTATTCCAGATTTGAGTTCCCAGGATGTCTGCAATATATACTGTCCCACTGGTGCCATTGTACAAAGCGATCTTAACTCAAGGGTGACTGTAACTCCCATACTGTAACATGGACTTAAGATAGTCTTAGCGCTAAGGTGGTAAACAGGTAAACATGAATGTATTTTGTGCCTTGGGAGTACTTCAGTATGGAGGGACTTGAGGTCAAGTCTACATGGGGACAACCATCCTATTCTGTAGGAGGACAGTGTGACACATCTGCACATACATTTATCACTGGTGGGGATGTGCCATAGCAGTAGGCAATACGCTAGTCATTGAAGGGTTTCATTCCATCATGCAAACTCGTTGACTGGAACATGATTACCTCCACTTTAAGGGAACAAAATGAAGTTGATTTGGTGAAAGGACTGATTAATAGAAGTGAAAACAAGATCCTGGGTTTGGGATACACTGTTGCTAGTATGTTGTCCGCATTGAAGGACAGGATGGAGGAATAGTTTAAGACACCTTGGAATTGACACCAATACTTAGGGAATGAAGACTGTGGGTGTTGTTCAGTGCTGGGACCCGTGTACTTGTTCTTTTTGGGGGTTGGGTGTACAGTGTACTTTTAGAGATTCTATGGTTGTATTTGTCATAAACCTGTATGCAAGAATTGATAAATCAACTACTAAGTCAACTTTCACTGACACCTCAAAAATATAAACATCGAAATATTTTGCAATTAAACACAAAATGGAAAGTTGACAATAAGACGAGATTGTCTCAATAAACTGACAAATCTTTCTTCCACTAAGTAGGAGAATGAGGCGTTTTTTAACATGATATCAACCTACAGCAGCAATCATGAAAAACAAACACAACCAAACTCGTTATAGTAAGACAGTGATCATATTGATAACATAATTCTGAATTCCATTCACCTAACTTACTAAATGTGTTGAAAGGTCATAAAGAATCTACTTGAGCAGGTGTTTGAGCTCTTTCCAGACACAACCAATACCACAAAATCGAGTCAAGAAATAACTGATTCTTTCATATTCAAAAAGTTACTCTGCCAGGTCATGGCAGTACATAGAAATACAAAAGAATTTGATGATCTTTAACAACTTTTGTTTAGTACATATCCCTAGCCATGCTACAGCGAGGAATAGTAATGTAACAACTTCAAATTCTTATCTGTTCCATGAATACACTAAACCTTTATGGGCAATAGCATCCTTTCCACTTGCAATGACATTTATTGATACCAAGTCATGTAATATTCACCAAGTAAATGGGTATCACACAACATAGCAACAAAGAAGTTATTATCGAAATTCAAGATTTCATTTTCTTAATATTTCCAAATGCCTATGAAAGACTTAACATCTATTCTACACCGAGATCAAGCCACTAGTAATTAGAGTGTAATGTGTTGACACTGGTTAGAAACATAACAGTTCAAATTTGTATGTTGCGAACACAGATCATCAGTTCCAATGCAATGAGACAAACTGCCATACACACTTCCTTTCCGAGTTCTAACACATACACCAGGAATATCACGCTCAACAAGAAGACACTTACCGCTTTAATACACATCAATATTTATGACTTCTTGATCTTCTTTTACTTCAGATGAAATTTTAAAAAATACTAAAAACTTGGAAATCCATCAATTTTTAGACAAATTCATCTTAATAATAAGCTCACTTCAAACATGCAAGCTCATCAGAATATATATTGCTCAGATAAATGTAGTATAAAAAGGATTTGCTTATTTATTCAAGAGAACATTTCATCCAGTTTGGCTCAAGTGTCTGTATCAACATGACATACAAACAAGATCTGTGATTGAGTGATGGGGTAAGTGAGAGGAGGGAGTCGCATATCACACACATAAGCTCAATCTACAACCGAGGAGACACAAGTTGGGACACGTCAGATATAAGTACCAGCTAACATACCATCTTCACCTCCATTATTTGGGTCGGCAGAATGTTCATTTCGGTACCATTTGTCTAATGTGTCAAATAAAGTATGGTAAAATTAGTTGTACATTGTCATGTGGAAAACAGTTTCATAAAGCAGACGCTGTTGCATCCAGTAGTCATAAACTTGTTACTATCCTCAGCAGACATAGAATTGTTACTATGCTGACAAGTTGTTTACAAAAACTTTCATCCAAATTTTTCGTCATTTCATATTAAGGTAGATCTGATACTTCTTACTGGATATGAAAGAGTCTGCAACTTGTATGTACTATACCTTCAATAGAAGAAACAGGGACATGGAATAATATTGTAGAACTGACAACTGGAAACAACAGTTATAATATCTTGTGATAAAGACAAAAAATGATAAGGAAATACAGAACAAGTTGTCAAATCAAGACAAACAAATTAAGACTTCAAGGAAAATTACCAAAACACAGTGCTACAATCCAAATCATCTAGCTGATGCAGCATAAGCAACATTCCACACAACTGCTTCTACTCACCAACAATACTGATGCCAAGACTTCTGCCAGGTTCCCGGACAAGTTCAACAGTGCGGGCTGGTCCCCATGCGTGGTTCCCGGCTGCAGGTGACCCATCAGATGCCAGGGACTTCTGTCGGGGTGACATCTGCTGGACCGTAGAGAGTTGGACTGGGACGACCTCGGCAGGAGAGGCTGGGGTGGGAGATGGAGAAGATGGCGGGCTGACCGCTGATAGGGTCCTCCTAGGTGAAGATGATAATGTTGCACTGAAGAACAAGAATATCTTTACTCTGAAACCGTTTCCTAATTCAGTTTGTCTCAGATCTGCTTTGTGCACCAAAGGTACTTCTGTTCTGGTCAAGACTATAGGTAGACAAGAAAGCAGACTTGGACACAATCTACCTGACAAACGGATGACAGTGCTTGTGAAAAAACATCAATTTAACAAACATTTTTGCATCACTTAATTGCAAAACTGTTTTTTTTTAATTACAATATTGACAAACAAATTTAAATTAACTACTGCTAGTATTTTACATGCCCAGCCTTAAATAAATTACTGAAGATTTTTTAAGGTCAGTGAGTATAGCTGACCAAAACCGAAAAACAATTCAATAATATTTCCAGAAAGCTCCAATTCTAATCCATATGCGATAGAAATATTGCCTGACACATTTCAAATGTGAAATATTTCATCTCCATTAATGACCAACCATGACATCTTTTTATGTCAGTGTATGAAACTGCTCCACAAATTATATTTTATGACTTAAATGACTGAACTATGAATTATTCATTAAGGTCAACTGAGCATTCACTGTGTAATAACCGAACTGCTCATCTTGCACAATTCCAGTTCACATGCACAACAAGTTCATAATGTGCAACATTGCAGGTTCAAGCAGCAAAAGTAATTGATCTGGACACAGCTTCTTGTATAAAATGCAACATAGCTCTGCCCACAGTAAAATGTTGTAATGAGATCAATATCAAATTTTCTCATGGCTTTCATGAACTTTATTTCTTGAAGGAAATTACTGCACTGGGAACAAAATCAAACAAACCAGGTCTCTGCTGGAAACATGATGAAGACATTTCCATTTTTCTGCATCGTTAGTTCAATTGAGCACACAACCTTCAAATTTGAATGATTTTACCTTCGGGAATAGGAATCAAAAGTTTTTCTTCACCCTTGTGTAGTTACAATTAACTACTGACTTGCATGCCTGACAACACTGCCACTTTCAACATACATTTTTCCAGGCTAAGATTTCCGGAAAATGATTCTAATGATTCAACAATGTCAAGTTCCCCTCAAACGTGGATTGCAAACGACAAGATCACATACAAGAATTCACAACTGTGAACACATATGCAAAAATTTATAGAATAAATGCAAAATTCAAACTGTTAAATTCATGATGCATTGCTTTCTTTCCTGAAAACAGGAAAACTTCAAAATGACAAGAAATGATAACCAATTCCAGCAAGCAGTATTTATAGCCATCGTACAAAAGTAAACCAGTTGCTTTCAACTGTCTCATTCAGACACAAAACCAACAAACAGGCAAGAAGTGATGTAAGAACTGAAATGTTGAAGTGTTCAGATTGCCTGTCTGACAGAGCAGTCATGCTGTACAGTAAAGGATCAGAGCTAGATGGACAGAAAGGAACAGACGTACAGAAGTACGGAACCTGTTCATACGTCTTGCGTCGCTGACACGTTTCTCCAGAAGCTGCCGCCTGCAAGTGGACAACTTCTTTAACACTACCATGCACTACTGTCCTCACTACTTATCAACAGACCATTCAAGCATGCAGCTGTCACTACACTGTCAGCAGCTAAGCCATACATTCTAAGTCTTTGGTTTACATGGAACAATAATCATTAAATTACACTGAAAATACATTTTCAGCATGCAGTTTATGCACTTCAGTGGAAATCTATTTGAATATTTCAATATTTTAAACATTGATTATATCTAGTTTTGGAAAGTATTAAATTCCTGAGTTTAATCTGTCATTCTTGTCTTCACAAAAATGTAATAGTGCATCCCTCAAACTGCTGTTAAATACTTAAGTATTCATAGTTTCTGCTGCGATAATACAGACAAATTAGTGATTCTGAGAATGTTTGTAATTGTTAAAATGCAATGGTTTGAAAAATAATTCCTTCTTGTTGAAAGAAACACATTTTCCCAACTTTAACATTTCTAACTTGTCAGTTATTTATTATTGATGCATAGATCTAATGAATAAATGGAGATTTGGTTGAAAGCCATGTTATTTACATTAGATACAGCTGCTGGGTTCTACAAACAGTAAATTTTACTGTTAAGTCCTGTTTAAAGCCACTGATATACTATGATATCCTATGATATACTGTGCTATACTAAGTGATGAAAATGTTCATTAGATGCCAAGATATTAATGAAATGATCCTATTTTTCTCTACTGAATAAAGTAAAGCATATTGTTGAGGTAACCAGGCAAGTCACTATTTACTGTTATTGCTTGGACCTATTATAACCTACAATCTGAATGGGGCTTTTTATCAGTAGTATACAAGAACTTTGATGACACATTTGGAAACGAATTTTTATTTCTTCTGAGTGGTATATTACGACTTTAATTACACATCTAGCCACAACCACCAGCCAAACTTAATATACACAACAGCCTGTTCATCCACTGGGATACATAAAAAACGTCTGCATCCAGTCTTTTGTGTGATGGATGTACACCAGAAATAAATGCTTGTGTATCCAGAGAGGCTCAGGGTGTAGTGATTGTTAATCCAGACTATTATATCATGGCCCTTGCGTGTAATGAATGGTCAGTCCCATCCCTAGGAAGTCGAGGATCAACAGAGGCACATAAAATACATGCCACCACATCACCTGACTGAATGTGATTATTATCTATTTTCTTTCTCAAGTCTGGCGAGAATTTATCTTTGTCCTCAAGGTGATCCTGTTTGGAACACTGTACAGGTTAAAAAAGAAGAAGAAAAAATATAAAACCATCTTTGATTGAAAGTATGCTTGTCCCAAATCCCTTACCATGTTTTTGCATACTTTCATAAAGTATACCAGACTGGTTTTTTTGTCAAGAATGTTAACTTTACTTAATGTTTTTAATTGACAAACACCTCAGTGAACTTTTCTCTTATTTTTTCATTGAGCCATATTACAGAATTACAGTGACTGATAAGTAAGTTACAGAAAACCTGTACTGACAAAGTTAAGAGAAAGGCATCCACAGTTCAAGAATACAGTTTGCACCATGTCCTGAATACCTAACTGAGGACTTTCAGAGCAGAATGTGCAGTCTACCATTTGGGCTGGTCAAGTTCCTGACATACGAAGGTCAGATGTTAGTAACATACTTGAAGAACATTTGCTGCCTAAATGTTGTGCTTTCAATACAAGGGACCAGATGCAAGGTACATTGTTTTGACTGAGCTGAGAATGCATTACCTTGGCGATGGCATACTGGGCTTATGAGAAGGGCTGCACTCAAGGCTGCGATTGGTCAGAGTTTCCTGGTAAGCTGCGACATCAGCACTTGGGATATAGGTGAAACTGAAATAGAGAGGGACACATTAGCTGTGGCATCAGCAGAAGATTCAAACCCCTCCAACAAGCTGCAGTGATAACACTTGAGGGAAGAACGATGCCGTAAAAGCTTGAATGGTCCAGTGGTTTGGGGTTTTGAGAGAATTCAGAGGTTGGACAAAGTTCAAATCCAGGGCAAAAGATAATGCAAGCACAAAAATTAACATATTTATACAACACCATTATGGCAAAGCCATCAACAGATTTTCTACTACAGCAGAATGGTGGTGGCATCTTGCTAACCATTTGGTGTTATCATTTGGTGGAAATAAGCATGTAACGTTTTTAGCTCAAAAGCTCAATGGTTTCTAACCATAATTATGCCAAAATGGAATACATTTGAGTAAATATTGCAGCATGATGTAAAAGGTCAAAATCAAGGTCAGACACACCCTCTCCGTCACTTTAAAACATACCAAATTTCAAACCAGCTGAACTTTGCCTTTAGAGAGCCTTCTCTATGTAATGCTACGTGAATGAATCAGTGCGTGTCATGATAACAGGAAGAAAGTACATGAAGCCTTAGCTCCACTTGTCCAGTAGTTTCTATAGGGAAGATGTTTACAGAGGCTGACTCTGATGTGGTTGTCAATGGCAGACACCAGACAAACAGGCCATGACATTTGTTCAACTGACATTTTAACCAAAGCTAAAAACTAAAAGGTACAATATACCTGAAAATATATCAATGGAAACATATTGAATCATTGTAGTGCATCATCATCACCAGAGATGGCTATCACAGATATAAAGTGAGCTTCTGTACCTAAACCACCATAAGTCAGCATTGATTTCTGCTTCCAGGGTAAACTGACATACTACACTGATCCAAATCTCTGACAGTCCCACTATATCTTTTCAGGGAATGATGTCTGTCTATTTAAGTTCTCAGTTAGACACAGCCAAACAAATTCATACATCAAAATAATGTATCGGCAAACAACCTTCATCAAGATTTCTGTTCAAAATAGTGACATAAGTCATTAATGACTTCAACGTCTAACTATGATCAGGAAATTTGTTAGTCTCGGTGAAATTAATACCAAGTTGTTGTCAATACTTACATGATTACACTGTATCATGAATAACTATTACATAGATGTTATAAATAGCAAATATGATTATATATTTCATCTCAAATTACAGACAGATGGAATTACACTTGGCCTTTGTTTTGCAAATGTATTAATATGGTTTGGTTGTTTCATATACATTTTTGGTTCAGCTACATTCATGAAACTACAGGAGCAATAGCTCTGGGAACAGCACTGATGTTGATTATGAAATGGACAAAGCATGTTTGATATACAAAGGACTGATTTAAAAGGCAGGTGCACTATTTCTGCCGATCATTTGAATACCCAGACAGGCAACTGCCTTACTGATATATTCCAGCCATTAATCTGTCATCCCCCACATGCCAGAGCTGCTAGACCTTGTGACTGATTGTAAGCATACAAACTCATTACATACAGAATTCATCAATATTTCATAAACCTTTTCTCCACTTAAACAATGTATTTCCCTTTGAATTCCTGAAAGAGGTCATAGGTATCAAACAGGCTTGCTATCTCCATTCTATTAGGACCATTCTGAATGTTTGCTAACATAGTGCAGCACATAAATCACCCACCATGTTGAATTGAGTTTGAATTAACTTCGCTTTCAACTGAAACATAACTTCAGTTAGCTTTATGCATGAGAAATCCCAAATTGTGGGTCCCCTCAAATTTGTGTAATCTAGCATGGGTATATGGTACTGACAAAACTAAGGATCATTATTGTGGATCAGAATTAAAACCTGCAAAACCTGGTTCTGCCAAGGGAAGCAACTCTACATGACAAGACTCTCATTTTGAGTTACTCATGCCTTTAACAGGCTATCTTCACAGAAGCTGATGATATATCTTTTAGAGGCAGCTGAGGAAATGAGTTGTGAAGACAGAGTTGACTAAGTTGCTGCATTCTTTCACAGCAGAAATTTGTACTGTGCTGCTAATTACTTGATAAATCAGGTACTAGCGTCTGTACTTTACACATATTAAGGGGAGCAGTTGGAGTGTGTCACATGAAGTATGAGTGAGTGAGTGGGGACTAATTCAAAAAGTATTTCAGCATTTCATGGTGTGTAATTTCAGAAGAAAAACTGAAACTGGTGCAAGTGTAAAACAATTATCATGTAATTTCACTAACATTGTGAATCTGATATACAATCTGATATACATTTAAATCCCATGATTATTAGATTTGGGCAAGACCAAAGGGAATGCCTGTACCTTAAGTACAAGTTTTCATCTTAAGCCTTAATTACAGATGTTCCTAATATGAACTACAAGGGAGCTGAGCCGACAAATGCACAGTTACAACTTACAGCTGTACGAGCAGGTAGCATTGGACGACTGTCCAGTTTACTGAGCAATCGTATTTATCCTAATTCCACATTTCCACTGAAATCACCCAGATTGATTTTTAAAATCTGTACACAATGTTGCTTCATACACAGAAGTCTCTATCACCATATGCTGACCTGAATGCAAGGTGTTTAGACTCTGAGGGTTTGACAGTAGTTATATATTTTGAAATTAGGTCAATGCCACGTAAGTAAAGTGGGTTGAATACAAAACTTTGACAAATCCACTGAAACATCCAGCCAGAAATATGTACCTGGTGGAATGATAATGAGCACCTTACTGGACGTACGGGATGTATACTCCCCAGGAAGCTGAGAATGAAATATATATGCTACTATAGTTTCATCAGGTAACCAGTGCATAGAGTCCACACTGAGAGAAGGTTGTTGCCAAGGTTTTCTAATGAAGATTCAGAAATGCAATCATAAAATTCTGTCCGTGCTTCAGTTACACCATGAGACATTGACCTTGGTCTGTTCCAGTCTGGAAGGTGGTGTTTGCACTATGATAAGCATACCCATGTCAATATCGTTGTGCAAATATATCCTATCTCTTGGTTCAAATCTGATGCACAGGTCTACCATAGCATCAAGATCACTAGCACAAAAGTTTGGGGAACTTTGTGAATAGTATATGCTGCTTTTAGCAATATTACAGCAAAATTAAGTTTGGGATATGAGAAGAAATGAGTTTCACACGCAACACTCATCATGGTGGTAGGTGTGGGGTGGGGGGGTCAAACCCAGGTCTATGGTGCAACAAGTGAATATTTTAACTACGAGGGTACGCCTTTTACCCCTCCCATATCAAGGAAACACTTATAACTACTGCTGAAAAGACATAAAAGAACACCGGACTTCCTTTAATCTGTCCTGCCATTACATTATAAAGATAAAATGAAAGGCGCAGGTGTGTTTGTTCTAAGTTTGTTCAGTAACAAACTAAATGGAGCAGTCATGAGTGAACTCTAACATCAGCTGCACATGGAATAGTAATTGCTCCATCAAACAACTAAACCACATTAAAACTTACACTGTATCAAAACACAATGCCTATACAACTCAAATACGGTCACTTTAAATGATCTTAAAGGCTACGAGATACGATCAACTGACAATTTAAACCTACAATATTTTAAGCAATCGTGAAATATTATGACCATTAATTTTCCTCGAAGATGGAAAAAATTAAAATAACAAAATGTAACGAGGACAGACTAACAGGTAGTATTATGGCATATATCTATGAAACTGTTCATACAGTAACATAAATGTCCCAAATCCTTTTCACTGTCCTTATAACATATTAACAGAGCAATCTAAATGCTTAAGAATGAGAATGTGTAGTAATTTCTACAAAAGTGGCATTATCCCATCCCGTCTGATCCTATCCTTGAAACTATTTCTGTACGATCAACCCAAACAAAATAACAAAATAATCATGCACTGCAACAAACTGCTCTCGTGATCAATGCAATTCAGACAGACATCTTGTATTTTAACTTATACATGAAGACAAGTCTCACCTCAACTCAAGAAATAGGAAAGTGTATTCAGTCAGCTAATCCGCAAGCACAGCGCCGATTTGCTAATCCCTATGGTGCACAGAAACAGAGTGGCTTGCCGTGTCAACGCGCCATTATCTCTCGGTATCAGCTGTGTCAGGGAAAACATCCACAATCCACTGCATACCAAAATTAACAGTTTTCTTGCATAATCAGCCCTTTGGAGATGGCAGTGGACTGATTTTTCCTTGTGCTGGAAGGAAATGAAGTGAAGACTCTTCTGGGGCAATGGATCTACTCCATGATAGGGGCAGCTAGCCACTGTGGGAAGCGTGAATGGTGTCTAATTCTACAAGAGGAAAATCAATGCTACTGCTCCTACATCATGTGGCCAACCTGAAGAATTCAGCAGGCAGGCGGTGCCGTTCTCCTAATTTACCAATACTGGAAATACAGGACTGCTACAGAGCAGTGCCATGCAAGCTTCATTCCTGGCATAGATGATAAATGGGGATAATGGCATACATCGGTCCTATATCCAAGCCAGACGATAATGACCTTTGATAACATGCTCCCTCATAAACACTGTATAAACTTGATAAAACAATTTATCAATGGGAATATGTTTTTTTCACTCTTGTTTTGGTAAATGACCGCATATGTTTACGTGAGGTAAGTACATGGGCAGTCTGATGGAATGAGTGAATGAGTGGTACTGAGTCATGTCACACCTGTCTGGTCCGGCAGGCAATTATGGATAGATTGTCTGGCATGGTCAGTTTGGCCTTAGGACATCTTGAGCCAACATGGCATATACAAGAATGGGTGAGTATAGTGAACACCACTTTGTGCCACTCCATATTATGGTGGGGGACACCAGAAATGGGCATCACACAGTATAACCATACTGGGCATTGAACCGGAGTCTTTGGTGTGATGCCTGAATGCATTAACCACTGGGCTACCTCAGCAATCCTAAAACCACTTTTAAAATACTCCAACGGTATATTAAAGTACAAAGATGGGCTCCGGTACATACATAATCATAGATACAAACATAGATGTGACTTCTGATAAGCAAAAAGGCTGTGACCACGAGGCTAAAAACCGGACTTCTCTTTCTTTAAATGCATATATTTTTGTTGTTAATCTTTCCATTACCCTGTCATACATTTTTGAAACTCTCATAGTGCTAAAACAGTTATACGTTAATGTTAAGGTGTGACACCTGCAACTATCTTTAGTGCTAAGAGAGCTTTGAAAATCTAGGCCCTGGTCTCTGGCCATATTTTACATAACAAGCTGCTCTTGGCACTGAACACTTCTTTGGTGATACTATTGGCAATGGGACCCGGGGCTATATCTCCATTTGTCCTGGTCTGACATTTATAGGCAGCTTGAGGCAGTTTCAGGGTAAGACCTTTGCCAATGGTGCTGCCAGAAGATGTAGTTGCTGCACACAAAACCACCAGATCTGTGAATACACATTGACTATTGAACTGTGGCAGTAGGGTGAGCTATGAATGATTCAGGAACATGCTATCAGAGAAATTGTCTAGGGAAATGGAAATACCTTTTAGATAATAATTATCTGGCAAACAGACGTTTAAGGAATGATCTTGATGAAGGAAGTAAATGGGAAAAAAGACCTATGTTATTTAATATGAATCACTCTATGACATATTGATGACCAAATATAGCCATGATGATAGGTTTCTGTTCAAACCATTTGGGTAGCCATCCTTTATTCCAAGTACCACATCTCTTTTAAAGTAATGTGAAGATATTTAAATAAATGAATATATGTAAATATATTATGCATAAATTGTATCTCCCTGAAGTGTCAGCAGCTCTGCTGATGTAACACAAATTCCTGAAAAGGCTTTAAAGTATTATTCTTTAAGTTTTTTGCAACATCACACAAGCAGGCTATGGTTTGGTTGTCAACATGGTCACATGGTGCTA
Organism: Haliotis asinina; assembly: GCF_037392515.1. Taxonomy (NCBI): domain Eukaryota; kingdom Metazoa; phylum Mollusca; class Gastropoda; order Lepetellida; family Haliotidae; genus Haliotis; species Haliotis asinina. The sequence continues at coordinate 52,652,361 of NC_090286.1, forward strand.
CGAATTCCATGCTGTTGCTAGAATACTGCAAATATAGGAAGAAAGTTAAAAGGGATTAACTGTGTAATGTATCATGTTTGTGTATTCTAATTGTCCACTGAATTGCATTAATGGTTTGGGGAGAAATTGAAAATGTGACATACTGATGTATGGCCTTTCACTAAAGTTACTAGGGCGTTGAACAAAAGGTCACAATGTTCATGTTAGAAACCAAGTTTTCAAACTTGCCAAACAAAATCTATTACCATTCATGATAAACAGCCACAAATATGTTAAGACCAATCCAAGACTCCCTGTCAAGTATCCCCAAACCAGTGCTCCCTGTTAATACCCACCCTTCAGAGTCATCCCTCTTCACCAAAACCCTCCACAAGTATTTGAGTACTTGCTCATTGGGTGACCATCAGCTCATCCAAGACACCATTACCTCCACTGACCTACAGCTAATTTTTCTAATGGACTCCCTAACCAAGGTCAGCAAGACCGCAGAGGAAAACCCAAACATCTCTCCCTGGAAGCTCATCTTCCCGGCTCTGCTTAAACCAGCCAGATTAGAACATTCTACTGATTCCGCTCGGGCAAATAAAAGCCCAGCGTTGGATATTGACTGGGAGTGTTTGAGACTTTGGAGGCAGTCTGTGCCTTGGGTCATGGGAACAACGATGATGGACAGATGAGGGGAAGTTGTATCCCTATCAGGCCATGTCTGTAGGGGAACTGGAACAGTTTCTCTTATCTAGCCTTTGATTTCCTTGATCATCTGGGTGGGTTTTATTTTACTGTCCCTCCGCTCATGACCATCACAATGGAATCAGAATATGGTTTTGGCTAAGAAATCATTAACCATGAAAGTGAGAAAGACTGAATATCTGCTTGGACTGATTATGTTCCCTAAATCAACTGACAACGCAAATTCATCAACCAAAGATTTGAAAATGTTACACCTAAATGATCATCTGGCCTGGCTGGTAGACATATATAGATATATACTTTCTAAACTTTACATTATTTGTAGCCAACCAAGCAATTTATATAAAGAAGAACAAAAAGTAATTGGACAATTTCAAAAAACTCTCCCTGACATTAAAAACTGTTCTCATTCTACCAAATTCTTGAATTATAAAGCTGACACTTGTGAGAATCGTCCTGAATAGAAATGATAGAATACAAGAAACAACATATCACTCCAAAACAACAACTTGATTATAATCATGAAGAAGTCATTTGCAAACAAAAATATCATCCATGTATCAATCCAAATCTGATCTATCTATTTCCATTCCCAGTTTTTAACTGACAGAATAATCAGATAATGTCCTGTAAGATGGACAAAAGCTGTGGTATTTCTAGAAATTCTACCAGAAATCAAAATCAATCCAATCTTTGCATTTCTGCATGGTATCTGCCATCCAACTAAAGTGATGACTTGTTTTCAGCAGGATCTTGCTGTGATGTTGATTGCACAGCTTCCTTCAGGAAGATAATTATCAATGAAATGTCTTCATTCCGAGATTTCCTTCTCAGTATAACCATTATCTGGTTGTAAAAACTTTCAAACTATTATTCATCTGGAACAGTCGACCGTCATTTCCTAAACACTGTTTCCTGAACTGATCTAGTCACTATCATCTATTAATTATTTCACCAATGTCACAAAATAGTTACAGTTCAATGACACAACAGTTTAAATGCCTTTCAAATCTATCCACTCAGCAATCAACAAGACATCTGAACTTACTGCCTACAAACTCTTCAAATCTCACCTCACCAAACAAGCCACTGCTCAGTGAACATACTGCCTATCACCAAACAAACAGCCAGGCTGAACAGTCGACCCTATGTCAACACTCACTAAACAGGTCACCATTCATCAAACCAGTCAACCCTTACCAAACTTGCCACCTCATCATCCTTCTCCAAACAAGCCGCCCTTCATCATCCCTCTCCAAACAAGCCATCTCATCGCCATTCTCCAAACAGACCATCTTCATCACCCACTCCAAACAAACCCCTTCATCACCTCTTTCCAAACAAGCCACCCTCTTCAACCCTCTCCAAACCAGTCATTGCCCTTCACCAACATGCCACCCTCATCACCCTTCTCCAAACAAGCCACCCTCACCAGCCCTCTCCAATCAAGTCACCCTCATCACCCTCTTCAATCAAGCTACCTTCATCACCATTCTCCAAACAAGTCACCCTGATCACTGTTCTACAAAAAAGTCACCCTCATCACCCTTCTTGAAACAAGCCAATTTCACCATCCCTTTCCAAACAAGCCACCTTCAATCTAAACAAGCCATTTTCATTGTCTCTTTGAAAACATCCTACCCTTAGTTGTCCAGCGCTCAAACAAACACTTCAATGTTTTAATAAATTTTGCAGGAGAACATAAATAGATTCCAATAACTTCCTACCCCAGGAAGACTTCTCAATAGCAAATTTTGTGAAACCAATCATTCTAATATTTCACATGAGACCCAAAATAGAATCCCCATCTACCACCCCACCTGTGTCCCCCCCACTAAGTGACATTAGTCGTTTACTGCTTGTCTGAAACATGGATCCAGATATACACCACCAAGTCAGTGTCCCGACAACCTGATAGATTTTTCGCGGAAACTTCCCAGTGTTCATAGCATTTTGACCAGACTGACGGACAAGCACTTAAATTAAATTGTCGGCAGGTTGATGCCAATATCGTTGGTATTGATTTTTTCCTTCACTGAGTGTGCATACTAAGAGTAGGTGATGGTAAGGTCATCTAGCCACCAGTTATCTCCCTTGCAACACAACTCTGATAGAAACCACCAACCATGTTGTGATTTTATGTCACCAAAACAGACTGAGAACAGATCATTTTATCATCTGTCAAAATTTATAACATGTTCAAGAAATGTGTAAGAAAAAACAGTTTTGCCTGGCGTTGTGTAGGAGAAAAAGAATATGCTTGATGTCTTGAAAGATTGTGTTGTATGAAAAGATAAATGCATGATCCTACCTTGATCTACCTATCTATCTATCTATCTATCTATCTATCTATCTATCTATCTATCTATGTCAATGTCTATGTCTATGTCAATTAGAGTTAGTCACTACAGCTACCTGGATTAATTTCGTCCTGTGTGAACTGAATGAAATCAGTGAGGTGTCTCAAATAGACTGGGGATGTTGACCGGGCAAGTTGATGAGTATTCAGTCAATCACACTCAAGGACCAGACTTATTCACATCTTATTATACTCCACTTACATAACGTCATACAATAATGTTATGACAACAGATGTTACATTCGTGTGCATGCGTGCGTGTGTGCTTCCGTACACAAAGATGCCAACCTCAACGTTCAAAAATAGTAGTTTGACCAAAAAATTAGTAGTTAACTAAATAGACAAAATCATGATGGATTCTGAGAAAACATTAATGATATTACGGTCACATGGTTAAATGTGTCAAATCAGAACTAAATGTGTCAAATCACAAAGGTATTGAAATCTGCTTCTCCCAAATTATGTTTGTTACTTGCCATCATTCCAGTTCAAATAAGTCATTAAATATGATGAATGGAAGGTACGTGAAGTCCGTAAATGTATTTCATCATTGAAAATATATGTTTTTGTTTATATGTATCTGAATTTTAAAGCATTTTATTCGAATTTCTAGTGGCATCATATTGGAGAAGTTTGAAGTTAAATTCGTAGCAACTATGATAAAATTGTAGAGGCTGGTATCTCTGTGTGTGTTTGAGTGTGTGTGAAAGAGAGAAAGGTGGAGAAGGACCAGGCCCACATCTCTATATCTGCATCTGTGGCATTGTTTAACATGCATACTTTACTCAGACACAGTACACTGACACTTTGGTATCATAGTGGAGAATCAAATCACTGTTCTACTTTCTGAGAAATTAATAGCCACTCAATAGTAACTATCAGGTATGTAGAAAATGTTGAGCCTTTTTCCAGCTGTCATCTCAATCATTTGATTTCCCAAATGTATGTATTTCCATCTTGCTGTAAATGTTGAAAGACAACACTGAAGCAAAAATGGAAAAAATTCTGATTGGTTGAAATGGTGAGCAAATGATTGTTATTTTTATGTCCAGTGGTTACAGTATAGACAAAGATCAATCCCACAAAAAATCAGCCATAAAAATCCTGACATGACAGATTTACTGAAGATATAAGAGAGAATTGACAGGTCCTTCACTTCTTTGGGTGGTACTGTACCAAAAGATATGCTATATTATGACAAGCATTAGGTGAGTGAGTTTAGTTGAAGTCCACTCTCAGAAAAATGTTTCAGCAACATTTCATCAAAATCATGACGGGCAACACCAGAAATGGGTTTCACACATTGTTCCCATGTTGGAAATCAAACCTGGGTCATAAGCATGACGATCAAATGCTTCAACCACTAGGCTACCCACTACTGTGCAAGCATCAGGTACCAGGAACCATTTCTGCTACAGCATTCCTTTCAGGTTTCAGCATAGCATATCCCATAAAGTCATGAACTTTTAAACATACAACAATCTGGCAATGAACAATTTCAAGAAGCTGTGACCTACCTAATGGATCTATTTAGAAGTGATGCCCTACGAAGGATGGCCCTGGCTTGAGCATTGGTGATACGCCGCATGCTTTCGTTGTTGACGAGAACCACATAGTCCCCCACTGCAAGGCGGCCATCTTTAGCCAAAGCGCCACCTTCAGCGATGGTTTTGATAACACAACCATTGATACCCCGGTCCACTGCATCAACAGTCATGCCTGCAAGAATGCACAGATTGTCAGAAAAAGGTAACAAGATGCTGTTTTTTCTGGATGAATACTTAGTGAAAGAATGTTCAATGTTGTTAGATATGAGAGGGATAACCTGGCTGAGTCTTAGTAACTCAGTTGTGAATCAACTATTATATATAGGAGGACACTCAGATCTCATATTACTATGTGCCTGTATTACCAGACATAGCTTCCATGATGTTCTGGTGTCCTCAAAGGGAGTCCTCACGATGGGTATCACTTGTATAACCTGCTCTAGTACTAGGAGACATGTAGAGTGGAAGGGATTCTATTGTGTACTTGTATCCAGCATGATACATATATAAGATGTAGGGGACTTTTTCTGTCCTCTTATGCCAATGGCACAGATGTATCAACTTCTGAGGACCTTTGCTTTTCTGATTTCCTGCACATCATGCAAGGACAATATTCATGAAGGATGAAAGATTGAACTTTTGGCATTCTGGTGTGATGAATAACAGAAAGGGTTCTACAGGCATACATTTTTATTAATAATATGAGCTACTAACACCATTATCAAGCAAGTAACTACACAGAAAAAAAAATAATAAAGAAGTCATATACCCATACAACTCTCCCAGTTGTTGAATGTAAGACTTGTTACATTGTTACATTTCTATAATTGTTATGAAGGACCAAGTATGCATACTTAGGACCAATTCTTCACCAAATCCCAACAGGAAGACACGTATGGGTACTTTGCAGCTAATCTGCACCAAATACAAACAGATATGCACCAATCAATTATGTCCAGAAACCTTACTGGACCGACTGCAAAGGAATACGCCTGGTAATTTGTTGCCTGCTCACCTAGCTGGTCGTTGCCCTTCTGCACCTTGATGTTCTTCTCATATGAGGTGGGAATGGCATCCGTGCTAGCTGTCCTCCAGCCCCGGGTCAGGCTGGGGGATGCCAGTGGGGACATACCAGGGGAGGCGGTACTGCGGGGTGTCGAGGGGGGCGAGGACACACCCTTAAGGTCACTTGAGGTGAGGAGGTCAGATGAGGACGACACCTCGCTGTCAGCACTCTCTGACTTCCGATGAGCTACAACCACACGTGGGCTCAACTGAAACAGAAACATCACCATAGTATTTATGATGTTGCAATGACCGCATAGAAAGGATGTTACAGGGCATGATGCTGCTGAAAGAAAAACATCTACACAGTACTGCAGAATTTCTGTGTGACTTCCCATAATCACTTAGACCCCATCTTGACTAGAATACTTTTCAAAATGGAGTCAGTGCTGAGTCCAATTCACTTTTGACTCATGTTTCAATTATGTCACCATCTCATCATCAAAAGCAGCATAAGATGTTCAGTCTTGCATCTTTTCCATGTTACAATCTTATTGAGTGGTAGTCTACACAGAGGCTACACAGAGGCAAATGAATGATAAATAATAATAGGGGTATTTAAAAAGCACCAGTGTCCACCCACAAATGCAAGCTCATGGTGCTGAGAACCTAAGTACAAGGAAAATTAAGGTTTTAGTCAAGAAAAGCATCAGTTGTTTCAAAAAGGTTTATGTGTAATGGCAAAGAGTTCCATAGAAGTGGAGCAACATGTTGAAAACTTTTCTACCAGTAGATATTGATCTTGAGACTGAAGAGTCCTGGACAGAACATACTGGGATAACATGGATGATAGATATGAAGGAACAAAATAGGTTAGGCTCAACACCATTTTGAACAGTAATCATTTCATCGTGTTTAAGCTTTGTGTAGGAGGAAAGCCCAGACATTTACTCCACTGGGGCTATCCATGAGCATGGGTATGTTGCTGATACAAAAAGAACAATAACCAGGGTGAACAGATATTCAAACTGATCTTAGGGTTCTGGTGTATCCAAGGGACATAACTCTGCACAATCCTGGCACCACAGAATATGAAACTACCAGTGTCCTCCCAGCTACCACTTTTGACCAGGGCTTATACTTTCGAAACTCTTTTAGGCCTAAGATAGTCGTAACTTAATATTGATGTATGGTACTTGTGACTCTCTTATGACTAAGGAAGCTTACAAAATATAGGCCCTGAGGTTGCTGGGTAGGCAAAGAAATATTCTTTGTGCCCCACCTGTTTTTCATAGCAGCACCAACCATATAGATGCATGCTCTATGCAACTCAGCCACTATCAAATATACTACCCATCAAAAGTTCAGACTCACATATGTGTACACGTAGCCACTTACTTCAGTCAACGGTTCTGAATGAGATTTTGAAAAATACTCCACAATATTTGAAGGTGCTGTTTACACATGAACTAATGTATTGTAAAACAAATTTGTAACGTTGAAAAGATTATTGTCATGAGTTTAATAAATAATTAAGCTCAGTGAAAATTGGTGAATTCTTAACAAAACTTTACACCATGCAGCTGTTCACATGCTTTTCTGTAATTTGATGCATGATACTCGTGTAATTTATCTACATAAATGTTGCAGTTGGTTCCCCCAAGTTAGTGAAATTCTTTGCTGCAACCACATATTCATACTACAGTGATTGCTCTAAGTTAGTCTAAACTTTTGATGGTTAGTATCAATGCATATCGACGACCGTAAAGTCACTGGACCGCCACACTTGCTTCAAGTCATTAAAACACAGATAAAACATCAATATCCACAAACAATAAGTTACAAATAAATGTAATTCAACTTCAAACAGATATATCACGACCAGCTTTAAGTACAGAGAGCTCTCACCTGCAGTCCCTGGATACAACAATGAAACTTTCTTTCTCCCTAGTCCCCTAGACCTCTCTCTCATCTACAGATTTGATAAGGGCGGCTAAACACTGGCTATAAATACATCTGGCTTGACATCTCATCAAGACATGGTTTGGACTCTGCCATATTACAACTCTTTCAAACATTCATCTGCCAGGGCAATACAGCCAGATCGTGTGTAACAAATCTGGGTATTGATTCAAGACAAGACTGAAATACACTGACCCAGTGGTGCATGTTGATCACGATTACACTCAATGTGTTGCCCAGTTGATATTTGGGCAAGTCTTGTTCAAGGATGTCAGACTGATAAGAATGATATTGATTTTTTTTGTCCAAACAAGCTACCCATATATTTTTCACTCAACTCACAATACATATTTGGCAGATATATATCAGTCGTATAATTGCTGAGTTTTAAAAAGTTGCTTGAACACAGGATATCCATTAAGAATGGAACACTTGGTCTAAAGTCTAATAATTATTTTAAAAAGTTTCTTACTTATTTATATGACTCATTAGGCTCTATGCAGTTACTTCCCAGGGTTAAACCCGTTGATGTTCCATCAAAAATATTTTTTTGTTTTTTTCATTTTCAAAAGGAAACCTGACAACTGTCATCCATTATCTGAGCTGAAAGCGCCACTCCAAAAGTCGTCCACAAAGTCGTGGTTCCAACTTTCAAACATGAACCTCCTTGGTTAAGTCATGATATCGACTTACTCAGTGTGCACTGGTTTTCACTTTTATACCGAGATCAATGCGAAAAAATATTGACATCAATTCTTCACTTTGCAGTCGAGGTCATATGGTACCAAATACATTGCTGAATACCAAATAAATGTGCCTCATAATGTCAGATCGACACCCTCCATGAATGAGTGAATAATTGCTGTACCTTGAGCAAGATGTAGAGCTGTGAGAGATGCTGACAGCACAGCACTTTCACACTTTCAGCTCTTCTGGTTAACTTCTTCATCTGTGGTTTATGTAATTCTCAATGCATGTGCACTCGGACACAAATCTGCATATACAACTCATCCATCTAAAACTTAGCTTGGAGAAAGAGGAAGTTGGAAATCAAGATGTACTGCCATTGTGAAAATAATTAATGTGATATACAGTCAGGCCGCATTATTCCAGACACTTCTGTTTTTCATTAAAAATGTTCAGATAGTGAAATGTACAGACTACTGAAACAAACACCACTTCAGTAGAGTTACTTCCCTTTGACATACTGAGACAAGAACATACTAAGGTATACATGTATCAAATGACTTTATTACAGTTTGTAGATATAACAATTTGAATAATAACATAACAATCAATCAAAACAATGCTTGGATAGATTATTCATAGTATTACACATACCAATCAAAACTCAGTCACTCACTTGTGTTGAACGAAATCTCCAATAACAGTCTGTTTGGAGAGTGGCTTGAAAGACGCACGCATGCTGACCACTGTCTCCAAGTTTTTATCATAGAGTCCTTATAGGCTCTCATTTGGGTGACAGTAGGAACTGGTGTCGTTTTGGGCTCATTGTCGGAATCTTCTGGGTCGTTGTCGGCACTTGTGACCATAGATACAATTTCATCCGATGACAGCGAGGGGCTAGTTTCTGCATCGCTGTCAATGAAGTCATAAGAATTTTCAATATCACGATTTTCTTAGGGGAAACATTTGAGAAACTGATGAAGTTCTGACAAAGCCATGTCATCTTCATCAATGACAGTGTCAGATGGAGTGGGGATGATGTCAACATGACTGTAACAGTTCTGAATGGTGGAGCCCTGCATTTCTGACCAGGCAGTTTTGACGAAGCGAAGCGCTTTTCTGAGATTGAGTGTTTGTGGCAGGTCGTCTTCAGCACATTGGATGAAATGTTTCACGAGATATTTCTTGTAGTGGGCCATGAAAGTTCTTATGATACCAGCATCCACTGGCTGAATGTGCGATGTGGTGTTGGGAGGCAGGAAGTGAACTTTCATGTTTGTCAATTTTGACATTGGCACACTTATGACTTGCAGCATTGTCACAAAGTAAGATCACGTGTCGACCATGTGATCGCATCTGTCTGTCAAATGACTGCAGCCAAACGCAAGACATGTCTGATGTCATCCACGTTTTCTTGTTAAACCGATAGTGCACATACATTTCTGGATTAAAGTCTCTTCCAAAATACCTGGGACATCTCAATTTGCGATCACAAATGGCTTGATTTTGACTGTGCCGGTTGCATTTGCACAAAAGGCAATGGTGATCCTTTCTTTAGATTTCTTTGTGCTGGGCATTTTCTGGCTTGCTAGGGTGTGGTTTGGTCCGAGTTTGTAGAACAATCCTGTCTCATCAATATTGAAGATGTCCTCCACGTCATATTCTTTCAGAATGGCTTTCAGCTCCTCTCGTTCACGAATTACAGTGTTTTTGTCAGCACTAGCTGCTACCCTTGATAAACTTGTTTCGAAATTGAGTAATGTGATTTTGATTTGAAGCGATAAAGCCACCCGCGGTAATTGCTAAAATCATGAATGTCCATTTTGTTTCCAAATTCCTTAGCCTTTTCTCACAGGATATCATCCCTGACCAAGGTGTTCTTACTGGTCATTTCATTTGTCCAAACATAAAGAGCCTCTTCTAATTTTTGATGTTTAGCATTTTAGCATTTCCTGCCCTAGTGAAAGAAGCCAAATCTTCCGCAATGTTTAGCCATTTCTCCTTAATACGCCAAATGTCCGAAACTGTGCTCCGAAAAACTAATGACATGCTCAACTCAGAAGTGTCAGCTCAGTTGACAATTACCACTGAAGTCATCCAATGAAGACCAGCGCTAATCACAGGCGCTCATGAGGTAAGGCTATTATCCGGACCTTTTTGATGTACCACCGGATTAATGAAGCAAAAACCATGTGTAACTAGCTAATCTGTTACCGCTAATTAACATTTGGATACGGAGACTGAAGCATCAGATTAATGAATCAACAGGTAAAGAGTTTATATAGTAAATAGGATTGGTTACAGATAGCTACTGTTCGGATATCGCTGGAACTGGATTATTCGGGTCCAGACAAATGCGGCCTGACTGTATGTGATGTCTTTTCTGGTTTATGTCATCTTTCTGAATAACTCGTCTTAACAAGTGAATGAATGAGTGAGTGTTGTTTTATACTACTTTCAGCAATATTAAATTAATATCACACATTTTCACCCATGTTGGTAATGGCACCCGGGTAATAGTGGGTGAGTTGGGCTTGACACTACCTTCAAAAATAATTCAATGAGTGTAATTTCTGGTGTGGGCAGAATACCTCCAGTTTTATAGGAGGTTGGTGTGTGAACCTGTGTCTTTGCCATGAGAAGCAAATGCTTCGACCACGTTACTCTTTCTCCTGATGCCAGTTAACATATATGTAGTGCTGAAACTTCTATAATTGGTATGAACTTGGTGGTGACGATAACAATGACAATGACAATGATGATGATAATGATGAAAATACATTCATACTCTTATTTGTTATTATCAGCAAAGTAATAGAGTTTCACTGAACTACATATATCATACCACAGAAAAAGTAGTGTGCAGCTGAATCACACAAATGATATAAAAGAAATGTTGGTTCTTAAAACAAATGTGTTGATAATAACCTAAATCATTTTCTGCCTTTATTTACAGTCAGCTTTGCACATAACGTCAAGCGACAGTCCTCTGCAAAACAATCCCGGCAATAATTGATCTTGCACAACAGCATTACCCCATTGCATGACACTAAACATTCAGACTGAAAATGCAATGATTCACAATTAGGCTGTCGGCTGTCTAGTGACAGCCAGGGCTTACAAATGAGGAGAGAAAATTTGATGAAGTCCTTATTTGACCAAAGAGCTAAACACATAAAACAAGTTTCCTCAAGACAATGGTCATTATGTCACACCCATTCACTCACGACACAAATGCTGTAAATTCCGATAGTTTTTTTAGCACCAAGGGAAGGGGTAAAAGGTCAGGAAACTTGTTTCAATATGTTTTTTATACTCCAATGTAAAAGCCATTATTTGAGCTGATAATGCTGACAGAAGGGACATTGCTGAGCAAAAATCAATAACAATGATAAATCAGTGGAGTGAACTGGTCAAAGTTGATTTAGATTTGTATTTAATGGTGCATAAATGTCAAGACTGTCCAAACAGAGATATATTTGTCTCATTGGAGCACATTCCTGGAAACAATAAATGCTCTGAAGCCAATGAAAGTGATGTTACACTTCCAAGGATTAAACCACTATCATGTTTTTTGCAATCATCTCTGAAGACTGGTGTTGAGGAAAAAGCCACAATTATCTGGCTGGTTTAGTGTAAATATTAAAGTATATTACAACTTCCAGTTTTCCCTTGAATGGACAATGGCCTTAAAATATGCTTCTCATAAAAAGGTTATAAACAACAGGTATGTTCACATGACTTTTGCCAAATGAACAAATTGGATGATCCTTCAGAACAGAACTCGGGTCTTTACTGAATCACACTAACAACTGTGATAAATGACTTACCATCCATAAAGCACATAACTGGTCAAGACAGAAGTGTTGGGAACTTTTATCTTCAGTAGAAGAATTCCCTTAAGATAATCTCCCAACCAATATGATACTATCTAAATTAATTATCATGTTTAGACTGCCCTCAAACATCCAAGCAGAAATTCACATTTTGCTACAGCCAATCCAATCTGTGGTGTCTTCACTGTGGCAAGTACATGCTTTTAGAATGAACAAGGTCAAAATTCAAGAAGAAAATTCAAAATTAAAAAAAAATGACAGTGGTTGTTGTCACACTACATGAAACAGGATATAAGATAAGGGAAAGAAGTCATTTTTACAGGTCACATTGACTTATTAAAGACATCCTGGTTTAACTTACCCTAGATTCAAGTTCATAGGCTGGCGTCTCTGTGAGGGGTGGAGCTGCCGTGGGGGGCGAGGTGATAGGAAGAGGAGGAGGGGGCCCATCCTCCTGCAAGCATAGAAGTCACACATAAACACATGCTTTCACATATGGTTAACTGTCTTTCTCTTTTAGAACTAGGGTGAATTACAGTGAGAATCATCCTTTTCATTTAACATCACAGAATTCAGCTTTGCAGATTTAAACCACTCAGAATATCTGTTAGAATTGAGACTTCGAGAAAGCAAAGATGTGAACATCAAAGCTCACATTAGCATGAAAAATACCTGCATTTGTTAAAATTGTAGTTGAACATCAAAGGGTTTTGATCATCTGTGCAAATTTTTCTATTACGTTCTGTTTTACAAACCAGGAACATCGCTGTCAGCATAAACCTTCATTATAATCGTCAACACAATAGGTGTTCTGACAAATCAGGATTTGAGCTCCTGTCGTGGGATTCTGTCATACCTAGGGGGCACAACTCCTAGAAGAATCAGTGGCAAATTGACAGGCTGGGTTACTCTATAATTCTGTTGCAACTAATCCCTGACACTACAACACCCATGTGAAGTAGTTGATATCAGAGAATATCCCACTGTTGTAAACCACTGTGTATTACACGCCAGACAGAACCTATTGTGGTATACACTGTGTGCGTTTTACTGCAACACCTGATCTTATACATGTCTCGTCATACCATTGTTGGCTCAACCATATCAGCTTATGTGATCATGCCTTGTAAAAAGGACATTTGATAATTGCTCCACTAATATCTTTTTTTCTGTGTTTTGTTGAATCACAAGGACATTTTTCAAATCCACCTATGAGATATGACTGTCAAAACATCTGAGACGACACTAGACATATCATAGCAATAAAACTAGCAATACTCTAATGGTCACAGATCTAATCTCATACTCTTTGTTATTTGACAGTGTCTTGGAAAGTATATTAACAGATAAAGAATATATTGCCCATGGGATTCCAGTTCAAAGCAGATCCCCGAACACTATGCCTGTCACTGCAGCTGACTGACATGAAGATCTGATTGTGACAATATACTTGTCTGTGTGTGACTGCCTCCATGGAGATGGGGACAAAATGTCTGTCCTGGGAGTCGACAATCAAGGTTCCACATGCACGTCATATCAAAAGTAAATTTCTTGTTGTTGCTCTGACTGACTCTCAGCATTAGGGGATAAGAAAACCAGACTGTTTGGCTCAGAATGAATATATTGTATATGACCACAAATAAGCTGACATTTGTGCTTTAAGTCGACTTTATCTCACATGAGTGTCATCATATCCTGATAGCAGTTTGTCTTGCTCATGCTCTTGTCTACTCATACATCCATCCAAACTTGATGACTTCAACTCTATAGGTGAAATATTGTCTGCTTCCGTCCTAAAAACACATAAATCCCTTGTATCTTTGACTTGAACATACATTTAGTATCACCGTGATTACACAGTACCATTTAGGAAGTGGTCAAATGCAACATATGTCATATTTGGGATCACCACTCATATCCTGGCATCAAGCAGCATTGAGGATGAAAATTAGAATTTATTCAAGTTCGGTAGAAGCATCAGTTCTGTGTGTGGACCTGAGGTAACATGTAAGTCAGACATGCCCTGAGACCTTTCGCCTCAAAAACAGACAAACCAATGTGATGTGATATCTCTGAGAATTGATTTACTTAAGTCCTGTGTGTCCCGCCATTGGTATACTCAATAATTGTCAGAGCAGTGATGAAGGTCTTTCAGCATTTTGTGAGTGAGTGAGCGAGTATGGTTTTACATCACTTTCAGCAATATTCCAGCAATGTCCATGCCAGGGACACCGGAATGGGCTTCACACAGTGTACCTACGTGGAGACAAGAGAATGCTTTAACCACTAGGCTACCCCATCGCCCTAAATTTATCTAGGCTTGCTCAGGAGCAGATACTCAGACAACACTCTATTCTCTGAATAATTACACAATGGCCAATTTACATTATCACATTTACTGATATGTTTTAGTGTCTTTCTAAGACAGATGCCATGCAGGAAGAATACAAAAAATGATTAATTTGCAAATGTTAAAAAATACTTTTGAATGAAAGAAATATAACTTGCAAGACCCAAATTATGAACAAATTAGGGGATATATTTTGATTCCAGTACTGGTACAGGTAGCTGGAACCTAGACTGTATTTCTCCATACACTTATCAACCCAGCTTTAACACTGTAAGTACCTGACAGTAACGATACAGTAGTGCTTACACAACAGCGACACAGAAAAGGTTGCTGACTTCCATAATATAGATGTCCATTGTTATCTAAAAGAGTGCTGTTAAAGGTTTGCAGAAAAGTATTGAGACAGTCAGAATTCTTGAAGCCACAACTTATCGTAATCTCCACACAAAACACAGAGTCTACTGTGAAATCCAAATAATACATCTGTGCAAATTACATCCTGTTTGTTGCCAGACGGCTGCCCTAATCTGATGAGACCACAACAGCAACTCTCCAGCACATACATCAAGCAAGGAAATCAGTTTTTGGTGTACAGTAAACATGTTTAAAATGAACTTTTGTATGGAACCGTAAAACCTGTTTGTTACAAAAAACACCAAAAAACCACCAATTTCTCAGCCATATTATTCTCCTCTACTATCCATAATTTACACATCACAGGGCTCATAAACATAAACTTTGCGCTAAGATTCATATCTCTTCAACTCATGCAAGACAATACAAGGGCAATATTGATTTTAAATCCACTTCATGTAAAACATCAGGGTTTTTTTTTATCAATTATAGTGTTATAGAGAACATGTAAATTTTATGTAGTGTTAAACTGTAAAATTCCTTAAAAAATTACATGCTACAAAATATGGATTTGTTAGAACATTTGTTAGAAAATTCAGTGTGCTTTATCTTGTATTTGATTACATGTGATCATATGATCCACTACAGCAAGGAACCTGGGTCATTTGAAGTTCATGGTAACCCATCAGTGCACCTTAACCATATTCTTTCCAGTCATGTTGTGCTGTTACTAGATGGTACCAATTTTTATCCTACCATCATCATCACATTTCATTAAATAATCAACAATATATATCATTTTATCCTAATTTCAAGACATTACATTTTGATGCTTACAGTATTACCAGATATTGATAGACACTGTTATAATCTTGCCAGCATTATCAAGATATTTTCCAAAATATAATAAATATTTGTTATGCCATTCAATCTATCTAGTTGTCATACATTGAATAGTATCAGTTAACTCATTTGAACATACAAACAAGGGATAAAACCTATTAGATGTTAAGAGATGAATGTTAACACAGGGTGCATTGAATGCTTGTGACAATATCATGGCCAGGTTTCCCTGAATTGACAATAAACAGTGGTGATGATACCACAGGACACAAGGACGTGTCTGGGGGTCCTTGAGAGGCAAAGTATATAACAGATTTTGTGCAAACTTGGGATGCTAACATGTTCTCAGTTACTTTATTTGTAAATGCTACTCAGTATTACAGGGCTCGATTTAGTGCTTTGTTACTTAAACAGGTCTAACCCAATATTACAAAGTACAGCGAAGTTATTAGTATAACTTCAATGCACCAGGTGCAAGTCAATTTCAAAGTGGGTAAATTTCTCAATAAAAATCCAAATATCTTAAATAGCATATTTCTTTCATTACATATTGCAATGAAAGGAGTGCAACTGCATTTGGCAGGTGCAGCTATGTTCTTATCTTGGTTGACATGGTCCATGGACCAAAACTTGTGTCAAAACTAGTGGTTAAGCCATTTGATCTGTCACAACAATGTAAAACTAAATATTCAGGCCATTTGATCTGACCCAATAATGTGAAACTAAACATTAAACTTCTTGTTCCTGTTGGTCCTGGTATTACCTAACTGCAATATTAGATCTAGACTCCCGTTGTTGATCATTGGATTGTCCAGTCTAGACTCTGTTAGTTACAGACCGTCGCCATATAGCTGCGATAATGTTGAGTGCAGCATTAAAAAAAATACAAAGGAAGTCAGTTATAACTATATGCCATATGATAAACAAAGGTAAACTTCTTCATTTGAGGGGTGTTGGGGATAAAGCAACCACTTGTCACACTGAAGACATGGCATTGATTCTCCACATGGGTACAATGTGTGAAGCCCACTACTGGCGTCTCCCACCATGAGATTGCTGGAATATTGATAGAAGTGGCATAAAACCATACTCACTCACTCACTCACACATCCTCACTCTTCATTTGTGAATTTTTAGTGACATCTGCTACAGAAATGGAGCTGAATACCTGCCTCTGAGCAGGTGAAGATAAATGATATTATCCTACACAAGCATGTTCCTGATACACCACCAGCAGGCTATAATTAAAACTGACCAGTAAAGCTCTTCTAATGCACAGTAATTCAGCAAGACAATGCACGAACCAAAGCAATCAATCACAGTTTCCTGACAGAATTGTTAAGAGACTGCTTCTGAATGAAGTTACACATCACTTACGCAATTACGCAATGTTAATTCTTTTTTTGGATCAAAATGGAGACAAACTTTTTTTGAAAACATGTTCCTGAACAAAAGTGAATGACTGAGTTTGGTTTCAAAGTAAACTTTAACAGTGTTCCAGTAAAATCACAGAAAGGTACATTTCTCAGTTAAGCCAAACTGGTTAAAAAACAACTGACATGGATATGGTGCAGACAAAAATAGGAATATAATTAGGGTAAATTGGGATTCAAACTTGGTTCCTAGCATCCACAAAGGACACAACTCTGCACAAAGAACTGCCCCTTTTTAGACAACTGGGCTACTCAAGCCTCCACCTTGAACAAGAAAAGTCACTTAGGTGGGAATGTAAATATATCTGATTGAGATGACCTTTTCAAATGTTCACTGAGATGACAATCTCATACAGGTTACTGCTTGAGGCAATATAACTTGGAACAGTCATGTTTCAAGAATGTTGTGTGTAAAATGTGTTGTGTTTTTACTTGAAACCTGTTACATATTTTGTTTTACAATTATAATTGGTACATGTATGCATTCTGAAAAGCTGAAAAGGCCTCAAATTTATAACAACCCCATGACACATGGCATATGAACCCTTCTGGTATTTCATCTTGTAATATTTGTTTTCCAAAAAAACAACATCATTTGACTACTGGACATGCTCGTTAGGAGGAAAAGAGAGTAACTGTATTAAACTGTTTGACCTTACACAAATGAAACTGTATGTTTTAAAACAGACTGAAAAAGTCTCTGACACAACTCCTGGCCACCATGACAACCTAGAATATTAAATGGTAGAATACTGTACTTTATTAAAACTCATTATCATGGTAAGAATGTCAAGTGATACACAAGTGAGAGAAATCTAAACTCTACAAACAGCAGATCCTGGCACCAAAGGGACTTAACTCAAAACAGAATAGCTTCAATGACTTTGGCCTCCTTACACAGTTGTGAACATATTCAATTTCTCAAAAATGAAATACAACTCATAAACTTCCATTAAAACTAACTGAAGGTCAATTCAAACTGAGATGTTCCAATTCCTTATACTATTTTCATTGTGCTCTTAATGTTTTCGGACCTATTATTCAAACAGACACAAGATAAATTCATAGGGTCAAAAGCATTTGCCTTAAGAACATGAACCTGATTTGCAGAATAGTCAATCTCACTAATATTCTCATTTGGGTGTATTGCAAACAAATTAAAAAATGGATGGCACATGATATTGTAGACACCTGTGGGCATCTATGTGAGGTCACACAAGCACAACTACTTGGAATTACTGCCATTATATAGGTTGGTGAAAATATGTTTTGTATCAGGAAAATCACATGTTTCAAATGGTTACGTTGCTGTGTCACAAGCAAAACAACAGCTGGTTATCTGACCAGTGTGGGTGAACAGTACTGAAATCAATAATGATTCATGAATATTCATACATATACATTAAACATTGAAATTCTGCCACAATTTACTAAAAAAAGTTATTTAGTGAGCATAATGAAATATAATACATGTTTGAAGGTACATTTTTACTCACTGCAAAGTTTATTTCAAATAGCTAAAATAATACATGACAACATTAAATATTATGATAATATAAACACTATGATTATTTTTTAATAATAGAATATGTATTGCAACTGGTCTTCAATATTTACTCAATACTGACATTCTATAAAATCATTGTTATCCACTTTCTAATAAAAATTCTGGAGGTCTATGTCAAAGGTAATATACATTAACAATTAACTGAGCTTCATGTACAATCTATTATAATGACCGTTCAACCATATGCATATACACAGTTTTGCAGCAGTACAATACCTCAACCAACAGCTGTGACCTTCACCTTAAGCTAACCAGCTCACAGCTGTACCTACCTTATACCATTTGTACCAGTAATGTCCGATCATACTCACAACAATCATGTCAAACTACAAAAGAGTTTAGGCACTCCGTAAACCTGACTTAAACTTGGTAATTCCAACCTCCCAAACTTCAAATGTGTGTCATCCCTCACATAAAACAGAAGGTGACACTTCTAAAGTCATGCCTGACTGGTTCTCCCCACAGAGTACATGTATCACAGCAAATTTCAACATTACACTCCAATTTACCAATGACCCATGACTGGACTCATACGTTGAACGTCTTCCCAGGGACAATGACCGTGACTTCCTACAGCATAATGCATGCATTGTTACTCCGACACTGGACTGAAAGCAGATGAAGATCACCACTTTTTGCCTTCGATACCCTTTATCAGGCTTCCATGAAGCAACAGACTTTATCGCAGACTCCCAACATCATGCCCACATTCCCTGGAACAGGTGAGCCTCTGAAAATCAGCTTAGTACTATGTCACCAGTTGAACTCATCAATATATTGTAGTGGACAGCCAATGTACAGTCAGTAATTACTGGTGTACCAACATTGCATGTATCATATGGGCGGAGGACTTCAAATGTAGGGTATTATGGCCTACTTATGTCCGACGCGCTTCACTCTTTGAATAGGACATAGCACATGATTTATCATGCATGGACTTGCTATTGGTATTGGTATGTATTGTTAGTACCTGGATATATATGTGATTATGACATGACAGCTATATGTTCGACAAACAAAAACCTATGTAAACCTTGCTCATATATTGTGTCTCCCATACATATATTTGACAGCTATAGAAACTGACGCACCTTTCAAAATGTATATGATCAATAGCTCAACTCCTGTAGCTAAATGTTAGTTTTTCCCTTGCATACTTCTCAACTAACAGTTGAACGCATGAAAACATTGGGTGTTTATGAAAACATGACTGGGTTTCAGTATTCATGACGACTCTGAACAAATGTGAGAAATCCCTAATCAATTAATTAATATAACTGATCAATCATGTTTGGACTGCAACACTTATAATTAATCAAATACAATTATACATAAAAAAAAATCAAACTATTGAAATGCACATATTCCCATGGAAAAACAGAAAAAGTCAGTGCATTAAACTATTGCAGACATCAGTTCAGGAAGAAAACCACCAAAGCTCAACAACTTCTTAAAATAAGAAAATGCCATTGCCAAACTGAAAATGAACAGAACAAAATTTATCACTGCATCAGTCAGTGTTGTCAATGAGCGACATAAAAAGACATGGGACAGAAACCATATCCCTGTACTACTCCACAAGTTAGCAGGTTAGCTCCAACATTAGGCATGCATCTACATTTGTTCAATAGAATACCCTGCCAGAATCTGATAGCTTTCAGATATGCTACTAAAGATACTTTCAATTCTACTTCATAATCACCCTGGATTGAACATGGAGCAATTTGGCCTACCCAGTTTTATGACTGAAGGTCAGTGATAGAAAGGTGGAAATTTCTGTTGTAAGCAAAATATGTAGGTTTGTTTAAATATAGATACCAGGACTTAAGATTTCTGTACAAAATTAAAGGAACATAAGATCATTAATAGTGCAACAAAATTATGACTTTTTGAAATAAATTAATTAATTTGTAGATGACTATTCAAAGTTCTTCTCCTTCCAGGAAATATTGTGATATTAAACATTTTATCAGAATAACAATGTTCTTATTCTCTTAAAATCTCCAATGCAAAAAATGTACAGTGATGCAACTGATTTCAAGCAAAACTCTGAAGCATGAAGATATTGATTATAAGACAGTCATGTAAACATTATATGCAGGTTATATCACTCTTTCTATAACCAGTATCAAACTGTAACAACAGAACAATGCCTTTGAAAAATCATGAACATTCCACTTTTTCACAGTGCTTCAGTGGATGCATTCCTACAAAAATTCTGGAAGATGCAACAGAGAAAGAGTTGACTTTAGCATGCAACTAACAAGTGGTAATGTACACACTATCAGACTCTGACAGAATATGACCCATGTAGGCAACTGTTCCCAAGCTGTTACCTTCTTTGTCGCCCGTGGACGTGGACTAGGGCGCTGTAGCCGCGGTTTAGGAGGGATCGGGGGTGGGCCCCGGCGAGATGAGCCTTCAATGTCGCCCTCTCCACTCACGTTTAACGACACATTTTGAGGTGAGCTCTCAGGGGATGGCTAGTTCACATACAGCAAACAAAACACCACATAAACAACATCGATATTAATCTTAGAGCAACTAGACACGATGATGGATCAGAAACACAGTGATGATGGACATGATTTCTTTGTCGATAATAAAACATCAAATTTTTTTGTTTCAAAATGTCCTTGGTTTTGAAATTATGAGATGTTTATGTCCTTTCAGTCAATAGTTCATCATTAGAAATGAAACGGTAATTTTACAGAAATGCCAAACAAATATTACCTTTTGAAAACTAACATTTTTGAAAGGACTTCAGAATTTAAGCGATTTGTAAAACCATATATAAAATAATCATACAGACAAAGGCACTGAGGAACAGTTTCCTGAGTTTCCTCAGTACTGAACAATTCTTATATTTATTGCTTCTACTCATACTCATTTACATGTCCAGGAATCATTATTATCAAGCAAAATTAAATAAAATGAAAATGACTGCAACATGTCAACATATTTGACTGAGATAATTACTTCTGATCCATCACATCAGTCCATGAGGCTAAGAACTAATGATCATTTACAAACTATAATGCTAATATGCAAAATGAAACTTCTACTATTACACAAATATGACATTTAATAGATAAACTGAAAAATCATAACAAAACGAAAACAGAAAAATAATCAAAGACGCATTTAAACTTCTTATGCAATGCATACCAACTAAGTAAGTAACTATGAGGTTGTGCTTGCAAGACAACTCATGCTGTGTGCGTTAAATCCACCACAGTGCCTCTCATGGTGTATGTCAAATAAAATTATAACTGAAAATGATTTCAATAACATACCTTTACAAATCATTCATTTTCATGTCAAATTACAAGATCACTACATCAGAATGAATAAATTAGGTCTTATATATGAAAATTTGCAGTGATGGATGTAGACAATTGCGAGTCCTGACTGTTGCTGTGTGTGTGTGCACTTACTGAATGCATGCAATGTGAGTTAAATATACATCAATCAGCAACACAGAGACAGGTTAATATGATAAGATAACATACACTACAGAGGTTATATACAAGTATATACACCACATATACCACACCTGATGATGATGGTAACAATGCAGTTACTATGGAGACTAATGTAACATGTTACAGGGAAATACTACATTATGTTCATACTACTATCATAAAAACTTCATTAATGGTTTGGGAGAGGGCTTGAGGTTACCTTTGTATCTCAAACACTTCTTATCAGAGTTTTTCATGAAAGCAAACAAACTGAGAGGTGATAATTCCACATTTAATAGTATAGATTCCGAGATCAGACATGTTACTGGCTGAATCCGTCCTGGTAACAGACCAATCCTCCTTTGTATTTAAACCTAGCATGATCAAATGTAGGTTAAAGTGCAAAGTTGATAACAAACAACAACATTCTTCTGAATCTAAGTATCACACGTTGAAACATACAAATATGCAGTAAACTGCTATATACAGGGTCCCTAAAAAATCACCACAGTAACTATATACAGCAAAGTGCATTCTAGGGTTAAGCAGGTATTGAATATCAAAGGATGACTAAACGTAAGATACACTACTATCTTGACTACAATATGCACTTGACTATAAAGTGCATCCTTTTTTAGATGCCAATACTGCAAATAATTACAATTGTTGTGTAAAACCAAACGAAACCCAAACTGCATCTTTTAGCCAAATTATGGATTATGATCAGAGAGTACTCTAACTTTGGTCAAATCAATGCAAATTTTGCAACATGATAAACTACTAACTAAAGGTGAAGCTACGCTGAAGCTACCTGGTGATTTACAGCAAAGATATACATTAACTATTAACTAGTCCTTCTACAACTAGTATGTTGAAGTCAATCATGCTACTGTGAATCTCAGACTGCAAGAACTATATATTGATTTAAGTTGCTACAAGAAGCATGTACACTGGGACAAAGAAGGAAAGTTGTCCAGAACACTGTATATGTGAAAAAGTATCACAATAACAAAATCTTAATTGACTTGCTTATGAGATGCTTGTTTGTTGTCTAATGCTGAACTTCGCAGTATTGCAGCTATTTGATGGTAGCCAATAAACTAATTTTCACTGGGCAGAAACCCAGTGATTATACTTTAGGCAACTATGCAATGATGACATATAATCAACAAAGTCACACAGCCTGACCATCTGATTCATAAAGCTGTGTCTAATGAGTTAGCAAGCCCTGTGATATGACTTACAGAGGTTGTTTTGGACATGTTTCAGTCCCAGTCAGTGTGATCTGCAGAGATTGCAATGGACTTGTTTTAATCTCAAACCTCATGGTATGATCTGCAGAGATTGATTTGGACATGTGTTAATCTTAAATGATCTGCAGAGACTGCAATGGACCTGTTTTAATCTTGAATCTCAGAGTTCAAACTTCTGATTTTGTCCTGCAGAGATCAGTCTCGAACCTGCAGTGCCTGCAGAGATTGCTGGGGACCTGGTTTATCCTCAAGCCCTAAGGAATGAGGATCATGTGATAATGGTCAAGGGATTCAATTATTTAAAGAATGTGTCATTTATTTATTCTGATACTATGGTCAGGAAGGTAAATTCAAATTAGACAAATGTATAGGAGTGATTGGACTGGCAGGCAGACAACCAGTTAACACACATTGGTCTTAAATGTTATGACTTAAACATAACATTTACTGAACATGATAGCAGCAATTTCTAAATAGATTTAATTCACGAGCTAGCAGAATATTCCACTGAGGAAATGAAGGCAACACTGTATCTCTGAATGGCTGCTGCCTGGATAAACACCATCAGTGCATGCATGTGACGTGCAACATGTACAACAGTGTTGTGCAACCCAACAGATAACATGATGTTAGCATGGTACATTACATGAAAACCTACAAGTTCCTGCATATGACAGAAATGGAATTAGAAAATAAGGGAATCTATCTTCTACAAATTACAATATGGCTTTGATTCACAGGACTGACAAGCAGGAGTTGATGTTTAGGTTTTAGTTTAAATAGTCTTAAATAGAGGCACCAAGTCTTACATTTACAATCTGAACTTTGTGACTACACAGTGGTATGTAAACTACAGAAGGCCGTACTAACCATTTTCCGTTTTTCCTGGAATTTGTTTTTGATTGAAATTCACCACTATCATTGTGTATCTGGTCATGTGGGGCAATGACAATCACATAATGTTTGGAAATAGCACCATACAAATGCAATATCACTATCATTATTATCCTGTATGTTATGCTCCAGACTGTGATGGATAGCCATAATGTCTTCAAAATCATCATTCCCCAAAGCAATACCGATCAATTGTCTATAAGACATATAGATTTCTAGTCCGTTTTTAAGTTAATATACACATGTACTGTGTCTGTGATGACAGAAAATGGTTCTGTTAATCTACTCAATGCTGGGCACAAAATAGAAATCCATCCAATTAGGACCACACCCAGCAATCACCCACCTAATCAGCTTATATCTTAGAAATTGTTCCATCTTCTTAACAACACATACGTGATTGACTTCCTTGTAATCCGGACAGAAGAATGGATTTAGCATCATTAACGGCTACAAAACCTTGAGAAAAGGCAACAAGAAGCATATAATTTTAAGATAGTAAGGAATGACAATGCCTGGGCTAAACAGCCTTTGGAAAATGTCACTGCTTCATAGACAGGCGCATACAAACATAAAACAGTCAGACAAGGTACCATCAATCTGAATGTGAGATCATTTTTTTCATCTGCACATGTAATTTAACAACTTTTCCTAGTCAGTATTCCTGATTTAGAAATCACCCTCCAGAGCCTTGTGAACTGCAAGCTTGAGTTGCGTGTCAGCATGGAATGGAATGTGTGTGTCCACAAATCTACTTAACATCATCATAAGTAAGAAAATCCCTACGCTTTCAGCCTCGTGTTGCCACACACACAAACTGGATTTCTCTATACAGATACATTACATTCAAACTCTATCAAAATCATTCATGTTGACAGTTCAGCCGAGAGTTATGTGACAAACAGAGACAAAAAGCAATGGGATGATATATCAGCAAGCTAAATCTATTTTGTTGTTGTTCATGTTGTTTGTATTCTATTGCTCTTACATTCTAGCTACTAAACAGTGACCCGTAAATGAAAGTAAGAACCAGACAATCCAGTGATGGCCATAGATAAATATATTGTGGAATCTTCGCACCCTTTCATCAGGACCAGATCTGACACTTTTGTACTCAGTGAGATAAATCTTAACAGTAGAACATTAATAAACATACTGCCCCTTCATTTGGATCCTGGTGCTTGTTTCCTAATAATTAACTACTCAAAGACTCTCCATTTTACTGAACCCCATCTACAACTGGTGGGCTGGGTTGACAAAACAGTAATTTTCTTCTGTAGAGATTCACAGTAATATCCTGGTGATGCAAAAGTGTGATTAAACTGTGTGATCAGAAAAACATAGTGGCAGTACCATAATCAACCTGGAGCCAAATACACTATTATCATGGTCATCATTGTGTGCCGTGAAGCAGATAAATTCCGAACGAGCACCAATCAATCCATCCCCTTATATTTTCAAAGAGTACCAAGCCAATCATACAAAATTCAGGGAAATCATGCCAAACAAAGTCTGTACCAAATGTCCAGCTGTTGTTATTTTTGTCTGTGTGACCCAATGGTCATTAGCCACTGAAGGGAGACAACTGTGCATGAACTCTGTAAAAAGTGCAGCAGTAAAATCTCTGTATCTTATGAAAGTGTTAGCTTGCTTCTTGCTGGACAATGCATTCATCAACATGACAACCTCGCTACGTAAATAATTCTGGATCAGACAATCCATTGACTGGGAATATTATGACAACCATCCACATGCTGATTATAAACAAGTCCCTTTACGTGCCCCATTTCAACGCACATGTTCACAGGATCACATGAAATACGTCCACATGACAATGGGTGCCACTTGCATCAATATTTGGAAGCAAACTTTTTCTGTGTCAAATGCAACAAAGATGTCAAGCAGTAAAAACCCTGTAACACTTTACACTGAAAAATGTCAACAGTTTCAGATTCTGACAAAACACTATTTCAATTCTGTGAAGAAAAGGCAGAGTCAACTTTCTCAGTAAGAGTTCAACACTGCAAATAATCGATCACATGCGTGTGTGGAAAGTGAATGTACTCTCAGGTTCACTGGTATGAAAACAACAACGTGAGTTGATGGCGTAATTTAAGTTCATAATCAGGATTCATTTCTTAGTAGATAAATACGTGGTTTGACACTACTTGGAACAGTAATTCAGCTGTATTTCTGTGGTTTGACACTACTTGGAACAGTAATTCAGCTGTATTTCTGTGGTTTGACACTACTTGGAACAGTAATTCAGCTGTATTTCTTTCTGTGGGAGACAAGCCAGAAGTTATGCATGGCTGGCTTGTACCTCTTCCGTAACAGCTACAATCTGTGGCATATATTATATCGGTAATCGATTCTTCAGTATTTTTGTTGAGAAGGGGACACAACTCTGATCATAACTACAGTGGTGAAGACAACTGGTCACTTCATGTTTCAGAACTATGATTTACTTGGTATTGCATGGTCAGCTAAGTTGATTTGTTTTACTTCACGAAGCTATGTTTAATTTCAAATGGGTCAATAATTTAGTATTGGAGTCAATCACTACAAACTATATTAATGATGTCAGTGAATAGCATGGCAGCGTTAGACAGGTGCTGTAGACAAACATGCAGCAGATCAGAGAAATATACCGGCTGACCCACTCATCAAATATGACAGCATTGTTGAAAGCTCACAAAAGCTGTTTAACCATATCCCGTCAACACTCATCATCAACTTACTTGCCAGGTTCCCATTATACAACTGAGCATATTTGATGAGTGTTTAAGCCACCACAGTTAGTCAACCACTATATGCATATTAAGCATATGATCCACAACCCATGAACAGATAAAAACTGTGTCCCATTTATCAGTGAACAGTAGACAATTATGAAAAAATAAGTTCGTAAGCCTTTATCAAACGATTCTGACAATACATGTACCTGATCTGAATCCAATTCAAACTGCTTGTCTGGGCTCTCCGGTATGATATCAACAGCGATATCCATAGCACCATGTGATTCTGTCCTTGGCGGAACAGGAGGAGCGTCCTCATCTTTAAACTGGAACAGTTCGGCATTGGCCATGCCCATATCAACACCAAGTGTAGCTTCTTCATATGAGGGCAACGGTGCCATGACCTCCCGGGACAATGGCGCCATAACTTCATGAGATTTTACCGATTGCACAGCCTTGAAATGTTCTTGCGTGATATCACTGGAAACCGGTTCTACGCTTTCATACTGAAGTCTCTTCACATGAGAGTCTGTACGCTCATAACTTACGCGAGTGTCAACACTACCTAAGGCTTGGTCATAGCAAGGTGGGGAGTCCTCTTTGGGAGGTGACTTAATCGGGGAGGCTTTTTTGGGAGAGGTTTTTCGAAATATTTTCAATTCATCATCACTTTCGTAAAAACTGTCTTTTCGTTGCGTCCCGATTTTTGTCCCTATTTCTCCAGGGGAAGAGGAAACGGATCTGTTTACTGTTGTTTCCTGGGGAAGCATTGTGATTGTTGTGGAATCAGCCAGCTGGTCGGTGAAATTTGTCCCCCGGGCAGATTGTGGCAGATCAGAAAGGGCGGGTGCAGTTAGCAATGGAGGCTGCAGAGTCGGAAAATAACATTGTGACCAGATAATAACCATACACTTAGCCTACAGAAGCTTGGTCTCACAACAGAGTATAAGAGCCATAGTCACCATCGGGTTATACAACATGTTGGAATAATTGCTGAATCAGCTGAAATTTGCTTCCACAGTTATTTCTAAAACAATGATAATGATATTCATAGTAGGGCTACCATAATCTACAACTGACTTGTAGATACACTTTATAGCTGAAAAGTTCATATGAACTCTGTTGTGAGTACAGTGTACAGGTCTGTACACACAAGATTCTGGATGGCTAATAGAAACTGACACAAAGACACAACTTGGATCTCCAAATTCATGTTTGTCTTTCTGTCAGTTTTCTGCACCAAACCAAACATAAAAAAGATAGAAATTGCAGAAATAAAATAAAGCAATTCTCAGAAGTTCATGCTCTGAGATCATCAGTCACACCTTGCAATAATGCCCAAACAATGCATAGAGATTTGTAAACTTGCAGAAATAAAGATGCTAAAATAAACAGTAAATCATTTAAATTGACATAATCAAACTTACGCATTTTGGTTTCTGACAATGATTACCAAAGAAAAGATAGTTCAAGATTACTTCATGAGACATATGTAAAGAGCAAATTCTGGAACACCATTCATTTAAGCAAGTTTACAAACTGGTTATTATAAACATTTTCCACTAAATGCACAAGAAACCACTGACATAACAAAGATGAAGATACCATTGAGAGCAGACGGATACGAAAGGCGAAGAGACTACCAGGTACTGCATGATGTGTGTATTGGCGATTCGGTAAACTTCTTATGAAAGAGGTAAAGATATATACTATGCCAAATAAGTTAAAGAACAGACAATATTTCAAGTTACGAAAGTCAAACATGAACTATGAAGGAATCAGGTGTTCTTTAACTTGTTGCGAGTAGTATCGTTGCATGTGATGATGACAATGAGAATGAAGAATTGTGGATTTGTGAGGATGCACTTCAATGTGATGAAGAATGATTTGTGATAAAGAAAGATTTTGAGGTGATGCAGGTGTCATGTTATCCTCCACACCATTCACTGGACACATATCCTTGGAGAACATGTTAATTCTGGATCCTCTTGGTTGCTTGAAATATGAAATGGGCAAGAGGGATATGGGAGGTAACTCTGCAAGTCTTGCCCTTATTGTTGAGCTTTCAATGAAGGAGTAGCTGAAGTCATTTTCTTGAAATGATTTAAGAATGGATGTTTCATTGTATTGTTTGCATGTATTTGTAATGCATGTATTTTTATGGGACATATTTTCTGGATAGTATATTTGAAAGACAGTTTCAAGAAACAGAATCCTTGACTTAACACAGCCTCTGAATACAGACAGGTACTGATTGATTCAGACTGCAAATGACAAACGTTGAGACATACCTGAATGTTTTCTTTTATAAAACAAGGGATTGATTAGAAGGGAATAAACACATGCTCATTCTCCAAGCAGTATCATTTAAATGTTACGTCTTTATCACGTGACAGGATTAACAGTTACATGACTGGATTAATGGTCACATGACAAATCAGTGATGCCCACGTTACCTGATTCTCTCCTCTGAAGTTATCCGCCAGGGGCAGTGGTTTCGCTACCCCAATTCGAACCACGCCTTTTCCTGCACCTTTCAGAGCTTGCACTGCCTCATCCAATGAGGCGTGCTCCACGTTGATGTCATTGACAAAGATGAGACGGTCACCTGGCACCAGTCGTCCATCTAGTTGAGCAACACCTTTTGGCACCAAGCTTCGTATCACTATGACAGTCTCGTTAGGATTCACAGGGTCCTGATGAGAGAAACATGAGCTTATTGTCACACACATATTAAAACAGCTGATGCCAAGAGTTTGGTTTTAAGAGTAATTCATGTGTATGTACATATGTAGTTTAATGTCAAAGTCTGACATAATGTGTGTATGGGAAATGCAAACCATTGTCTAACACTGTGGCATCTGTTGTATGGAAAGAAGCATAACACTCTCTAACACACTGACATCGATTGCATGGGAACTAACATATTACCGTCTAACAGCCTGACATCAGATGTATGGAAACTTGCATACCACTGTCTTACACAATAACATGAGCTGTATGGAAACTTGCATACCACTGTCTTACACAATAACATCAGTTGGATGGGAACTAGTAGGAGTGACTATTGATAGGGAAGCAACAATTGTGATAGTAATAGTTTATTGCAATATTGTGATAAACTTTGCAATACTACTACAATGGTCTTTGCTCCTTGAAGTATCTCACATGAAGCCATATCCAAAATGAAAGTACAGTCTAATGAAATTGGAACAAGCTGAAGTAGTTTCAGTCTCTTTTGCAAATTGACAAGACTCTTAAACCTCAGATTAAGTAAACAGTCAAAAATAACTCAATGAACCTGTAAGCCTAAAAGGTAAGCTATCTGGTACTTCCTGTGTTTTGCGCTGCACATTTATCAACGTAAGTCAATTACCAAACTATCAATAGCAAAACATACTATTAATGCATATGTAGTTTTTCATTTCTACCATTGATTTATTACTAACAGAGACTGAACTATTGCAATCCAATGTTAGTTTGATGCATCAATACAGCTCTAGGAACAAACATCACTATGTATAACATGCAGGCCCACCTGGTAGTCTAAAATACTGTCCTACAAAATAACATCAGCTGTATAGGTAATAGCACCACAATGTATAACATAACAACATCAGTTGTTTGGGAAATAGCATCACACTGTATAATACGCAGACCTACCTGGTAGTCTAAAATACTGAATCCCAGTCCCTTATCTTCCTTAAGGAGTTCAATGACAACTGGCTCACTACTCCACATTGCCAGATTTGTCAGTGGCTCCAGTGAACGTGACTTGCTTTTGTTGAGCGAATTTAAAACAGCAGTATCCGTCGATGACAGTGCCATTTCCGATTTGGCTTTGACCAATCGTTCACTAGCTGGAAAGTTTGTATGGACCCCTGTGTTGAACACACTGCTGAGAAATTGGGCGTCCTTATGTGCATAGGTTTCAGTGGTTTGTGACTTACGTCTGGCACACACCAGACGGACATGTTGTGGCAAATCCTTAAGAATGTTGACCACCTCCACATGATTCAAACCAAGCAGCCGTTTACCATTCACCTGTAACAATGAAATAAATTTGTCACTTGAATCTTTATGGCACTAAGGAATTATGAAATAAACATAGAAATTATTTGGCATTTAACCAACCATTCTGTCATCTTGGTTCTGAGCATCCAGGAGTCTTTCACATTTTTTGGGATAAAGGGCAAGTTGTACTAATGCAAAGTAACTACACCAATATCAAATGTGATTTTTTGTTTGTGCATGTAATATCAAAACTGTCTGACTGACTCTGGGTGGTGCTTACCTCCAGTAGCTCATCTGCACTGATGAGGTGACCATTGAGGCCAACAGGACCATCCGGCAAAATTGAGCGTATGTAGTGATGTGGTCGAACCTCCACTCCATTTTCTACATCAACAGTCCCCTCCAAACTGATACCAAGTCCCCCGCCTTCCTTGAACTTGGACAGCTGGGCGACCTGCACATTTATAAAGCAGTTTACATTTCAACCTCATGCAGGGGAGAGTACACTGTTTGCCAAAGCTGTTGTGGGGCAATCTGAAGTTACAAACAATCATAACACAAATGTCTGGGCTATCTAATGGAGACAACCCTGCATGGGAAACCTGCGACTGGGTAACCTGTTGAGTCACAAGCAGTCTTAGCACAAATGTCCTCATTTTAACAGTATTCCACTTATAGTCCAATCTTGTCAAAATAGGAAGTTTCACTCCGATATGATACATGCCAGTACAAGAAACTTATCCCTAAAGTGAGATCAGCAATATTCCAGCAACATCACAGTGATGGACTCCAGAAATGAGCTTTACACATTGTACACATGTGGGGATCGAACCCAGATCTTCAGCTTAACTAGTGAACAACTTAACTGCAAGGTTACCTTACCTCCATGGAAAGTAAAGAAAGGCAAACCATCAGAATAATATGTGTGAAGGAACCGGTCTGAGATCCCAAAATCATTCTGCTTCATTTGTTCAACACTGCTAATCCATTCTTTTGTTTGGATACAACATATCATTTCTTAACTACAGGATGCATCAAACAGCATGATAACCTGATTCCGGACTCCTTGATTAAAGAAATTTTCAAGAGACACAATTCAGATATGTTTGTATGAATGGTTAGTTAGCTCAGTCATCCTGAAAATTTCAAAGCTTCAATGCTGATTAGAAAATTAGCCTGGTAAGACCAACTCTGCATCTTTTTTTTTTGAGATATCCTGTTTGGAAAAGAAACAGAATTCAATGAGAATGCATTTTAGTCAAACCAAAGATCTGACAAACATGGCACATAAAAAATTCAAACATGTTATAGTTGATTGGGAAAAGTCTATGATCATAAACTATGCATGCGAAATTGTGGCCCCTTAGTTAATGAATTCTTATGTTTAGTTCCTAGCCTCTTTTAGAGTCTAGTTTTTGACAAAATCACAATAAAATCAATACTACTGCTAATCTTAATTAATGACCTGGAACAAAAGTATTTGGTATTTTTCATTCAGTAATTTGAATACAAACATCTTTCAATGTAATAAGTCATTCATGAACACATCTAAACACATATCTTGACAGAAAAACCCTGACATTTCATCAATAATCTTTCATCATATATTTGAGAAAAACATAATGCCAAATGCTTATTATTCGCAAGAATTTTAGAATTACATTACAGAATCAAGTAAGCTCACAATAAGAACTCAAGACTACCTAAACCGACCTATTTCATAAGAAACTAGACCTACTGCTAGACATGAAACCATATTTCCTAGATTGGAATCAATAAAGAGCATCTTGTGTCATAGATATATCACACAGCCAAGCAGCTTTTCCTACTTCTAAATACCAAATGTTTGAAACATTGGAATCAATGTTCTTCAAAGCCACTGATCCTGAAGATGATCAAACTGTGTCTGTACATAATAAGGGAGATATTGATCACAACTGTGTAGGTACCCATCTGTCAAGTGATGGAGGTCTCACTGTCCAATAATGACAGCAATTTACACCATCTTCCCATTTTTTAACATATCGATTAGCTGTGAATCAGGAATGACATGATGGACTGCACCTTTTAAAAGACGTAATGTATATAATCACCACAGGAAGAAGACATTACAAGGGAACATGGGACCACGATGATACAAGCGGTACATCGTCATTAAATTACCCCCATCGTAATGTCATCGCCTTCTGGAGAGTGCAAAGATGGCTTTAGAATTCTTTTCCATCAATGAACATGGAACTTTTATGAAGGAAAGATATTGATCTGCTTATCAAATCATTTGCAGAAATTGATCTCTCAGCAAGCAATAACTCTGTGTGTAACAAACTGAGCAGGACTTGGGTATCCTTAACTGTAATCCTCAGGGTGAGGACAATATGTGTTATGCAAACAGTTCAGCGTAATGAAAGGGTGAGTCTTTGTTGGAGATGAATGAACCCTCTCAGATTCGGTCTTGGTCATAGTGAATAAGTGTCCTTAGTAAACATGTAAAAGAATGTGTTGAAAACATGGCCGCTGGTGTGTTTGAGTTTGGTTAAATGATGCAATCAGCTAGCATCTTGAAATATACACGTTTCAATCATGCAGTATTGATAAGTACATCAGATCAGCTTGGAAAAGCAATTCAGCTGAGACTCTGTTAAATGCAAAATTCCAAATGAACGGAAAATCCATGATGCATTCTGAAAGAATGCTGTTTCTCTTTGGGTACTGGTAGCAATCTATTTGTAACTTTGTCGGCCGTTTGGCTTTTATACTGATCAAACCTTTTCATCATTGGAAAAAGAAATGAAAACGCCAATGGCACGATAGTATTGTCTTGATTAAAGATCTACAGATATTTCCATGAAAGGGTCTGGCAACAGGGACCTATTTCCAGGGCCAGTCTAAGTAAGAGATAAATGAAACGAAAACTACTTGTCTGTATGGAATCATTGAGAAGATAATTCAGCTTTTTCACACATTTCCAATTCCAGTTGGAGGTGTATCCAAAACAGAACCATCTATTCCTCAAAGGTCATCAGCTGGCAGTCACGGTCACATTTCATCCATCTCAGTGGATAGTGAAGGTTTGGTTTTACAACACATTAATGTATATTTCTGCCATATCACAGCAGAGTGTACATTAATCAGTTCAGTTGGTCTTCCAAGTGACCAGATAAATCCTACCCCAGTATGTTACCTCACTGACCACCCAGTCGTCCTGAGATTGGGGAGTTCCATGTTTCAGTTACTAGAAAGTATATCTGGATCATGAGTGTAAATTCATGAACCATACTAGACTGTTAAATACGATATGTATGAATCTTGTAAACTGGAAAATTGTGTAATTAACCTTAATTTTAGCTGCAGGGGCTCATTTCTCAAAGTAATCTATCTCAATAACCGTAACATATTCAGGTTAAAAAGAAAGGGGCTGAATCGTTAAAGCATGAATATCTTTTTAGAAACAAGACCGTTCATAAAATGTGCCAGAAACTTATGTCATAGGTAAGTGAACTCCAGAGCAGGATAAACAAATAAGAAGGAACACCTTATTAGATGGGAAAGACTCAAAATGTGTGCACTTACAACCACTTCGAAGTCGCTGCCAATGAGCGGTTCCCAGCATGCTTTGATAGCGGCCTCCACGTCAGGCAGGAGCTCTCCACCTGGAGGAAAGAACAGTACACCTGTCATTGTCATCAGTGTGGTTGTTTGTGCTTCTTACTTCATGGCAATATCATCTAACAGACTCCATCCAGAGATTTATTATTTGTGTGCCTGTGATAGAGAAGAGTGAGTGTTTATGTAGAGTATTCCACCTTTACCACTGTTGCACACCATGGATAAAATGAAAAACAAAACCCCAAAAGCAGTGAAACGTCAGATAATGAGTGAATTAGTTGGAATAAACACTGCCTTAACAGTATCTCAGTTAACACCTCCTGAAGACATTGCTCTAACATGTCACATATAATTCAGTCTTCGTATTATGTGTCTGAAATATTTCCACATTAGTCATTGTGACCATGAAAGCTCTAGGGCTGCAAAAACTTGGGTTGATTTATTGAAATTTGAATCTGACACCTTAGTTTCGATTTTTGATAACCATTACCTATATTTCAAATTGATATTTGCATACCGATGTAAAAATTTGTCTACACAGCCAGACTGTAATACTGACTCCAAGGTGAAATCTGATTGCCAAGTTGACAATGGATTTCATGCTAAGAAAGCCAAGTTAAATGAAATCTTGTGTTTTTACATGTTTGAAAAGTCAAACTGAAAAAATACTGAATTGATGGTACAAAAATTGAATCCAATCAAGGTCTGATGGAATCATTGCAGCCATAAACAGCTCCATGTGCATGACTTCCTATTCACCATGTATGGCCTCATTTAGTACATGGCTTCCTATTCACCATGTATGGCCTCACTTAGTGCATGGCCTCCTATTCACCATGTATG
Organism: Haliotis asinina; assembly: GCF_037392515.1. Classification (NCBI taxonomy): domain Eukaryota; kingdom Metazoa; phylum Mollusca; class Gastropoda; order Lepetellida; family Haliotidae; genus Haliotis; species Haliotis asinina. Next base: position 52,687,806 of record NC_090286.1, read on the forward strand.
GCCTCACTTAGTGCATGGCCTCCTATTCACCATGTATGGCCTCATTTAGTACATGGCTTCCTATTCACCATGTAAGGCCTCATTTAGTACATGGCTTCCTATTCACCATGTAAGGCCTCACTTAGTACATGGCTTCCTATTCTCCATGTAAGGCCTCACTTAGTGCATGGTCCTCTATTCTCCATGTAAGGCCTCACTTAGTGCATGGCTTCCTATTCTACATGAAAGGCCTAACTTAGTGTATGGTCACACCTATGTAACATTTACAACCCATCTAAACCCAGCAAATACCTCCAGTAAGAATCATCAGTTACCTCAACTTGTCTGCTAGCATGATTTCCATATATGATTGTTGAAGGGAAACAACATTACACTGCAAACCAGATCACCTTGGACAACTTGACTACCCATGCCTCCAGATTATTGACAAAATAAATCAACAATGGCCAACAGATCAATACCATGAGAGTTCATCATTCTCTGCTTTTTGCATTTCATATATTCCTTCAAGCATCTGCAGTAATACTCTATGGAAATATTTTTCATTATTTTTACTACAAACAGATCATATTCCATTGTTTTAATCATGTTTCAGTGGGCTATGGTGTATAATAAATCATTTTACTACAACCTGAAATCTGTTTAATCTGACATTGTATTTCATTTCTGATTGTCAATTAAATCTACAATTCTTCCAAACTGGGTGAAATTAGTAACAATTGTTCTATATAAATTACACCCCATGCCACTGACCACTCAATGAAAGGAAATATTACTAATTGCTGTGACAACAAAACATTTTCTGTCATACTCCACCGATTCAGTTTAATACCGCTCCACTATGCAGCAATTATTTATCAAGTATGTCCATATCTGTGATATGCTGTCTGAGGTATTGACAACAGTACTTAGTTTCTAGGTGCATGTCACAAGAGATCTGCTGATCACCAAGGATGGAAAATCCTAAGTCTGAAGGATCATAATCAGGTTTCATGAAATTAGTATAATCAGCATCCCAAACCTTCATCTCCCATCTCACTTGCACCATCAGCATCAACACCAACATCATCAGCAACCACTGATTACTGTTTATATGTTAAACACCTGTAATTAAGCACTGAATCCATTCTCAAAATACAAGAATCAACCTGAATCATTATCAGAGGACTAATATTTTGTTTTTTGTACTCTGATGTTTAGGCATTAGTGAGTGAGAAATGCTCTTTACACATAAATGCAAGTCAGGAATTTTCCTAAACCTACATAAGCACATGCTTCAACAACTAACTTAAGTCCCTTATTTCTGATGTGGGATGACCTAACCTCAGGGTATTAGTAATGAGAATCAAGTGACCAAGTAAGCACCTGTTGCAATGCTTGCGACAATGGGCATGTGCCACCATGTGGATCATAACTGGGACTGCCATTTGTCACTGATTTGGGAAACTGGTCATATTCCTACAAGGATTTAAGTGCACAAAACAAAAGAACAGAGGGCTGAATGTACCAGCCCAAGGGAATTGATTAACCTTGCATTATCTCCTTGACCTTTGGCTACCCTTAACTTTTGAGGCATGACTTTCAGTGAAGCCCAACAGCTCCATTCAACATTTGATGGCTCAGTTTTGCAGATCTTCATGACAAAGATTAAGTTCAGCCAAGCCATCCAAGGAATTCAGAACACCTACAGGAGACCGAAGCAACTATTTTTTAAAGGAGCAATAAAGAAGCCTGAACCCACTATCTTCTAAAGGAATAAGGAGATTTACCCTGCTGTCTTCTGAAGGAACATTCATCATACATAGACTGAACTCAAAATCTTCTGGAGGAACATTATCAGAAGGAAACCGAACACACTATCTTCTGATGGAACATTCATCATATGCAGACAGAACCCACTATCTTATGAAGGAATAAGGAGATTGAACCCGCTATCTTCTGAAGGAACATTCATCATACATAGACTGAACTCACTATCTTCTGAAGGAACAAGGAGACTGAACCCACTATCTTTTGATGGAACATTCATCGTAAGCAGAAAGACCCCACTATCTTATGAAGGAATAAGGAGATTAAACCCACACGCTTCCGAAGGAACATTCATCATACATAGACTGAACCCACTATCTTCTGAAGGAATAAGGAGACTGAACCCCTATCTTCTGAAGGAACAACTGCCATCCTTGAGGTTTGAAGCCAGTAGAGACACTGGACATATTCCTGACATTGGGACATTTGTAATAGAAAGCCACGTGTGATAGAACATGACCTTGATGTTTGACAATATCAATAAAAGATAGGTCAACTGATGAAGGTTGCCTTGCCACAATTCTTCAATCTACTTCCATTTCCAGCCTGAGAGGCTTTCCATTAAGTGGGAGGAGAATGGAGGCTTTTACAGACTTTCACCAATTTGCCTGTGTTATCTCATTAGTCTGCTGGGACTAAGGTCAAGCCTGCATAGAGCAGAAAAATCCACAAGGGTCTGATGCTGGCTATCTTGTGTTTGTACCATGACCACATACCAGAGACATCAGACAGGTTGTCCAGACTTCATACCGTGAGTATGTCCACTCACCCAGGCAGTCCAGACATCATACCTTGAATGTGTCCACTCAGCAAAGCAGTCAGAGAGGTTGCCCAGACATCATTCCCTGAGTATGTCCACTCAACAAAGCAGTCGGACAGGTTGCCCAGACTTCATACCTTGAATATCACTACTCACCAGAGCAGTCAGATAGGTTGTCCAGACTTCATATCCTAAGTATGTCCACTCACCTTCACAGCCAGACGGGCAATTTGGGCACTGGATCCTGAATACCACCACTCATCAGGGCAGCCAGTGAGGTTCTCCAGACACTGGATTTTAAGTGTCACAATACACCTTGGCTGTCAGACAGCTGATAGAGACATTGGGTCCTGAATGTCACCACTCATTAAGGCAGCCAGACAGGTTGTCCAGACCCTCTACCCGAGTATGAGTGAGCTTAGTTTTATACTGCTTTTAGCATTATTTCAGCACTATCACAGCAGGAGACACCAGGACTGAGTCAGACTAGGCTGTCTACACTTTGTACCCTTAATGTGAGAACACACTACAAAAGACAAACAGGTCATTTCCATGCTGTACTGTGTGGATTATACTGACAAGACTGACCAGATGTATCTTCTACATTTTGTCAGTTAAATTTCCACCAGTAATTCAATTTCACTGAAATAAGAATTTTCAAGTTTGGAATTAAACCTAACAGAATCCGTTCTGTAAGTTGAGATGAGACATAATATCACTGCTTCAACTAATTCCTTTTGAAAAGCATCTATGATGAAACATTTGAACTGCCTGAAGGAGAATCACAACTTGATACTTGCAATGAAATCTGCTCAAGACATATTCCTCATCGATCACTTCTTGCAACAACATATCCTGCTAATATCAAAATGATGGAAAAAACGCATTATAGGGATGAGTTTTTTAATGCATCATAACTTTTTAGCTGGATATTGGGTCTTTTTATCCCCGTTATTTCATCAATATACAGGAGGTTGACATTTAGAAAAAGTTGCAATTCCATCTAATTCCAAGGAAAGCATGAACCTGCAGTCTCTACAGGATACGTCAGTCTCCACAAATATTTGTCATCAACTTTAAACATCATGACAAACACCCTTAACACAATTATTCCAAATACAAAACTTGATTCCTGGGTCATCTGTTTACCTTCACTGATTGTCTTTGGAAAACATTTGAATTGCCATTCTTTGTTTAAATCAACCTGATTACAATTGTAAATGACCTATACAAAACATGAGAAATACCAAAACAAGAGAATAACCCCTTTTTGGGTATTAAGACAAAACGGTGATGAAGATAATAAGAACTGATCACTTAAAATCACCACTGACAGTCAACATTTACTCAAGGTGTTTGCTCTCATAGAGACATTCATAGCAAGGAACTCCAAAGCACCTATGGAAACAATAAAAAGAAGCTTAAATGCCTTTACAGCAAAAGATGAATAAAAGAAGAATACTGCCTTTTGAAAACTGACAGATTAGTTCATGTCTCATGGTGCTATTCACTGGCTTAAACAAGGATAAACTGTGCACAGAGGTTACAACTGACCTGTATCAGCATGCATGAGTGCCACCCACTGGCGCTTGCCAATGTAAGCAAAAGGGACCCAGGTTGTCCGGAATCAAGTGTAATGTATTACCAACTTGCTACACTGGCATGATAGTCTTATCAGCAATGCATGTGCACTGCATGTGCACTAGCCTACATGTGCTCTACCTTTCACAAACCAAAGGGGTTTGCTCAATGCCTTGCACTTCCTACTTCTTGTAAATGCATTCCCTGTGCCAGTCCTTGTTTGCAAGTAAGTCATCAATGGCTAAAAGTACTGCTGATGGAAGGTTAATATGAATCAGGTTTGGGTGCAGTGCCATGAAGTAGAGACAGTCAAGTACAAACTGACAGGGGCCATTTTGCTTGTTATAACCCCAGTTTCTTACATGCATAAAGCAAGAGGCTGGGACAAAATACAGTTAACTGTATTCATATATGACTGAGTTTATTTTTAACATCACACTCAGCAATATTCCAGCTGACGGCAGTCTGTAAATAATCAATTCTGGACCAGGCAATCTAGTGATCAACATCATGAGCATTGATCGAGACATTTGGGAACTAATCACGTCACACTGCACATCAGCTGAGTTTGAATAAGTACCTGTTAGAAGCATTGTCAGGCATCCTCAAAAATTCTTTATGGATTGGAGCTGTTGTTTTTGCAGGTGCAGAATTTTGTTGACACTTTCCATCAGAATTCTTGCTGATATATACCATTCACTAACATATGTTTCTTGTATATTTGTATTGGCATAACATGTTATTATCTTTCAGATAATTTGCTGTCATAAATGCCCTAGTGGCTGCACAAACAACACTCAATATTTGGATGAGAATCCAAAACAGCATGTAGTGATGGGTTCAACTTCATCACTCTTGAGGAAAAGGATCAAAAAACAGATCCAGGACTAGAGCAGATGCAAAAACACTGCAACCAATGAAATCAGCAGCAAGACCACAACACCTGCAGCTCGAGAACTGCATGAACAACTCGCAAAACATCAACTGTGTTAGGGCATTGCTCATAATATCCAACACTTTTTTCTCCTGGTTCAATCAATTCCAGACTGCCTTATAAAGGTAGAATATTGCCGAGTGAGGCATTTACATAACAAATAAACAAAAAGCAAAGCAAGAATACTGATGCATAGTTTGCCACCAGCATCAAGGATGTGTTTCTGTCACGAGAAAACTTTGCTCTGTATTCTTCTCACTGCCACTGTACTGCAGCCATTCCGTTCAGGAATTAACATGGTGCCACATGTACAATGCCTCTAAACAAAGCCCCAAGTCAATCGGACACCATCACATGCAACCTCATCATGTAAATGTGAGCACGCACTCACTTTGTGACAAAAGCAAACATTGAGAACTCGACTGTAACAAACCATGTACTTCATCAACTGTTTCTGCTCGAATGCATTCTTTAAATCATGCATACTGTTTTGTGTCAGTTGAAGCAGCAAGAGAGAAACATCAGCATTGCATGTTGCATAATTGACACAGCTATTGAGAAGTCAATATTAACAAAAACACTGTGCTGGGGTTACCAGCAATGCTATTGACAGCCATGCATTTCAAACGCTTGTAGTAAATTAGGGTAGGCTTGAGGTTGAAATAATCAGGGAGATCAGCCAGGCACACATAAGAGTTATGATCAAAATTCCAGTGTATTATCACTGAAAAGGTTTCCAATATCCCCGAAAAGCATTGATCTTTGTCTATGAAAATGGCATGACACTTCAGCCAGCTTGATTTATGAACTAGATCAAGACCTTGAGGAATTCATGTTTCTACTATCGTTTCTTTTATTGACTACAATTGTACAAGATGAATTTGACATTTCCACCTCTAAATCATCACTTTATTTAAATTATTGGGCTTTCATCAAAAACGGTCAAGAGATTTATAAATCATCTAAAATCAGTAAATCTGTTTTTGTTTAAAGTTGCACTTGCTGTTTCCTCTCATATGTTATCAAACTTGATTATGTGCACAATCAAAATGTAATATGTCTTGCTTACATACACAAATTTCATGTTAACACATGCTTGACTCAGCTAGAGAAAATAGATATGACGTTAATAACTTTCTATCATTTTCAATACATAAGGGGAAGTTTATAAGAAATATATTGAATTCCATAAATCAATGTTGCGAAGGAATTAATTCTGTCATAAAGGTGTCATTCTTCACATAGAGATCAAATTTTCAAAACCAAAGTGCAAAAACAAGTGAAGTGTGAACATCAAAAAGTTTCAATGGAATCCACAAGCACCTCTTAACTTTGATGGAAATCTTGAATCCCGGAAAGTTCTCTGCCCTAAAGCAAAGGGGTATCTCATTACACAAAACGTTCCAATATTCAGCTTGAAGATTATGGAGGTCCTTTTGATAAAGATTGATTCAATATCCCCACATCTGACCTTATGGACACAGATGAGTTAGCGTTTCAAAATTCCAAAAATATGGAGTCTCAGTCACTCTCCCTTGTAACAACCTAATCATCGTTGCTTGCCACACAATTTTATTTATGAAGGCCTGCCATCACACACTGAAGTAAATATAAATCTGACTAAAACTGTTTGTGAATTGTGACAGATAAGCTGCTTCATGGCCCCATTTCACAAAGCTCTCGTAAGCCTAAGATCTCGTAACTTTTCTCGTAGCATTTGCACCTCCTATGTTACAGTATACTAGGAACAAATGAAATGAGAAAAGTTACGAGATCTCAGGCTTATGAGAGTTTTGTGAAATGGGCTCAGGATTGTAACATCAAGTCAAATATCGGACCACCCGAACCTGATGTGATAAACAAGTAAACAAGATTTTGATAAAAATATATTTTGGTTCCGAAAACGCTGAGAAGCAGGGACTGTTTTTGACACTGAATATAATAAGCATTTGTTGACTAGATGAGTGGTAAGTCTACATTACCAGTTTCACAAAATGAAGAAAGTCTGTAGACTCCTTTTCAAAGTATTTTATTAACAAAAATGTTTCATATTTGTAAAACATGATCATTTCATAGACTAGATGTTAGTCTAGAAAACCTGTTATTGAATTAAATATTCAGGGATAAAAACAACAGCTTCACCTCATCTTGAAGTTTGAGCATTTGTTCAGCAATTTCTAATATTATTTCTGTCAAATGTAAACAAATGGATTTTTAGGTTGAATCTGGATTTTTGCTAATAAATCCTTAGATAACTTAAACTTCATCACTCACATGAAGCTAGAATCCACATCTGTACCTATGCTAGAGGTTGTTTAGTTTGACAATAAGTCTACCACCTACGATAATGAGTAAGCATTTTTCAGAGATACTGCCTTCCTCAAGCATTACTGATTGGCTGTCCTTGAACATGTAAGGGAATATTTGATTATTGAACTACATTCATTTACTCAGTTAGGAAACTGATGATAATATATCTTACCACTGGCTATTTTAGGCCTACAAGTGGATTAATGAAGGCACAAACAAACCTGAGGTAAACAGCAATTAACTGGAGAAATTCCTGTTTGAATCAATACGCATTCAAGAACATACACATATGAAATTGCTTTCATGTTCCTATGTACACAGCCATCAGCTTGTTATAGAATAAGCAAACACACATACATGCAAACCATGCATGCACAACAATGGGCAAAATTCTCTAACACAAATGAACATCGACTGAAATAATACTGCATGATTCTTTTGTCAAAAACCCATAACACTTTTTGAGAAAATTTAAAGTGCTGTTAAAGAATGGCGTTCTTAAGACCTGGTGGGCAGGGTGTGGGAAGTACAAGTGTTTAACTGTGAGAAGTGTGAGCATTTAATCATGTCAGTGACTACAGTTGATGAGATGGTGCTCCACTGCAGCTGGTACACCAGACTTTAAGCCTGGGATGATATTGTGACAAGGAATTCCATTTGCTTCAATACAGGTACATAATAGGCTTATCACATATTAGTTGTCCAGTTGATAGTAGACCAAAATAGCCTACAGCAGTAATGACACCTTCAGTGTTTAGGGCAGTGGGTAGAAACTTTTCAAGTGTTAGTGTTAAGTAATGTTGTGCCCCTTTGGGCTGATTATGATGCAAGTCCTTACTTAGGAATATTTATTTACTCAGTACACTAGTGTATACTAAACAACACCATACTGTATTGTGAGTGAGTAAGTCAGTTGGGTTATAGGACATGTATTGAACATATTTCAGTTGTATGCCACCCTTAATTCAAGAGTGAAACACATTGTAGACATCCACAACTTTGGGATAACTAATGAGTGAGTGAATGAGTGAATGAGTTTAGTTTTATGCCACAGACAGCAGCATCCCAGCCATATAGCAGCTGCCTGTAATTATTTTAGTGTGGTTGAGGCAATCTAAGGAACAACAGCATAAGCATTGATCTGCCTAACCAGTATATGATGACGAGTCAACAAAGTCAGTAAGTCTGACCACCCAATCTTGCTAGTCTCTTCTTACGACAAGCATGAGTTACGCGGAGGCCAATATTCTAACCCAGACCTTCACAGGTAGGTAATGAACATACTACAGTACCAGCAAACCTAGGAACAGCTAGACGATGCATCATGGATTTGAGCACACAAACATGGCTCAGACAAAAGGTAACAATCCATGAAACTCAGGTCCCCATTCCACAACAAGATCATGGTGCTATAATGTTACATTGTGTGAATTTGATCACTTTAGCATACAGCTTATTGAAACCGTGCTATTTTTAGACAGCAGATCCTGATATGGCCAAGGGAGGGAGCTGGCTGTGTCCCCTTTGCCAATTAACATATCCTGTCCCTTATAACAGCATATAGATGAACATGTGGGATAAGAGTTCCACCACACATGAAGGATATCAGGGACATCTCCAATCAATGGGCAGCATGTGTTGCCTCAGTGCACCAGCATTAGGTTACAGGAATATTACACACTGCATTTTCACAAAGTGCATTACATGCATGGTTCTTGGACACCATTGTACATGTGGCTGCCCTTCACAATATTTACCTATCACAAATCTTACATACTGCATGTGTAATGTACTTCACAGGGGACTTAGTCAAGAATACTTATTAGTTATTAGTGCATATTTCATGTTTTGGTAAAAATGTACTAACAAGCCTGGTGACAATGTACCCTATACCAGGGTCAAGGTTTGTGTACCCAGTGACAACTTGACGCCAGGTACATATTTGCACAATGGGAACAGCTACCTCCTCAGCAGCAGCACCGGGGATAGTCATCTTTCAGTGTTATGGTCTAAAATGAGATTCCAAGATGCACACACTTGCTAAATAGTAAACTTTCAGGTCTACTTTTCTACACTAAACACCAACAAAACACCATACTGCCTCTTTGGCATGATAGACACACCTACGTAACACAAATCTGGACTTAGTGAAGAAAACACTAGCATGCATATCTTGATATAATGAAGGCAAAATTTAAGGTTTATCTCAGTATCAATGAATACAAAACAACAAAATTTATCTCAATATTATGAATACAAAATTCAATGTCCATCCCAATTTAAAGAACATAAAAAAAACTTTAAGGTTTATCATGGCATTAAGAAGACAAAACTCAGGTTTATCTTGAAACAATGTAGACAAATTTCAAGGAAACACAAAAAATGAGTCATATGATGACATAATTAATCATGAAACATTATGAATATCTTTTCACTAGATTATTGTAAAAAAACACCACCTTTCATCTCATTCCAGTTTGACCGATGATCTCTACTGCAGGATGACACTATTACAGACCATCAAATACTGACATACACTGCATATAAATTAGCCTTCTTCAATACAATACTACTTTCTTCAGTACATTTATTGTAACTCACACAAGGAATTTTCAAAGCACTTTTATCTCTGTCTGCAAGAAAATCAATGTTCCACTCTTGCACCACATTAACGTCCTTCACTAATCTCACCACTGAGCAAACTCACAAATTAATTGAATCCATTTCATTGCTCGCATGACAAATAATTAGTCAAATGATTGCACTGTATGTGCAAATCGCAGCTCAGGTGTAATTAACTTTAATCAACACTTTCACAGCAAATTGATCCCTGTACTTTGACATGGTATCCAGGGTTGCATGCATGAAGCTATTGATTGTACCAAAATCATAACACTGTGCTTTGATCAATATGTGCCGAAGTGATACCAAGTTGTTGTTAGCATTGACATCGTGGACGGCGCCCTGGTCTAACCTTTACACATCCTGCCCAGATAACTCATATGATCGACACAGTAATCCTGGGTGTCTGTCTGTGTCCCTCCGCTAATGGCAACATTTGGGAAACTGGCACTGAAGTATTAGAGGAGGACGAGGACCTTGGAAGGGACATAATTCTCTGTATTTTTGTGATGAAGATTTATGGTCCTGGATATGACAGCTGTTTTTGCTGCAGCTCTGAACAGTTTATAGGTCATTTCATGCAAAAACATTACATGAGATACATGTTGATTTCAAATGGGTTTAATTTATGTCTTGTTTAATGTTGCAGTGCAGATATGATGGCAGTCTGTAAATGATTAGGTCTGGACCAGACAATCCAGTGATAGATGCCATGCGCAACTCAGATATGATGACACCATCCCAATAAATGACCACATAATCCCAGATACTTTGGGTTGCTAAAGGGCATTTCTCTCCCTGATCTTCATAAGAAGCAATACTTGTTTGACCCAGTTTAAATATTTTTTTTAAACCATGACAAAACCATGAAGAAAGGTGCCCGCACACATATGACGATATACCTCAGTTTATACCATGACCCAGTGCTATCATATATGATACCTGGCATCCAGAGCTAGAATGATCCACAGATCAAGCTCATATATCACTATAATCTAAAGTATGCTACACTAAACCCTATGCCAACACAGTACAAGGAGACATGACTACATACAGTCCTTGTTTAACTGCCATAAAACTGCTATAGCCACAAACCCAGGTCCACCAGTCAGTTATATTTTACACTTCAACCTGAACACTAGAGACTAGATGCATGTCTGGGTTGTTTTACATCCCTGCCCTGTGATGTTTGTTCACAGTGTTGTTTACAAACAAGCAGTATAGTAATGGCCTCTCTCACCACATCAGACACACTCTGCTGAGTAAGTGAGCCAGTGAGTTAAGTTTTATGCCGCCTTTGGCAATATTCCAGCAATATCATGGCAAGGGACACCAGAAATGGGCTTGAATGTGGGGAATTGAACACGAGTCTTTGGCGTGCTGAGTGAGTACTGTAACCACTAGAATATCCCACAACCCAAGCTGTCAACTGATATCAATAGCACAGAGAACCAAGACTTTAAAATATAGAAAGATAATGACAGTTCCCCAACATTCCTTGGATCATGTTTTGGGGCTGGTGCTAATGAAGTTCTAACACACTACTTGGGAATAACACTTACCCATTTTAGATTTCTGAAAATCTTTAAGGATGTATTTGAAGAATTAATGCAATGGAAGGGATTTGGTTGTGTACAATGTGTAGAGGGTGTTGAATGGTGATAGATTTGGGGTGCGAGGGTTGTGTGACGAGCATATGGAGTATAGGGGTATGCCACAAGTGTGTCATCCTAACTGACTAAACTTTTGACATACTCCCTAATACGAAGTGGCCTGTATTTCTAACAGCCCACAACAAAGCAGTTTGGACAATGCAGGCTTCCACAGGTATAACATGTACAACAAGTTCCACGCACACTACTCAACCTGAACAATGAACCTACACCGACACAAGCCACCCACTGCTAGTGAACGTCAACACAACATGCCCTTGGACTGCATGTTAATATAGTTCACGCTGTACACAAACATTCCTTAGGAAGATATTAGCTCTTTTTAACATTATCTACATGTTGTCCTGGAATTTGTAAACAGAATACATTCTTGTCCACTCAACCAGACAACTCAAAATACCTCAAAGTACACAAATCATTCCAACATGGCTCAGAAACCTGAAAGACATAACTCAACATAGTCTGAACATTACAAAACACAAAGTTTTTGACAGGACAGCTTGATCTTTTGAAGGATTGCCTAATAAACTCAGTTTCTGTAAAGTCAATGATGAAACAAACATGCACATATAATCTGCACTGAAGAAACAAACATGGCTGTATACAAAAACAGTATATGTGTGTTGTGACCTCATCACTGATGAAGCATGACACAAATGTTTCCAGTTATTAGACACAAATATGTCTCCTACCGATACTGACACAATGAATGTGAAATTATATTCCTACACAATGTACAGCCATGCTTTTCATTCAGAACACTACCCTCTCAATGTGGCATGCCCTCCCTCCCCAATCACCCCACCACCCCTCTGTGTACCCCCTCAAATCAACCCACCCCATCATCTGTCGCCTACTTACACCACTGTGCATCGTCACCAGCTGTCCTGATCTTCCGAGCACTCTCAAACCTCATGATTAACATTTATCCCGTGAATGTCGCTGTCCTCAAGCCATGCTGCCTTCCTCCACTGCACAGCAAGTAATCCACACAATGTCAATTTCACCTAGACGTGTACATTTCACTTGAGTACGCTCCACAGGTAACAGTTGATTCCACTTGACCCACTTAGCTTACTCAACAACATGAAGCAAGAAGCTACTACCACATATATCCGTCAGCCAGGTAAGAATCCCACGCCCCTGTCACTAGTTGACATCTATCGAACACTGCACGTTCACAGATGGCTGGAAGTTAGATGTACCTGAGATATAGCATCACAATCTCAGGTAGAGAGTGTTATCAGCAACACATAGTCTGGCTCTCAGCTCTCACGTGCTGTGTTCCCTCCCACACTAACTCAGCTGTCAGATCTCTGTTCAGTGTAGTGGAATCAACGAGGAAGGAGCTGTGATATATCTCGGATATACATGGAGGATGTATAATAGATTCCAGCAAGGATATATCGGTGATGTACACAGCCTCAGTTAGAGCCTAACAGAGATCAGGTTTCAGTGAACATAGACCTATCAAAAACAGAAACTGCAGAAATATCTGTACATGCAATAACAATCACAATGTAAAAGAGTGAGTATCTAGGTGTTCACGGCCACGCTCCACCGATCACGATCCAATGACTTCAGGGTCAGCACTCCTCTGGTCACTGCTCAGCCCTGCACAGACAGGTATAATGATACTTAGCAACCATCTGTTTCAATTGGCCTACATAACCCTCGTTAAAAGCACCACTGACATTTACCAGCCAATTAGGACACGCATTCTAACACCGGAAATCAGCGTTACTGCAGTAAATAACTGTCACCTGGAGCTCACTCAGATAACTGCAGTCTCCATCATCTATGTTCAACTGATATCAAGGCCAACTGAAATTGATATCACCTCCACTCACAGCTGATATCACATTCAACCATCACTGACACGAAGGTAAAACAATCTTGGACCCTTCCAAGATACTCGGAAGCATAGTAATATACACAGTCACTGTAATGGATCTGTATGTAGATATCTGTCCTTGACCAAAAGCAGCGTCAGACTGAGGAAACACAGCAAAAGTAAACATCACCTAAGTCAAAGTAGTCATTGTTTGGATGACAGCTGTTTTAATGTGACATCTGTTTCACACAGTAACCTGCTAGGGTCATTCCTCTCCATCTTTCTGCAGTACTGATCAATGATGAACAGTCACAGACATCTAAAGAAAACTTCCCATGGACGTCACAATGAATATTTTTAATAAGTTGTCTCCAGAACTGTTTTCCATATATGTTAGACAAAAGATCAGAAATGGATGTTCACATGAACCATAATACTGTTAATTTTCATTGAACAAGTTGATTGTTTAATTGAAATTACTTTCAATGGAAGTCACAGATGTCATAAATCAAAATTCACAAGGCAACCATCCAAATGTTTGTCAATTCCTGCCAGTTACTTGTCACATCTGTACTGTTGTAAACAGACTCCTTGTGTTCCAGTCTAGCACTGCTATAATCAATATATGAGTCAATGTGTATCCAGTGTCACACAGGCAACGAATTAATCACATTTTGAAGCAATTTGTCTTAAGGTTTTTCGACACCATGATGTATGTCACAATGTGCTGAACCAGAGTAAGTTGAGACACTTTCAACACAAATGTCATGTTGTACTGTTTATGCCATCCTTCTTAATGTCTACATCAGGAAGAATTACATCGTCCGTGATTCCATTTGAGCATAGTTAATGCCAACCCATTTTCACAGAGCTTCAGAGAGTGGTTACTTTAAACCCTTGCTTGTTACTTTTTTATTCTTTCTTTCCCAATTTGGTCCTGTTCTGATAAAAATGTGCTACTTAATCCCAAATCTGGAGTTGATCTAAAATTCTCATCATCTCTATCATGATAATCATCATGAATTAGATGAGCTTGAAGTACTTGGCGATTACAACTGGAATAAAAGAAGTGGACGGTCTCAGTGAAATAATCCTTACACTGGAGGAACTTCAGCACAGAAACACAGTGCTACACAAGGACATTATCCAGAGATTTTTTCGTTACAATATGCATTTGAATATCTTTTTTACAAAGTTCTAAGAACTCCTCTCATCCTGTCAAAACTGCAAAAACAAGAATAAATATTCACAAAAGAATTCTGTCACTGACGCTGAGACAGACATAATGGAGAGTGTTCCCACGTCATGTTCTGTCTAAGACATTGACAGTCCTTATTGTCACTTGTGAATATTCATTATGCACACTTGTAAATAGCAAACTGGAATCACGTACATTTCACACAAAGGAGACATCCTATACCATCACCCATGAAATAAACAGTGAATCCTTCTGTCTCAGCCCATGCAAATGAACATAAAATCTGTATCCAATGAGAAATACAGCAAGTGGAAGTCCCATCAATCTGCAGTCATCGTTATCTGCCTCCAGTAACCAGTAACATCACTAGTCATCAGCGTGATACTACCACCACTAGAAGTGCAAGCACAGGCTCTGTGTCACTCATTGTATCTCATTGCCTCCATCAGCACGGACAGCGGAACCATTCCCATGAACCTCTCATCAACCATAGAGGTGAGATTGTCTTCACTAAAACCCAAATTTAACCTCCAAATGTGTGAACAAAAATCAATATTTTTCAGCCACATGAATCACTGATCAAATTTCTGTTAGAAAGTCAAGCATGAAGCTGTATGATTTCTTTGAGATATACCACTGCAATGTCAGATCAATGTTTGTACTTGAGGTTCCAGGTGAAAATGGCCAAAGAATCCATCTCCATAACAGTAATAGCCATTAATTGTTCCAAGTCAACTCAGCGGTTGTCTGGTGACAAAACCTCGTCAAGCTCAGCAGTCTTGTTACTGGACGCTACGATAAACACCGGAAGACAGACACCGTCAGAGAGGAGCACAGGCCATCAAAACCATGCATGATTTGTCAAATGATCATGCATTATTCAACGTTATTGATTGCTAAATACATTGCAGATCATTTGTCCTGCATCTCACTGGTCACCTCGAAGCATCTTAAACCATCCTCCCCTCATCTGTCATTAAGAATTACTCCCATCACAGATAGTTGTCCCCATCCGGCAGAACTAAGCTCTATGTCCCACACTCATCAGCAAAGGTCCATGCTGTTTTCAGTGAGAGAGAGCACGGAGTTGAGGATTTCACACTGTAGTATCATTTCTGCCATGTGCATTTACAATCTTCCCCTGTGTTTGCTTTATATATCATGTGATTCTAAATAAACTGCTTTATATATCACAAAGTTCAAAGCATAAAACACTTCACATAAAACACATGCTTTTGTAGCTGGCACAACATGTATGAAGTTACTCTCAAAATCTTGGCAAGTTTGTTTTCTTAGCAAAAGAAATCACCTTGGGGAGTCTTGACATATCTTGGGAATTCTGTTATCATAAATACATGGCAGGGCAGATTAGGAACTCAGCACTGCTGTTTTTAACATCATTTCTTAGCTACCATCTGTACATCAGTTGATTTAACACATCAAATGGTTAAAAAAAAGACCAGTGGAAACGATACGAAAAAAAATCAGTACTTTCACATTACTACAGATAAGCAACAAGCATTAAAATATAAATTGTACAAAATGTGAGTTTTGACTTTTGTAATCATTATCATCAGGAGACTTATGAATAATGAATTAAGAATTGTCTTCAACAAAAATATTCTCATCATAAGTATCAATTGGAATTGGAAGCTCTTGATATCAATCATAGGACTGAAGACTGACTACTGAACAGCTAGACTGAGTGAGTTTAGTATTATGCCACCCTTAGCAATATTCCGGCAATATCACATTGAGGTGAAACCTGAAATGGGCTTCACACACTGCATGAACAGCTTGAATATTGCTAACTGTCACTATCATCTTGATATATCAGCACTATCAACTGTTGTGAATAGGGTTCATGAGAGTAATGAATGACGACCAAATGCATCAATAGTTCTTTCCTCCAACAACATAATCGTAATATGCTATAATTCAGCTGTACAATATAAGTATGGGATAATCACGCTTAAAAGGTTGATATCGAAATGAACTCTGGGAGGGCTTTGCTTGAGCAGAGTTTACTTAAACAACTACCATAGTGAGGGTGATTAAACATCTTACACCACAGGAATACTTATTTAACTTGCATGTGATGTACTAAGCATGGTGAAGATTATCAAAATATGTACATATTTATTGCTTCTAAATAGAAATAATTGCCCTTGGTCAGCTAATCTGTTATGATATAAAACACTTCCAAGAACAATGGGCATAGCATTCCTAAGTGGTCTAAACTCACTTACTCTTCTAATATAACTGTACACTGTTATCAATTGTTCCATAAGAAAATTATGCCATGTGAAGTTGAGATGACACATGCTATGTCATGCATGTAGTTGCTGCCACCATGTACATAAATAAATAAGTCCGGGGCCCGTTTCACAAAACTCTCGTAAGCCTAAGATCTCGTAACTTTTCTCGTAGCATTTGTACCTGGCATACTGTAACATAGGAGGTGCAAATGCTACGAGGAAAAATACGAGATCTTAGGCTTACGAGAGTTTTGAGAAACGGGCCCCTGATCTATTGTTGTGAGGTACTGTCTGGAGCAGATTTGCCAAGGTTGATAATTGACCTGAATCCAAGGGTATTTTAACATCACAAGAAGTGAGACCATGCAAACAGTATGTCATCTCACAAACTGTTACCATGGTGAGATGAATGGGGTTTAATGTTGTTGCCATGGCAATTGTGAACAAATTAATGGAGCTATAAATGTGATGACAGGTATATTGTTTGTACAAGCATGTGGCTGAAGCATCAACTGTACATCTCACACAAAACTGTCAGTAAATCAATATATAGGACAAATCTTCACAAATACATTTATTGACAAACATCTCTAGAGTTAATAAAGAAGTGCCCCCAAATAATCCAGCAATCAACTTTCACAGCTGCATCATAACATATAAGATTAACCCTTCAGCAAACAAAGGTTTATGGTGTAGGTTAGTGATTAAAGTGTCCACTTGTCACACCAAAGACCCAAGTTTGTGTTCCCTGCCCTGATATTGGTGGAGTATGGCTAAAAGTGACATAAAACCATAATCGTTCACTTTAACAAAAAGCATAAGCTATCCCACTAAAAGATTTTTCTATTTCATTCAAAAGTTCGATTTCACAGTGCTCAATAAGCTAGTTTAAAAACCGAACATGCATTTGACAAATAAAAGTATGTGTGATGAAGTTTGAATAAGCTGTGAAAAACGGAAAGTAAGGCGTTTAAATCTCATGTTAAACAACATACCTGCTGACAAAACCATATGTGTGTTACATCACCAACAGGATAAGGGCTGTTACTCGAGAGGGATGTTGATCTAGGGATCTCTTGCAGCTGATGAAACCTTCCACTAAAGTTGCATTTGAACATGGAGAGGTGAAGTGAGTATTAACTCCTCCACAGGGTCAGTGCATGTAGAAAGCATTTGACACAGCAGCGAGCTTACAGCAAGGCAATACACACATGGAAGCGATGTTGATGCGATCTTATCTTATAAGTGCAAAGATATGACTGTACTCTTAAATTTTGGCATATTTTCTAATTTGCTACAAATTTATAAAATGAGTTCAAACTGGTACAAAGTAGGATATATTCAGAAGCATCCTATGGATTGGTCATAATTTATGACTAAGTTGTTGGTGGTGATGGTGATTTTTAACAATAAGTATGTACAATATGAATGCCCAACACCCTCCCTAATTTTTTTTTTTTTGTACAAAGTAAGTGACCCCCTTGCATGTCATGTACAAAATCAGTGATTACCCCAACAAGAACAGAATGAGTGACTCCCCTTAATCATCCCCACATATTATCAATGGTCCCTTATTGACAATGCTCTGTGCATGGCATCTTCTCTCACTTATGGGTTGGTTTTGCTGCTTCTACTATTACATTCAGCAATCATATAGGTCTTTTACGGTTTGTCAGATTTTCTGATGAAATCTCATTCTTAGAACTTGTAAATGCATTTGGGCAAACTGTTAGTCTGGATCAAATGACTATCACACCTAACTATTACAGATGTCTGTTATTGTATGCATGCCTCACATTAACAGACTTGATACATGCACAGATGGGTCAGTGGGTCAGTGAGTGAGTGAGTGAGTGAGTGAGTGAGTGAGTGTGTGTGTGAGTGTGTGAGTGTGTGAGTGTGTGAGTGTGTGAGTGAGTGAGTGGAGTGAGTTGAGTTTTACACCGCACTCAGCAATATTCAAGCTGTATTCCAGCGGTCTGTAAATAATCAAGTCTGGACCAGACAATCCAATGATCAATGCACAGATGAATGTCAATGATCCAAATGCTGATGCATAGACAGATTGAGAACAATTCAAACATTGTACCCATCTTGTCCATCTAACTCTAGACCATGTCTTTAATGAGCAAACAATTCAACTAAACTACCCAACAACAATATTCTAAGCAGTACAATTTAAATGAGTGAGTGAGCATGATCTCATGGTCCCATTGAGCAATATTCAAGCTGGAAACGCCAGGAATGGGCGTCACAAACTGGACACAAATGGGGAATCGAACACGGGCCATCGCATGACGAGCCATAGCTTTAACTATTAGAATACCTCATGGCTCCAAATATTATAATGATTAAGTGATTCTCCATCATATAATCAATGAGACATTTTACAAAATCTGTTCAAATAAAGTTAAGCAAAGTTGGTGGCAGAAAGAAACTGGATGGGTGACCATGACATCTTGACTCCAGAAAGCCACCAGACTTTGACCAAACACCACTCTCATGAATCTCATACTACATGTGTACTGTCTTGTGGGGTAAACGGCTGTTCAAAATATGACCATGTTCACCACACAATGAATGAGCACCCTGTTGGGTGAGACTGTAAGGTGACAATTAACCTTCTAGCACTTCACAGGCAGTTTGAGTTGAAGACTCCCCAGGGAGCTGAGAATGAAAATTGAGTGCTCATAATCCACTGGGTAAACAAAACGTAGCTCCACGAGTATTCACTTGAGTGGAATTTGGTGCATTATAGACAGATTCAATATCATTATAACTTAATCAATTCACATACAGCACTCTAAAATAATTTCAACTGAGGACCTGTTTAAAACCCAAGGTAACCTGGAGTGAAATGACACAATGAATTTATGCTTTAAAGTTGAGCTACTGACATGAATGCATGAAGAAATGCTTTTTAACTACAATAATATTTTTTTTCCTTTACACATGAAACATCAAGTAAATGAATATAATGTCCAGTACAAAAATGTAGCACAATATCTCATAAAATTTAAATTTATATAAAAACCCTGTAAATTACATCTGGACATACAGAACTGAAAAAATTGCATTGCATTTCTATAGCAACCGAATTGTGCAGCTAGCCAGAACAACTGATGGCTGCTGGATCACCCAAGGCCAAATCATATCAGCTTGACAAATTCATATTTCTCCACACACATGAAAAGAGGAATATTTTATCATCCCAGCCAATTACTGTCATTCTATCCCAAAGCACTGAAATATTGGTAGGATTGTATGACTTTTACTGTGCATATCTTCCTCCCACTTCCGACTTGAGTTTATCAGGGTTACAAATATGCAGATCCCTTTTATGCTCTCTAGCGCTGGTTATCATTGGCCCAAGTTAACCTGCTTCATACTCTCATCCCTGTATTTATCACAAATGTGTCTGTGTATACAACATTACTAAGAATACAATAATAATGAAACAAATCCCAACCCACTGATGTTTGTCCTTGAACCAGAGAAGTCTGGGAACCCTCTGCAGCAGACTTCCCACAATGACGTCCTCAGCGATGGTTTAGATGTATGGGAGAAAACACGCCTCTGAGGTTTTGGTAGAGGGGGAGGGATTTCCCGACCCCGATGGTTCTACATTGTCTACCAAAACCAAGAAGCACACTTTAGGTTTATACGGAGGCTGTGTGAGTAAGTTAGTTACTGCATCTCACTCTACTTTAACATGTCTATTTCCTAACCCTAAAATTATGAAAACCTCTATCTGCTTAAACCTCAGAGTAAACATAAAACCACAAAAACCTAAATCTGCTGAAGTCTTCATCTGTCAACCTCCTTCTGTTCAAGCCTACGCAAATGTCAACCTTCATCTGCTTTCAGCATTCTTCCATGTAAGATTCCATCCACCTAAACCTCCACCTTCAAAACCCTCAGTCTGTTTAAGCTGCCACCCATGCAAACCTCCATCTGTTTCAGTCTTCTTCCAAGGAAACCTCACACCATGTAAACTTCAATCTGCAGAAAGTTTCATCTGTATCAGACTCAGTCAATATAAACCTTGGGACCATCTTTGCTAACCTCAATCTATGGATACCTTCACCCTTGAAAACCTCAATCTTTTTAAAACTTTTATATGAATGACCCTGATCTATGTAAAGTCTGATCCATGTATGCCTTCATCTATGCAAACATCAACCTCCATGTTCCTAGTAATCTATTCAGTTCATTGAATACACTGAAATATGCTGGCAGTTCTGAGACAGTTCTATTAGGACAAAGGAAGAGGACAAAATATATGCATGAAGCTCTTAAAGACTACATGCAGAGCTGCAACAGATCCAATACCTTAAGGCTGTGTACACATCGATACTTTTCATATCGATACCCAAGGGATCATAGTTTGTTTTTAACTTAGTATGCTGAGAATCTATTTGAAAGTGCCAGACATGATGAATTTTGAAAAGGCTGAGAGAAAATATTTTTTTTCCTGAACACTCCATTTATCAGTTGTTTTTGTCTACACTGACATTTGTATTTTCATTCCTGTTTGTGGTGACAACTAGAAGCTTGGAAGGCTTGTTCAAATATTCATTCTGCGACACAAAAGGTTTATTGACTGGCGGCAAGAGCATGCATAACATAGGAATCAACATATGTGAAAAAATGTTTGCAGACAATATATTTTGCTGACTAGACATTTGCAGAATTCATTTTGTGTTTACAGTTTTATTAATATTCAAAAGCCATGCAAGACAGTAAGATTGATGGCATTGATCAAATCTGAAATACATTCACCCAAAGGAAAGTCTTTTCAATGATCATACCGTCATTACAAATTTCATTTATACATATATGTGTATGTTATTCAGTAATTCTTGCCATAAATGACAGCTCTACTGACACTGTAGAACATAGAAACCACATCAGAAATCTGCATCAACAAATTATCATTCTGTCAAAATATCAAGATCATTTCATGATTATTTTTTATCAAGCACTGCACACTGAAATAAATAATAAGAGGAGCACTTATATAGCGCTGACTTCCACCACACAAAGCACTGACACGCCACTGTTCATATGTACAAGATAACACAATTATGAAACATATTGTTGAAAGAGTCTTTGTTGTTGTATTCTGCGTTTCGAGTCTCTTTTGATGAGTGTGGTAGAGTTGGTACTAGTTTCAGATCAGGAGGCAGAGAGTTCCAAAGGGTAGCAGCTGAAAGAACTTGGCACCAAACACTATCAGGCCCAGATCTACCACACAGTAGACAAACAATTATTCTAAACAAGTGGGAATGTAAGTCGGGTCTAATCAGGACAGTTATGATACCCTATGATCCCGATGATATTCTCAGTCAGGCTTTGGGTAACAACATTCTGAGATCAGATGCAGGTAAAAACACTATTAGGCCCAGGTTAAGAATATTCTCAATTCAAAGTAACAACATTCTCAGCTTGGAGTAATGACATTCTTTGAATAACAATATTTTCAGTATATTGATATTCTAAGAGTAAAACATTATACAACAAGGCAACAATACTGTCTGGGTAATAAGAACAATATGCTCAGTTCTGGGTAAAAACATTTTCAGGAAAAAACATTCTCAGGTTAAGAACATTAAAACATACTCAGTCCAGGGTAAGAACATTTGACCATTCTCAGTTCATGGTAACAACATTCAGTAATCAGGGTAAAAACATTCTCAGCTCTGGGAAACCACCTTTACAGCTAGGCTAACAACATTCTAAGCTGACAGTCTGAACATTCTCAACAAAATGATACAATATTCCAAGCACAAGATTACAGTATTCCACCATTAATTTAACAACCTCTGTGGATGAAGGGTACAACTCTCTCAGCTCAGTGAAACAATATTCCCAGGACAAGGTTACAATATTCCCCTACTGATTGTATAACCACTATTCCTGACCATCAAGGGTTCAACATTTTCAGGTCAGGGTCAAGGTAAAGAAGAGCCATTCCAGTGTGTCATTCCAAGATTTACTGTGTGCCTTCAGTCTGATTGATGTGGCTTCATGTCCCAGGAATAATGGAATAATCAGAAAGTATTGTCTCATAGACTTGTGCCGACTCCAGATTGTGCCCAAATGGCTGGAGTGTAAACAGATGGGTGATCGCTCATCATCCTTCCAGGGAATAAGGAGCAGGAATTAAATCATCCTGCGTCCAACCCGGACAAAATTAAAAGAATAATTGGTTTCTGATTTACGATCAAACGTTTACTGAGATGAGTCGCTCCCTCCATACTGATGACGAAGAGAGTCAGACACGTCAACATGGCAGACTAGATGGCAGCGGACTCTATGAGGATCTGACAGTGCAGGGGTCACCTCTGGTTAATAGTCAGAGAGTGTTCAAATCACCATAACCAGGATGTGATTTCAGTTCCATCTCAGGCAATACCACACTCCAATACTGGAGATATGGAATTCTGACAGTCACATCAACTATGTGAATTGTGTCTCCAAATGAGTGTCACGAACGACACTATGGATGACCAAAAGGCAAATATGAATTTATAGTCCTCTCTGGCCTCAGGTTAAATAACCAAATTTTGGCAGATGTGCAGGACTGGTTGTGAACATTTATGAAACTTTTGAATGAACATGTTTTTTTCCCCATTTCAAAGAAAATTCTCTCTCTATTGTAATGAAAGAAATCCTAAATTAAAACAAATTAGGTAAAATTAGTGCAGCTCTAACAAAAGTCTCCAATATGGTGAGGACTGAATGTTCACCTCACTTTGTTAATTAGTCTCAGCACAATGACATAAACACTTGTATAGGGTGGGTGAGGTCACTTTTACACCGCTTTTAGCAACATTCCTGCAATATTATGGTGTGTGACACCATAAATGGCCTTCACACATTGTACACCTGAGGGGAATAGACACCCGGTCTTAGGCATGATGAGCAAACACTTTAACCACTAGACAACCCTACCACCTCGACTGAAGTAAAAATCATTTGGAGTGAGTGAGGCAATATTCCAGCAGGTGACATCAGAAATAGGTTTCACACAATGTATCCAGGGTATTGAACCCGGGTCTTCAGCACGCCGAGCAAATCAACCTGGGTAGAAATCATTTGGGAGAAATTATTACGGTATATCACATTTAGTTTACACGAGAAAGTAGGGTGATGTGCTAAACCATTCTAGCATCATAACAGTACATAGCTTTGGACTTCTCTTATTACCTCATTGAAAGAATTAAAACTGTATCTGAGGTGTAACAAGCAAACACTCTTAAAAGTGCTGAACTGTTAAACAGGTGAAATGTCTGCAGTCATACACCCTGAACACCCATTGGTCACCCCATACAATAGGAAGATTAAGAAAAAGGTTGCACAAATATGCAATGTCTCAACCTGAGATTTGTCCAAATGCATCGGATTTAAATTTTTTTTCTATTTAAAAAAATTACTTCAATTACACTCCAGGCTATAAATCTTAATGAACAAGAAAGTTTTCAATGTCTTGCAATTAAATGGAAAAATCAAAATTGAATAAAGAAAAATCAGAACAAAAACATCTTAATTTCCTCTTCTGTTTTCCTTTCAATTGTGATTAAAAATGAACCAGGTTTTCACAATCGAACACAATATTTTCTTAAAATTCACAAATGACTTAATCAATAGGAATCGATCTACATTTTAAACCATGCACTGTTTTCTTCAGCAAATTACCTTCCAAAAAACGCAGTGACCTTTAACAAATCAGATATTTTCTATTTCCAATTTCAATTTGGTAGTGTTTCTCACCAGGGACAACTCTGCATCATGCTAAAGCACTGAGTCTAATGCAGCATCTTTGTACGATGAAAATCTCACCCCAAGGGACACAAATTGCCCATGTTTCTCTTACAGTCCAACTTTTATAATGCAATTTTTCATATGCACCTGAGACAATATTTTGTCAAATCATGTTTGTATCACACTGGAATGTAAAGAAATGTAGAAATACTTAATAATGTCGACTGGCACATGACATGGAGCAATTCAAACATGAAGAAAAAGTTCATTATTGTTAAATAAACCATGTAGTATTCATGACATTTAAAAGTCCTAAATTTTAAATAAGCATTCTTTAGATTTGTGTGTTGTGTTCAGGTAATTTCTGTTTTTGTTAATAGATATTTGTTTACTTACTTCTGATTATATCACACTTCATTACTACAGGTTCATATATTAGAAAGTCATGGCAATATAACCGATTTGAATACTGGGTAGCTAAAATGTTTCATTTTGAGTGTAACTGTGGATGTAGTGTCACGCTTGTGATCCAGTGAGTTTGGAGGTGCCAGGATCGAGCCAACCTGTGCAAAAACCTTGGAGTCAACTTGTGTGTAGACTCTTTCAGTGTTGTCACAACCCCTAGTGTACAGTACACAACCCTGTGCACTTTAAAGAACCCACGAATCTGTTGTTATATGACCAGATGGTGGCCACATGAATACATACAAACACCTAGTTGTGGTGCAGCAACATCCAGTAAACTTGGACAAAGCACTGTGACAATGTATCCCTGTTCACCTAGCTGTGAATGGGTACCTTGCAGGGATGGAAAAGCCACAAATGCTTGGTGATCCCCAGGAAGTTGAGATTGATAAATACTATGTTGCCGTTTGGATTAATATCAAATGATCAAGGGAGAAATACCAGCGAATCGAAGTACACATGATGCTAATGTGTGTGTGTGTGAGTTTAGTTTAACACCACACTCAACAAAATTCCAGCTATATAGTGGCAGTCTGTAAATAATCGAGTCTGGACCAGACAATCCAGTGACCAACAGCATCAATCTGCATAATTGGGAACCCATGACGTGTCAACCAAGTCAGTGGGCTTGACCATCCAATCCCATAAGTTGCCTCTTACAACAAACTTAGTCATCCTTTATCGTTAGCATGGGTTGCCGAAGGCCTATTCTACCCTGGACCTTCATGGGTCACATTGCTATTAAGATCCCATGAATAAATGCTAAATTTGATTTTGAATTATTGTCAAAATCTGAGCAGCTTTTCAACATTTCTTTGTTTAAGACTGCATCTGTCAAAATCTATTATGCTGCATTTACAGGTATCAAGATGGTGCTGACACACATAAGAGTGACTAGCAGATCCTGGTGATGGTAAAGAGTGAAACTCTGAAGGTAAATGTCCACTTACTGCTCATACATACATTAACATCAACAGAAATTAATGACACACAATAATAAACAGACATCCAATAACATACAAACATCAGATGAAATATACAGACACAGAGACCCCCCCCCACACACACAGAGACACACACAGAGACACACACAGACACAGACACAGACACACAGACACACACATACACAGAGTTATTCAGCCACCTTAATGATGTTGAATAAGTCTGACGTCCAATTAGACTTCTTGCGCCATAGTTCAATTAAGAATCAAAGAAACAAATATACCAGTTAAATTCCATAAAGCCATGATAGGAGATATTCCTATTCATTGTTCCCTTCAGAAGATTTGCAGTTCATCCCGCTCTTCACCAACGCCTGTCACGCTGTCAATGCCTCCGCCAGATACACCCGAGAGGGATCAGGATGGCAGCTATGTAATCACCCTGCACAGGTCCTATGGGGACACACATTACAGAATAACGTACTCTCATTGTGCTCCTGTAATTAGCTTTTTTACTCGTGCTGGACCTTGACATCCCATAACAGAAATCCCTGATGGACATGTTATTAACGAGATGGGTAGTTAATTGTACCATGTGGTCAGTTTCATTCTGAGCTCTGTCAGAACTAAGCTCGATGATATGACAAGCTCAGTGCTTCTGTCGCAGATGAAAGGGATATTCTCAAAAGGGTCTTGGACAGTTTTAATGAGAACATAAAAAAAAATGAATTGTGGGACTTAGAAGTTGATTCACAAGGTAACAGTGGAATGTGAAAAATGTGGTGGTGGTGGTGGGGTGGTATTGCATGCTTCAGACACAGAAATATTGCAAATACTGCTAGAACTGAGGTATGACCGATGTTGATGCTTGGAAGCAATGAAGTGAATTAATACTGTAGAATACGGAGGATATCAGTTACTTTGCTACTGCACCTAACCTCAACACGTGAACATACAATGGTTGATGTCACATGCTTCTGTGATAACTTAACTCTCCTGTATAGATGAAAGAGGGAAAAGTCAAAGTCACTTTCTAAACAGAGGCAAGAGTTTGAAGATCGCTCATCATCCTTCCAGGGAATAAGGAGCAGGAATTAAATCATGGAAGACAACTGCTTTATTGTGAGGGTCACGATGAAGTACCGGTAAGTTCTACCTCCTGACACTTCAAAACGTCATGACCCTTCACAATAAACAATCATCTATAAAACTCTCGCCTTTATGTGTATCACTTCTAAATGCCCATCAAAGACCCTACTTTCTTTATAAAAAAAATAAATCACTTCAACAGCATGGGTTCCATTTTGATCAGCCACATTTTCAAACATATGAGATTGCCAGAAAAAACTTTGCTTATTAAGAAAATTATATGGTTAAAAATTTGGGGTGTCTCAAATCACAGTTAAGCAAATCTTCCTCCAATCATATTGGATCACACTCATTTCGCCTTGTATTACTTTTAACAACATTAGAATAATGTTACAGCACTCAGAAACTTCCAAAGACAAGGCAGTAGTTATGTCAAGCTGACATTCTACCAGCCACGTGACATTTCCACTAGACACCCATTACACTCTGTGATGAGTATGAGCTACAGGGGACCAATTCTTTCCCTGATGCACCACTGGAAGGATCAACTTGTCACCCAACTTCATAGCTCATTTTGATCAATCATTTCAGGCCTGTAAAAATGTCATTTCAAAATGGTGGCTTGAAATGTCTCTGCTATGACTGCACAGATGGCGCTTCCGGAAATATGACTCTTCATCAGAAAGCCATAGCATTTGATTGTATGATCTCCTGGACGTATCACATGACACAGGGGAGGATAAATAATCCAGTGATTCGATTATCCTCTGGCAGTAGGTTGTGTCGGCATGCCCTACACAGTTCGTTATCAACATGTGACATCCCGGGCAACCACACGGTAGGGTTTCCATATCACATGGTATTAAACTTCTCTAAAGCAAATCATTATAATTTATTACATGTTGATAACAAATAATCTTAATTTTACAGAACTATTACAGCACATAAACTTGCTATTTAGTCTCTTAATGCTCACAGAAGAGATCATAAAAGTTCAAAGCATTAATAATGACTGATAGGAATATAATTTATAAATAATGGCACATCTTGACAGCTGAGTCTGTTTTTAAGGACTTTTT
Organism: Haliotis asinina; assembly: GCF_037392515.1. NCBI lineage: Eukaryota > Metazoa > Mollusca > Gastropoda > Lepetellida > Haliotidae > Haliotis > Haliotis asinina. The sequence goes on from NC_090286.1 coordinate 52,716,126, forward strand.
CTTGGATAGGTAATTCTAAAATCTTCATAGGTTATTCCAAGTGTCAACAGAAAATGAAGTGGTTGATAGACAAGTTTTTGTGATGGGTGCACCTGTTACATACAACGCTAGACATTTGACCTTCAGAAACTCATTCTTAATGTTTGAAGCCACTATTGAAGGACTGAATGGTTAGGTACAGCTACTGAGTGTGTCATGCCATTCAGGTTGTGTTTAGATCAACACTTACGATGTTGATCACAGGATTATCAGGTCCACGCCCAATCAAGTACGGACCTTCATCACACTGTTGCAATATGGCTGATTACAATGCCTGAATCAAGGGACATCATTAAGATGGTAACATGATTCCATATAAGAATAACTAATAACATTCCATATTTCAATAATTAACCACATATGATTAAAAATCACAAAATCAACATGATAGTTTCGTATCGGTTCAGTAAAAAATTATTTGAAATGCAGTGACATTTCACTGATGGCTATTCATAGTTGAGTGTGTTAAATATTAATGAATGAATATAAATGACCTTAGTACAAGTGTACCAGCATGGTTTGTGTGGGCATGTAAGGCATTCTTTGGTGGGTGGATGAGTGAATGATGAGTTGAGGCGAGGTGAATTGGGGTTTAACTTTGCACTTAAGAATATTTCAGACACATTATGCTGACTGCAAACCGACCAGTCCTTGTTATACGCATCAGTGCTGAGTGCCAGACAGGCACCAACAAGTAGGATATTTTAATGCCTTTTGGTATGACGTGGCTGGAGATCAAACTCACAACCTTCCTCTCTGATCACCACATCACATAGGCTATCTGGTGAATGATGTGAATTAATGAGTCTATAGCTGTACTGGTAAATGACATAAATAGATTGTTGGCGTGAAACATTAATTGCTCCAGATCAGCCCCGCTTTAAGGAGTCAAAGATATGCAGGTGTCCTAGACAGTTGTAGGAACAGATCTCAATGACATGTTGGACATTAACACTCAAAATAAGGTTTGAAGGCATGATCACAAGGAGGTCTCTAAGTGTATCTGGATAGTGTACCGTGTGTAGAAATGTACATACTGACATGATCCTGACACTACTGAAAATGAAAAACGACAGAAAGGACAATCACATGGCTGCACCTTGACTTGGTTTGTAGAAACCTTATCCTGAATCTTGAGGACAGTAGCTGATGTCATGGAATCAATGGTTTTCAGAGATAAGTCTCACAGAAGAAGGCCAAGGAAAATACTACAAAAGACAAACTATCAAAGAGATGGACTGACTTACTGTAGTCTTCATCTGACATGAAGTTGACATCGTTGTAGGCCACCTGGGAGTTGGGCGTTGTGATGTCGTATGTGGGGTTGGATGCTGCAAGACTCTCATGGTTCTGTGAAATGAGGCCAGGTTGACCCATCAGTGTTGCATTCGCCTGGGCTGAAGACAGAAAGTCTCATGTCACCATTTGGAGAACTTCAAATTGCAAACCGTATACCAGAGAGTAACATCATTGCTATAATCAGATTCTGAATGAGAAAAACAATTGACAGAAAGGCATTCAGTGAAATTATTCTGCCCTGAAATCGCAACTGAAAATCTAACACCATAATCTGACAACCTCATGCACATGCACTGAGTGCCATGTGAATTCAATGGGACAAATCCTCCAGAGAAAACAGGACAAAGAGATGTCACTCTGGTAACTTCCTTAGAAATATACACATTGGAAGACAATTTGTGCACTTCTTATGTGAGAGAACCAATTGAAAGACAAGCACTAATTGTCATGGGCAGGCAGACACTGAGAACTATGGGAGGACAACACTGAGAAGCACTGACAGACCAGAAAGCTGGTTACAAAATGTACATTTGTAGTGTGACTATTAACATGAAATAAAAATCGGACAATCACCACAAAGACATTTTGAATGATTACTGATAGTTTTCATAAATAGGTATATCAAAACTGAATAGAATCAAGGAAACTTGCTCTCTGAATAATATTTGTAATTTTAACTCCACACCTTTTATTTCAATAATTACATTAAAAAGTAAACAGCAAATCTTTGACAGTTCAATGCTAACAATCACCCTGAATACTGGTGTACTTTGCCAAGGTAGTCAGTGTCAGTCAAAGGGAGACTACTCTGTATGGGTTACAGTTTTCCTGAAGTGTCACATGGGAAGGCACATAGATCTACACACATTTCAGTATAAGTTCTATATTAGCAATCAAAGGTATGTTGCTTAGATAATTAAATATATGGTCAGCAGAGCTTACTGATACTAATCAATCCCATATCTTTCACCAGGTTGATTGATATGACCATCAGGTCAATAAATAAGACATATTTCATACAGCCTTCACAATTTTAGAATGAATTCATCTCAAGAAACGCCACACAGTGAACTGGATAAGAAATGAGGCCCAAGAGATAAGAAACTTCAAAGGTGTCCTAAATTGCCTATCACCCCCTGGGTGTTGTAAATCTCGTTAAAATCAATGATCATCTTTGGTGTAAAAGATAATTTAGGAGAAATGTCTCATTTCTTCTCACATTTACAAGAAATTTACTTCACATCAGAATCTAGAAAATTAAAATGATATAGGTCACATCACCCAAGTTGCTGGAGAAAATTTTGGAAAAACAAAACTGTCAGCATTAAAGATTGGTCATTTGTTATGGACTGAGTTCAGAAAGGAACAGGGTAGGGTCACACAGTACCGAGCGAGTGAGTTTAGTTCTGTGCCACTTTAAGCATTAATCCAGTACTATGGTGGAGGACATCAGAAATGGGAATCACACATTGTGCCCTCACGGAGAATTAAACCCGGGTCTCTGGCATGAAAAGCAAACACGTTAACCACAAAGCATCACCCCCCTTAGATAGTCCCTGAGTAGGCTTAAACAACACTATTCATGTAGGATCGTGTTAACAATGCCAGAAAAATGAGTAGGATTAGGTCGTTAAACTTGCAATTACTTATGCATGTGGACTGCTTCGATGTTGTCAGGGCAAGAATAAGTCCCATTTGAAAAAGTAATTGCAGCTTGTAGGCCATATCCAGTTAATTACAATTCAATTCAAAATATTCTAAATATGTTCTAAATTACGGTCCATATGTCATACAAGTACACAGATAATGAACAATCATGAGCACGTGTGACCAGTCGTCAACTAACATGACCTTGTTCTAAAATAAATATGAAATTCTTACGCATATTTTGCTCAAGGTCATGGAGTGGTCATCTAAAATATGACATTAGTAAAAAATAATTCTTTTCTGTGCAGTAGTCTATCAAAAACCTTTCACTACCCTATACACCCTTAGCATATCCTTAATCAGTAATTTTCACACAAAACAAACCAACAAAATCACAGACAAAATGTATCAAATGGGTCTTCCAAAGTAATTCTGAGCCACAAACTGTCAGCAAACACATCTACATGTACTTTTTAAGCATTTTCTGAATTCTACAAGGGGAATCTATTCATTGATCTCAAGAGTTTGGACTATACCATCGAGTGATTGAAATCACAAGGTCCCACGTTCACAAATGCATACAGTATACGTCTACTAAGTCAGCGCTTCTGACCAGTGATTGAAATAAATTTTCAACTCAACCTGACAGCCGGGCTGGTGGCCCATAACTGTTACCTGCCCGTGCCTGCCCACCTTTAAGTAACCCTCTCTTTGATTGGTTCTTATTGAACCATATGACTACAGATATGCAATCATAGCGTAGCTTACTAAGCCAGCCAGTTTTACTTATCTACTACAGAGAGAATTTCCAAGCAGCCCTACTCAAAATTTACCAGCCACGGGCAGTCAGGCTGGCCGTTATTTCGATCACTGCTTCTGACACTCAGTCGCGTCAGTTGTTTCTTGCAAGAAGCATGGGCGGAAGACCAATTCTAGCCAAGATCTTCACACATTCAAGGGGGGTGGTGGGGGTGGTGGGGGTGGGGGGTGGTGAGGGAGTATTAACATCCATGAACAACTGCTGACTTCTCTAACTTCCTTTGCAGTCCCTATCCTTGTGACATACATTCAAGGAACTACCAAGTATGATTGGCAGTTGACACAGTATCCGTAATCTGAAGAATCAATTCTAACCTACATTCTGTTATAACCTTCATCTTAGGATAGATTACTGCTTACACTCGCAGCTCCTCACACTGTCCTGACCTAATTCTTACTAAATCTCTCGGCTGTCAATTAATGTCTGTTTAAAATGAACTAAGTGAATTTGATATGGTTCCATGGGCAAAACTGGTTTGTCAAATTATATGAAGTTAGCTGCGAACCCTCCAGGTCGAGTTACACAGTCCATGGAATAACTGTGCTGATTAACTGTGCGGTGAAAGGGTATGGCTCTAATGGCCATTAGTGAGAGCAAGGTATATGAAATTTGTGAGCCCCAGAAATTGGTATCAGATCACAAACCAATCTATCTGATAAAGGAGAATCTTGGAAATCAATCCCTAATCTCAGCACTGACCCCCAAGAAAAGTGTAAGGCTGTGAGGTACGAGTTCAGGTTGAGTTAGTGAGTGAGTTTACTTTTACACTGCTTTTAGCAATATTCTAGCAATATCACAGCTGGGGACACCAGAAATGGCCTTCACATACTGTACAAGTTTAGCCGATGTATCTCTCCAAAACATGTGGGGACAATAACCTAACATACACTTTAAACATACAGAGAAGCCTGCAGTGATTACATCAGTGAAATCAGGACAGTGAACAGTCTGCAAACAATAAAATTCAACATGTCTGAGATGTTTATCCTTTATGGTGAAGCATGGGTGAATCTGAGCAGAGAAGCCTTCAAACTGGCATCTAACTGGGCACCACTCTGTTGTGGAATGTCCAACTGGGCAGACCTCTAACCACACAATCCTAAGTGATTCTGGATCATTATACTGATTCAACAAGACATGGTGCAGACTACCAAAACATATGTCTGGAAAGACAACTTATCAGCAAGTAGCTTTCTATCCCCAATCACATCTTTGTGTGTTATTTCTCCAAAGAGCATGGAAATGCATTAGATGCAATATAAAACCTGCCAAACAGGTAATGATTATGGAATCAATATAGCCCCGAAGCTACAAATTGTACCCATCCTTCCCAGTCGATGTAGTTTACCCTGGCCAATGGTCTACTTCCCTGTCTCCTAGCCATGTAGCGAAACAATACCAGACATTACCAGTCAAGAAAAAATTAGTCCTCACCGTTCCTATTGATTTTGCTACATCCGCCAAATGAACGAATGCAACTGATGTCTTATCTAGACAGGGTGTGAGTGATCGACCTGGTTCACCACCTTGACTGAAATCAGGACTGGGCATCAGCTACCAGGCCATCACACTGGCCCACTAGACCACAAATGTGCCCCAGTTTGCTCTCTCATTAACAAACCCTGTCAAACTCTTTGCTCAAAGGATCAAAAGGCCAAAACAAACTTCTTACTTTCAAAGTTATTTTTTCACTCATCTAGTCCATGTTGATCTTGCCCAAAAACTTTTTACAGTCCTACGATTCTTTGGTAAATTAGAAATTACAGAAGGCATGGGTTGGGAGTTCCTTCTTTGATATTTCTGACATGATCAGAAATTGTGATTGATGCCAAGGTCAAGGCCTTGGTTGAGATTATTGGTAGTGGGTGGATTGATGATTGATGCTTGGTTTAGGGATGTGGTAGATAAGGTGTGTGATGTGGCTGACTTGCCCTGCCCCAAGTGAGGTGTAGATGCTCCCAGAGTGTGTAATTAAAGTGAGGGGGTCGTATCACTGCCTTGCTATCTAAGATTGAAGCTACAAATTGTTTTCGCCAAGTGGAAGAATGATGTGAGTTCCAATATAGACTGAACTCAAGTAACCCAACTCAGCTTTCAAAAAATCAGACATTGCATTAGTAATATTAAATTTCAGCCTCCTGTCTGCTGAAATGATCATGAAAATTATCTCTTGCATCTTGTTCTGCACTTTAAGCATTTTTCTCAAAATCACAATCAAATGAGCAAAGAATTTGCTTCAACAGAATGCATGAATTAGAAGACAGTACTTTTAACAGTATGCACTAAAGTTTAGAACATTTCTTTGTTTGGTGTCCAGTTTCTATTTAAGTTAGATGACAGCAGTCTGTAAACAGTCAAGCCTGGATAAACCAGTGGTTGATGTTATGAACATCACTGACAAAATAGCCAAACCCATATATACTTGGCTGATACTGGCACTAGACAAGTGATGATTTGGGTTCAACACTGCTCTGAACAAATCTTAGTTATATTGCTGTGTGTCAGATTCACTTAGATGATGCCAATATCTACAACCTTGAAGAACACATGGTTTGTACTTAGAAAGCTATAAATAACATCATGAGAATCAGCTATTTGCATCCACAATCATAGGTTCCGGGTACACCCAAGGGATGTAACTCCTCGCTGCAGAAACAGGAGCTGGGAGCTGTATACCCACAGATGACTGTATTTATACTCACCCAGGTACTGCTGTAGTTTCTCATACTTGGGTCCATGTCGGTACCGGACAAGCTTCAAGTGGACCAGCTGCCCTGTTTTACGTAGCACCTCCACTGCTTGGTGGTTGGAATAGCCTTGGAGAGAGAGGCCATCCACCTGGGGTGAAACACAAGGATATGAGTGAGTGAGTGAGTGAGTTTAGTTTTACCTTGCACTAAGCAATATTCCAGCTATATGGTGGCTGTGACCAACAACATGAGCATTGATCTGCGCAACTGGGAACCAGTGACGTGTGTCAACCAAGTCAGCGAGTCTGACCACTCGATCCCGTTAGTCGCTTCTTACGACTAGCAGAGTCACCTTTTATTGCAAACATGGAGGCTGAAGGCCTATTCTACCCCAGGACCTTCATGGGTCCACAAGAATCTGACTCACACTGTACTTACAGTATACTGTACTTCTAGGACTACTACTGACTCCATTCACAGAGCTCACAGCAGTTTGTGACATCAAACATATTAATGTCAGTATATGGCAAGTCACAGAGTTACGTAATCATATCAACAGTTGGTATATTTGATATAAAAAAATGAAACAGTGAAATTCCATTTCTCATCCAATGAGATGAGCAACCCAGTGGAGCTAACCAGTATCTGTTCTAAGACATAACTGACACATTTTGATTGTTACATCATGGTAACCAATGATATTGCACGTGCGACTATGGTTTTACGCCACTTTTAGCAATATTCCAGCAATATCACGGCTGGATACACTTGACATGGGCTTCACACATTGTACCCATGTGGGGAATCAAACTTGGGCCTTCAACCACAAGACTACCCAGGTTCACACACCCAACATTAACACGGCTTCCTCTGATTCAAAAGAAATAGTGAGTGGTGTTTGGTCAACTGATGGAATTACACTTCTAGATTCATGAAATGCTGACTAGCATAAACCCCCTTCCCTTGTGACTGCCTGACACCCTGTCTCACCTCTATGATCTGATCATTGACCTGTACTCGACCGTCCACTGCTGCAGCGCTGCCATCAGCAATGCCCTTCACAAAGATGCCAGACACCTCATCTGAACACACAAACATTACTGGAGTGAGTTATTGACGGTAAACAGCTGTACAACTTTGATGAAAGCAAACCAATTCAAATAACTTTAAAGGAGCTCCAGTGAAATTGGAGGAACCAGTGGAAGACTTGCACTTCATCTAGGCTTAAACAGTTCAGGGCCTTCATTTCTTAAGCTCTCATAGCACTAAGATAGTCAAAAGTGCCATACTTTAATATTAAACTACCTTAACACTAAGAGAGCTCTGAAAAGATACAGATATTCAGTCAACGTAAACTTAGTCTCAGTATGATTTGCTTCATTTCTCTACTGAGTCTAACAAACCCTGGTAGGAGGTCGCCTCAGATAAAAACTGAGAGACCTATGGCCATCCAATCAAGCATGAGATGGCCGAACGGATATAACCAATCAGACAACAGCTACTCTTTAAGGTTTGGAGATATTATGGTTCAGGGACTGTCAGAAATTGTGTATACTACGGAAAAACCAAAAACCACAAACAGGATTAATCTGATCTTCAAAGCTACATGAAAAAGGAGTGGCCATCAGAACAGGAATGTAATGACAGGCAACAATGGCTTCACATACTGCAGTCTATAATAATCAAGTCTGAACCAATCCAGTGATCAAAATGATATAGATCAATATACACACTGGGATAGGATTACGTGTCAACCAAGTCAAGTCCAATCATTTGATCTTATCTCTTCTTACGACAAGCTCGAGTTGCTGATTCGAGCCTGGACCATGACGGGTATGTCTGACAACAGTATAATATATGATGCTAGAAGAGAGGACTCACCCGGGGTGTTGTCGCCTCCAACGTAGCCTGCTATGGTGATGCCCAGCCCATGATTGTCCTTGGTCAGATCCACATCAAAGATTTCTACCTCTGGTACTTCATTCATATCAAATGGTTGCTGAAAGATAAGAATGTGCTGCTGATTATCAAACATCCTGATACTTCTATGAAATATAATATACTAGAATTCTGTCATACTGGAAACAACTGCAACAACTTTTATTTCATTTTCATATTGCATGTGTCAAACACATACTCAACAGCCAAAAAAATACAACGCTGTTTTGTTTGGTATTTTTTGTATTTTTTGGGGGTCAAGTTTCTAAATAGAAGACATGAGAGTTCACTTTTATAACATGTCATTTTTTCAAAACTTAACTTCTTCAACTGTTAGTATATATTATTGCCACTACTGAAACCTCCCAAGACACATCAATTCATCCATGTCATATCGTATTTTTTTCATGTTGAATGCCAGGAGTTGAGCTTAATGGAAGCACCACCCATGATGTTGCTGATGTTATCTGTGTCAATGTACACTTACTGAGTGGTCCTGAGCCTGCCCAGCCATGATGTTGCTGATGTTACTTGTGTCAACGTAAGCTTACTGAGTGGACCTGAGCCTGCCCAGCCATGATGTGGTGATGTTACTTGTGTCAATGTAAGCTTACTGAGTGGACCTTTTAGCCTGCCCAGCCATGATGTTGGTGATGTTATCTGTGTCAATGTACACTTACTGAGTGGTCCTGAGCCTGCCCACCCATGATGTTGCTGTCAGTTTGTGTATATTATTTGTGTCAGTTTAAGCAGAGACCATATATGGTCTCTGGTTTAAGCTTACCGGGTGGACCTGCACCTGCCCAGCCATGATGTTGCTGATGGACTGTTCCTCCTGCATCCTCATGTCCAAGTTCTCCTGGGAGTCCATGGCCATGATAGCGTTGATCTGATCTAGGTGATCGTCAAGGAGATGGGTGGGGACGACTGGGGCATGGGGGATCTGGAAGGGTGGGGGCTCCATCACTGACCGGGCAACAATGAGGCGGACATGACTCCCAGACTGCCGGAGAACCAGGGCCACCTGTTCCGACCCCATGCCCCGAACATTTACCTCTCCAATCTGAAGGATGTGATCTCCACTCCGCAGTCGTGTGTCCTGAAATGAAACAGAAAACTTCATGCTGAACTCAGTATACATCACATAATTTACCAAAACAAACAAAAATTATATTAATTGTGCGTTAGCAAAACACAAAAACTGACAATAATTCCCCTCATGGAAAGACAGTTTCTATTCATCCTTGCTCCAAATGCTACAGGATCTACAGTATCTCTTCAGCACCCCCTAAAGCTGATCTCTATCTGATACTCTTTTGAGCTCACAAACGGCTGTGAGATTGAAGGACACATATTTCAGTAACAATCACAACATTAGTGTCACCCCAGGCAGACAGTGTGCATTATGGAATAAGGTGAGTTTGTCCAATACTAGTGAGTGGAAGCTGTAACCTTTAGGCTACCCCACTGCCCTTGACGATGATGATGATGATGATCATCATCATCATCATTGTCATCGTTGTCGTCATCATCATGATGTGCACATAGATTATGCACCAAACTTACTCCCTTCAACAAGCTCAAATGCCTACATTACTATCCAGTTCAAATTTCCTTATCTTCACCTCGAGTTCTATTTATCACACGCCACATGTAAGTGGCTGGAATGTTGATACCATCTCATCCTATCCATACCAAAGGTAAACTGCCCTGGTATTCCATATCGGACTAATGTAAAACAGTCAGATAAAACACAGAGTTACTCAAGTAATAAAAACACAAGCCAATTAATATGAAATAAAACCGTCAAGGATGCAATTTTCTTCTTGTCTCTGAAAGTTCAGTACCTCTGTTATAGTAAAGAAAAATCCTACAGGTAATTACTTTATGGAACCGCCAATGTAAAAACTTTTAAACAATTAGATTTCTTTCAAGACTTTAATTTACTTCAACCGTTTTTTCAACTTTAATTTCAAGATGTCTGGTTCTGCTTGGCATGAACGAGCTTGGCATTTCCAAGTCCACATCATTCTTTTTTCAATCTTCAATCTTGCTCTCAGTGCAAAACTGCATGCTGACAATTTTCACAAAGGACAAAAGCAGCTCACTGAGGAATCTGTAGACACCAGTGGTTTGAAAATGGCAATGGCGTTAATATCAATCTCATTTATACCAAAGTTAGAACCAAATACTGAAAGTTGTACCAGGCAAAGATACATAAATTATTATATTTTCAGCCGTTCCTAAACCATGCCCCAAATCCTGAATCACGACATGTTACTGTTCCAATCACCTGTCAAATGAAGACATCACTGGTGCCTTGTGTCTTTAAGTGGAAAAAAACACAAGCCAGTCAAGACAATGATGGTTCAAACACATACAACTGGTTCATAGGAATCACATCAGCTGAGTGTTAATGTACACAGATATTTTTAACAGATCATTTAGGAACAAGATATACACTAACTAAAATTCTATGCATCCACTTTAACCATATTAAAATAACTAAATTACCAAGTCTTCAGATGTATGCAACTACAGTCAGTGAGTTGGATTCAATGCAGCTTTGAACAGCTACTATAAAACATCAATCAATAATCCAATGGTTGACAGCATGAGCCTTTTTTCTTACAGTTCACAAAGCTGAATAACAATAGCAATTCAGAAATGGGACAAAAGCATTACAGTTAAACAAAGGTCACTACAACAGAGACAGCATTCTGAGGACCTATCAAGTCACGGACTCATTTCAAAACAGCTGTCAGTCTCATGAATTACATATCATTGTAACATATTGGCTGCCATAACATAAACTAATTTGTATGGGTGCGTGGATTTGAGTTACGCAGCTTCTAGCAATATTCCATTGATATAAAAGTGGGTAACATTAAACATGGAATCTGATCATTTTACTCATGTTGGAAGAAATCAAAGCTAAGTCTTTAGTGAGGCAAGAAAACACTTCAACCACTAGACTATCACATGACAGATGCAAAAACCAGAAGATCTGAAACCCACAAGGACAGTACTGGATATTCTGGAGGGGTTCTTCAGAGGATGACTCCATTGCTGAGCTCTCTTGCATCAATCTCGGGGCAACACCTGATTCCTAACTTAGATAAATACCCAAGCTTCAGAAAACAGCAGACAAATATTTAGCTAAGAAACAGCTTTGATCTTTTGATGATATTCCAAATCACTCTCTGATGGCAGTGTTTTCAGTCATAATCACATGGCACACACCGCAGTTTTAGTACAGAGGTTTGTGTCAACACTCCAATAACAAGGCAGTTAATTGGTCCGCTATAGTGGGTCATGTGACCCACAATCAAGCTTCATCTCAACATCTAATCATTGAGGCCTTTACCATTTCTCCAGAGCTTTTTTGGAAATAGTGGTGATTATTTGTGATTAACTTGTATATGTCATTTATTGGCTGTGGACCTATAAGAAGTGCAATTTCAGTTAACTATACATAAACATTATCATGTACTTATATTTCTCTTAAGACCCAGGACTTGATTATGTTTGTTGTCCTGTAATGATACATTTTTATCATGAGAATGCAAGGCAGCTGTCACCAGTATTCCCATAATGTCAAACCAAAGAACTGCCAAAATGAGAATTTTGTCAAGATGAAAGCAGATTACTAACTACCAGTGGCCACCAAACAACCTGTTTAAAAAGAGAGAACAAGATTGAAAGTGATGGCAATGTTTGCAGTCTGTTGTAAATGGCAGTTATGTATCTAAAAATATCATATCCTTAGGCACAAAATGATCAACAATCAATGTCCACTTGGGTCAGAAAACCATCATACGTTCAGATGATTGATTTTCATATTTATATTTCTTTGTACAAGACCGTGAACGTGTAATAACTCAGGACAGTCAGACAATCCACAGATCAATCATGTTGGCAACACATGTTGTCATGTATGATTACACATAATCAACCAAGTCAATCCTGAACACTCCATCCAAAGTTTTTAAAACAGTGCTGCTTCTAAAACCATCAGAGGCAATGCTGGGGACATACTCTGATCTAGAATCCCAAAGGAGGTACAATTACTAAAACAGTGACCACAGTGATCTAGGATATTATGAGTTGTTCATTGGTCATGAGTGGAGCATGGTTTGATGTGCCCTTGATGTTTGGGCTCAAAGAACAAAAATAAATATCCAGGGTACATCAACCCATAAGCCTTGAGGGACCAGTGAACAACATATTAATCTTACAGAACACCACCTGTTATTTTTGAACTGTTTGAGGCATGAGTATTGGATGATACACTTCAGCCAACCCGTGTGAAATAAATGACCTGAATCTTGCAGCTGGCTATTTTTTTCCCTGTAGGTGTTGTCTTAGTAAAGTCTCCACAATGTAATTCCCCTTCTTAAAATTCTCGGGGACTATATTTGAATGTTTTGACAAACATTATTTGTTAAAATGCGATGCAAATCTTCTTGTAGCCATCACTAGATGCTATTCACGACAAGGGAAAGAGAGACAGAGAGGGAGCAAGAGAGAGGTTAGATTTATGCCACATACATTAAGGCCAAGTTCAACAATATTCTAGCTCTATGGCAGCAGTCTGTAAATATTTGGGTCTGGACCAGGCAATCAAATGATGAACAGCATGAACATCAATCTATACAATTGGGATGCAATGATATGTATCAACCAAGATGGTTAGCCTGACCACCCGATCCCAATGATTGCTTATGACAAGCATGTATTACTGAAGATCGGTTCTAACCAGGATCTTCGCAGATGATCTTGAGCAGGATGACCCGCATCATAGAGGACAGTTCATTTTAATGTTTCAAAAAAAAAAAAAAAAAAAAAAAAATGCAGTTTTAATGCAGAGCATTCACTGAAACATGAAACACTGCTGATATACTGTATGTTGTGATGACAAATCTGCCTTCAAAGAAGACAGAATATTCAAAATTCAACCAAAACATTAGATACTGTAACAATCTGTGCCTATTGTCAGACATGCCACAGAACAAACACGTTGAAGCTGACGTCCTGACAACTACTGATCAATGCTGGTAACTTGGAACTGATCATGTTTGCCAGCTCACACTAAGTTTCTTTATCCCTGCCATTCACAACCAATATTCACTACTCACAATTCCTCACTTTGTGTACTCGGCTTGAAAGCCCAGAAAACATTCACTGCAATCCCGAAGTAATTGAAGCCTGCATGCATGTGAGCCTCAACATTGCCTATTTGTCAGGAAAGTACTCTAAATGACACGTATTAGAAAACCGAACAAATCCAAAAAACACTTGAGGGTCTTTGACCTGGAAGACTCATCTTAGATATGTTATTCTGGAGCCTGTGGAGGGAACAGGTCTTTTCCATTTTTGTATTACGCATCTTAATATCTCAACACTGGCCAGTCACTAGGATGACCTAGTGCCTACAGATTAGAAATACAACTCCTTCAAAAGTTTCAATGAAATCAGGCTGGACAAATATGTTCAACAAATAGAAATTTTAAAATTAATAAGGGCATCAAATGATTCCAACATAAGTCCAACGTAATCTCCATACAAGAGGATTGTTGTACAAAGACTGTAGTCTATTTCTGATTAAGACCCAAAGTAACTCGGTTTATGGATCACAACTCAAAATCTTCTTATGGACTCAGATATTTCAAGCTACTTGTTCTGACTGACAAACATCTATAAATATGTGAAAGAATACATGAAGTCAATTGTATCATTAAAAATGATATGAAATATCTAAAATATGTGTCCCACTATTACTGTAAAACTGTAGAAAACACTGTCAAAGGGTATGTTAAATATTATATGATTTTTTCAGTGCTTCTAACTGCATTCAATTTTTTCAAAGGCCTGTTATATTTACTTTTGGAGCCATGCTGCTGTTCCCCAAAATGATATTCTATCAACATTTCACAGCTACAGATGATGATTATTGTCTGCAGAAATGAAAACAAGATAGTTGGATCAAAATCTTTTGTCTTTTAAGAAAGTTCATTTTTGTTGGTACTTGATCTTGATAGAGAAAATAGTCCCGGATGTAATACAAATACCAGTACTTCAGTCTTAAATCAAGGAACTACAATCAAAGCCAAAAAGAAATTAATTTCTCAGCTCCCTGCTTTGAGTTTTGTTTTGACTCTTAATCAAGGTCCTCTCTTGCAAGAAACTGACACATTGTGGCAATCCCTTCCTTGTCATGCCGGACTTCGCTTTGTAGAAAAAACATGATAGGTCAGAAGTCTGTCATCTGCTTTTTGTCTTTCGTAGGACATCACATAATGGACATCTAGCAGTTCAGCCTCCAGTTTCACATCCTTATAAGGACTATGATTAATCTTCCAACAAGAAGGTAAGTGGACACAAGGAAAGGATTTGTCATGTATTCCATATCATGATGGCCACCTTGTGGTTAATTACATACCGTAACCCAAATTGGTGACAGACCCCCTGCATTGGACTTTGGTGGTGGTCGAGTGGTCAAAACATGCTAAAAGCTTAAGGCACCAAGTTTGAATCCTAGATTCACCCAGATTATATTTCTAGGTTTGTAACCCTGCTCATGTGTTTAACCAGACAAAACAGCGAATATCTTGCATTACTTCAGTATCCTCCAAAAACAAGATGTGGTAGGGTAGCCTACAGGTTAAAGTGTTCACTAATCTCACCGAAGACCCAGGTTGATCACCTACATGGGTACAATGTAAGAAGCCCATTTCAGGTGTTTCCTATTGTGTTTTTGCTGGAATATTGCTAAAAGCAGCATAAAATTAAACTCACTCACTCATTCCAAAATCAAACTGACACCACACCTGACGAAAAAGGTGACGTACAACTGACATCATTAATATTTTTTTGTGTGGTTAAACAAAACTTGCACACCATTTCATTTACGTCAAAATGAATCAAGATCAATTGCAATAATTCTTCACATTACACTGGCACATACCCGACTCATCTTTCAGCAGTTGGTACATTTTTACTTTCCCTTCTATCACTGCCAGATGTTAACATCATAAGGAAATTTTCCATTTGTCTTAAAGAGAAGATTTCTTTTTGCATGACATCCAAGTATGCACACATACTTGGGTCATGAGAAAGATTAATTAACGAAACTATAAAGCCATAAATGTCTTTTCAAGCCAATACTATACATTTGTCTCAAGCACAGTTTCAATAGACAGTGACCTCTGACCGAGGACACAATACAAGATGAGTTTCACTCTTTAGACACTGATGCTGTGCTGAGAAATAAATGTGGCTTGACATCTGGTGGCGGAGGAGGCAGCCAGATCTAAACGCCATCAAATAATACAATGTAATTATAGAACTTTCATCACATGCTCTGATAGAATTAAAGAGCCATTAAGATTGCAATTACTGGAAAAGGCAGAGATCTTTCTGATTGACCTCTGCCTAGACTGTTCAAGTGAAAAAGACAGATTTGAGGCATTTCAAAATGGCCGCTAATGTCGTCTGCTACAAAAGCGAAATGAGGTACCATGAGGGTAAAAATTCCGTCAATCAAATGTCTGTGATTGAATATAATTCAGATTTAAGAAACGAACAGTAACACTGATGCTTGAATCTTGGAACATACTAATTAACTATTTTACCCCATGGACAAATGAATTTATGAGAAAAAAAAGTATCATCTCAATACATAAATATCGTTGGAAACATTTTTCATACTAATGAGCAAAAATCGGAAACCATTTGAATTTTAACATGAATTCATAGTTTTCTGTTAAAAAGAAACAGAAATGTGTTGATATATCTGTCCAAAACAATGGCATGTGTATGTGCGCAAAAATGATTATCAGTGTCATGTCACACACCAGTGTATGAAAGCTCTCACTGAAAGACAGATATATATGATAAATTCCTGTTAACATGGTAAATCTGTCTATGATACAGTTGTGCCTGATAAATCTGCAACAGATAAATGTGATTGATCTGAATGCAACAACACAGTGGTGTCTGATAAATCTGTCTGTGATGGGTGTAACATTCTGTAACAGTGATAAGCAATAAACTTCATCCAACTTAATTGTAACAAAATGGCGTATGACATATCTGACTGCAATCATACAATCATATATCTGACTGTAACAAAGGTGGTGTTGTGTCTCACGCTAACAGAATGGTTTGTGACATGTCTTACAAAAACGCTGGTGTGATATATCTGAATGCAACACACTTACATTGCTGATACATCTGACAGTCCCATAAATAACTTCTGATGATAACACAAATGTCCTTTTACTTGACTACATTGCTGTAGCATGTCATTACTGACATATTGGACAATGATATGTGGAAATCTAGACTAAGATATCTGTGTTTCTTCTACCCACCAGTGTGACTAGTGCACTCACCACATCAGCGACACCTCCAGGCAATATAGTCTTGACAACCACCCCAGTGCTTCTTCCTCCAATGATTCCAAAACCAAGGCCTGTTCCATCATTAATAAGATCAATAACTTCAATTTGGGTCCATTCGGTGCTTAGCTGAAAAGAAGGGAAAAAAAACTTGAAATACAAACTACACTTCTCAAACACCAAAATGAAAGAAGAAAACAGTGCACACATAAAAAATGACAATTTCATCATTTATCTGGGGGTTTGTTAATAGCCTTGTAACATTCAGTGTAGAAAATATGATATAAAAATTATGTTCCATACACCTATTATGTAAATAATTTACCCACTGGTATTCTGCCTTTTACTCCTAGTAATCTGTTTGGCAGGTATTTATGGCTGTGCCATTCTGGGCTTGATATTATAAATTTCAAGAATTTTAGGTTAGTTTCCACATGACAACCTAATTGTTACTTTCAGATTTTCAGCTTTCTGAATGACAGTCATGAAAAATAACTATCAGTTACTGTTCATTATAGTTCTATCTGATGATGGGATCAGAACAGGCCCCAAAACATTGTTTTAAAGAATAAAAAGAAGATGATTTCTTCATGTTCATCAAACAGCATCTTCTAAAATGCCAATCAAGCACTTAACCATCACACAGTTACTATTTACCACTGTTGCTGTCAAAAGTTTCGCCATTTGATGAAACTAATAATTACTTCAGGCACTAGTTTAGCCACCAAAAGACATGCATACATGCTAATTTCAGAATGAGTTCTCCACCACAATGTGTTTCAGAATGCTGAAAGTTTGACAGTAAATAGAATGTGATGCTAAAATTATTTTGCCAATTAAATAGCTATGACCACAGAGGAATGGTTCTGTTAGCATGGATTCATATCATGCTTCTTTACTCAGGGAGAACAATTCTTGGAGTTATTCCATCCTGTAGACATACATAATTCCTTGTTAGTCTTGGATGATGCTGGTAGAATTGCAATGACAGATTGTGAAGTCAGGGTATTATGACGAGATTAGCTGGGTAGAAATTGCTTGGATCAGACGCAGCACATCGTCAGGTCTGGCATATCTTTAGCTGAACCACTTGCTATGAGCAGGAACATGTTCTGCTGAAGCACATGCTTAGATCTGGAACAAGGGTCTGATGAACTTAATGCTCTAAGCAGGAACATAATCATTTGAAGCACATGTTCAGATCTTGAACATGTTCAGTTGAAGTACATGCTCTTACCAGGAACATGTTTAGTTGAAGCCCATGTTCAGATTATAAACAGGTTCACTTAAGCATATACTCTCAGCAGGAACATGTTTAGTTGAAGCACATGCTCAGATCATGAAAATGTTCAGAGAAGCACATACTTTGAACAGGAACATGTTTAGTTGTGGCACATGCTCTGAGCAGGAATATGTTTAATTGAATCACATGCTCAGTTCATAAACGTGTTCACTTAAGCACGTGCTTTGATCAGGAACATGTTTAGTTGTGGCACATGCTCTGAACCTGAACATGTATAATAATAAGATAATAAGCACATATTTTGAACAGGAACGAGTTTAGTTGATGCACATGCTCTGATCAGGAAAATGTTTAGTTGTGGCACATGATCTTAACAGAAGCACATGCTAAGATCAGTAGAACATGTTCTCAAGCACATGTTCAGATCAAGAACAAGTTCAGTTGAACCAAATGTTCATGTTGGTAACTTTCTCTGTTGACTCACAGTTCTGCTACTCATTAGAACAGAAAAGACACAAACAAAGGAAATACTCCTTTAAACAAAAAAGATATTTACAAACATCTAAAAAGCTCATCACAAAGTAAAATCCAAACAAACCAAAGACAACATTTCTCAAACCCCTTTCTGTGATGTATCAACCTTCACTCATGACAGAAGTCAATATATGCATTAATAACAACCAATAAATCCTACATATGAGAAGGGTTCTTTATAGCTCACATACACTGGGATCAACGAGCCCCTTGGGACCAACTAAGAACAAAGAATGGGAACAGAGTGATTGACTGAATGCTACAATATTAGGTTTACCAAACCTGGCGCCAAGTTTCCATTTGGAGCAATTTTTTACAAACTATTTCCACAGAATGTTCAATCTAATAGTCTCTTTTTTCTGTTCTACACATATAATTGGTTCCAAACATTAGCTCTGGTTCTGCCATTTTGTGGGCATGGCATTCCCCTGCATGTTTCAAATCTCTGCACAGGCTGCTTACAAGGCCATTACAGTGAAGACTGTTGGTAAAAAAAAAGCAGTATTGTACAAATCTGACCTGTTGAACATTTACACTCCAAAAATGTTCGATGTGGATAATGCTTTGTTGTGTAATCTAAAGCAAGAGCAAACTGATCCTTCATTGTCAAAACACTGGAATAAGATGATACTTCTGTCAGGAGGCTTTAAGCTAATATGTCCACAAATGTTAGATGATATAGACTGAATAACTTTGTGATAATGGCACTTTGAAACTGTTTCATTGAGTTACGGTATGTTTCAGTGAATTATGGTATGTTTCAGTGAGCCATCTGCAATCACCCTGAAGGGCTTCAGATCAAATTCTATGAATGACTAGCAAAACAAACCCTCCTAATTTGTGATTTAAGTATCAACAAGTCCACTTCAATCCATGAAATCATGTTTCTTCACCTGATTCCTCCACTTCAGACTAAATAGCCACATTCAATTGTTCCACTATTGAACCACAAAATTGCCAATCATGTCAAGAACCTTTCAAATTCTTCTGTCAGAAAAATAATCGAACACACCACCATGAAAAACTGACAAGGAAAACAAAACATCAGAATCTTGGTTTCCCCATCTGTGAAATAATTCTGGAAAAAACACGAATGCTTTTTGATCTGTGAACATTTTGATTTGGTCCTGACGATAAAGTTTGACAAATCCATAAAGTCCATAGGAGTAGAATTGCACCAACACATCAATCAATGGTCTACAGGACTGATTCAATTTATCACTCCAGTATTTCTCTGCGCCAGATCAACAAAAAGCCATTCGAAGGAAACTTGTTTGCTTTGTATATGGGTCTCTGTCATGGTGAAAGTCAACCTAAAGATGGCTCAGCTTACTTCAACTTTTGGAGCTTTAAATCATCATAGGATTACTATTAAAAACCACCTGGCTTTATATTTTGTGACTAGTTTAGAGAAAACCATGCACTTACGATAACACAAAAGTCAGGTTTTCAGCACAACTGGGGAAAGGAAAGTCTTCACTTTTTTAATCGAGTTATGTTTTTAGGGATGGCAACTGGGAAGCAAATCAAATGCAGACATGCCATACAAATGCTTTCTTTTAATAGCACTCACATGGAGACCAGCAGAAGAATAAAACGTAGTCTTATTTTGACTTTGATTAGTTGCATTTTGAAATTTTATGTGAAGAAAAAACGTGAGTGGGTGAATGTTTTTTTCTCTACCGAGAGTCACTGTCATGGTTCAGGCAAACCAGTGGGTAGCAGCATGAAGACACTGAGCCATATCACAACCTTATCCTCAGGTATTTCCAGCTTAGAGTCATCTTTGCACAAATACAAATGATTCTTTAACACCACAACCAACAGTATCAGTCTATCTAATTACATCTAAAAAGTATTCCCAATCACCTATTTTTAACTACAGTTCTTGTCAGTTTGCTCTCAGGAATGCACTTCAGTGAGTCAAGGAGCACATTTTTATACAACCTTTAGCAATATCGCATCATGGACACCAAACACTGGCTGTAAAAAATGAACCATTTGGGAAATCAAACCCTTTTTTCTGTGTGGTAGGCAAACAATTATGTTATCCCCAACCATTTAAACCAGGACATCTTACCAAACACGGACTTGTAATTAATCCTTAGTATTAATTGCTTAGTATGAGTTGGGCGAACAATTTCACAGAATGCTCCCTACAAATCTCAAGGCCAACCATTGTGTGACAGATGATAGACCATTGGTGAAGATATGCATATATTACACACAAAAGGAAAGAATCTTTGGGGAATTGTCTCCCGACACGCTGGTTTTTCATCAACCTTTCTTTAATTAAAGTATCAAAAGACCAAAACCCTCTTCACCTATGAGACTTTATAATCAATATGAATATGATGCTTGCAGTGTGCCTAGCATTACAGATTACTGTCAATGTTGGGGACATGGAAGAAAAACACAGGAAAAAACTACATGGTTGAGGCGACTGAGGACCAAATATGCACATACACCTTCTTAGCAAAAATCAATGAACAAACTCTGCATGGAAACTACATTACCAGACCTAGTAGTGGAACTGCCAGCCTGGATACCAGCTCCAGGATCCCTCCATCTCCAAGACACAGTCATCAACATCAGTGAGTCTGGACTCAAAACCCTTTTAATATTATACAACCTTATCACTGCAGGGCACAGATCATGAGTGAGTGAGTTGGGATTGAAGCCTGTTTTCACAAGAGTCATACTTTATCTCTGCAGGGTACACTAAAGATCAGTCATCAACAATCAGAGCATCAGTGAGCGAATTGAAGCCGATTTTTGCAGTATTCCAGGGATCACCAAACCTCATCAACAGACACATAACATGAGTGAGTGAAAAGGGATTGAAGCTTACTTTTGCAAGTCAACCTTTTTAGGGTTCAAGCATCAACATATGATGTGTTCATGTTCTGAATGAAACAACTTCTTCCAATATTTCAGAAACATCAGTGTAACATGCACCAAAACTCAGGTGCTTGGTTTAAGATTTAAAGCATGGATTTAATCAGCCAAAGTTTCAGTCTTTTCATAACTGAGCTACTTTTAACTTTCAGCTGGATCGCCCTAAGATATGCCAACATATATTTGTACACATGAAGGGAATCAAACCAGAACCTTGTTCCTCAGGGTCTCAATTGTAGCTTCGACTATCACAAATCTACATTAAAGCATGAGAGGTACAATTGTTTGGGGGTTAGGAACAGGGCCTAGGACATAATGTATGACATGACAAGATATATGTCTACAAAAGAGCTATTGAGTGAATGTTGTTTGAGTCCTCAAAACATCACCTGCACCACAGTAGCCTTATATACTCAAGTCTGGACCTCACAATCTAGAGATTGACAACATGAGCTGTCCACATTATCCCAGGTTGGTCACCTTCTGATACCAGTGCTCTGACTGCAATTGCTGGTGCATTTCTTCAGAATATCTCATGGGGTGCTGACGTGTTCTTTCCAAATACCAAGAATATGTGAATATCGTAACTAGTAATCTAGATTGGGAGTGTACATTTTGAAGCAACTCATCAAACTGTTCATATGTAGAACATGATTCCTGAAAAAGAACCAGGCAATTAATAAAGACACTAAGCATCAAGTAAGTGTTATTTCTCTGAGTGTTAAACAAGCAAAATGTACACATTTCAGCCTTTGACACTGGGCTGAATGTGTTTCAATGTAGTTCAGTTAACACCTTTGTCCTACATATCCTAACAACATCTTTATGGTTCATCTTCTAAACCATGAGAATGTGATGCCACCTGACAGAATAATGGCAACCTCCCAGACAAAATCCCAGACAAAATCCCATTCTCAGGGCTCATTATAAATAATTATGAGATCTGTATCTCTAAACTACCCCAGTCTGAGAATCTATTAGCTGCCTGAAATGTTGAACCACTCAAAGAAATCGGTACAGATGAAACTGGATTTATGATGGTGACACCCCAAATTGGTTGAAAAACTGTGAAAAACATATCCATTAAGTCAACCGTGTTGAAACGACAGTAGGATGGACAGAAGGCTTCAAACAGGCTGTGCCAAATTAATGTTGCAAACGAGTGCATAACATAACCATAAACTGGCACTCTAGAGACCTTCAACTACATGTCTGTCAGTTTCTGCTTGGTGGGTTTTGTGTCTCCACAGCAGCTTGCAACAATCCCTATCAAGGATGAGAAGCAGTAGGATGCCCTTGGGACATTCTTGAAATGACTGCCACTCATTTACACCTCAGCGATCTCTATTCCATATTTCCTCTGATACAATTAATTTCTAAGTGGTTCTGTTTCACCACTTCCACAACAAATATATGTTAGCTTTGAAGCTTAATCAATTTCTTACTGGTGTTTTCCAAAAAATCAAGAATTTTGAAAATTCATTTCGACTACTTTGCACCTTTTCTGTTCCAAACAAGACATGTTTTACTGACCGTAACACACGTTTTTATGACAAGAAGAGTTGAAACAAAAATTAAGTGTTATTTTGTCCTTTGAAGTGTTTCTGATTTCTTCAAAATCATATCTTTCAAAAGTATATAAAAACTCCAGAGCAACAGACATACTTAGACTTCAATCTCAGTTCAATCTTCAAAGAATATGTTTTACAGTTTTAGGTCTAACCAATTACATTTACCCAGACAGGTTGAAGATATATATGTTCTCTTTTTGTCAGGGCTAAACCAGTGTTCACAATGGTGTTTCAAAGTAACATTGGACATTGGGGCCTGTAAGTTTCAGATGTTTGTCTGACCCATTGAAAATTCATAGGACCCACAGAATTAAGTTAAACAAACATTTTAGATTTGACGTTTCTTATAATTGGCACTGAAGTTGTTAACAAAATATATGCTAACAAACATAAGATTTCTCAACAGCAAACAAGTGTCACATGTTGCAAACAACAACTTCACACAAAGACATTGTGAAATATTCAGCCAGACACTGGGGCTGTCAGGTTCAGGCCCCCCTAAGTAATTGAAGGAATTACAGCAAATTTGAAGGAATTGCATCTCAAATGTAAACAAACGCAGCCCACTCGCGAAACAATTGCAGCGATATCGGTAGTTTAGCGGTAATAACAGAAACACATCGGCCCTATCGGAAGCAATGTCGGTAATACAGGAAACACGATCGGCCATCTTCGGAGATTTTTCGGTCGCGAGCGGAAACTCACGCAGCAAAACATGGCGTCGTTGGAAGAAGCACCCGTCTCGGTGAGATTTGTTTTTAGTTCCTACTATTACATTTTCATACTTATCCATCTTTGATCACCCGTGTTGAATGCGTTTAGGTATGAGGTGTTGTCGGGGCAATAGCTTATGTTTTTAGGAAAAGATTGTCACTGCAGGAGAGTGTCACAAGTCATGCCCCTGGAGATTGTTTACATCTGAACATCGAAGTCGTGCCGATGATTACGAACATCATGAACGTGCGCCATGAAGAAGTTTATGAGCCATAATTTTTCTTGCTACGAAGTGCAATTGACAAATTTAAACACATTTTACAAAAAAAATGATGTTATATCTGGCGCACGTTCGTAATCATCGGCACGACTTCGATGTTCAGATGTAAACAAACTACAGGGGCATGACTTGTGACGCTCTCCTAGAGTGACTATCTTTTCCTAAAAACATAAGCTATTGCCCCGACAACACCTCATACCTAAACGCATTCAACACAGGTGGTCAAAGATGGATAAGTATAAAAATGTAATAGTAGAAACTAAAAACAAATCTCAACGAGACAGGTGCTTCTTCCAACGACGCCATGTTTTGCTGCGTGAGTTTCCGCTCGCGACCGAAAAATCTCCGAAGATGGCCGATCGTGTTTCCAGTATTACCGACATTGCTTCCGATAATGCCGATGTATTTCTGTTATTACCGCTAAATTACCGATATCGCTGCAATTGTTTCGCGAGTGGGCTGCGTTTGTTTACATTTGAGATGCAATTCCTTCAAATTTGCTGTAATTCCTTCAATTACTTAGGGGGGCCTGAGGTTGGTGATTTCTATCTGACCACTATCGAATCTGCCAGATTTGTCAGAGGGTCAGACACTATTCGTGAACACTGATAAACCTACAGAATAAAATTGTGTACAAGTTAAAAAATATTGATTGACATATTGATATGCATATCAGCAGAAAAAGTTTCACAAAATGCATAGAGGATTTGCATATTAGTTAACAAATAGTAGCTTACAGATAAGCTTACCAACAACAGTAAAGGAAGATCATTTCAAACTCATCCTCACTTCAAACTCATCTTTCCATTTCACATTTAACTTTCTTTATCATTAATACATCTTCTTTATAATTGGCTTTATCAAAATTGTATTTCAAAAACAGAAAATACATGAAATGGTTTCCTGCATTAGTTTATATAATGTTCACTGTAGATTTGAAATTCATTCTCAAGTATGAAGGGACCATTTATTTTGAAACATTACTATTAATCTTCACAATCAACAAGTTTCTTATGACCAGATAACTGAATATTCTATATTTTTCTCAGCTCGTTGTTAACACAAAAGTGATTAACAAACAGGAATTAAACTGTCTGAAGTTATCTGGATTACTTCGATGTTAGCAAAGGGTTTCCATGTTGCCATGGTTACAGGTGGCTTGGTGGTCAAAGGACCCTGGCAAAGTAATGGAATCTCCTAGTCATGGGTTCAAGCTGATTCAGCAATGAACCCTGGATTGGCACCTCTGTACCACTGAAATACTCCCCCATCACCATGGTAACTTATTCACTGAACACTTTATGGTAGAAAATTCAAAATGAAGGTACTTCTAATTATAACACTGTTACTCAAAAACAAGTACACATAAAATGCCTTGCAATCCTATCTCAACAGTACACTCTGTACCTTGATCAATTTCATACAATACCACTCCACATTTGATAAGGATTATTTTTAAAATGCCTAATACTGACTTTCACAAACTCAAGTGTAAATGTAAACAGATTAAGATGCTAATTTGTGCAGTATTCTTGATGATATTGATCAGTGCCATCATCTTAGATTCCAGAAAGACTCACACCAAATTCTACAAATGATGAATTACAAATGTCTATTTTATTTCTTAGTAAACAATGAAAACTATACTCATTAATTAGTGGATAACAAAGCGCTGTCCAAGTGGCAGTCACATTCAATTTCAATTAAGTCATCTCAAACTCATGTTTTACTCTTTAAGTTCAATTTGCACTGAAGTGGACTAGCACACTTCAAGAAAGAAATTAGAGAAAACCCTGCTTACAGAATACAGACCTTGATTAACAATGTCTGCAAACATCAGATTTCTGCAGTAAAATGACTAGAACAAAGTCATCTTCAACATCAATTTCAGCTTAGCTATGCATTTGTTATGAAATTGCAACAGAAAGATTATATTGAAAAACAGAACACAAACACAGAAAAGAAAAACTGTGGGAAAGACTTAATAAACAAATTAAAAAATCAGTCATATTTCTTGATTCTCCTGAAGTCTCTTGCTTGAGAAGTAGGTCAGAATATATTTTATAAAATTACATTTTACTGAGAATCATTTGCTCTTTCAGCTCAGACAGAAATAGAAGAAAGAAAGTGAGTTCAATAAATGAAAAACAAAATACTGAGACATAGACAGGCATCTCTAGACGAATCAGCCTCTGATTACACTTCAGGCAGACGTCAACATTGAAACCCAGATTAGTGTCACATGCTTCCATCCAGCTTGTCAGACAATGCAACACAGACCCAATATACATTCAGACAGCTACCATAATCAAGAATGTTATAAACTAAGCCTACAATTCAATACATTCCCTACCGGCTCTGCTTTACATATTGGCAGTTGCTGGTGCGGCGTTGTGACGTGTCTTGCCTTCATGTAGCACATGGCGGCCACGAGGGCGCCACATATCGCATCATGGTACGACCGACCAACGTGCTCCATTTAGAACATATTCACCACAAAACTTCATTCAAATTCAGCTTCCTGTTCACTCACACATCATGTTGGTTGGGAATGTCTGGCGGTCAAAGCTTCCAGGGAACAAGGCCGTTACCTCGATGTCTACATCATCATCACGAACACACAGTCGTTACAGATATGTATTGCAAGTATCTAGTTCATTCTGTGTGAAAATAAAGGTAGTGCAACAGAGACGGGTGCTGTCCTTCAACCCATGTGAATGTTTATTGTCATAAAGTTATCATCATTGTATCGAACAAACCAAACCCTTTCTCATTCACGTTCAGTCGGACATCACTGCCTCCTTTGATAGGTTTCATATCTAAGATTGTATGACTCGTTACCAATGTTGACTAAATACTTGGCCAAGTGGGAGGACATTTAAATTCTCTCCCCCACACATCTTGTGCGAATAAATCAATAAAATATCACCAAGGTCGAGAAAATCTTTGGGAGCTTGCTTCTATGCTGCAGAATGTATTACAAAGCCTGTGAAGACTCCATCCTTTACGTCATGTACTTATAACGATTACATAACACAGGTTGAAATTCTCCCAACCAAACCAGATCCATGCGTAATTGCCGCTGCTGAAGCATCAACTCGGGGTTTCTGGGCTGACAATACAGAATCCTTGACACATATCCACATATAGAATCACAGGATCTCCTGCTTCGTATCACACGTCACACATATATCACATAATCCGAGCCAAGTAACTCCAGCAATGTCGAAGGCATGTAAATTCTCCCAACAACGATCTCCATTTCCTTCCACTATGCAATACAGCTCAGCCTGGGACTCATTTCTAAGTGGGATAGTCACACTAGCCCTGCATCGACTTGCAAAACAATCAATTTCATCCTTGTAATCTTTGGCTGGATGCTATTTCAAATGATGATTGATGTTGGAGGGGCAAGCCATTTTGTGATCTGTAGATTCAATTAGTCAACAATGACCGAAATAGCAGAGGGCACATATCATTGAGGCGTCTCATCACATGCCTCAATGTTCTGCTGGTGAATCTTCAAGCTCAGCTTAATTCAAGGAAGCTTGATGGTAGAGTCTTGCTAAAACTGTCTTCATAACCCATGGAGCAAACATAACCACTGTCCAAGTCAACAGTCAAGTTTTGTGGTAGTCTATCCACCAGGAGTAGAGTGAGACGGACAGCTTTAATGATGCAACTAACTTCAGGATGCACTGGCCAGGAACCTGATCAAAGCTTATATGTTGTGGAGTTCCTTCTCTGCCCCGGTAACTATAACTCTGTCAGATTTGAACTACATCACCTCTCAGTAATTCATGTTAGGACACTGGTTGGAAATTTGGAGAGAAAATTGCTCCAGGATGCTTCCTTAAGCGATGTAATTTGATCCCTGAACTGACAGATGGCAAAAAATTACACCTCTTGAATACTCTGGTTCAAATCTGCGTTGTAAACATGAAAATAATCCAGCATGTTTTCTTTCCATCATCAGCACTGACAAACTTAGTTTCATTTCCGTACATTCCTGCCCGTGTTGCTACATGAATTACAATTCTGTGCTTGATCAAGAATATGTCAATTCCAAAAGTATTTCTGTGACAAAACTTGAATGATAAATCCTTATGAAACTTCTGACTTTTCAAACAAAGTTCCAACTCATCATTTCAGCTGAATATTGATATCTTCTTCAATAAAAGAAACAATTCTAACAGGTCATTTTCACCCTTACTGTCAGTTGGTTTCCAAAAAGACTAAATTACTGCCTGTCAGATGAGATTGATTTTCTAAGTACACCTTGATTCTTTGGCATTCTTACAATGAGTAACTATTATTCTGTCACTCAAGAAAAAGTAACTGGCAATCTGAGTTATCTTGTCCACTTTGGAAGAGTCCATATATGACACACGCATTTAAACCAATTTCTAAGACATACTTCTCAACATTTGTATTGATTTTGCAGAGCCATAATCCATCATTTGTGAAATATCCAAAAACAAAACACTGACCTCTCACAATGGCAATAAAAGACTCCAAGTGCAGTGAAAGTTAGTGAGAGATATCAAGTAGATATATTAAAAACTTGAGCCATTACATAACCATGGCAACCAAGCGATTTAACCACATTTTCTTAAGAACAAATAAGTTGAGAGTGAATAGCTGGTTCTGCTGGTAGAGAAGGACATTCTTACCATTTTTTCACAAACAATGTGTAACATTAAATCACTTGATCAATCTATTATCACTATCATTCCACATTTTCTGTGGTAACTGAAACACATGTCAAACTGGACTAAATACTGCATTTTCAACATATAGTAGATAAAATTTTCCAGTGATCTATGGGTATTGTTTCATGCAATGCTTGGTATAAACCAAATCTCATCTGACAGTCTAAGGAGTTGTTTAACTTAATAACCTGACAACAATGACACTTTTTAAAATAATCATGTACATTTGAATATAAGGCATGTAAGTGAATATTGTCATGGAAATGGGTGATCTCATCTCATCTAACACAGATGGCCACAAACCCTGTTGACATGTATGAATTTAATTAATAAATACTGACTTAACTTAATACAGTTCAAATGGAAAATAAATTCAGAGAAATTACATTATGTGCCATACAAAATATGCTGGTAATGTCTGACCATAAAATCATGATAGGAGACCTGATCAATATATACCAGCTTCAATGCCAGAGATGACACCAGGTGTTAAAAAAATCACTGTCAGGTTAATGCTCTTCACTGCTTAAAGTAAGTGAGTGAATTTAGCTTCACACCACTCTTAGCAATATTCCAGCAATATCACTGTGGGGAACAACAGAAATTGGCCTCGCACATTAAGAGTAATTTAACCTGGGCTAGCCACAACCCAAGAAAACTGCTCCTTTAGGGTTTACAACCATGGTGCAAGTGAGTAAATTTTGCTCACCAAAATAAGCAACCAAGCAAGAACTGACAGTAAAAATGTGAAGTGAGTAGGGTCTAAATAATATTTAAGCCCTAGACATGACAGAACACCTTACATTGATTTAAAACACTGTTTCCATGTGGGAATTAAACTCAGAACTCGATCATAGTGTGTACCAGTGCCTTAACCACTTGGTGACCTTCCAAGGGAGGACTGAATTAAGGGAGATTGTCAGAGCTTGGACAAGAGGAATCTGATACCGAGACATCTCTGCCAACAGTCCCCAGGAAACATTTGGATTCAATTTCTTAATTCGAAGATGTGTCAATTTCATCTGATCAAAAGGTCGAGCCATACTCCCCCTGAGTCATGCTAATTAACTTCACTTGAACCAAGGTACCTTCTACTTAATGTTTCAGCAAATGTTTATAAGGACAAAGAATTGTATTTCATTTTCGACTTTATTGATTTAACAAAACTACCACATTAACTATTCAAAATCTTTATTCCAGACACAGTGTCTAAATCTCAAGACATGAAGCGTGCATCTTGCCTGAAGGTCAAACAAATGCTAACAAGCCAGCAGGATCAACTCTACGAACCTCCTTAAACATTACATTCAACACTTCCCACTGTCCCCTTTGACAAAAACGTATTCAAAAAGCACACATATGAACATACTGCTTCGAACAAGATGCTACATCAAATATTTAGAGGAAGAAAAAATGGATTTTTTCATGTGAGTCATATGACATGTAGCAGATCCCAAATCATGCTGAGTGTCCTGAACTAACGACCTGGTGTCTGTCGCTGCCCTGAAACCAAGTCCTGAATCAGGATAAGTATTATTTGAAGAACACAGACAGACACAGGGAACTATATGTGTCTTGATAGGCTCAATTAGCAAGGTGAATTTGCCCAAATGTCCTAGACAAGTGACCTTCAAAGGGTACTCTCTTGAAATCAAATCAATAACGTCTGTTAAACTGCTTGATATTTGCACTAACACAAAGGAACACGATTTCTTCAGAAGTCCGTATACTGATGGCAGCTTTGATTCTTCACGATCAACCTTACATAGCTGAAGAAAAGACTTCCCAGCTGACTCCACTGCAGCTTGGGGTGACAGTCCAGGGAGACTCATCAGGCCATGCAGGAGGAAACAGTGCTGGGTAAGACAGGTCGTATATCCTCACAAAGTATACAGCCATATACAATAGACAGAGAGAATTGATTTCACACATTGTAATTGGGTTCTTTCTTGGCTCAAATGCATCTTTCACATTCACAGATCTCATGAGGTGTTGTAAAACTACCTATGGCAATGTCGGGACAGTCTGTTCTTGCTGGCTCCAAAACAATCACTTACAATTTAGCAAACTAGGAAATATGAAGGATCATCAGCGAGAGCTTGTTTTCTATGTAAAGAAAGGTCATTAAAAGTTTGAAACTGTCCTCTTGACAATTGTAACATTATAAAAGTAGTCTGGATGAAAAGAAGAGGCTTTCAAACTCTGTCTGCTAAAATATTTAAAAGGCAGGGAAGGTAGAGTGGGGAATAGTTGAAAAGACTGCACTCAGCAATAGGCTGTCTGACACTGAAGCTGGGGCAGTTCCAAAGTGGCTGAGAAAGATTTAAAGTTTTCTTTAAGCATTAATACAAGTGAAGGAGGGAGGGGAACAAATTGACTTGTACCCATGTGGGAATCAAACTATCTAAGTGGACAAGCAAACAAGACTTTATGTTTAACCACTATCATACGAAGACTCTGACATAGCAAAAGAAGCAGTTTGTCACCTTACACAACAAGCATAAGCTGAAGGATACAAATTCTTGCTCGAGTGATTGAGTGAGTTTAGTATGTGGCTTTAAGCAATATTCCAGCAGGGGGTCTTCAGCAATACAAGCATGCGTCTACTCCACCGCCTCCTGGAGTGAGTGGGTGGTTGAGTATGTGAGTGGGTAAGTGAGTGAACGAATGTTTGACTGATAATATGATAAGTAATGTGAATGTGAAATGAAGGCCCAAAGACATTTATGATTTTTACAAGGTCAATGAGACAGGAAATAAGTGCCAATCTGCAAGCTTCTTCCCAAAACTTGACACGTTACCACCAGTGTGCAAGCAGCCATCTTGTTTGTGTTAGTGACTGTGAACACGATAATAGTGAAATGAGAAAAGGCGCACTTATATTTGTTTCCCCGATTTTTTCCTGTTGTATTTGATTGATTCAAGACAAAGAACTTCCCACTTGAATTTTCATGAAAGTTATTGCATCAAATGAAACAAAATTTCAAATTGACTGACATATCATTTTGCCAAAGAGGAGCATCAGACTTTGCTGCTGTCATCACTTTTTTTTAAATGGTCAGTTGCAATTAAAGCACTCAGGGAAAGACTAACCTATCTTGTATCATGTACATTGTGTGAGAGAGAGAGTGAGTGAGTTTAGTTTTACACTGCTTCTAGCAACATTCCAGCAATATCAAGGCAGGGGACACCAGAAACTGGCTTCACTCATTGTACCTATGTGGGGATTCAAACCAGGTATTGGGTGTAACAAACAAATGCTTTTACCACAAGGCTACCCCACTGCCGTATCATGAAGTTGATCAAACAAAGACCTCTTGCCCACTGACCACAGGCCCAATGCATATTAGAGCATGACCAGTATTAATGGCCCAATGCATAGTATTAATGACCCAATGCATATTAGAGCATGACCAGACCACTGGTTATAATGTATAGCAATGAAAGAAATATCCACCAGGAAGATGTTCTTAGGCATAACAGAGTAAGGACTTTAAGGTAGATCCTCCACTCAAATCCATAGCAAGTACTGTGAGACAGCAGCCAAAATGTATAACAGCCAGGAAAAGTATTGGAAATCAAACACATTTTGATGACTTTTAGGTCCGTTGTTGGACACAAAGCACTTTTTACCCCCTCAAGGGAATCAGAATAAACATATTTCTGCAGGCAAATGGCTTCAATTCACAGGTCACTGGCAAAACAAGAGTCTGTAAGATGAAAATGTCCACCATGTCCAGAAGTCCATTTGTTAAATGAGGTTGCGGACTGTTTCCAGGAGGATTGGTAATGCCGACCCGCATTGCAACTGATCAACAACATCATTTATGAAATCAAGTTTAGAGCCCTCTACAGCTTTCAAATGGGGAAACGTGATATCATCGACACAGGCATGAGTGCACGGTTACTTGATTGTAGCTTGCTCACATCACTATGCTTGTTTAGCAGTCGTAATAACTGGCAAAAACTCAATTTGCATCACATGGTATATTCACAAGGCCTGCAAGATCTCATCGTTCGTCCTGTTCTGTAAAGATTATTTCTTCAAGCTATTGTTGCCACTCTATCCAGTCAGGAGTTGATGACTCTGAATAACGATTATTGCTACAATTGCTAATGGCCACAGGGTATGTTCTTCTGTCAGAACACATGATCATGGTAGTTGACAAGCTCAAAATAATGTCATAATTTTGTAGGCCATATGGTCGTAGGCACTTCTTAGGGATTAGAAGTGTGGTAGTTCTTCTAATGATGTTTCTTATGCCTGCTACTGAAGCCTGAAATGATTCCAATACATTGGTGCACCACAATATTACACTCAACCATACAATATATAATGTTTTATTCTGTATCAATAATAATACCATGATATATTTTTAATAAATTGTATCAATAACACTCTCATGACAGACTACAGATCAATGTCAAACAAAAGAAAACAGAAAAGAATGTTTATCAGAAAATGAAAAAAAAACAGAGCATTCATAGTAAAATAGTCATTCCCAGTCATTCCATGCAGGACTGGAATGATCAAGACTATTTTCCAAACAAAGTCATTGTTCAGCTTTCAGTTATATATGAAATCCCTCAGATGACCTAGATTGTCGCATAAATCTATTTTCTGTCACATTCTCTTTACTTCTCTATCAATCAACATCACAATCAATTTTGGTCCATTTCAAGCTTTGTGAGCCCATGTCATCATCTCTTTCCCGGACATGAATCACACAAACACCATGACAGAGACCAAGTGTACATGAGGCACTCCAACAATGAGACATTGCCTTCAATCAGACACGCTGACCACCACTAACTGACCTCCTCCATCCACTTTCGCCAAAAAGAGTCCCATCAATATGGCTAATGACAGCCTTGGGTCAGACGTAGGTTTTTAAGTGGTGCTGTTGCCTGGCGTGGGACTACAAATATAGATGGACAGACTGAGATGGGATCTCCATAAGTACACTTCCCGTGGGACACTGCAACATGACCATCCTAGCCCATATTCATGTCACAGATAACAGGATTCATGGTACAGAATAGCAAAACAGATGGTATCCTCGTCAAACAAATGAATGCACAAGATATTGTCTTATATGGGCAACTCAACACAAAAACCCATCCACTTACCAATTCATGAATCCACTAAGTCCCTCTGCCTAAAGCTAGCCTTGCGGATAAATGGTTCACTTGTTATGATCAAGAACAAGGTTCAATTCCCAACAAGGATGTAAAGATGAAAGCCAATGTCCAATGTTTGTGCAATAAAACAAAATGTTTAACAGTGAGTGAGTGAGTGAGTGAGTGAGTGAGTGAGTGAGTGAGTGAAAGTGAATTTAGTTTACTCCACACAATGCAATATTCCAGCCATATGGCGGCAGTCTGTAAATAATCGAGTCTGGACCAGACAATCAAGTGGCCAACATCATGAGCATCGATCTGCGCAATTGGGAACCGATGACATGTGTCAACCAAGTTAGTGAGCCTGACCACCCGATCCTGTTAATCGCCTCTTACAACAAGCATAGTCGCCTTTTATGGCAAGCATTGGTTGCTGAAGGCCTAGTCTACCCCGGGACCTTCACGGGTTGCTTAACAGATACAAAACAAAACTACATTTGCTTTCATTAGGTTCATAAACCTGAGACAGTAGTTAACAGAATTAGTTTGGATGTTCTGGCAATGAAAAATAGGTGAACAGTGAACATTTTGTTACATATGCAATCTCTCTTGTGATTGTTGCGACTGAACATGTAACTTTTCAGGATGATCATCACTGACTTCAATGGAAATAGTCTGGGTACCAAGAAGTCATAATAAAACACAACTGAAAACGTAGACTTATAAGTGTTGGTGTATTGGTTGTTTCACATACCACCACAGCCAGCTTGGGTTGCTAGTGATCAGTTCAATCTTTGCAGGCATATGATAGTAGGCTCATTCTTGGACTTACAAGAAATGTGGTAGTTCTTCGAAAGATGTTTTTTTTTATGCCTGTTACCGAAGCCAGAAATAATATACTAACATATCAGTGCACCACAACCTAACATTCAACAAAACAATACTGTTGAATTGTCAGCTTATTTCATCATTCATAGCCATACCCTCCAGCTCTATTCAAGGACAACTCAACAGACAGGCTTGCCATGCTGTATTCAAAGTACAGGCTGGGTTAGTGTAAAATCTGAATTATCACAAAAAGTGGTATTGCCATGCGGATAAGGATTTGGGATGCGGAATTAGATTCCAATTACAAGTAATAACAAATAAATAACATACCATTCATACCCACAAATCACCATGTTGTGGTGACAGTTGAATGTGAAATTTATTCACAGTAGTCTTGACATTAATTTCCATCTAAAATGGCAACAACTGCAATCATCCTTCTTCAACACTTAGCATCCAAAACTGAGCATCACTAATAACACACCAAAAACATTTTCCAGGATAACAGAAAAGTCATTACCACCCTAAGGACCTGACAGAATAACAGTTCGCCATAAAAACAGTGATTTTCAGTATTTCTATATATTTGGTACACACAAAACAGACACTTATATATGTATAGGTGTGGACATTTGGGGGCGTAGATGCTTCATCTGATGATCAGCTTGTCTGTTTTCAACACCAGCTTCTTCAGCTTATACAGTCAGACATTCATCATTGGTGTCTGAAGAATAGAATGGAAGACGACACCAATTTCCACTCAAACATCACAATCCTGAGTGACCTTTTTTCAACTGTTGCTCAGATTATGAATGCTGATGGAGAAACTTAATCATCCTTGTAAAAGCTCCACATCAGGATTCTTTCAACAAAAACCATAAGCCATGGAAAGTTAAATGGCACCTTTAGCTCTTCTGTGAAAGCCCTTAGCTGTCGTTTAATGTCTAAAATGGCATTAAAGAGAAATCTGAATTGTGTCAAAAAAAACAGCAAAGCACTTGAACGATCCAAGAGTAATTTTCTCTATAGAGACTAAACTATGGTGACATTTATTTGAAATTTAAATGTGATTCCTTTATTTCCACTATGTAACGATGTTCCAATCTGCCTCTGTCCAAAACCCCCTCCAGATTTCTAAACAATATCTGGGTCAGTCATTGGTCTGAGGATGACATTTGTTGATTGCAGCCTGAACGCTGCTTAGAAAGAAGGTTGATATTTTGACTGACTGTAAATGTTTTTCCTGGCGCCTGAAATATGGCAAGAGTCAGTTGATCTTCAACAGCTATTTTGCACTTTTCAAAGCTTTGCTACTTTCTTGATTGACAGGAAGTCAAATGTTTTGGGTACTTTGGGGTAAAACTTGGGTATTTTAAATTTCATAAAGTTTGTAATTTTAATTACCTTGGTTACATTATTTACTTACTGGATTATGATGTGTTGAACTGATAGCAGTGAAAAGAAATAAATATATCTTAAAGTCAGAGACTGACTGTGAATGGGTTGTCAAACATGACCTTGAACAGTATTTCACTCATATCACAGCATGGGAGCTTGATGTGGAAAGAAAACCTTTGAGAGACTGAGTGCTGTTGTACAAGACAACCATAGCTCTATGACTACCTTAAAGGTCACATGCAACCAAAAATTCAAACATAATTAAAACACATTTATCACTTATTCATGACATATAATATACATTGCTGCTTCCAAAAAAAACAAATAAACAAAATTATAAGCGTACAATAGCGATTCAAAAGTGCAATATTTTGTACTTGGGCTTACTTCGGGGAGACAGAACCCAATCATAGCGGGTGGATATGCACTCAAGTGTTACGATGGCTTCCGATTGGCTGTTTCATTTGCTGATATGCTGAGGGTTCATTGTGTGTACCGAAAGATGATCTGTTTGATGGGCATTTTAGAAGTATAGCCAGTCACAAGAAAGTAAGATTCTTTATGGATAACAACTTCTTTTTGTTTCAGTATTTATTCATATACTGTTGTCAAACAAAATCATATACACAAAAAGAAGTCGTTATCCATGAAGAATGTATATAGAGATGTTGGATTTGGAAAATACATGTTCTCTGAATTTGCGCTCGATCCAATCAAAAATCATGTCAGTAGAGATGGTAAACTACTGTGTGGCTGGAATCTGTCATTCGTCCAAGTACAAAGCAGGACTTGAAACTGACAAGAGTTTGCACCAGTTTCCGTCAGATCCAGTCATCCGAAAAAAATGAACGTAGTTTGTTTGCAACCCACAGACATAAAAACATGTCATGTGTATCACACGTGCCTAATTACATAATGTGGCAGACACGGGACTTGGGTGCATGAGTCATAAATCAACATATTTTCATTATGTCGTATTGTCTGATAGGTGATAAGTTCAAATTGCACATGGTCAATGATTGAAGGTGTGTATTGCATGTTGTCTTTAGCAGACAGGCAGGCAGATATATAGGTGTGAATAAACCAGACACTGAGCTTTCTGTGACATAGACTGCTTACCACAATCAACAAGTTTTTTTAACGTAACGAGTAGATTATTTACTTGTTTGTGTACACAACAAGATTAGACTACTGCTCATGACCTCAGACGTTGGGCATGCATACTGTTTCAAGCTCCGCGAAACTATTCACTGCGCATGCGTTATGGACGCAGCGCAGCACAGATGTTGGAACCAGTTTACCCCCCAGTGCTGGGGGCAATTTAGAAAAACGTTTGAACTCCGATTCCGCAGGCTTTTTTTTTCATCGCGTTTTTTTTTCAACTTTATGGGTTGAATTGGCATTTTTTATGATATGTTTCGGTAAGTGCATAACGAAAGGTACCAGAATCTGCAAAGTTGTGTTTTACGTTGCATGTGACCTTTAAGCCTTTAAGATAGTGTTTGTTAAACCATGTACCACAACCTTAGACTATAATGCACTGTCTCGTTTACTTAGCTTACACAGGATGAACACGATTCTGGGAGGATACAATCTCTGATTTATTAATCTTCACCTTCAAGGATCACACAATCTGTTCAGTGCAATTCTTTCACATGAGTATTCCCCATCATACTTTCTTAACCTTAGGTGTATAAGACTTTTTCTATAAACTTCAATCTCCAGGAAAAGTTGGTCATATTGTCTGTGCTATTTGCACAATGACTGTTACATGACGACTGTCTGAAAATAGAACGTCCTCAGCATTTGGGCAGAAGATTAGTCCTCAGTTATACATGTTTATGTAATAAGACATAAATAACACAGGCCCCATGGTCAGGCAAATTGACATCTAATCGTCACAAGTCATCCGTCCTTGATATTATTGCTCAAGAGTATCAGCCCCTGTCATGTCTGGTTTAGTCATTTTCAAACCAAAAGTATTTTCAACTTTTTTACATTGTTTTGTTATTGCGGACAAAATTTTCCAATTAAGAATATGTTTTCATATGGACAATTATTGGGTGACGTAGCAAGGCAAAACAAAAAGTTAATGGACATGACTAAATTCTGAATAGTGGCTAAACTCATGCTGTACATCGACAGGGCCAAGTTCTTGTAGAATTTCACTACACCTGCCATATATTCAGCCACTGGTATACAGTCCATATACTTTTACATACTGTGTTCATCCTGATCAGACTTTTAATCAAGCTAAATGAGAACAGGTAATAGCCGCTTTCAACAACTCCCCCCCGAGCAGCCATGTTCTTCCCTATCACAAGTTCCACCCTCTGACCAGTATCACTAAGAAACATACCAGAGTCTGTTTCAGATGACCAGTGACAGCTGCAGGTGATGGCCAGACAGCCTCTGTCACGTCTTACCACCCCATCCAAGTTCCCACAGGTGCAACAGTCAGAGTAGCCACTATAATAGCCGTGGGATTTCCGATGATGTGACTAATGATCTACAGCACTGCACATTCGTAAGCTCTTGAGATTTACCTCTAACACTTTACAGTATTGGGTCTCTGAGACGTGAAACTATAACGTACATTATCAGAGTCTTTGGGTCTGTTCTTTCAACACTGTACATTAATGGTCTTGAGACATGGACTTATAACACTCCATTGTCTTAGTGTTGAAATCTGTACTTCCAACCCTGTATAATATTGAGTTCTTTCTATTATGCAATATTGAGTCTCAGATATGTACCTAAAACGTGGTCTATGAATTGAATTTTGGCAAGTACCACCTACATTTCAATTACAACTGTCATGCTGACATTTTGAGCAAATGTTTATCCCCAGTTGTATCCAACTCTCTCACAAGTCTACTGAAAATATTTTTAGAATCAAATGAAACAGAAAACACAATTCTTCGTAACTGAGCTCTTGCAACTGAATCATGTCAAGATGTGGGTCAAGAGTATACATGCCAAAAACCAACTGTTCTTAACAAAAACATGAGA
Source organism: Haliotis asinina (assembly GCF_037392515.1). Classification (NCBI taxonomy): domain Eukaryota; kingdom Metazoa; phylum Mollusca; class Gastropoda; order Lepetellida; family Haliotidae; genus Haliotis; species Haliotis asinina. The sequence continues at coordinate 52,755,272 of NC_090286.1, forward strand.
TTTCCTTGCAGCATCCACATGTTGCAGAGGGACCATCAGAGGACTAAAATATGTGAGTCTTGTTTTCGCTCACCCTCTTGTAATCAGATTGCTTGTAACACTGCCAACAGCCACGTGAATCCCTATACACTAAGTGAATAACTCTTGCAGAAGTCTCAAGAACATAAGTTCAATGATAGCCTTGAAACAAGTACTTCATCCAATCAGTGGCTATAAACACGCAAAGAAGTGGACCAAAAGTCAGCACATCCATAAAAAATTTGAAGTATGAAAACAAAAGGTATTTTATAGGCATATTAAGTGTCTCTTCTTTGCTACAGCTCAACAACTGAAAACTGTCAGCATTGGTGCCCAGTTATCCAGAAAACAACATCCGTTGTAACTTTCCATGCATGACAAAATCCAGAACAGCATTCAAACAGCAGTAAGGAGCATCATTACCCACAGAGACAGTGCAGACATGTTCCATTATGTGGAGTTTGCTCACTGGCAGTGGTCAATCACCATTTCCCTCAATATGTAGGCCAGTGAACTAAAGCAAGATCCCTTCCCGAGGAACTTTGCCAATCAAAACCCTAATGAAAATGTTAGGACGCTCTGCTGAGACTATGCCAAACATCGAGAAATTGCAGTTGCCGGCTGAAGACGACTTTCCATTGGAATAAATTTCCGTCCTAGCTGAAATCTTTTATTTCTAATAACTAAGGAGTCACTGTGCAAAGGAGAGTGTGTCCCCATAAACACAAAATAGCAGATTCTCCTGACATCAATACACCATTTTCACCTCATACATCACGAAGGCAAAGGGATACACGGATCAATACTGTAAAATTAACAAGAGATGTTCGGGCTGCCAAATTAGTGCACACAAAACTTTAGCAGACACAAATTATTTCTATCCCATTTCACTTGTTCCGGAAGTCAAGCTAGAGCTTGGAACAGAGGCCTTGTCATAGCTATTGACCACTAGCGTGCAATCCAATCTGCTGTACGGCACCGGAAACATAGCAAAGAATGTGGCTATTACAAAGTAGAAAAGGAGAACAATTGCACAAAACTTAGTGAAGTAGCCTTGGTTTTCCATAAATATTGACAATATTTACCCTATAATAAGACCCATGAAGATCCCAGACAGAACTGGTCTACACCACCAATGCTTTTCTTAAGAGACAATTAATGAAATCGAGTAGTAAGAATGGCTGACTTGGCTGACACATGTCATTGTAACCTCATTGTGTGGATCGATGCCCATGGTGCTGATCACTGGATTGTCTGGCCAAGAATTGATTATTTACAGATGGCTAATATTGGTAAGTGCAGCATGTAACAAATCAACCATATAATAAATTGTCTTCCAATTTCTCTACACCTATTGTTCTGTACAATGCAAGTGTACTCCTGATAAGTGTTTGAAGTCCATCTGACAACACGAAATACATGTCAAACACAAAGAAAACATTTTTTTCAAGGAAAGATTTAAGATCTCAATCAGCTACTGGTTTTGAATTCATTAAGGGCATTTAATCTTCCTGTTACAGGCAGTGTAAAATCATTAGATGTATTTTCATCATGAACCTGTCATACCATGACCTCATCTTCTTCACAGCCAAAATTAGTCTGAACAAAGCTTCGAGAGCTGAGGTATTACCTTTCATCGTAACTCAGAAAGATTAAAATGCAGCGTGCATTCCCATCTATGCCTCATAACTATTAGCCCTCATCATGGACTGCCTTTGATTGAATTTAACACATCATCGTACCAAGCTTCATCAAGCATTCAAATCCATCAATACAAACCCAATCTATGGCAAATGGAAATTCATTTACAGTATAAGGATCAAGCATTCTACACATTTCACTGGTCAGTTTTCTGGTTCTGACAACTGATGAATTTTCATTTACTGCATCCTTTTAAGGTTCAGCACCGACTAACGGCCACAAAAATATTTCTTTAAGCGAGGCTGATCTGAGAGGATATTGAATTTCTGTCGTCTTCGGATGAAAATATTGATTTCATATTGGCGATAAACTTCACAGACTAGAGAGTTCCATGCTTCATAGTTATGTGGAGAGTGGCAACTGTCAATGATTTCCAGAATATCACATATTTTACTTCCAGGATTTATTTTACCGATTTCATAGACGTTCTCATAAATTGGTCTTAAGTTCTAACTAAGCATGAACATGTTTATTGGTTTGTTTTCAAATCAGATACATTACATTTGAAATGAGGATTGATCGACAAACAGCTACAGAGGTCCACTCACCAATCAGAAGGTTGTTTTCAGTCTGACATGAAGTCAATGCAATGACTAAATATATCATGTGTTTTTATCCACTGGTTACAAATCAAATTAAGAGAAAACAAAAAGGTGACAAAATATTACTTTTTTTCTAAAAGTTATGTGAAGACATAAAAATAGACGTATTGGCGTTGCCATGGGAAGAATTAGTTTTGCTCAAACTATCACAGTCATTCTCTGTCTTGTGAATCTGTTGTGAGTAAATTTAATTGTTATTGTTTGACTCAAAGTGGTCATTTGAGTATACTTTACTGATACTATAACAAATCATGCAACAATTGACAACACCATGATCGGTTACTTCTTTCCACAAATTAGACCATGATTTGGATGCCCAGTATTCTTCTTCTTCTATATGGGTACAAGGCCCCTTCTCCAAGAGACAAGGAGGCTCCTTCTGTAAACAACAAGGTGCGTTCTGTGTGAAAATGCCCTTTCTGTAAAGCATTGAAACGCTTTTGGTGACAAGGCCCTTACAACAAGGCTCTTTCTGTGGGGCACCAAGGCCCCTCCTATATGGCAACAAGGCCCTTTCTTTGTGACAAGGCCTGTTTTGTAAGGCAACAAGATGCTTTTCATGAGACAAGGCCCTTACGACAAGGTTCTTTCTATATGGCAATAAGGCCCCTTCTGTAAGGCAACATCTACCCTTACCAACGTCTACCCTGTGAAGCACCAAGGTCCCTTCTGTATGGCAACAAGGCCCTTTCTGGGTGACAAGGCCACCCTATGACAAGGCTCCTTCTGTCTTGTTTGAGTGGCATATTTAGAAGTTGGAAGTCAGAACAAGAGTATATGGATGACAACTTCTCTAATTCTGGAGCATGACATTTCGATACAGGGTCTGGTATTGTTTTTAAGTCTGAATATCGAAAGCTCCCATTCTATAAAGGCCCCTTCTGTATGGCAACAAGGCCCTTTCTGTGTAACAAGGCTCCTTCCACAAGGTAGCAAGTCCCTTTCTGTGTGACAAGGCACCTTCTGTGAAGCAACAAGGCCCTTTCTGTGTGACAAGGCACCTTCTGTGAAGCAACAAGGCCCTTTCTGTGTGACAAGACACCTTATGTGAAGCAACAAGGCCCTTTCTGTGTGACAAGACACCTTATGTGAGGCAACAAGGCCCTTTCTGTGTGACAAGACACCTTATGTGAAGCAACAAGGCCCTTTCTGTGTCACAAGGCTCCTTCTGTGAGGCAACAAGGCACTTTCAGTGTGACAAGGCTCCTTCCACAAGGCAACAAGGCCCTTTCTGTGGGACAAGGCTCCTTCTACAAGGTAACAAGGTCCTATCTGTTAGGCACTAATAAACAAGGCCCTTTCTGTGGGACAAGGTCCCATCTGTGGGGCAAGTGGAGAGAAATACAGAAACATATCTCAAGTCACAACACAAGTCTGCTTCTTCTTTTCACAAAAGGCATCAAAGTGAGAGAATTTCTCACAAATCACAACTTCGATATAACAGCCAATATCATGGTCTCACAACCTGAGCAGAACTGATCATATAGATCAGCAAGGAGGCCACGAAACACTTTTATGTCCCTTTGCTTCATCTACAGAAATATATTACACATAAAATATGGTGGAAGAAAAGCAAAAAAACTTATTCATTCCTGCCGCTCCCAATCCAATTACTTTCCATGAAAAAAACATATCAAAAGTTTAATATTTAGCTTCTGGCAAGGAAATCCCATCAACTTGGTTCAAATACAAGGCAGCAATACCTTCCACTATCCAATCGTTTTCAGACACTGAGAGAAATCATTTCTTCTTGATCGAATGTCTGTCAAGCTCAGTTTAAAGAAGTTCATCAGTTTTAATTTCAAAATTACTCACTCATGGTGAAAACTAATAACAGCAAAAATCAATTTCCTCTCATTCAGTATGTTATTTGATGTCAAAATGAGCTTCTCCTCCACTGATGCAGAAGCAGTGCACATACACAAGATGGTGACACAGACAAATTGCTCGTCTTACCTGCCCAAGAATATATAATGGCTGTCTCAGTATCACATTGAATGTGTTGAGAAAGGAGGACATACCAATTAAATCTTGGATGCATATGGAAGTCTGTCAACACGAGAATGACAAGATGTCTCACCTGCATAAAAACGACAGACAGGGAAAAATACTGATGACTCATCTCTGTCAGAATGAGAGTTTTACAAAGGTCTTACTGAGAGGTCCTGTAAATGTCCCGTGTCTTACTGATGTTACACATATGCCACAAATATGGGTAACAAGAGTACCAATTCACGCCCATGTACATTTCTAAAACTTAAAAACACTTGCTGCAACAATCAATCCAGAACATGAGAGATGGGGAAATTGTCTCGATGAAAACAGAGTGAGTGAAGTTAGTTTTATGCCTCTTTTAGTAATATTATGACATAGGACACAGAAGTGGGCTTCACACACTTTACCCATGTGCTGAATCAAACCCTGGGCCTAGATTTTCGAAGCTCTTTTAGCCCTAAGATAGTCGTAAGTTAATGTTAATGTATGGCACTTACGACGATCTTAGCACTAAGAGAACTTTGAAAATCTAGGCCCAGGTCTTCACCTTGACAAGCGAGTGCCTTAACCACAAGCCCATCCAACTGCTCCAGCCAATTAGTATCTCATACAATATTCAATATTATTATCTTCAATGTGATTACCTTGACACTTTCTGAAGTACAGTCTCTATCAAGGACAACAAGGAGGAAAAGACCGCATGAATCTTCATGTCCAATTACTCATAAATACTGCAGATGAAAACTGCACAACGAAAACAATTCTTTGACTTGTATGTTCTTAACTGCCCAATGGGAATTTTCTTGAGACTTGATGAACAACTTCAAAACAAGAAGCAGACACTCCAACTTCTGAAGCTGAAGACCTGAAAGAAGACCTGACTGATGACCTTCCCGACCATTGTGCTGCCTGCCAATACAGGAAACTCTACACAATGACGTCTACATGCCAAGGATCCCAATTTACAGAGTCAATCACATAATGGCTTCTTGCAGGAAGCAGATCGTGGGATAAATCATACAAGAAGTAACATGTCTCAAGTTTGACTCTCTGTGGGTAACAATCAGACAACATTTGAACTCAGGCACCAGCCCTTGGCTTCATCCGCATCTCATTGTAAAATACAGGAAACTCAAGGGGAATGGAGAATCTTGACGTTGTCGACATGGCGACTCTTTTCTTGCAGCACTCCCAGAGGTATTTGTCCAGACGTGACAAACCTGTTTCTATTCAACATGCCTTATTGCCAGAAAATCGGTATAACTTCACTTACGAATTGATATCTACTTTCAAATAGAAGCCCCAAGCTTGTCATCATATTGCAGAGAATGTAGCAATATATTTCTGCCATAAGCTTTCTAGACACTTATCATCTTTTGTGGTTGGTTTCAAGGTCATGTCTGTCTTGGAAACTGATAAAGATTGTCTGAGTGTGTTTTGTGAATGTTAAACTGGATTCTCCAATATTCAATTTTCCTGAAGAAATAACATACTTTCAGTTGTAAAAAGTATGAGTCTTAAGGGATGCTCTCCTGTTTCTTTCAGTTTACATACAATTTACCCTCCACTTTTTTCAGATACCACATCATGATCACTAGGTCTCTCAAGCATATTTCATTACCACCAATAATGCTGTGCGGTGGATGGTGACTATCTTGTACAATCATCATTAAACACCACCATCACTGCCAGTAACATCGCTACAACATCATCAATGCTGTCATCATCAGGAACTTCTTAACCTTCTCTGAAGTAAGAATAAATCACTTAATTCATATTGTATGGTTAGAGTGAGTATGGTTTTATGCCGCTTCTAGCAATATTCTACCAATATCAGAAATGGGACAATGGAAATCGGTTTCACACATTATATGCATGAAGGGAATGGAACCTGAATCTTCGGCATGCCTTGGCTACCCTACCATACCGCCCCTGAATGGTGAAAGTACCCTGATGAGGAACCCAGAATTGACCATAACAACATATGTGAGACTGTGCATGTTGCTGAACTCAAACAAACCAGCAGTGTGACTGACATAAACATTGCCTTCAACGAGTGTCCAGTGACACTCGATGAAGCAAGCCAAGCCTGGACACCCACTGTTTGTGCCACAACATAGGAAGCAGAGTACTAGTTCATGCCCATGTACATTTCTGAAACTCAAAGACACATGCTGCAACAATCAATCCAAAACTGGTCCTTCTTAAACATTAATTTCCTTAACAATGCATGACCAACCACAACCACCATTTCCAAACACAAATCTTATGAATTAGGTCTCTCTAAATGGGTTAAAATCAATTTAAACAGGCAGAATCCCTTTAACTTTGTTATACACTCTAGACAACTGTGAGCTCATTGACATCCTGTATTAGCTGGTGAGAGAACAGGACACAGTTTAAGCTCTGATGAATCTACATGGTCTACACTCTCAAGTAATGGACAGTCCCCATGCTCAAATGGAGATGCAAACATCAACAGATCCGGGACATTCCTTGCAATCAAATCCCTCTGAATTCAATCGTGCACTAGTTTGATTCGTTAAAATCAATTCATTCTGACAGTCCATGTTCGGAGGGTTGAATTCTGTGAAAACACGACAATTTGAAAGCTATTCAGTTGTAACCCTCTTGACAATACCACAATCAATACACAGTCAGAGATCTTGCAAGCGGCAGGCGGCAAGATGGAGGACCAACAAAGCAATAAGTCATTCTACGTCTAGACTGTGGTGATAATTCTATTCCCACATCACAAAAGATAACCTTAAAATTCCCCTGAAATTTTCAAGTTATCGACTCCAGGTTAATTTGTTATTTCTCAGTCCTTGTCGCATATTGATCCAGCAACACATATCCCTGTTTCACACAACCAAAATGGTGGACAAATATGAAATGTCAGGGCTTTTTTTCACATTTCAGACATATATCTTGTATGTCTACATTTGTGGACTGAGCATTTCTATGGCCCATGTCAGGGCATGACCAGACAACAATAAATCTTCACCTGATCAATTAGCAGCCAGCAATATCATGATAGTGCAAATATTTTAATTGACAGACGTCACATCTGATGCAGATGTCATACTTTAGTCCTTGCAAGTTTCTACTTAAACACATTCAACAAATTTGTCATACATCATTGCATAAAACATAGCAGAGGACAGTGTCTACATGAATTGAATACATGTTGCAAATTCCTGGCTAGAGTCAGGAGACATTATGCAAAGAGTGACAGGAGCTGTGTACAGGTTTTGTACAGGAGTATATCAGGAAATCAGTGTGGATCTATTTGCTAAACTCATAGAAGGTTCAATTTTGGTTCTCTCGGCAGAATTACAGATGGTTCAATGTTGGTTCTCGCAGCTGAATTCCAGCTACACACTAAAGGTCTGTAACTAATCATTTTTGGACCACACAATCAAGTGACTGTCACTATGTGTTATGGACACATTTTTATGACTTATGAATAGACTGGTACAAAAACAAAAGATCACTAATAATCAAATCAATCAAGAAAGCAACAGTTTCACTCCTAATATCAAACAAAAGTAAAATAGGCAAGTTTGTATTGTTCTTTATCATGGCACAGAAGAGAATGTGAACTGAATGTTGAATGAATCATATCAAGCTTAATCCTAAAAATATTATTAGTTCAAACAACAAACATACATCCATCAGTAGAACCTGTTGTTAAATGTGTAGCCATGTAACATTCCAGAATAAAAAATTACACTTACCAAAACAGGAAAGACTTAATAAGTGATAACTTATCTTCAAATCAGTTTAGTTTTTGCTTTCACCGATCACAGACCTACAATTTCTGGACACATCAATTCACCAAACTGCTAAAATGGTACACGCATGTACTTTATTCACTAGAAATTTACATGCTACACAAGATTCATTTCAGGTTACTCTACCAACAAACGCAAACACCTTCCACTGCAAAGTCTACTGTACTAACAGTAGTTACCTCCCCTTATCTTTAACCAAACAAGACACCATGATGCAAGTACTCAGGATTTCAAGTGAAATATGACTACCATGTTAACTCCTAAAAAGTTTAAATAATCAATCAACAAGTGAGTAGATGCCACACAAGTATCAAAACTACACTCTGACTTACATAATTATTGAAGAAGATGGTGGGTAGAGGCCAAATGTCACATGTCAGAACAAACAACACACTGCATGAGGGATCATTCCTTACACTAATTCAATCAAGTCAAGCTTACCGAGGAATTTTATTTTTGACAGACAACAGGTGGTTGAGCACCTATCTACACACTGGACACAATGGAAACAAGGAGTCCTTGTGGAAAATGTGGAAACTGTCAATTTTTGGGGGGTTGGGGTGGGTTAACATTCTGAGCATGCTCATAAAGTTAAGCATTTTTTTTCACTGATACTTAAACTTAACATCAGCCACTGAGCTTGTCTGGACAAATTGGTGCTGGCTCGTCATGCAGAGGGCCTGGGTTGAATTCCCCAATGTGTGAAGCCCACAGTGTCTGGTGTCCCCTGCCTTCATACTGCTGGATTAGTCATGTTGCTGTGTAATCTCCAAGGGTAGCACAGGTTTACTTTGTCAGTAAAGCGGACAATGAGTGTGGCATATTTAAAGGGGAAATCAAACCATAACTACAACAGGGCTGGTTTGTTGCTCAACACAGCACTTACCAAAATTCAAGCTGTATGGCGCCAGTCTGTAAATAGTCAAGTCTGGACCAGACAATCCAGTGATCAACAGCATGACCATCATTCTACGCAATTGGGATATGATGACATGAGTAAACCAAGTCAGCGAACCTGACCACCCGATCCCGTTAGTCGCCTCTTACGTTAAGAATGGGTTACTGACGGTCTACATGGAGGAGGAAAGACCAAAATGATGCAGGATGTAGATGTAGGCCACTTCGGAAAGTAAGCAAGTGAGTGAATTTAGTTTTACATCACTTTTAGCAATATTCCAAGAAACATCATGTCAGGAAGACACATTGTGCCCATGTGGGGAATCGAATCCGGGTCTTCGGTGCAATGAGTGAACGCCTTAACCACTAGGCTACCCCACCACCACCACTTTGATGAAACCCAAGAACAAAGTATTGTGCTGACACACCCCGAAACATGAGCAGTGAATTGCCTTGGTATCATCATACAACCACTGGTGTCTGTGTCTGGACCAGACAATCCAGTGATCAACAACATGTGCATCGATCTGCACAATTGGGAACCGATGACATGTGTCCGTGAACCTGACCACGCGATCCCGATAGTCGCCTCTTACGACAACCACAGTCGCCTTTTATGGCAAGCATGGGTTGCTGAAGGCCTATTCTACCCCAGGACCTTCACGGGACATACAACCACTGGTGTCTGTGGTAATGAAGTGAAGGAACTACCTTATGCGGTCATCTGGCTTGAAAGATATAGTATCTTCACTGTGAAGAACATGTACAGTTGAACTTAAGTCCTGAAGCAAAGCCCATGGACAGTTACATTGTAAGGTGTTCACTGGTCACAAAGGGAGCATGAGTTGATGTACCCTCCATGTTTGTTTATGTTCCCTGGGCCCCATGACCAGTGAACTATGTATTTATCTTACAAAGATCATAATAAGATGTACTACTAGCACAAAATACCAAATAAAACTCCCACACTTCGGGATTCCCAGTGGGTAACACAGAAAATGTTACTCACTTGTAAGCAGAGGACATATATAGGTGAAGTAAGACAAACACTTACATACACCTTAAGTACACTTTGTACATAACTTTTCTCAACAACAACAATTCAACTGGATCCTGTTACTTATGCTTAAAAATTAATGCTTATGCAAAGGAGGGTTTACCATGGACTGTATAAAGTACATGAACAAAATGTTATTACCTCTGATCAATTATGCAAGAAAACTAAGATGGAAGATGATGAATATTAGAGGTGTGACGATACAGAAAATTCATGATACGATTCATATCACGATATTTGGGAATGATACAATGAGATTCGATACACATCACACATGCTATCTTCAGCTATTTTCTTTAGAAACATATATGTTGATATCATGTAACAGTGTAAATATTGACATAACCATCAATTTCTAGTGACCATTAACAATTTTCAGGTCAATGATACATATCATGGTACTAAAAAAAAGTATCGATATATTTATCGTTCAATGTCACGATTATCGATACTAGGATATATCGTCACAGTTCTAATGAATATGTCCAACTTAACATGAGGTAAAATTGCTTATTTTTCTGCACATTTTAATGCTTCAAGTGTTAAGAAAGTTTGAATATTCCCATCCATTAGGCTTAAGAGATTACATTAAAAGCAACTATTTGTGATGGTATTTTGATTCATGAATCTTAAAATTATGTAAATTGGTTTTATTGTACAAGGTTTCAAACATTCTCACATTCCAACATTGATTTTCTTCTAAAATTTCAATAAATACTCAAACAAATTTCACTTAACAAAATTGAATACTTGAATTTTTTGGACTTCATTGTATCCAAAATAGAAGCAAGTCATAGCAAGTGACATCATAAAGGGCCATAAGTCTGTCTGAATCTTCAAAAAATCTGCTTCAAAGTTTATTTATGTATTAATACACAATGAATTTTTGAAAATATTAATCTTTAAAAATTTCCTGAATCAGCTGTAGCTAAATCAGTGTGATCCTATTATAAGAACCATTGAAGAAAGAACAGATACAAGTTGTGTCTTTAAGCAGAAGCTTTACTGTCTTCCCAGTTGTGGTGCTCTGTTAAAACCTACTTGAAAATCATAACATGTTCTGTTGACTTGAACATATGACTATAGACAAGAAATAACCATTTGACCTCACACTGACAGTTTTATATGTCGTCTTTCAAATCTCAAAGTCACAACTGTAACTGAAAAGATTCCTTTTTCCTGATTAAAAACTAAACAAAACTGATCAAGAATTCTGTATAAGATACTCTTAGCACAGTGTTCATCATCCTTGATCCAATTGTTCAAAATGATGTTTTTCAAGCTACCATTTCAACTCAAGTCCACCAACAAACTGTTCCTTTTTTCATGGATATCCAACCTTTCAGATAATTCATCCTTGGATCAATACGTCCAAGGCAAAATAATTACCATTCGGAAAACAGAAGTATAGAGTTTGAAGCAACATGTTGTAACATAGTGTCCATTACTTTTGGCCACTGACAATTCACCATCCTAATTACGCCTGTTGAGCGCTGTGAAAAAGCTGCTTTTTCCTAATTGGTTCCGAGGATGAGCAGTTGAAATGTCTTCAGACCATTTTCACACACAATAGTATCAGTGGGGTGTTCCTGTGCAATATTTTTTTGTAATCAATCTGCCTGTAATGGATCGCGAAACTAGACCTCAAGATTTTGAAAGAATCTTTGATTTTCTCCAGACCAGTGGAACTGAAGATGAGGTACTGATTGAACTCCAGAAATGTTAGTGTAATATATTTTTTTCATTTATTTACTGTCAAAGTTCAAATAGATTTTATTTCAATTGATTGCAAGGTTTGCTTTCACACGGAATTATTTCTGATCCTATGAAGATATGTTGGACTGGAAGAGATAGGGACCTTCAGCAACCTTTTTGAAAAGGTTTTCAAGAAGAACATTTTCACAGAAAACAGTTTCCACAGATATGAAATAATTTTGGAAGAGAGTTGTGCTGTGATTTTCTTGACATATCATACTCCAGTTGACAGCAAAACACTCAGAAGAACAGATTCCACCCACATTTACAACTGAGTCACCTTTCGCCCATATTTCCATTTCATGAAACTAACAAATGCTCAAGTTAACAGTATTAAGACTATTGAGCATAAAATGAGACAGCTTGGAAATCTGAACAAACAAATAAGGTCATGATGACTTCATCAAACATAGCTAGGTTACAGAGACCTGTGAGCATTTTCTGAGAAGTGGCAGAGGCAGTTTTGTCCTGTCTATTGTTGTTGCCATTGTAATCAATCACATAAAGCTTTTGCAAAAAATAATACTGGTACACAACCTCAACTCAAAATATCTGGAGCAGCATCACCAGAATTCTCACCGTCATCAACACCAGTCTCACCACCACTGCCATCTGCATCACTCTCACTGCCATCAGCACCACTCTCACCAACATTAACCACATCATCACCATCAATCAGCCTGCTCTCATCACCATCAGCCCTGCTCTCATCACCATCAGCCCTGCACTCATCACCATCAGCCCTGCTCTCATCAACATCAGCCTTGCTCTCATCACCATCAGCCCTGCTCTCATCACCATCAGCACCATTCTCACCAACATTAACCCCAACTTCATCACCATCAGGCTTGCTCTCATCACCATCAGCCCTGCTCTCATCACCACAAGCACCATTCTCACCAATATTAACCCCAACTTCATCACCATCAGCCCTGCTCTCGTCACCATCAGCCCTTTTCTCATCACCATCAGCACCACTAATTCATTCATCATCATCACCATCATCCCTGCTCTCATCACCATCGGCACCATTCATTCATTCAACATCATCACCATCATCCCTGCTCTCATCACCATCGGCACCATTCATTCATTCATTCATTCATTCATTCAACATCATCACCATCAGCCCTGCTCTTATCACCATCAGTACCACTGTCGCCACCATCAGCACCATCCTCTCCACCATCAGCATCACTCACACCAACATTAGTACCGCCTTCTTCATCAGCAGCACCACCCTCCACCACCACCAGCAAATAGACTGAGGCAACTGACAACATGCATTTCCGTAAAGATGGGTTTTTTTCTGTAGTATTACTGAGCATTTATGGGAGCAATTAAACTACAGGAAATTTTCCTTATTGTGTACTGAAGGTGAAGCAAATGTGGAAACTTGTCAAAGTCATCTTCCCAGGAGTGTTTCTCCTGACAGCTGGCCATGCTATTGGCTGAACAGGGAATAAATGGATTCACATGAAAAATAAGAATCACCAGGGATATCAAATAACACAAACCTTCAACTTTCTATCGGCCTCAAAACTCAATATACTGTGTAAATTATGAATTCTGGAAGAATTCTGGTAATTTCCCATCAGTTTCGGATATTCTTTCAACTCATCTACTTCATACAAAATTCAGACTCTAGACATTCTGTTATAGTGTCTACTTCAGGACAGCAATCATCCAAATATTTCTAAAAACTAAAACCTATGTAGCCAAGCCACATGAGATTTATTTTTTTTTGTTCAATCTGTATTCTTTAACTTTATCACTACCGCAGTACCCTGTACATTGTCTTGTGAGCCACCCTGTCTCTCTTTGTCACTTCCATTAATTACTGTCTATGACATTTATGGTTTTCATTGGTCATCTGCCTTGGCTGAAACGATAACAGTCCTAAGAGAAACCCTCTGATAAAACAAGAAACATTATGACTGAACCAGGACTGTCATATATAAGCATCTGTTTCTGACTGAGGGAGACAGTCAGAGAACTGTGACACTTGACATGATAATGAGCTAGGACTAGAACATATTACATGCAGGACAAGATTGTTGGTGGTTCTGTATAGTGAATCACAGTGCCTTCCAGACAACTTCAAACAAGAAAAGCCAGCAACTATAATTAAATCTGTTTAATCACAACCTTGTGAGGATGAAAAAATAACCCCAGACTAATGCATGTAGCAGGATGACTGCAATGTCCCTTCATTCAAACTGTCCACAGAAGGTACTAGGACAGAGCATTTCACATACAAACAAAAAAAGAGTCGAACCAGATGAATTTGAAAACACATCAAAATCCTATTTTCTTCTCAGATCCAATACAGAATTTACTCAGTGATTTTACTGCTACATAACTGGACTTTGGATGGCGATCAAACCAGAGGCCGAAAGTGTGAGCATGCAAAACAAGCTGTGAGCAGTGACACAGCAAACAAACAGACCTCCACTAACAGTTGACCAACACCAACTGTTGACACTTTTAAGTGCTATTCACTAGCAATTCTTAATGGCTACATTCACGCATGCAACAACAGGTGTGAGCACTGGGAGGTTTTGTGTGTCAGAATTGCCACTGGGGACAATTAACAATGTCAATTATACAACTTACCACCATGTCTGAAGACTTGTCAAGGCCAGTGGGAGGGAGAGCTTCTTCCTGGCGATCTTCCGCCTTTTCAATTGGTTCTTCTCCGTCAACGTTAACCTCCTCTTCACCAGTAACTTGCTCAGACTCGCCACTGATTGGTCCCCTGGCAACAACGATCTCCACCAATCCCTGGGCGTTTTGAAGAATGCGTATAGCCTCAGTATGGGAGATGTCTAGAGGCTGACCATCGATGGCAAGAATTTGGTCTCCCTCCCGTAGGCGCCCATCTCTGAAAACACAAGAACTGGAATAAGAAACCTAGTTAGAAGAATCAACCTTTCTTTTTTGAGTTACTGTAATCATTTATACAAGCTACTTTTAAAAGGGTGACATGGTTTTTAAGATAAATGTCCACGAGAATAATGGTAGTTTCTAAAATGCAATACACTGGTCAATACATAGTCTGTCCCCGAACCACATTATTTTACCTAATGCCAAGGTTTTTCTGTAGTGCTAAAGCCTTAAAATGAAGCAAGTCTAGATTTCCACAGGTTCTGAATCCCTGTTCTCCTTGGGTCTCCTTTTCAATTAAAATGGGTTTGTTTGTTACAATCAAAATTATAGATATTCAGAAACTAAGCCTTAGTCTAGTGAATACACTGTGAGTTAGTTTAGTTTCACACCATACTCAGTATTATTCCAGCTATATGGTGGCAGTCTGTAAATAATCGAATAATACTCTGGACCAGACAATCCAGTGATCAAAAGTATCAACATTGATCTACTCAGTTGGGAACCGATGGCATGTATCAACCAAGTCAGCCAGGAACTTAATAAGTCACCTTTTATGAGAAGCATCAGGTCTAACCCTGACCTTTGTCTGACAAAGGAACTATGTCACTGGCAAGCCCGTAACTTCCTTATAAATATATAAGTACACATGGAATTCTCTAAAGCAAGCTCAGTGACTATTTGTTCCCTATCAAGATGATGACACAAAACCAAATCTTCATGTACATAGATTGATTCACAAATCTCCTTACTCCAACAATGATGGTAAACATAAGCACAACCCTTTTGAAATTCCCTCTTAAACACCACCTGTACCTTCACACACAAGATGAACTATGTCAATCAATCAGTCATTCACCACCATCATATTCTGTACCACAATAAAGTTCAATGACATGAATGTGTGGATATAAATAAGTACAATGTATGTGTTTCATTTACACTACATTCTCCCTTGCTCAAACAAGATCATCAGAAGATGACATAACCCCCTGGGACCCACATATTTGAAAGGACAAATCATCTGACAGTTACTTATGGTGATTTTAGACCAAGTCTGAACTGTTTCCATGGAATTCATGAAAAATATAAATGCCATACATCTGTAATCAGAAAAAGTCACCATTTCAAGATCTGTCTCATATATCTGCCAAGATCTTTTGAAAGATATGAAATGGTTTTAGGAGTTGTGCTCCGGAAATGAAGTCCGCAACATGTTCATGGAACCAAGAAAATAATACATCACAAAAACCTGTAAATACTGAAAGGCACCACTTTGGGGTCTGACACATATATCTACCAAGTTTTACTGACAGATATTAAGAAGTTTTTAAGTTCTGGTTCGGAAACGAAACACACCTCTCACATTTGGGAGTAAGTCCGAAATGTTTCCACTGAAACAGTGAAAATAATATATCACAAAAACCTGTAAGTAGCAAAAGGCACCACTTTGGGGTCTGACACACATATCTACCCAGTTTTGCAGAAAAATATTGAACGGTTTTTGAGTTCTGCTCCGGAAACAAAGTTCATCCCTCTATTTTGAGACAAAGTCCGAAACATTTCCATGGAAACGGAGAAAATCATAAATCACAAAAACCTGTAAAGAGCAAAAGGCACCACTTTGGGATCTGCCATACATATCTAACAACTTTTGCTGACAGATATTACAAAGTTTTTGAGATGTGCTCCAGAAACAAAACACACCTCTCACTTTTGAGACTATGTCCGAAACGTTTCCATGGAAACCGAGAACATAATAAATCCCAAAAACCTGTAAATAGTAAAAGGCACCATTTTGGGTTCTAATTGATATATCTACCAAGTTTTGCAGAAAAATATAGAACAGTTTTTGAGTTCTGCTCAGGAAACGAAACACATCTCGCATTACATGCTGGGGGGGATAAAAAGTTTCAATCAAATGATCATTGGACTTAAATTACTGATCATTCACCACCAGCACAATAGGTACAGCACACTGTTTCAATACAGTTCACTGGTTATGATATCGTCTTGAGATATCTTGGTGAAGCTGGTCTCCTTTGAGTCAACTTGGAGTGGTTTGCTACACATTTCTCAAGAGTGTTCTTGCAACATCAACATCACAGTACCATAAACTGTTTGAACAAAACTGTGCATGAGTGCATTATGATCTTCAGAATATCTAGGTCATATTTTGGTCATATTTCAGTCAATAGAGGATTTACTGAAATCTCAGATGGATGAACTTGCACTCTCCGCACATAATGCTACAAACTGTTTTAACAAAACTGACTGGCCATGAGTGGGTGGTTTAACCTTGCTCATATTTTGGCAATCACAGAATACTTCTGGTCCTTCCATGCCTGGCCTGAGGATTAATGCACAAGCCACAGCAGGAAATTGGTGTTCCTGTCCCTGTTGATCTCTCAGGGCTGCTTTGTAGGACTACAATAACACTCCTTTTCACTGCTACATCCACAGAGCTGGAAGGTTTCAGAGCCTGGTAAAAATTGTCTTGCCTTCAACTGTCCTCCTCCACTGTTCAACTAACTGGTCCGGTGCTTACGAGATATTGGTGCTCACAGTCTGACCATTTCAGATGGGGTCAAGGAGCTTGATGAAGAAGTGTAACAAATTTTCTCATTCAAAACATAATGTACCAGAAGAACAAATTTCTTCGGAAATTTTTTTTTTTTTTTCAAGACGTGTCCATAAAGTGGACATGAATTACCATATGTACTTAAAGAATATGAAAAAAATGGTATTTTGGAGATAACTTTTTCACAAACTGATAGAGAACAAAAGAAAGATATATGGCAGTAAGACTTAAAAATAAGCAACAATGCAAAAAAAAGAATGAAGATTTTTATGGATATCAACTTCTTTATTGTGAGACCACAACGAAGTTGATATCCATAAAAATCTTCATTCTTATGTATCTCACTTCTAAATGCCCTTCAAAGACTTAAATGCAAAAATATGTCCTCGCCCTCAGTGTCACTTTGGGACAAATGCTTCCAGTCACTTGTTACTTATATTGAATCAAAATCCAGTGTTTCAGCATATATTGTCCCATTTCCACATTAATCCCTGTTTCCATTTTCTCTATTTTTCCATAGTTACCCCTACTCCCCTCCATTAGTTTTCCTCTTTCCATCTTCTGCCTATTCATCTGTTTCCAAACATGTAAATGATTACCCCTGCTACACTTCCTTATGCATGACCTCTTTGTCCATTATGCTCAGAGAATGGCCTATCGATCTCTCATCTCACTCAATCACTCAAAATATCTGCAGTAGGCAATTAATAAATCCAGCTATCAAATTCCTTTACTTTATAAAGCAGTATTTTATTCAAAATCCATTTCAAATGTCCATTCAAATGTACTGAATATCACCGTACAGTCCTCAGAACATGTAAAGTGATACCTAATGGATCACCATAGCGTCATAACCAATTTTCTTCATATTTGCATACAGCAAACTTTTGTTATCTTCAAAGGACAGAAATCAATGATAGCTCCCAAACAACACAATATTGATTACACAAAGTCATAAAAAAGAACTTCTGGTATATCTGATGCTCGTTATGATAAACTAGGTGTAATAATTCTTCTATAGTGTGAGAGAGGGTGTCGTTCTCTCGCTCGTAAACACTGCCAACACAATATCACTGCATGTATATTTCTAATAAGACCAGAAACAACCTAAAAGATGCACAGTTTCCAAACTCTAACATGATTTGATTTCACCAGGGGGTCCTGTGAAGTAATCTTAGATCATTTCTACATCAAATTACTCTGTCAAGTCTGAAGCAAAATGTCGGCCAAAGATGGAAAAGGTTTTATACATGCCTCTATACTTGCATATTTATGGAATAATGCTTTCTTTTATTCCTCCTATGTAATTTCCACTTTTTAATGTTTCTAATAAAACTTATCTTGTGTCTAGGAGTAGTCACACAAGACAATATCCATTGTTTTATTTCATCATGTTTGATGTACTAGCTGCAGAGACATACTGTTGACAATGAAATGTCTTCTCTTTGTGGTACCAAACCAGAAAGAAACACTTTCATCCATCAAAATATTTGTGGTCAGTTTATTTTCTACAGTCAATGAAACGTTCATGTTTTTAGCAATTGTTTTTGTTTTTCAATATAATAAGAAGAAATATTTCATATGTTCAACATGAAAAATGCTTTTAAAACAATAAGACATAATCCATTATTCACCAGTATTGACAACAGCGCGAACCCCCTTTCACGATGTATTTTTGAGCATAAAAAGGAACACATATAGCTGTAAGTTTGGGTAGGTATTATATATGTCTATTATTAACAGTGTCAGAGCTGGCTGTTCCACATGAACAACACTTCCAATGCAGTTCGCAGATCACTTCTTTCAGTGGAATTTAGGAAGTTTGGACGTTCGGAATAATGGCCATAAGCATTTGTGGCATTTCAATGCAGATTCCTGTACCAATGTCCAGCACTCATGAAATATAAGAAACTGTTACCCAGACAATTTGCCGTTACTGGAATGTAATCAGTCTTTGCTAAGCAGATACCATGTGGCTTAAAAGGCACAGTAATTGTGGAAATTATATAAATGGATCCTTGATATATGTGATGATTATAACAAAGATTCCCAGGGAGACCAAGGAAAATGGAGAAATCTAGACTTGCCTCACTGCAGAGAAGGATAACCTGTAGGGAAAATAATGTCATTCAAGGAATGTGAGACAGACTATTATATATATACACTCATGGAAACAAATATGGGAACACATGAAAGTACAAGTGTTTGTTTATCCTTTTCCAGGTTTCTTCACATGGCATGTATTGCTCTGGGAGTAAATTCTGGAAGGAAATAAACACCTGTACTTTCATGTGTTCCCTTATTTGCTTCTATGAGTGTATGTATATATAGGTTATCGTGCGAGTGTATTTGGAGATGTTAATATCCTGCATTAGGAATAAACATTGTATGTTGGCGAGCTAAATACATATTGTTTTTTCCAAATGCAGGATATTAACCATCCCCAAACACACTCGCGTGATAACCTATTTATCATACAATGTCATTCTGACTTTATAATTTAAAAATGTGATTTCATTTGCCGCAGATCATGAAACTACATTTCATGGGATGTGCCTGCATATCTATGACGCCACAAATATGTGCATAGTAATACGTGATGTCACAAGCTCGGAGAAGCAAGTTTGTACTGATCACCAATTTGAGTGCATTACGTCATCTAGTTCCCGGTACACTTTTTTTGTTAAAAAGTGCATTGCTGTCAACAAATCTTAGCTTACATTTAAAAAATAACCAAAAACCTCATGTAGAATTTCAGAAAATTTCAATTACCCTTTTGAACACCAAATACACTTTAATGTTCGCGTGACATTGTGCACCTGGATTCCTATGACATCCTCTCGCTAACACTGACAGTCGGTCGGGAAACTGTCTCTGGCATCTTTGCAAGCGTATGGATTTCTATCTTTGCTTCTTAATCTACTCCATCTATCATAACCAGACACAAATTTTCTGGGATCAAAGGACTGACAGTACCGTAACCATGGCCATCAATCCGGACACGATCACTGATCCTTGACGCAATGTTTGTTTACACTGTGAAAGTAGTCCCTAAAATTTGCATATGGCCTGCCTTATTTGCATCGGTATCTGTATATGACACCAACGGATACCGAAAACATCCATTGACTTAATCCTGCCAAGAACAATATCCACTGTATGATAAATATATATATCAATGTTACATATTGCCACTCTGGTCAACAGGTAAGTCATCTATCAACCTGCAACTTTTGTGCTATAACAGCCAGATTGTATGTAACTGATTACCTAAAAGTTGCGTGTAAGATGTAACATGACCCGTGAGCATTATCCACAGGAAAAGGGCTTTCTTCTCATTTATGTCCACAGGTCATATTACATACAATTTATAAACCAACCGAAGATGCACTTTAGATATGAAACATGGTGCATTTGGGATTACACTTTCTTAGTAAAGTACAAATTCTCGTACTTTTTTTCAGTTCACATCCATATGGAATTCGAACCGCCCATCCTCAGAGTCAGGCACCTTATCGCCAGCACACAAAGTCAGCTGCCTTTCCTGCTCAGCCACCGTAACTTCCACAAAAATGAAAGCCAGACAACTGGTAGTCCAAAATCCAAAATATAACATATAACACATTTGACCACTCTCTAAATGGCATTGTCTAATAATAGTTTTCAGCCGTGGGAGCCGTTACAATTAATCGCTATTATTAAAAAGTTTTTGTACTTCACTAATCCAATTAATCAGTATGATTAAAAAGGTTTTTGCACTTTACCAAGAAAGTGTAATTCCAAATATAACATATGTTACATTTGACCACTTTCTAAATGGCATTGTGTAATCATGCTTTAAATATAATTTCAATATTTGGTCTTAACTGATGAAATTAACTGGGATGAACCTGGTAGCAGGGGCCTTGAATTGCATATGCAATGCACATGTTTCACATGTGCTACCTGTACCCTGCATGTGCGCTGCCCACACCTGTTTTGCGTGGAACACATGGTTCAGAGCGAGCAACAACCTCTTTCTTCACAGCAATCCATCTTAGCCTAATGGATAAAACTGCCAAGTTAGTAAGATAAGGATTGTAGGTTCAAAACCAGGTGACTTATAATCATATTCAGTGATGGCAAGACAACGTCATATCAATCTTCAAGTGACGTTATTAAAACAATGCCTGGGGCAAACAGACATTATCAAGATAATGCCCATGACAGAGGGACATTATTAAGATAATGCCCTGTGGAGAACGACAATAAAGTGAGGTCACTGTCAGTTTATAATGTTCTTTATTGCCTAAGCAATCTGAATATAACACTACATAACGACAGGCTGTATACAATAGAATTAAGAGATAGTGGTCAACCGTGTGAACACCATCAGTCATGAAGACACACTCAGTCAGTGCCTAGTTCCATACTGTCTAGGGAGATATTTATATCAACACAACACAATGTAGGCACCATTGATCTTATGATTCCATTATTTCAATATATATCCATGACAGTCAAAGTGATAACCTAGCCATGATGTGCCATCCCTCACTAACTGTCACACAATCACAGTAGCAACACATCTGTTGTAAAAACCTTCAAAATCAATTAAATTCATATTCCGTATTTACATAATGATCTGAACTGAACTGAAGCTCAACAGCAAGTATTCAGAGCTGTAAACATGAAAAACTTTAACAAACGTTTACAAGTTTTTTTGATGCTTGATCACACGAATAACTCATGTTGTCAATCTGTTGCCTTGGTTGTACAAACTCACACAGCTGTTTATACAGTAAAACCTGAAAATGTGTTAAGTCCTCAGTGAGACCAGAGATCTATATCCTGTAACTCTATCAACAATAAACTCTTGTTTAATTTACTTTGCTTTGATTTGATCAACAACAAGTACATTCTTTCAGCCTTCTTCAAAACCTGTAAACAACATGGCTCTGAATACAAACCAGTATATGTTCAACCATCATGTCAACCTGCAGGTCAGTTTGGATGGAGCCAATACATAAATACGGCCCAAATACTCCAAACATTTGAAGTACCCTTACTGTCCTATTTCCCATACTTCAACAAAGAATTATTATGGTCTTATCACAAAGACTACTAATCTCTCATAGCTGATCACAGATTTATGACAGTCTTAGTGCTAAGAGTGTCGTAACTCCTTACTTTAACACAGACTTATGACAGTGGCACTAAGATTATAATAAGTCCCATTCTTTGACATGAACACATGACAGCCAGCATAACACTGCTTAGTTGACTAGGACTCAGGCCACAGCTGCCGGAATCCATCCATGTCCAATTCATATTATGCTGAATCCCCAGGGGGAGGCGTAATAGGAGGGACAAGAGAACCAATTCTTCTACTAACTCCCTACAGTGCCTTTAGTCATGGAATCTAGTTGAGTTACTATTGTGTAAATGTGAATGAATCTTCAACATATTATGGTAACTGGTCTGCCTGCACTGGGAGACAAAACGGAAGCAACAGCAATTAAGGATTGTGTTCCTCAACATGTGTGTGCTAATGATTAATGGATATGACTCTATCAGTCTCTTACCAGTCTGGAGTCTGTGGAGGTCATTCTACTACCACTGGAGTAGCTCCTACAGTTAGGACTTGGTCAATAGTCGAGACTGGTATCACTAGAGCAGTTTGGGTAATGTTGACATTTGTCCACGTGGGTGAATGTTAACTATCACTTGAGCAAACTAGCTGCCTGGTCTGAGATGAAGCAGTCACTGCCAATCAATTCCAGGAGCTTCTGAACTTGCATAGCCATTGTGGAATATGTCTTAACTTGAATACTAGTACTCATAAAACCATTGTTACTTTGTCTTAAACTTGTGTATATGTACATAAAAGAAAACTTTTGTCAACTGTGTGAAGCTACAGTTTCACTATCAATATGACCACTGCAGACCTTGTCTCATGCAGATTAGTACTTATAATTCTAAATAAAAAAAGTGAAATGTTTCTCGGGCATCAGCACGTTACCTTTATTTGTGCGTGTAACAATTTTTTATTGCCATTTTAAAATAATAATTTTGACTTGGCCGCATCCCAATCATCCATTTGTCCATTATAAGAATGAGTGTCTGTAAGAATGAGTGTAACTGAATCTACCACTCATTAACACATGCCAAACTTCCCAAGCTGTATTACTGTGAGGAAAAAATAAAATGCGTTCCTCCCTCATCACATTTTTTACTATCAAAAATTAAAATACAAAGTCCTACCACCCTTGTCACTTGCCCGAGAAACATTTAATTATTTTAATGCAGCCTACAGCATACCTATAAAAATCTGGGTTAGAATTGTCTTCAACAATCCATGGTTGTCATAAAAGGAAACTAATTAGGGTTCGCTGACCGGATTGTCTCATCCAGAATCTATTATTTACAGAGTGCCACCATATAGCTGGAAGACAGCTGAAAGCAGCATTACAACAAACCAACCAACCAGCTTATAAAAGCAGTCATGTCCGACTTAGACGTAAGTAGCAGTTTTTATATAACTATTGTCAACTCTGTCTCAAATTTGGTCATCAGTACTTCCAAAGCCAGTCAACTCTGACTTAAACCTATCAGTATTCAAATAACCATTGTCAACTACCAGTATGTGACGACTCAAGCCTAAAGATCACTACTTGTATAGCCAGTCAACTCTGACTTAAATCTAACTATCAGCATTCAAACAACCAATCTCAACTACCGGTAAGCGACGACTCAAGCCTGAAGATCACTACTTGTATAGCCAGTCAACTCTTACTTAAACCTATCAATATTCATATAACCATTGTCGACTATGATACCAGATTACTGCTTACTCAAGTAATGAGATTAAACATTTCTGAGAATCTATTTCAAACATGAAATACTGAACAAAGTCATCATCCCAAAGTAGAAATTAGAATCAACAAGCAATATCACATTTGTGAATATACACGACTTTCCCACAGGCTTATTTGTATAATTCAGTTTCATCTCGCTATTCAGATATCATGCAAATGTTGAACAGAAACCATGTCTAGGCATATTTTGAAACCATCAAATCCCTGGGCAACTTTATAATTCCATTATCATGAAGCTACGGTACTATGGCTTTAGAGCAAGGCTATTATCAATATGTTATAGAAACTAAACGGTCCTGCTGAGCAAAAAAATCCTACTCTCCTGAACCTTTCATTACTGTATCCCAAAAATAACACACAAAATGGCTAATAAAACAGTTGATATTCATGTGATTATTAATAAACCACTTGCAAGGACTTGTTTACTTCTTCCCAGAAGATATGAGCATCGAAACTTTCATATTCTGTTTGTCAGATGAAACTACATGGGATGCAGAGCTTTCAATAATCTGAAGTGCTTAAAAACCAAGAACCATTTAAACATGGATTTAATTTGCTTGTGAAAGAGAAGACAGTCTGAAGAGTTTATTTTCCCTCTGCTACTGATAATTCTGTCAGAGGTTTCTCATAAGATTCCAATGAAGAAACTTGAGGGAAATGGCATTAAACAATGTCTGGTGCCATAACATTCACACTTCCCACATCAATTAGTACACCGAATGACTGGATAAAAGGAACAAATCACCGAATACTCTCAGTGTCACAAATTTTCAAAGAAATTCTAAATCAGTTCAAAATTTGATTATGTTAAGACAGAAAAAAAACTGGTAAAAATACAATCTCATCAGAATTTTCAGACCCTCTACTATTTCCTTCATTTCAGTCGTAAAGCAACCGAACATTTTGAAACGATAAATCCTTGATTAAATCTTTTTCAAGAACCAAATTGCAAGCATCATTTTCCTGGTTTGTCTGCATCCAGTTATAAAAGAAGCAATCCAGTGATAACTGCCAGTATATGGTGTTCTACTGTTCAGTGGCAGATCTCAGGATGAACCTTACACCTCATTCAGAACAAGAAGCAGACGTTCCCCTGACCCTACACTTGTATTAAGAAATTGATCAGTCACAATCCATTAAAGATTGAAATGAAGGTGCAAGTGATCCGATTCAGCTCTTGCACAGCTCCCCCTTGTGGTGGCAGTATAAAAGGGCAGTAAACTCTAACACAGCTGTGAAACAGCCAGTCCACAAGCTGTTCTTGAACAATGAAAAATCAATTGTTTACCATCACCATCAATGGAAGATGTTACAGGTTTGGTTTTGGGGTTAAGATCTTCAACATACTGTGCCAAATTACTTACTCTGACAGATACTGAACATACGCAAATCTTGTGGGATCACTTTTAGGAATTGCAAACTGCACAGATTGATATTGTTCCCAAATGAGAGTGCTGGTCTTGAGGATGAGGATAACACAATTTCTACACTGAATGCACTCTTGACAATGTCACAGTTAAAGATTCATGGGCTTAGAGAAAAATTAGGGAATAATTCCGCACTTCAATCCCCACTTTGAAATGTAGTACAAGTCCTCCAATATGTATGAAACCATGCAAGGACTTACAGTTTTAGTTCAAATGTTACACAGGGCCAAGCTGAACATGTCAGCTGTGGCATCATTACAGCATCTGGACAGTCTGATGATCAACCCTGAGCATCTTGTCACTGCTAGAGTTGGTGGGTGGGTGAGTGAGTGAGTAGGTGGGTGGGTGGGTCAATGAGTGAGTGATTGAGTACACATCTTGCAGAATAAAGCCCCATCTGATGAAGATCCTCAATGGTGAGTGAGTGAGAGTAAGTGAGTGAATAAGCATCTTGTGGATCAAATCCCCATGTGATGAAGTTCCTCAATGGTGAATGAATGAGTGAATAAGCATCTTGTGGATCAAATCCCCATGTGATGAAGTTCCTCAATGGTGAATGAGTGAGTGAATAAGCATCTTGTGGAATAAAGCCCCATGTGATGAAGTTCCTCAATGGTGAATGAGTGAGTGAATAAGCATCTTGTGGAGCAAAGCCCCATGTGATGAAGATCCTCAATGGTGAATGAGTGAGTGAATAAGCATCTTGTGGAGCAAAGCCCCATGTGATGAAGATCCTCAATGGTGAATGAGTGAGTGAATAAGCATCTTGTGGAGCAAAGCCCCATGTGATGAAGATCCTCAATGGTGAATGAGTGAGTGAATAACCATCTTGTGGAGCAAAGCCCCATGTGATGAAGATCCTCAATGTTTACCATTCAGAGTAAACACATGATGCTGACAAACAAAACATGCTTTTCACTACTTGTGAGGTCCAAAGGGAACAAAGTCATGGTTTAAATCAATATGATATTCCACAGAAGTAACTGCATCTGTTCATATGTCTGGATAAAAGTAAGTCAAAGGAAACACAGCATGTGTTTGTATTGACCTCATAACCTCTGGGGCAATGACCATGAATCATAAATGCATTCCTGAATAGCTGACGATATTTCATCCAGATAAAATATTTCAGTCAAATATTCATAAAAATAGCTCCAGCTAAATTGATTCAGAACCTGTGAATTATTCTTCAAGATTGATTTGCTGACCAGTACATCGTGTCCCCTGTGTCAAGGGTAGAGAGTCCAGGTAACGCATTCATAGTGCCAGCGTTTTATTGGGATTGCAATGCTTAGCAGGAGACTGTATCTGAGAGCCAACATTGACATCTGTTGGGAGTATCAACCACTTACAGATCATACCAAGGTTCATCTGTGCTGATTCAGCTGCTACATCAGGCTAATCTGGTGTCCATTAACACTGTTATGGAGCAGACTGTGTACATTGAAGGTGGTATATACACTGGGTGATATACACACGTATTACCGGACTGTCTGACCAGCCATTTATTAAAAGTGCTTTAGGGCAGCAAGAAAAGACGTGGGTATCTGCATAATGAATCAAGCAGGGTGCCAGTAATAAAAGAAATTAATGTCATGGTTTGTTTATTTTTAAATGGTGCCCTCAGCAATATTCCACTCTCTTACAGCGGTTGGTAAATAAAACAGATAATGATGTCTGTTTGACCATTTCTTCATTTGACTATGGTTTCAGTTCTGTTGGACCACCTCATCACAAAACTATGGTTTCAGTTCTGTTGGACCACCTCATCACAAAACTATGGTTTCAGTTCTCTTGGACCACCTCATCACAAAACCATGGTTTCAGTTCTGTTGGACCACCTCATCACAAAACCATGGTTTCAGTTCTGTTGGACCAACTTGTCACTTGACTGCAGTTTCAGTTTTGTTTGAGCAACTTGTCACCTATGGTTTCAGTTCTGTTGGACCAACTTATCATTTGACTGTGGTTTCATTTTTTTTTGACAAACTTGTCACCAGACTATAGTTTCAGTTCTGTTGGACCACGTGGTCACTTGACTTGATAATATAAGTTGATACATATTCGGCACTATCAATCTTTACTGAACACACATAATGTATTACCACAGCATACTGAGATTCTCATACCGCAACAGTGATCTGCTTAATATGACCCATTACACCATCAACACGACAGCGCTTGAATAATGAACAGGATAACAATAATACTACAGAATTCCCTAGCACCAAGACCATTAGATACCTACACTTAAGCCATACGTCCCCATCATACTGGAACTAAATCAATCACTCAAACTGTGATAGACTGAACGCTGGATGTTCCAAATTCTCTAACTGAATCAACACCTGACATAATGGTTATTGAATAACTGAAACCTACAGCTGTGACCTGAAATGATCTCTGATTTCCAACAAAACAGCTGCAGTGTTCATTGACATAAACACTTGTTCAACGATGTCAAAATCCACAAATACAATCTCTGACATCAGGTTTGACTGAAAGTTTTAAAAACTGTTGAACAGTTGATTTCAGATATTGAGTCAAGACAAAGACATATATAAGCCTAAAGCCAAAGGGAGCTATTAGCGGACACTTCATGCAGTCTCTGCTAGACACCAAAAAGCAAAAACATTCAAAATAAGCTGTATTACCATTATTCAGCAAGAGAAGATTTCCATTTTCTGAAAAAAAAGGCACAGGTATATACTCCTTTTAACTAGATGATGACAGACAACTGAGCAAAAATAAATCTCAAATTCTTCTGCAGTTCAGAGATAAATAATTATTGTAAACACTTTGCTACAAATCAAACTGTTCCACTCTGGGTCACAATATCACATGTGTTCTTACTGAATGTTGGTTCAGTTTCAAGGCATAAAGCTGAACTAATACTGAGTCTCAGCGTGATACGGTGTGACACTGCCTAAACCCTTTCTTCCACTCTACTGATATTCCCTCTGAACACGAGACCCCAGAGGTATTTGCAAAAGGTCATCCTTTCAATTTCACTTTCTTTATGAAAGTTATTGAAAACTGTTTTCAACATTACTGGTTGAAAAAACTTCAGAAAGTCCAACACTGATCCAAATTCATACTTTTAAATTGCTAATCCTAACAACTGACAACAGGATACAGTGAATAAATGAAGATTTATGCCATAATAAACCATATTTAATCCTATAACTGTGGACTGAAAGGAAGTGTGTTGACAAGATTACGGTTGGACACATGGACGCAACTATGGACCAGTCATCCCGGATCCAGGATGGTCTAACATCATACAAGAGATTCATGTGACCCATTGGATGCTGTACAAGGAAGTCCTACTTCTCCTGACTTCCACGACAAAAAGAGACTCATTGTGTTTCAGAACAAAAACAACAAATTGATGTGGAAAGATTAATTAATTACACAGCTTGCAAGTGTAAGACTACCTCTCCCCTGCTGCAACTAATACCTGATGAACTGTTCCGCTCACACACTCACCAAGGTCAGATTACTGGTTGACGTTTTAACTCATTGAACTGGTTGACCAGCAAGATATATTTCCACATTTTCCTTGCCACAGGACAACTACTCCTGCTCATTGCGAATGTCATAATTGAATGAGATCCTGAGCACAGCTACTGAGCCAAAAACTGACGCAA
The DNA here is from genome assembly GCF_037392515.1 of Haliotis asinina. Lineage (NCBI taxonomy): Eukaryota > Metazoa > Mollusca > Gastropoda > Lepetellida > Haliotidae > Haliotis > Haliotis asinina. The sequence goes on from NC_090286.1 coordinate 52,784,495, forward strand.
AAGGTGGCTTGTTTTGTAAAGCTTTGACATGGTGACAAACTGTCTTCACTGAGAGGAAGAACACAAAGAGACTAACAGAGCACTTGAAAGGGGTCAGGTGTTCCAATAGTCGACCATTCCATTTGTATTGATATTACCAAATGGATAGGGTGATAATATTGTTGAGACCAAATGGGCTGTTTGATAAAGTTGTTGTGACCAAATAGATTGGTTTGTCCAGAGAAAATGGTCAGACAGGCTCCTTCAGTAGCTCTGTGGTCTACAGGCATCCTAACTTTGCTGGGCAGATCATGTGTATGGCTTGAAAGATACAGAGTTAACAACTCAAGGAATGACATTTTATAAAAAATAGCTACATTCACAAACAGAATTCAGTCAACTGCTGCGTTAGCCTATTCAATCAGCCCAGCATTCACATATTCTGAACAACACTCAGAAGTTCCCCAACAACCAAATCTGCCTGATAAAACTAACCAGCAGTGGGTCTAAAGATATAACATTCTGTTAGATGTTCTATTCCATTGATGTCAAAATGCTAACAATGAAGAGATCTAAATCCACAGCAGTGTTAGATCCAAGAAGCTATGAAATGAGAATCTCCATTAAATATCCTCATGAAAATGTACTGTAGGCCTGTTCACTGTACTTCCTTTCAACAAGGAATTCCTGCAGTTTGTATGGTCAAGCTACGCTGACCGATAGTTCCACAGTGTGATAACCATTTGTCTTTGAAGTCCAGAGATGTTGTAATAAATTTATGACTTCAGTTACTCCTGTCATGGCTTATTTCACCACGATCGATATCAGTCCTCTGTTATGTCACATCTACTTCAGTTATTATCCTACATGCAGTAGAGACAGCAAAGCCCCTCTGAGGCCTGATGGCACCGTGCTAAGTAATTAGTGGAGTGTACATGATCAGGGGAGAGTTAGACGTCCATGTCTCTCTTGTGTGTTCTGGGATATCGTGTTGTGGGGTAATAATAATATCTTAACTAACTAATTTTAGGAAAGATTAACTTATGGCTTAAATTGTTCTCTGTAAATCAATACATCATTCCAGAAGTGGCCAACACCACTATCAAGGTAACTATGACAGGAAAGTGAAGGCAAACAAAACCCCTTGAAATCCATAAATATATTCTTTATTCATTCATTCATTTCTATATTCATTGTGGTGTTAGTGTAGGAAATAGCCCCATGTACCTACATGTTTCATTTGAGAGATGTGGCATAACTGATCAACTTAAAATGATAATATAACATGAAATAAAATTAATACCTTTGAATGTAAAAGTTGAGTGAGTGAGTGAGTGAGTGATCAGGTTCAAATCCAACTTACCCTACAACTGGGCATTATTACAGGTGTGTTCCACTCAAACCTCAAAACTATCCACCATCCACTCCGACACTCAAGCTGGCTGCACCAGCATCTGGGAACAATATACTTTTCCCATCAATGTCAATAGAGATGTTCTTCAAACATCCCTATTAAAATGGATTTCGTTTTAAACTAGCTAGATATGCATTGATGTGAACTTTTCAATATCAGAACTCCATTTAGTACAGCCTAGGGGCACAGGACATTTTCTGTCACTATAAGAAAAAAAAAACACAAAAAAGTCACACTGAATACTTTCAATCAATATTATTTTTCCATCATTGCAAACAGTTTTTTCCAGCAACAATTTCAAAAGGGCTCACCACAATTACACAGAATTAACAGCCTCGTCTCAATTTTCAAAATTTCCTACAAAGCCTGAATAAAATAACTCGTCTATTACTGGTGGATCAGTTTTGGCACTGCCTGGTAGACATCACCAAATATAAATAACATACCCACTGATCAAGATCACTCCACTTAACGCATCTTGCACATTATCATGGGAGTCGGTAAATTGCTGGTGCCTGTCCAATCTGAGGCTCAATCTGCCATGTGTTGTTGAGTTAAGCTAGAGTTCTGGAGGAGCATATGTATACAGATAGCCCAAAAGTCTATCAGACTACGATACATTGACAAATCTGTTAGAAAATGAAAACTGTCAATACTGGTAATCATATTGCATGCTGCATGAATTAGTCCATCTGTTACAATAGCTGTTATTGGCTTGAGAACCAATGTGCTAATATTGAGTTATTGCCCTTGGTCCCGCTAGCATGAGAAGCTACAAACCAAGCACTGGAATACCCCACAGCGACAGATGCCTGTGTACTTGACATATTTGTATTAGCAAATTTAGCCAAATCTTTCCGTTTCTATAAATCTTAATTTCTTTGTCAAAGATTTCCATACAGAATAATCTCGGTACACAGTTCTTCGTCCTTAATATGGAAACAGGACTGATATTACAGACTGGTCCCTCCCTGAAGCTCTCTGGTCTCAACTATGTGGCAATATGGTCTGAGCAGAATTTGAATTACATCATCCTGATTTCCCATGTCTTGAAAACAGCCTTTTTTTCTACTATTTATGACATATGCCGATCCACAAACAAGGAACATGCACTAAATTATTTTGTCAGTGGTGAGGAAACATCATTTAATGTTCGTCAGATTTAATAAGTCGTTCCCTTCATGTCTGGTGCATCAAGCGAATTTACCATTGTGTTTCCTCCAGTATCCAATTACAGGCAGTGAAACTGGATTCAAGTGGAACTGAAACAGCTTCTTATCAAACTCATACTGCAAATACCAGTTATTATGGACCGGTTCATCCGCCTATGTGAAAAACTTCAGGCGTTTTAAAGTGTCTTGTCATCCTTATTGGATTTCAAACTTGGTGCTGATCCCACTGAAAGGAGCTCTTTAAACTTCAACTACAATTGTGTAAGCCCTTCCACAGCATGGAAAAAATTAGCACTGAAATGTTTTTGAAAAAGTAAATTACCTTCCTTGTCTCTGAACCAAAGTTCAACTATCAATATTACATCCAGTAATATGCAAATAATGAAAATGCTGGCTGGAATGTCCCAATCTATTGTCTTCTTCCGCAATTATTCATGCATCTTCCAATTACAGCGTGACAGCTTGCCTCAGATCCTGAATTCATCTACTAAGTCCACTTCCTTTTCCCCTAGTTTAAGTCACCTTTCCTTTACTTTGTTTATTATTCCATGTTCTGTGAAAATTACCACCAATTTTCTGCAGAGATACATCCAAGAACATCACAAATTTCCGTTGTTCGTTATCTGCACAGTGTAAGGTGGCAGTGATGTTAAATACTGATAGTGAACACATCTTGGAAACTTAATTTCCCCTCCAGCAGGGCGTGCCAGACATGCCAGACTTCACCTGAAAGTTGGGAGGCAGTCTGGGTCCACAGAGAACAAGATGAATTGTTTCTACACCAGCAGACGCCATCATCAGGTGTTTCTACAGGTCACTGTGACTTTTGTTACTATAAACAGTGCTGTAAAAATAGTTCCTGAAATATTCACATATTTTTTGCAAATTCTAAGGCATGCCTGCAAATTTTCCCCAAAACATATAAAAATACACTGTTTTTAAAACAATTTTTTAAATCTATTTCTTATTTAATGATGTTTTAGGAAATATGTTTTCATTTGACAGTATGAACCATCAAGACTGTATCAAATAATCCTGCATGAACCATCTACAGACCAGAACAGACATGAGGTTTAAAACTGAAAACAGTAGATACTGCCACTGCAAAGGTACAATGGACTAAACAACTAAAAAGGTGGGAGAACCCAGGAGACATGGGTCGCAAAAATCAAATATGACGAAAGAGCTAACATTTGAATTAACAGATCCTGCTGAAACTAAGGTCGATTACTCTACACATCTAACTGCAACAGCTAAGTAACCGGGTTGCCAATAGCCTAATACCACAAACAAATGATTTTCTTAACACTCGACATGATTTTCATTTCATACTTCAATTCTGAAGTAAAATAACATTTCAACTTCTAAGTTTCATTGACTTGATATTGATGAAAGCAACTGAAATTAACATTCATTACAATCCAAAATACTACATGCGATATGTTTCATATCACACTATAGTCATTACAAAAAGCAAAAGATTGTCAATTGTGCTCAACTTTGTACATTTCTCTACATGAAATATCAATCTGCCTTAACTTGACAGTTGTTTGACTACACATGTAATATCAGAAAAATTGTAAAAACATCACCCACATAGGTACATGTATTCATACAAGACAAGTAAATCAATTGAGATTTCTGGTATGAATTGCACACCTTTGCCTCCCACTTGACATGCCATCATTTCGTCGATAATCTAAATGTGGATCCTAAACAGAAACACTAAGCATGCCATAAAACAGTATCACATCAGTCAAATAGTTGTACACAATAGCTAAACGTGTCATCCGAAATATCATATCGAGCAGGCTTTGTAACCCCAGTCAGTGGAAGATTTTGAGCATATACACACTGCAGATAAGAGCATATAAACTAATCCCTCCTAAACTGAGCACATCACATAGCAAACATCAATCAATATATAACACTGTCACTTTTCCAGCTTCACTGCATACATAAACATATTTCGCACCACCATCTCCATGCTAAGTAGCCTGTAAGTAAGTCGTAAATATATCAATCTCCAAGCACTAGTGAGCTGGTGAAGTGGAGAGTCGATAACATCATTGTATCATTTTATTACACCTTTCGAGCTATTTCAGTTCAAGAGGAATTAACAAGGCAATATGAAATAATTTTCATGACTTAAAGTTAAAACAAGTTGTGAAGATATCATTCTCCAGTTGTGTGTTGGTGCTGTGAAAGAGAAATGTATTGTCATTGTATTGTTAGTGTTGCTTTTGAGCATATTTTCATAAAGTAGAGGAATAAAAATGGCAACAAGATAATAACAAAAATGTGAAAACATCGTTCTGCGAACAGTCCTACGCACAAGTTCATGTAGCTTAATAAACCCATGAAAGTTCCCTCAGTGTTGATTCCCTCAGAAACAGTAACAGTAGAGGCACCACAAAGTTAGATATATACGCGCAGTAAAAATAATGAAGAAATGGCCAGTGATGGCTGCAATAATGATGTATACAACACAGCAGGACTTTGATGACTGAAATATATAGCCATAACAGTTATCTGCTTACATGCTCAAACTAATGTACTGTCTTTGAAGAGACTGATGGCCTTGGACACACAATTTGAGACAGTTGATATCATGGAGCTGCTTCTGCCACACAAACGTCCATCAGCATTAAAAGTCTTCACAAGAAACCAATGCCAGCACACGTCAAGCACTGGCTCCTTCAAGTCTCAGACCAGTCCAGATGATCACTACCTGACCTTGTGAAATGATTCCTCCGTAATGCATTTATCAAGATACACTTGCATAACGTGTAAACCTACTTGAGCTGTGCTTTCCAGTCATAGCTATCTTTGATCAACGAAAAACACTATGCCTCAGACAGTCTCCAAACACGGCCTGGCAGAGTCCAGTCTATAAATTGCTATTCCCTCCATTCCCGATGGAGATTGTCCAGTAATTACACATGGAGGTATACACTGTAATGACAAGACCCCAAACAGGCCCATCATTTACTTCCTAACTTGCGAAATCTCTTTTACTGTCCATTTTCATCTGCAGTCATCAAATGATAAGAATCTGTCTATTTTGTATATGCCAAAGCCTTTGAAGAGACAGTGTCATTGCTATTGTCAATGACAAACATTTTAGTTGCCCTTTGATGTCCAGTAACAGGGGTCTACTTAGGAAAAATATCATTTTAGCATTAACATCAAAATATTACCTCAAATTTACACAGTGATTACATTTGTGGTAGTCTATTGGTTATCAGATTAGAAAGTAACTATGATGTGAGCTGATGAGGCTGCCAGACTCTGTCATGAAACAAGGCAGGAGATGGCAAAGTGTTTCTCACATGGCACAACTGGCGGGGTAGGAGATAATCACCTTTCCACGAACACTCGCGATATCACTATTCAACAAGCATCAAAAACACGGAGCAAAATGGTTGTAACACAGTGGACTAGATTTTTATGATTATGGAAGAAAGTTTGTGATGATTGTTTACTGAGAATATGACTATTTCTAATTTGTTGTTCATGTTGTCTTAGATTTGCCTGGTGATGTCTCCTATCAAAATAACAACTGTCCACTTTTGTAAACTGTTGTGTATGCTATATTTATTGCATATATATATAAACAACACAATGCCAAACTATCCACAGACATATCTCATCAGTGGCTATATACTGCTGTAGTTCATAGGTTGTGAAAAAATGAAACACAAATCTGTCCATTTCTAAAGAAAGTTGGCAGTTTTGAAACAAAGCATGATACATGGAGACTCCTATTGCCTTCATGACAAATTTCATTCCTTCTTTAATAACATCTATGTATGTGACATATACGGACAAGGCCTTCATCTACATCCAAATCCTTTACTAAAACCTTCTGGCTGAAAACAAATTTCAAGTGACATAAAACTTTTTCAAACAATTCATCTCTTAAAATTACCATATCGCCACATTGACAATATCAACACAATGCAGAGGACCTATATTCATGTAACACTCAATAATATCTCTCCCAGCAGACTCAACGTAACAAGGAGTGAGAGACACTGAAAAACACAAGTATTTACATTCTTAATGCTTCATGGAATATCACCATGTACAGACCAGTGGCGCCATCTTCTGCTAGAACCATTTTACTGGAACAGAGCTAGACACAAACTACTTGGCCTTCAACTCGGGAATAAAAGACCAAAGCTAAAAGCTGTAATCACTACTGAAGAAAACCACTTCATTGTCATGCATCAGTAGTTAATACTGATCGTATGTGAATGGTGGTGATGCTGCAGTTTGGTGTGACCATATACACCATATGCCACTTTAACAGTAGGAACAGGTTATTCTTCAGAATAAACAGTTTCTTTAAATATCAATCTAGCATCTCAGAAGATGTTGTATCTTCAAGACAGGACTGGCTACTGAATTTCAACATGTTTATTCTATCCATTTTGAAGCAGATGCTGGTATATGTATTATGCAATACGCTTGTTCATCTGTACTGTTTGAAAAGGTGTTTCCATTAAGGATCCAAATACCCCGAATGCTGTCATGTATTTGTCATGTAATGCAATGTATCACTTCCATAATCCCTGAATGAATGACACTGTCAGAAGTCCACAATTACTTTGCTATGTCCATTCAGTTAAAATATAACATGAATGTTTTGGGGTTTTTTTTCTATCATATATGTAGAGATTTGTTGTACAATCCCTCAGTACTATACTGATATCTAATATACGTACCAGTAATTATGCATGTCTGGTTCTTACTGACAAGGATGGTTTTTCTACAATGTCTGGACAAATGTGGGACATTATAACCAGAACTGGCTTGGCATTAGTACTGTGGACAGAATGACATGGACACAAGCATCAAACTTACTTGATAAAGGCACTTGCATCTGTACTGGTGCTAGCTTGATAAGTTTAAGCATCAGTACAGAATCTTGATAAAGGTGGTAGCATCTGTGCTTCAACTTGCTTGATAAAGCTATCAGTATTTGTACCAATTTCATCCTTGCAAAACCTCTCATGATTTGATTAATGTAAACTAACAAAAAACAAAACATTTCCATCCAATTGGTATAACATCATGTGCATGGTACTGAAAGCCATTTTATTGCAATACCCACATGGTTCACGCCATGCAAACAAGATGCCTTTGTACTCCAAGGACCCTTGCAAAAGAATATATAATACGCTTTCTTCAAACATCGTCTCATGAATAATAAATACAAGTAATCAATTCTCTGTGATAGACTTGCTCATTACCAGCTTTTCAATCAAATACATTGTATGTGTCATCTTCTTTTACAATACATAGTAGGCATGAAACCAGAGTCAGACATAATGCTAAATATACACCTAGACCTGGTATAGTTTCTCTAATTTACTTCCACCAAGTCTCTTGTGAGTATAAGTTCAGCTTGATTTAGACCACATTTTATATGGCTGGATAGAGAAGGGTCAGTTTCCTGCTCCAAGCCTTCAAGGTGACAATGGTAAATTACTTTTTTCCATTATTAGCCATTCTGCTGTAATGCAAGAACAGATATATGGAATATTCTTAGATAATAACTGGATCCAGCAGACAGAGGATGATTCAGACAATAGGGCACGCTTAACAGCACTTTATCAGATTCCAGTCCACGATTTTTAGGGCTCATTCACTCGGCAACATCATCTTTTGAGTCGATGGAATTAGATTAAGAGAGGATGTTTACTGCATGAAGACGTCACAAATTACAAACATATATTGAATTCTTACAAGGAAGCCACCACCATCAGATATGATGAAGCATGGCTCAGTGATAATGTGATTCCCAATCAGACATGCCTGGCCAAACACTTTCTGGCAATCAGAACCAACCTCTCCAGTGGTAAGAAGCATTGCATAGGACACAACACCTTCTGGGCTAATGAAGAATGGCCACCCATTCCAGGACACTTAGAAGGATAACATATTTCATTAGCTTAACACTAACTCAGAAATATCCCCATCGCATGATAGCAGTCTGGACAAGGTAGACTAGAGATTGACATCATGAGCATCATTCTACCCATTTGGGATAGTAGGACATGAAATCAAGTAAGTTTCTGAATCTTACCACTCGTTATTTGTTGGTGGAGCATATGTTGCCTGGAACCTCCATTTTAGCTGGAGTGAGTTTAGTTTTACACTGCACTCGGCAGTATTCCAGTTATATGGTGGCTATTTATAGCAAGACTCCATATAGGTTGACTAAAGCGTGAGTGAGTGAGGGAAACAAAGGACCGAGCAAGTGTTAAGATATTTACTGGAAGATATGAAAGCATTGGGAGTATTAGGAGTATAAATATTCTCATATAACACAACCATATATATGATGCAATACAATACTATATCAGCATTCCAATTAGGTTTTCCTTAGTTCAAATTTTAAGCAGTTTGGTTTCAAGCCAATCAGGATATCTCTGACAAGGGCTTCACACAACATACCCGTGGAACATCAAACTCTGTTCTTCATAAGCCGTGACTTCACACAAGCAGCACGATGAACAGAGGTGAGCACATCATTGATTGTCTCCATAAGCATTCTTCCCTTGCTGTTAATCACTGACATAACATGTGAAGTGATATATTGAGTTCCCCTCCAATGATTGGCGTGTCGGTGTAACCAGGTCACCTGTAACTTCATGTTATTTGGTGCAAGTCTGGGAGATATCGATATCGATCACCATGTCACAGGTGGGGAGTTCTGCCTGCCCCAGGTGATCTGATAGGTCACCACACCTCATTGTCCAGACTGGATCTATATCTTCCACCACAGGTTTCATGCAACCCCAAAGAAATTAATTAACACCAAATTCTTTCTTATTTCTACCACTGCTGATTCATGGAAGGTTCCCAACAGTAATATCAAAGCGTGAGTTTAGTTTTACACTACTTTTAGCAATATTTCTACTACATCACAACAGAAGACAATTGAAATGTGCTTCACACACTGTTCTCATTTGGGGAATCAAACCTAGGCCTACAACAAGACAAGTGAACACTTTAACCACTAGGCCACCCAACCACCCCTTAATACGAAAGAATCAGTTGTTCTCAACTTAAGAACAGTATCCCTGGATGAAAAAGGCTTTATTTGGCATGTCAGCTGGTATACACTGATGGAAAAGGGTTAAATTGACAGATCTAAATCACAATTCAGAAACTGATGCGTTAAATGAAATATGAAATATCAGATTTTGACAAACATATCAATATTGCCATTGAAAAATAGGACAAATATTCAAATTGTATTTATCAGTGCCACATTGATTGATTGCTGGTTTGTAAGATTGGATTTGACAACATAAACTGGTATATTTATTCATACAGTTGGTGTCCTACAACTGAGAAAGGACTGTGTATCAATGTGGGTATCGAGAAGGATGGATTGCCTTGCAGTCACTCAGCCACAAGTCTATACATGAGAGACTCCAATAAATGATTTGATGTCACAATCTAAACTATCATAAATCTGAAAAAATCACCGCAACATTTACAAATAAGTAATAAAATCGGAAAGCAATATTTTAGTAAACAGCTTTTTGGGGTCAGTTACTCCCCTACATAACATAAACCCAAGCAAGCAATCAAAATAGCCATGCAATCTTTTTGTAAACAGATTTTTTTTTTTTGAGGGTTTGCAGATCCTACTCTACTGACCATAAACCTTTCCTCATCCCCTGGGATGATAAAACAGAATGAGGGAGCCATGGAAGCATTATTTCAAGAGAAGAAACAGCATCAATGTTCCAAGTTTGTGGTAACCAAACAAATAAATTAACACCCAAATGACCTTTGGTGATAAAATAAGCCCCTCAGACCCATTACCCCAGGACGATGAGACCACAGTGTGACCGATTCAACAGAAAGGGTGTCGCCAGGGTCTCCACAGAAAAAAACTATCTCTCCGTTGGGAATCCAGCACAGTGTCTTAACTCTTCAATAAATTACACCTTAAATAAGCTTGAATAAACAGACATTCACACTGAAATTGAGTCGTGGATTTTTCATGGGAATTGCATCAGGAAACTCTTCTTATTTTAATGATTCAGTACAGGTAGGGGATGGCAGATCGGGTAAGATTAACGCCGCCGATACGATGTGGTCTAGTTTGTCTTTCGCGTAATATCACTCAGGTTATGACTATTACCTGGTTAAATGCTCCAATCAGTTTGCACTCATAAGATTCTACAGATTCTCATTGTATGATATTGGAAATTATCTCAAGACCGGTAGGGATAATTATGAAGGTCTTACTACCTTTTGTTTGTGTCATTTGAAGGCTTGTGGAAAGGCATACAGATTTTTAATATTTTTCTTTAATTATCATCCCGGATATACAGACAGTCTATAACCCAGCTGAGGATATGATGCAGTCTGAGCAGGATCAATAACACATCTGCATTATTTGATTGCATTGTTGTGCTATTTCTACTCCAGGGGTCAGGTGACCAATATGTTGAAGTGGTATTGCAGCTAGTCAATGGGAGGGAATGGGAGGGAATGGAGATATTTTACAACCAAGACAATCAATTGGTTGTGATCACTCACCTATTTTCACAATATCTCTGCAAACCAATGTCATTGACAATCTAGCCTTGAAATTCACAGTAAAGTCCCACTGAAAAAATGCAGCCATGTTAAATTTCAAAAATTCATTCATGCCCTGTTCCGAAGTTACACCACTTTTTGGGTTAAAACTGTTTCTACAATGTTTCATGATTTTCATCCAAGAGTGATTGACCTTGTCTTATTCTTCAAATATTTTTGTTCTTGCTTAATGACACACTCAGCAATATATCTGTAGTGTGACAGCAGCTTATACAAGATCATGAATGAAACCTTCGAAGATTATACTGAAATTTTGAAAACCAGTAAAGAAATTCAAAATCCAAAACATTCAGCTTCAACAACCAGAAAAGAATGAGGAAACATACCCTTAAGACACATCCATAAGACAACATTACTGTGAGTCATGACATTATAACCTGGCACCCAAGTGTAACCAATCCACTTTCAGAAGTGCCCCTTTAACATGCAAGCCTTGAGAACAACATCCCCAAAGAGTGTCAAAATTCCTGAATGAGTGAGTGAGTTTAGTTTTACGTCGCACTTAGCAATATTCCAGCTATATGGCGACGGTCTGTTAATAATCGAGTCTGGACCAGACAATCCAGTGATCAACAACATAAGCATCGATCTGCGCAATGGGGAACCGATGACATGTGTCAACCAAGTCAGATAGTCTGACCACCCGATCCCATTAGTCGCCTCTTACGACAAGCATAGCCACCTTTTATGGCAAGCATGGGTTGCTGAAGGCCTATTCTACCCCAGGACCTTCACGGGTCCAAAATTCCTGAAGATATAACCTCCCACTGAAGTGTCCCCTTAAAATGCACCCCTTAAAAATAGCACCCTCATAACCTCCCACTGAAGTGTCCCTTTAAAATGCACCCCTTGAAAACAGCACCCTCAAAATGTCTTGCGCTTTCCTTAGGATATAACCTCCCACTGAAGTACCCCTTTAAAATGCACCCCTTGAAAACAGCACCACCAAATGTGTTGCATATCCTGAAGATGTATCTTCCCTTCCATGAAACAGTGCCAAAGACATGCCATTTGCCATCCCTACCTCCAAGCATTAATCAATCTGACTCAATGGTAGTACTCCACCAACAAATACACTAGACTTCTTTCAAGATCCATACTCTCTTAGCTAAATTTGAGCATTCCCAAAAGACAAGGTCCAATCAATGTGAGTTAGTCTTGTGCTGACCCTGACTGAGAAACAACCTCTGATGAACTTGTTTGGGATGTAGCTCCTAGTCCCCCTCAGTGGATCATGCTCCCAACAATCTGAATTAGACCAATCGTCTTGATTAGCCAAGGCATGGCGCCCCTAGTGAAATACTAGAATTCAGATCAGGACTTTTCAACCTTTCAAATCTCTTGACTCACTTTGTGATTATGAGAGTGTATCTTAATGCAAATTGATAGATTTCCCAGCCATACAGGCATCCTACAGGATGTTTCAACAGTGTAATGTTTTCAGATCAATCACGGAAGTCAGCACTTTAGTATTTCTTCCATCACTGCCATTGACATAGATAAGGTGTTCCCAGGTTCATCAACATGTTGGGTTACAATGGTGCAGAAAATGGCCAGCATGTTGATTGAAGAAATTCTACTTTATCCAATGCCGACTCTCTGACCCAGCGAAATGAATATGATGATACAAAAGTGAACTCATCAATAGTGTGAAGTACATTAAAACAACATCACGTTAATCTCAAGATTACAGGCCAGCATTTCTTCAGTTTCTCTCATGTCTGAGTGGTTGAAAACTAGGTAGAATCAGTTGGTTGAATGTGTTATTGTGTGAGTGGTTGAGCAAGTGTTTAAGCAAATGGTTGGATGAGTTATTGCGCAAATGACTGAGCATGAGGTTGAGAGAACAAATGGTTGGGTGAGTGGTTGAGCAAGTGGTTGAGCAAGTGGATGAGCAAGTGTTTAAGTGAATGGTTGAGTGAGTTATTGAGAAAATCACTGAGCATGAGGTTGAGTGAACAAATGGTTGGGTGAATGGTTGAGCAAGTGTTTAAGCGAATGGTTGAGTGAGTTATTGGCAAATCACTGAGCATGAGGTTGAGTGAAGAAAAGGTTGGGTGAGTGGTTGAGCAAATGGTTGAGCAAGTGTTTAAGCAAATGGTTGAGTGAGTTATTGATAAAATCACTGAGCATGAGGTTGAGTGAACAAATGGTTGGGCAAGTGGTTGAGCAAGTGTTTAAGTGAATGGTTGAGTGAGTTATTGAGAAAATCACTGAGCATGAGGTTGAGTGAAGAAAAGGTTGGGTGAGTGGTTGAGCAAATGGTTGAGCAAGTGTTTAAGCAAATGGTTGAGTGAGTTATTGAGAAAATCACTGAGCTTGAGGCTGAGTGAACAAAAGGTTGGGTGAGTGGTTGAGCACCTGGTTGAGCAAGTGTTTAAGCGAATGGTTGAGTGAGTTATTGAGAAAATCACTGAGCATGAGGTTGAGTGAACAAATGGTTGGGCAAGTGGTTGAGCAAGTGTTTAAGCAAATGGTTGAGTGAGTTATTGAGAAAATCACTGAGCATGAGGTTGAGTGAACAAAAGGTTGGGCAAGTGGATGAGCAAGTGTTTAAGCGAATGGTTGGGTGAGTTACTGAGAAAATCACTGAGCATGAGGTTGAGTGAACAAAAGGTTGGGCAAGTGGATGAGCAAGTGTTTAAGCGAATGGTTGGGTGAGTTACTGAGAAAATCACTGAGCTTGAGGCTGAGTGAAGAAAAGGTTGGGTGAGTGGTTGAGCACCTGGTTGAGCAAGTGTTTAAGCGAATGGTTGAGTGAGTTATTGAGAAAATCACTGAGCATGAGGTTGAGTGAACAAATGGTTGGGCAAGTGGTTGAGCAAGTGTTTAAGCAAATGGTTGAGTGAGTTATTGAGAAAATCACTGAGCATGAGGTTGAGTGAACAAAAGGTTGGGCAAGTGGATGAGCAAGTGTTTAAGCGAATGGTTGGGTGAGTTACTGAGAAAATCACTGAGCATGAGGTTGAGTGAACAAAAGGTTGGGCAAGTGGATGAGCAAGTGTTTAAGCGAATGGTTGGGTGAGTTACTGAGAAAATCACTGAGCATGAGGCTGAGTGAACAAAAGGTTGGGTGAGTGGCTGAATGAATGGTACAGTGAATAGTTGAGTGAGTAGTTGAGCAACTGGTTGAGCAAGTTGTTCAGTAAATGTGTCATGAAGCAGTTGAGAGTGGCTGAATGAGTGGTTGAGTAAATAGTTGAGTGAATGGTTCAGTTGAATCCGTTTACTTCACTTAATAACCACCCCACAATACTTGCACTCACAGGTTACTTTCACTCACCCACCCTCCCTCACTAAGCAATATAGTGAATACATTCGCTTCACCTAATAACCACCCTACAATACCTTCAAACACTTAAAGTCACAACACTGACTGTAAACAGTAAAACTGGTCAGTGTTTCATGTCTCTATAGGGACTTCATTTACCAAGTAGGAGACTTGGACAATGGAAAACCAACATGAACCCATGTTTGTGTCTGATGTCTGAAATCTATCTACGGTCGGTGTAGTGACTCCTCCATCTTAATTGTCACTGGCCACTCATTACACACAAACAATGAACTCCGTGACATATAGTTACTTGGACAGTCGGGACAATAATCCAGCTAGTCAGAGATTGCAAGAGAATCAGACTATATATCGGATGTATGTTTGTCAAGTCATCCCAGCCCAAATCCCAAGGCTGACACCAATTTGATAGCACCAGATAGAACAAGACCATGGTACAGACGACAGAGCTCTGTGAGGAATAATTCCATACGATACTTGAAACCCGCTAATTGAATCTAAGCATTGTTTTGCCAATCTCAAAGCAAACACGCCTATATTTGTTAGTTTGGAATGGTCTGCTGGTTTGGGTGCTATCACAGTGGAATATTGCACAGAATTCAAATCTCGTCATAATACGAGGTCTAGACATGGCATTGTCTTCAAGATGCAATATTCTCATATACCTCTTCATTAACTCTCGTAAATTGAATCCTGATATAATCAAGGATAATTCTGAGAATAAAACTTCATGCCCCGAGCTATGTGATGTATCTCAATTCATCTGTGTATGATAACTCTCTATCAAAGATGCAACAGAATCTCCCTGAATTGAGATTGTTGGGACATCCAGGCAGGACCTGTATGCATAAGTAATCTTATTAGACTAGCAGACCTAATAAGCCAATTTGAGAGGGAGATTGGAGTTTGAGTCTCTTCACAAGACTTGAGAGAAAAACAAACACTGCCGCTGGTGGCTTCAAAGGACTTTTCAGTTGGACCCCGCTTGAAGTAGAACTCAAGTCATCACAGGCTTTCATCAAATTTATGCATCTATCATATCAATTTCACATAGACTCATGATGTGAGTGAAAATAACTTTCTCCCATTTTCTGAACATAACATCAAGACATCCATAAATGAAAACTCAGCATTCCTCATGCTGGATGTCACATTCCATACAAAAAGTGAACTGATCACATTGACAGTGTCTGTGCGTGAGTGAGTGTGTGCGGGTAAGTGAAAGAAAACTCAACTGCCATGCCAAAACAGTCATATGAAAAAGAGTGCAGCATTTTGAATTCATCGGAGCCTTATAGATGCACTGTTTTGTGGCACCACACGCTCCTGAAGACAGCAGGTCACACAAGAGGAAGAGCTGACATATCTGTAGCTGAGAGGAGGTGAATGGTTGAGTTAGTAAGTTTAACACTGCTTTCAGCAGTATTCTAGTAATATCACATCACAGGCCTAACAAGGAAAACTTCCCCACTGTGCAGAAAAACGCACACAGGAGAGACGTTTTCACTGCATGTTGCTGTCTTACACATTAAACAAAAGTTACAGTCCCTTTTTGAAGTATCTGTGTTGTATCATTTGGCAGTTAAGATCATGCTTGTGTACACACCTGTTTAGTTTCCTTTCCATTTGTATGAAATAATTAACAATAATGATTTTGACATATTCAATATATTTTCTGCAGAAGCACAGATGAGTTCACTGACATCAAAATGTTGCTCTTTCATAGTCTTTTTGTTGCTGTTTTCACTGTGTCAGCTGCGAGATAAGATATTTATGTTGTGATTTTCATGATTAATGTGGGATTTTCTGTGTTTTTCTGCACAGTTTGAAGGCATTCTTTGGTAGGGCTGACATCTGGAGACACCACAAATGGGCTTTACACAATCAAGTTCTGCTCTTCAGCGTGACAAGTGAACCACAAGACTATCCACTATTCCTGAGGTAAACGCAAACACACAAGTGGCTCACTGGCGAAACCCTTTCTAGCAATTAAATTCAACCCTGCAATATGACTTTCGACATTCCAGCACCTCTCAGGGCTGCGTGGACAGTATGCTACTCATGAAGTTGAGAAACAAATAACTGTGGTAGCATCGATGGGTGGATTACTTCATAGTTCAAGAAGAAAGCAGCACTTTTTGGTTTGGTTACCATGAACCCAAGGTCCATATGAAAATGGCTCCTCAATTGCATGTATGCAAAGCCACACTGCTCTAATGATATTCTATACCAGTAATTCCTTCAGAAAAGGAATGAGATCTTTTTTTTCTCGAATTGTCAGTTGAATTCTTCATGATCAGAACCTGAAATCAGTTATTTTAAGTTTCAATGATGAACTGGTTTACAGCACCACCTCTCAGGCTGTCACAGGCTGGTCAAAGGCAGTATTCATAATTTGTCACTCTATAACTGTAACCTGTGTATGAATACTGCCAATGCTATTTTGCAGCTTGTTAAACAACCCTTTGAACAAATTCACTGTTGAAATCAATGTTATACATGGATCTTTTCCATTGCATGGCCAGACAGAACATCCCAGCTGCCAGATTCTTCACTCACTTTACCAAACTAAGAGCATCAAAGACATAGATGAATAACAAAAGTCATTTCATTCAAATAACTTTCAAATTTGGAAGAGCAGTTAGAAAAGCAAAAACATCCCTTAAATGCAATTTTCATGAAAAATATTCAATGGTTATTAAAGTTAAGGAGAAAAAAACTGGAATGTGAATATGTCATAGCTATTTTCACATTTTACACCTGAGATGATTATCAAAATGAGTTTTTCACTGCTATGGACATCTTGCGAAGTGGCGTGCCCTACTTATGGGACCTACACTGAAGACACAATACTATGCTTTATTTCTTTTTAAGTCAAAGCAAGACTGGGCAACAACAAGTAGCAAGCTTTAAGTTCTTTTAGTATGATGCAGTTTGGGATCCAACAACTGACACACACTATTCAGGCAGACACTCAGTAGACACAACTACAGAGGCATTCTACAATGAAGTGAAGTTTTTCATTTGCCATCATCAATCTATGATTATATTTATTTACATAACATCTCTAAGCTGCTGATATTTTCTTAACAGTTATCCACAGTGATTGCAATGTAACAAAAACGCTGATTCAAACTACACTCAACTTTTCACATTCCAAAGAATGTGATAGTTTTCACCATTTCCATATTGTGTTCTATTCCATTTAAATGTAATTTACTCAGAACTGACTTTGAAAGCTGCAAGAACATCATGCAAGTTGCCCAAACACATTCTCAGACACCACATCAATCACCTACTACAAATTGCTTTCCATACCGACCTGAAGATGGTTATCTCAGCAAATAATAGTTCCCGTCCTCCAAAATGAACATACCTTTTGGCAAAATTCTTCAAAAGAATTTTCCTAGTATAACATTGAACAATATGTTACTTGACAACCAAGGTCACCCCGGATCAATTTCCTTATGAAACACCCTTTTGCTTTGGTACACAGCACCAAACATTTTTGAAAGCCATTAGGAAACAATTGTGATTCAATTCTCCAGCTCCAAATATTTCGTACATTGCTTGTCTGTAATAAAATATTTTTAAAAAAATACACAGGCTTCATAACTGAAACAGGCCATTAGGATAGATCTCTGAGACCATGTTATTCACGCGCATCTTACACGGAAAGCATTTCTTTTAAACAAGGCCTGTGCTGGATAAACTATTAAGCTAGTACGGACACAATTCTCAGCATACCACTAATTCCTAGAAATATCACATTCTCAGAAAGTAAGCCACTTTCAATGCTTTATATGATATTTAGGAAATTTCATGTGTTTGCAAAACCATGAAAGACCTATTTCTTCATGTGTGTGAAATCTTGATATTCAAAATTAAGCAATAACAAAGTCAATTTAAATCCTTAGCAGATTCATTGAACTATCTTATTCTCATTAACACACATTTCAGTCATAAAAAATATTTAACTATTTTGGTGTTTGTTATATCCAAAGGAAACATTGGAGGCAAGCTCAGGTGCCACATATTCAATATGTAGAGTTTCATCCCTTGGTCATGCCTGGATCTGCTGCTCATGGCTTTAAAATCGCAACAAATAAAACAATGATCCTATATGAGGTCTGTGAACACCACAATGAAGACTACCTGGTTTTATCAAAGTCACATACATCTGTGACCTTTATTCCATAAGTCCTCCCTCTATAATGACTAAAGAAAATAGTAGGACACAAACCCAACTCACAAAATACTGACGCCGTCAGCTGACAAGACCTTTGTAACCCCCTAATTCAGACCTCAAAAAAGGAAACAACAGGTACCATTTTGTTGTGTCTTCACAAATAACATAGTCAGGGATGAAGGGCCAATGGGTAGCCTTGCTGATCAACACAAACACCCATCACATCGAATCATGTTTGATTCCCCACATGGCTACAATGTGAGAAGCCCATTTGTGTCCCCTGCTGTAATAATATTGCTGGAATATTGCTTACAGCTTCTAAAACTGAATACTCTCACACTCCAGGGCCAGAAGCATCATCTTTCCAATCTCTAGCCACAAGACCATAGAGGAGGTTGTAGCCAAGATGCAAACAAGGAAATAAGGAAACACTGCATGGCCATCATGTGAGTACCAAACAGATACAGAAACTGCCATAACAGGAGGTCTGGAGGCATTTCTTGTCTAGACATGTAATCAATGAAAAAAATACAAGTCTCTCTTCTGTCCTGCTCAGAATACTTTCTGAATAAACGACAGAAAAGTAAATTAGATTATAGCTCTTCCCAGCGTATGTGTCTGACTTACAATAGCCTACATAACCTGAGAACAATCAGTCCTCAATTTGATGAGCTTTTCCTGTCCAGCAAAGGATAACAAGAAATATTCCTTGTATTTGTACCGATGCTGCCCTATCTTTTGATTAGAGCAAGGAGTTTTTACAGGACATGAAAGTAATCAGGACAACGTTTGCAAAGAAAACTGTTTAATCAGACCAGCACCCAATGATACTGTGAATTTTCATTCTTAAACACTGTCTTGGCCACCAAGGTAAATGTAGATTCGGTTTTTTCAAAAAAAAATGTTTAAAATGCCACAAATTGGTTTGGTCATTTGACAGATTTTGCAAAATATGAGAAACTGGATGAATTGATTCAGATGCTCTCAGGGATGAGATGAGATATAGTGCATAAGAACGACTCTGATCATCAGTAAGCAGATAGATTCAATGCTATTTCACGATTCTGTCAACCAATGGATCTGATGGTCAGGTTCAAAGTATTGCTGATTTCACATCCTGACAATGTGGATCATTGCTCATGATACCAATCACTGGTCTGGCTATGCCAGGTGCAAATATTTTCAGGCTGCTCACTATTATTTGGAATTTTGCTCAGCGCTGCATTAAACAACAAACAAGGAGAATAAAATTTTAATATTCTGACAACAGAACATTAGTCCTATAAACAGAGAACTACTGACAAATTACAAAGACACAAAGTCTTTGACTGCCATTTATAAGGACAGAACCACCCAGTTTTTTTTACGCTAACTTCCTCCATTCTTTGCACAAATATTTCAGAGTTAACTCTTATTCTTCAATGAAGTGGATACCATTAAATTAGAAGATAAATAGTTTGGTTTGTTCAATTTCCAAGATTCATTACAATTCAACGTAGGCAAATGTAGTTTAAAACCAACAGCATTTCAAGGAGTCATTTTCTTAACTTGTAAAATATGAAAACATATATATTTTGCAAAATAATTCCACTATCATTGCTATATAAAACAAGAGCAGTGCAAGTAAATTTTGTAATATTGTCCTCTGTTGCAATTAATCTGATGCCATGCACGATTAATGTATTCAGCAGAATTACCTGGATTCAACACACACTATATGGAAAAAATATTGAGGGAGCATTGGTACAAATTGTTAAGTCAAATATCTGAAACATTGTTACAAAGAGGTTGTTATTTATAAAAACCTGTCATTGATTCCTGTGATTTAGACAGAGTTTCTAGAGTCTTTCAGTCAGTTCCTGCGACATGAACACTATAATAACCAAGGTTTGATAAGATGTTAACTTACTAGCACCAAGTGCAACTTAACATAAAAACCTAGTTGCACCAGCAAAATTCCAGTTGTACTGCTTTTACTGCAATATGTAATGAAAGAGATATGCTACTGAATTTTCTGGATGTTCATTCAGAAATTTACCACTGAAACATTGACTTGCACCTGCTGCTAGTTTGATTAACATACTGTCGGAAATAGGAAAAACTGATTTTTGACGTTTATCTCTACAATTTACGTGGTCAATATGTGAAAGTGTAAAATATCTCTTAAACTAAGTTTGGCCTAACTACAGTGCCAGTGGTAGAGAGACAGGATACTTACAAAAAGGACTTTACTGAGGAGAGATCAGTGCAGAAATAAGCACTGCAGATTTTTTTCGAAGTCCAAGGCGACTTATTTGGAACAGACCATGGCTGTATGCAAAGTAGTATGCGATAATATTGTTTTATAAAGGGCCCTTTCTAAGTGCCCATTTTGAAATTAGACTTAGCTTCATTGTAAATCATAGGTAACATAAAAAATTATAGGTCTCATGCCAAAACTATAAAGGAGGTAACGATCATGGAATCTCACTATCACTATGAAAAGATACAGGTAGGAGGGGTCGTCTCAAAAACAAAGCCTGGACTGTGAGGTGTAGCAGACAATGGTTGGGGTCAGGCTGGGGGATAGAGATATCAACTAAGATATGATAATTCCATTGAGGAACTAAAGTAGGGAAGTACATGGCTTGTCCCAAACCTAAAACATTATCCAGTCCTGTCGATCAACACACGTGAAAAAATACAAACTATCTTTCAGATGACCACTTGTGCCAGTAAGCAGTGCATGCATTTCATGCCAGGTGAGTCAACGGTCCATCGTTGTACCTAGCTGAGCGACCTAACTGGCATCTAGAGTCTGATCTAAGGTTTTCAGCAGCTATTTGTATTTTTTCTGTTTTGCCCGATTTTACGAGTAAACATGCTTTTCTGGATATCCTCTAACACACCCCAATGAATGTCCAGTTAGGCCGAAGTGAGTTATTTCGACATATCCTATTTGCAATATTGTAAATTTGATGGATACAGAGTAACAGCTTAAAAACAGGGATTTTTTTTCTCTTTTCAACAGTACTTTAATACCTACATTGCACCAGTGCAAGTAACAAAACACTAAATCAAGCTCTGATAACTGAATCAGATTCAGCATGAGCATACATATTGCAGTGGAAACTATCTCATTAATAAATTATTGTGATAACTCAGTCACTGTCATAATGTTTTCTTGAAAAACAACCCATTGCTTCAGGTATTAGCTCTCAGCAGGCGTGTTCTATTCAGCACAAATTATCATAATTACCACCCCAGCTACTGATCTCACTACGACTTTGTCTGTGAAACATTGCAGTGATTTAACCCAAAGGATACTTGCAGGTGTGCCTCTTACCAGGTTTGTGTCACTACAAAAACTTCTCCATGTTAGTCAGTGCACGAGAGCTTAGATTCAAACAGTTGCGATGGAAACCAAAGCAGAGTTGCCGACCCTAATTTAGCCCATTTAGTATTTTGGCCAAAACCTGATTCAAAAATAAGTATTTCTTGTTGAAACTAACATAAACCTTACAAAAGAATTTTAGAACTTGTTATTATCAATTTAGTCACCCAACTCAGTAGAAGCATCCACATTTAGCTTCATACTGAACAAACATGGTTTTCAATTTATTGTGTATAGTACTTGTGATAGTGATCATTTAACTTGATGTATTTTCGTGTAATTTGTGTTGTTTTTTCATATTGAAATATGCTAAAATTGTATGAGTTGGCATCTCTGTCAAAAGCATGGCCAAGAGATACCTGCTGGCAACTGATCAGGTTCAGGGTCACCTTCAGACACAGTCCTTCACTCTGAAAGTTTGGCCACAATAATTTGTTTCAGCCCAACAGTCCTTGTTTCCAAGACGTGCTCAAAGAAACAACTTCATCTTAGAGCATCTGCATACCTACCACAAAAACATTTTTCAAAGACACAAAATCTCGGAATGCAGACGTTCAAAAGTGATATGAATTGCCATGTGGAAAGGCAAAGAACAATGTCTCCCTACGTGACCCTTTCTTAATGACTTCAACAATAATGTGTCTTGGGCTCACAAACCAACATTTGTAACTCTGCCAATAATGATCATGTTTCTAAGCCAAAAGCAGGATGTTGGTATTTTTTTAACAAAATACTCTCATTACATTAATGGACTTTTCAGCAATTGCTTTTCCGCAATAGCAAGTTCAATTCCTGTTGTCTCTTGAGTAGTAAATACACAAGATTTTGTAACATAAGGTCTTTGTAAGCTATCAATAAAATATAAGGATTTGTTAAAAAAAACTATCATGACATGCCCTTTTCATTTGCAAAGTTCTTTTAAACATTTCCATCATGATAAGTATGAATACAAATGCCTCCAAACTGTCTTATTTCTCTTGAACACTGCCATCCATGATTAAGTGCTACATCCATATAAATGCTTGAATTGTTTTATTCAGCAAATGTTTGTGCTTGGGTGAACAATGGCCCACTCTGTCGGTGACAACAGAGGAAATGCACAGATAGACACTGTTATAAAACAGTTGTGTGGGTGGTAGGATCTTCACTTCATGATCTTGACACTTATTAGGCAACACATGGGTGAAATACAGCCACCGAACATAATTGGATAGTATCTCCCTGCAAACTACTTACCAACAACTGTCAACTGCTCAAGGACAGGTGTCGAAGCAAACCAATCACTTGTCAAGTCCAACATAGTGTCTCTTGAAATGCCATAGTGCTTCTAAACTGAGACCAATAATTGCAATCAGTATTTGAGAATAAATGTCAACTGCCACCATCGGTACAAAAACTCCATGAAACCTATGTAATTTGAAATGGATCGAGCTACTAAAACGGACGTAGATGCAATATAATTTGTGTGGGGTGAAGACTCTGCAAAGACGCTGCAGACATTAACTTTTAGGATACATCTTCATCACCTGACATTCCTGTTAGTACCTTCTACAAAATGTCTCCAACAGATGGTATTTCTTGCTTATTGAAACAGAGAATCATCAACGATGCCATAATCATCATCAGCATCTTCATTTGTGCTACTGTCATGCCTGCTGAACCAATTTGTTATTTCTGATATGGCTGACAAATCCAACTTTAGTTTGCTAATTTGATTTAACAAGCTGTTCCAATGTTTGTACTCAAATTTATGATTCTTCCCATGAACAGTGTGGCACTATAAATGTTATTTTTATTTCAAAAACAATCTTCTAACATTAAAAAGACACTGCTTGTGATAACATCTGGATGAAGGATCTGATGTCATGGCATAATACACACAGACGCAATCCCCCCACAAGGAATAATTCTCTGAGGCTCATGAACTCTACCATCACAACTAACAATATGTGTAACTATCAACATTTTTCGTAACAACTGTTAAGCACTCATTCCCTGTACATTAAACAGACATCTGAACGAGAATGACATGCAACGCACACATCAAGCACTTCCTGAGAAGTCCCTACACATGTCACTGCTAAATGCAGTTTGTGGATTAATAGCTACGGCTTCAGCTGAGTGGCCAAATGTCTCACAATAAAGGTTTCAAAAACAGGAAATCTGACGACAACATATCAGCTTGGAATGTGTGTTTTTCATCACTAAAACAACTTACGTTTACCTTGTGGTCCACATTTTACTTTTAATCACCACTTAAACATATTTTTACCCTTTTCCATGCATTTCCTGAGAAGTAATAGGTCGGATGCTATTTCTGTCGTTCATATTTCATAATGGAAAAACCCAAATGGCCATGATTGTGCGAAGACCAGCTGACAAGATGACTAGGAAGGTTGAGAAAACACTTTCCCGATCACATGATTTATCATATAAGCTATAGCTTAGAGTATTGATCTATTTGCATCAGCGAGTCTTAGTAGGTGCTATGTCACAAGCTGATGGTCGGCCTATTACACGCTGGTCAACAGACCTGATGCCATTACTCTCAGAGCTGAGTATTAACTGGCAGGAATCCACCTCCCACATGCTGCTGAAGGATGACAGGAAACATACCTTAACACCAGACTCTGAATACATCACAACAGTTGCTTACACAAATAGGAAAACTTTAAACCCTAACTTCGTTGTTCTGATCTTCAGTTCATATGTCAAATGTTGTCACTCAAATGCTCAAGTGTTGCAGTCCTTCAAATGTCTTGATTTCACTCAAACTTCGCAATCCTTAAAGTGTCTTGTCTTCCCTCAAATGCTCAAATTTCATAGTCCTTCAAATGTCTTTGTTTTCATTTAAATGCTCAAATTTTGCAGTCCTCTAAAAGTCTTGGTTTCACTCAAAGGCTTAAATTTTGCAGTCCTTCAAGTGTCTTGTTTTCAGACAAATTTCACAGTCCTTCAAATGTCTTGTTTTCATTTAAATGCTCAAATTTTGCAGTCCTTTAAAAGTCTTGGTTTCACTCAAAGGCTTAAATTTTGCAGTCCTTCAAGTGTCTTGTTTTCAGACAAATTTCACAGTCCTTCAAATGTCTTGTTTTTTCTCAAATGCTCAAATTTTGCAGCCGTCCAAATGTCTTGTTTTCACTCAAATTTCACAGCTCTTCAAATGTCTTGTTTTCAATCAAATTTTGCAGTCCTTCAAATGTCTTATTGTCACTCAACTGTCGCAGTCCTCTAAATGTCTTATTTTCGTTCAAATGTCACAGTTCTTCAAATGTTATATATACTTGAAGTGTTGCTGAATGGCAAATACATGTTTTTATTCGAACTATATCATAAACATTATTTTATGGCTTACTGTCAAATAGTAAGGTGTTCACAAAAAGATGAGCACATTCTTCCCTAATGGTTCCACCTGTTATAAAAACATGCAAATGCAAGTCAACTGTCCATATAAAAACATATGGGAAAATATGATACAGAGCATTTGAATAACTACACTGTGGGTGGCTATCCAAGCAAACCTGGAGTCTCAAAAGATGTAGATGTCTACAATGTCAATGCTCAATGTCTACAAAACCTACAAGCCAAAAATGGTTGTCACACATTGCACCACGTGGGGAGTAAAACCCTGTTTAACCCAACAAGTAATCACTGCAACTATTAAGATATCCAGATCACAATGATATTCATTACCTTCAGTCCTATTTACAAATGCCATGCAATACTGATGGCTTCTTTGCTTATCAAGTGTTATAAAGTCTTTTTCTGGTTGTATACTTCTAAAAAGATGTTACAAAAACACTCATAATATTTTCTTAAGATGCTACTCAATCAGTCACAGCCATCACAGAGTAACTATTGTCATAAGAAAGAATCTGGTGCTGGTATGTTCTGTCAAAGACACTATGAATGGATTGATCTGTCAACGAGATGATGAAAACATTAAATAATCCATGCAGAAAAATGCCAAACAATATGAATATTTATCCCCAATTTCTACACATATATGGAACAGACAAATGACACATTGATGCAAAAAGGATCAGTCAATGATCAGCCCTCATACATAAATAAATCCATCTTCTAACAATGCATCGACAACAGTAACCGTGAACTATGTGTGCTACAGCAAGCTTCGCTGCTAGATAGTGTTATCTTCTCCATCCCTAATACCAAAGGTCGTTGCACCATATTTCAAGATGTTGGGCACTGGAGCTGATTGACGCACAAGTAAAATGCAACATGAACCTTGAATTTGATCAAATTATTTCAAATTTGGACAAGAAGAGATGCAGGCTGCTGAAACTGAACAAAGTTGACAGTTTTCAGCATCAATTGAATTCAGGACCACCACTGTTAGCCACAACCATCTCCCTTCCTCAATCTAATAGCCACAAAAATTAATCCATAACGTAGCACCGGGGACAAGCACCTGCCTGCTAAAAATAGACTTGTACAATGCCACAGATCATTATGCAATATACAAGGGCTGATTATCATAAAACAGTTCAAACACTGCAGTCAGCACTTACCTGTGAACTCAAGAGATCAAGTATAAATCAAATCATCATCTCTGGCAATTATTTCGGCATTCAGTTGGATTAATGCATTATCTACAAATGCTTGCCACCACGATTTTACTGATAACTGTTGTAAAATCCAACATGAATTCCCATAATGTTGTGTGAATAACACAATGTATATCCTGGAGTAAACTTGTATTGATCAACTAGCTGAGGTATACTACCACCACACGTTACTGCATCGCCACCGACAAAAATGACAGCCAGCACAGCACTTGCAATAAGATCAACGTAGTAATGACGTGCATCAAAGTGCAAAATAAACGACTCGAAGCAGCTATGAAATTTCCCCATTTGTTCATGCTCGACTGCACAAGGAATCATCTGAACATATTTTTAATAAAGTTGATAGCAACTCATCAGACAATCTATAGAAAACACATTATTATTTCATGAAAAAAACAGTTTCACCAGCTGTAGCTCACCTGGGTAGATAACATTACAAAACATTTGAAAAAACGCACATTGCCAATCATGCCAATTAGAAATTAATGTAAAAGTGTAAATAGGATTTATTGTTCAATGATTTGCTGTGGCTAAACTGGAAAATATGGTTATGTTTGATACAGTGCTGAAAATTCATAAGGACCTAGGCAGATTAACAATGAATCACTTATCCCACATGTGTTCAACACATTGTTGCAAACTTGAACATACTGATACAGTCTTGCATCAAATACACCATCTGTGGTTGACACACTGTTGCAAACTTGGACATACTGATACAGTCTTGCATCAAATATCTGTGGTTGACACACTGTTGCAAACTTGGACATACTGATACAGTCTTGCATCAAATATCTGTGGTTGACACACTGTTGCAAACTTGAACATACTGATACAGTCTTGCATCAAATAAACCATCTGTAGTTGACACACTGTTGCAAACTTGAACATACTGATACAGTCTTGCATCAAATATCTGTGGTTTACACACTGTTGCAAACTTGGACATACTGATACAGTCTTGCATCAAATAAACCATCTGTGGTTGACACACTGTTGCAAACTTGAACATACTGATACAGTCTTGCATCAAATAAACCATCTGTGGTTGACACACTGTTGCAAACTTGGACATACTGATACAGTCTTGCATCAAATAAACCATCTGTGGTTGACACACTGTTGCAAACTTGAACAAACTGATACAGTCTTGCATCAAATAAACCATCTGTGGTTGACACACTGTTGCAAACTTGGACATACTGATACAGTCTTGCATCAAATATCTGTGGTTGACACACTGTTGCAAACTTGGACATACTGATACAGTCTTGCATCAAATAAACCATCTGTGGTTGACACACTGTTGCAAACTTGAACATACTGATACAGTCTTGCATCAAATATCTGTGGTTGACACACTGTTGCAAACTTGAACATACTGATACAGTCTTGCATCAAATAAACCATCTGTGGTTGACACACTGTTGCAAACTTGGACATACTGATACAGTCTTGCATCAAATATCTGTGGTTGACACACTGTTGCAAACTTGAACATACTGATACAGTCTTGCATCAAATATCTGTGGTTGACACACTGTTGCAAACTTGAACATACTGATACAGTCTTGCATCAAATATCTGTGGTTGACACACTGTTGCAAACTTGGACATACTGATACAGTCTTGCATCAAATATCTGTGGTTGACACACTGTTGCAAACTTGAACATACTGATACAGTCTTGCATCAAATATCTGTGGTTGACACACTGTTGCAAACTTGAACATACTGATACAGTCTTGCATCAAATATCTGTGGTTGACACACTGTTGCAAACTTGGACATACTGATACAGTCTTGCATCAAATATCTGTGGTTGACACACTGTTGCAAACTTGAACATACTGATACAGTCTTGCATCAAATATCTGTGGTTGACACACTGTTGCAAACTTGAACATACTGATACAGTCTTGCATCAAATATCTGTGGTTGACACACTGTTGCAAACTTGGACATACTGATACAGTCTTGCATCAAATATCTGTGGTTGACACACTGTTGCAAACTTGAACATACTGATACAGTCTTGCATCAAATATCTGTGGTTGACACACTGTTGCAAACTTGAACATACTGATACAGTCTTGCATCAAATATCTGTGGTTGACACACTGTTACAAACTTGGACATACTGATACAGTCTTGCATCAAATAAACCATCTGTAGTTGACACACTGTTGCAAACTTGGACATACTGATACAGTCTTGCATCAAATAAACCATCTGTGGTTGACACACTGTTGCAAACTTGAACATACTGATACAGTCTTGCATCAAATATCTGTGGTTGACACACTGTTACAAACTTGGACATACTGATACAGTCTTGCATCAAATAAACCATCTGTGGTTGACACACTGTTGCAAACTTGAACATACTGATACAGTCTTGCATCAAATAAACCATCTGTGGTTGACACACTGTTGCAAACTTGGACATACTGATACAGTCTTGCATCAAATATCTGTGGTTTACACACTGTTGCAAACTTGGACATACTGATACAGTCTTGCATCAAATAAACCATCTGTGGTTGACACACTGTTGCAAACTTGAACATACTGATACAGTCTTGCATCAAATAAACCATCTGTGGTTGACACACTGTTGCAAACTTGGACATACTGATACAGTCTTGCATCAAATAAACCATCTGTGGTTGACACACTGTTGCAAACTTGGACATACTGATACAGTCTTGCATCAAATAAACCATCTGTGGTTGACACACTGTTGCAAACTTGGACATACTGATACAGTCTTGCATCAAATAAACCATCTGTAGTTGACACACTGTTGCAAACTTGGACATACTGATACAGTCTTGCATCAAATAAACCATCTGTAGTTGACACACTGTTGCAAACTTGGACATACTGATACAGTCTTGCATCAAATAAACCATCTGTAGTTGACACACTGTTGCAAACTTGGACATACTGATGCAGTCTTGCATCAAATAAACCATCTGTGGTTGACACACTGTTGCAAACTTGGACATACTGATACAGTCTTGCATCAAATAAACCATCTGTGGTTGACACACTGTTGCAAACTTGGACATACTGATACAGTCTTGCATCAAATAAACCATCTGTGGTTGAC
Source organism: Haliotis asinina (assembly GCF_037392515.1). Classification (NCBI taxonomy): domain Eukaryota; kingdom Metazoa; phylum Mollusca; class Gastropoda; order Lepetellida; family Haliotidae; genus Haliotis; species Haliotis asinina. Next base: position 52,814,249 of record NC_090286.1, read on the forward strand.
ACACTGTTGCAAACTTGAACATACTGATACAGTCTTGCATCAAATAAACCATCTGTAGTTGACACACTGTTGCAAACTTGAACATACTGATACAGTCTTGCATCAAATAAACCATCTGTGGTTGACACACTGTTGCAAACTTGGACATACTGATACAGTCTTGCATCAAATAAACCATCTGTGGTTGACACACTGTTGCAAACTTGGACAGACTGATACAGTCTTGCATCAAATAAACCATCTGTAGTTGACACACTGTTGCAAACTTGGACACACTGATACAGTCTTGCATCAAATAAACCATCTGTAGTTGACACACTGTTGCAAACTTGGACATACTGATACAGTCTTGCATCAAATAAACCATCTGTGGTTGACACACTGTTGCAAACTTGGACATACTGATACAGTCTTGCATCAAATAAACCATCTGTAGTTGACACACTGTTGCAAACTTGGACATACTGATACAGTCTTGCATCAAATACACCATCTGTGGTTGACACACTGTTGCAAACTTGGACATACTGATACAGTCTTGCATCAAATAAACCATCTGTGGTTGACACACTGTTGCAAACTTGAACATACTGATACAGTCTTGCATCAAATAAACCATCTGTAGTTGACACTGTTGCAAACTTGGACATACTGATACAGTCTTGCATCAAATAAACCATCTGTGGTTGACACACTGTTGCAAACTTGGACATACTGATACAGTCTTGCATCAAATAAACCATCTGTAGTTGACACACTGTTGCAAACTTGGACATACTGATACAGTCTTGCATCAAATACACCATCTGTGGTTGACACACTGTTGCAAACTTGGACATACTGATACAGTCTTGCATCAAATAAACCATCTGTGGTTGACACACTGTTGCAAACTTGGACATACTGATACAGTCTTGCATCAAATAAACCATCTGTAGTTGACACACTGTTGCAAACTTGGACATACTGATACAGTCTTGCATCAAATACACCATCTGTGGTTGACACACTGTTGCAAACTTGGACATACTGATACAGTCTTGCATCAAATAAACCATCTGTGGTTGACACACTGTTGCAAACTTGAACATACTGATACAGTCTTGCATCAAATAAACCATCTGTGGTTGACACACTGTTGCAAACTTGGACATACTGATACAGTCTTGCATCAAATAAACCATATGTGGTTGACACGCTGTTGCAAACTTGAACATCACATAAACTGAGTTTGACAAACTGTTGCAAATGTGGACATATGGATACAGTCTTGAATCACATAAACATCTGAATATGACAAACTGTTGCAGACATGGACATACTGATACAGTCTTGTATCACATAAACCATCTGTGTTGCAAACTGCGCAGACCCATATAGTCTTGCATCATAGAAAAAAGCTCCCTGTGTATAACACAATGTTGCAACATTGGACAGATTTGACAGTATTGTATCACATGATTATACATATAAGGCAAATGTTGGACAGACTGATAGTTTATGTTATCCCAAAAGCATACCTATATTTGTACACAGCTGCAATACTGGACAGATTGTTAAAGTACTGTATAATACAGTTATACCTATGTTTGACACACAGTTGCAATACTGGGCAGATTTATAGAGTACAATGTATCATCTGATTCCACATGTGTTTGATTCTGATATTGATTTGTACCAAACACCAGTGTTAATGAAAACCCCACTTGGGACTAACTTTGTTCAAAACAAGTTGCACTAAGTGCCATATGTCAAATGAAGATTGTTTTACTAGTTATAGTATATACTATAGCTATAATTGTCTTAATATTGCATGGTGAAATGGTTCTCCTTATCACATATAAAGTACTGAAATAAGATCCTTATCAGAGACACAGTTTTGCATGATGTCTCTCTCTCTACAACAGGCACTGTATTATAGTGTTTCCACATGATATATACAGTATTGCAATGAAGCTTTCTTTCTCATGATTTTCTCTCTCAACATTGACAATGAAATTCAAGTCAGCACAGTTACTGTAACAATGTACCCTTGCCAAAATATGAAAACAGAAATGTACCCTAGGACGGGTCCATTCTGCATTATGTTATTTTCTTGATCGGAACTGTCATATTGCTGTATTTGATACATTTGACTACACTGTATTCGAAACAAGCATACACAGTAAGAAACCTTTCAAGATGAACTTTTCTCGTAGCATCCGTAGCTCCTGTGTTACAGTATAGGAGGTACAATGGCTACGAGAAAACTTACGAGATCTTAGGCTACGAGAGTTTTGTGAAACGGGGCCTAGGTATGTTTCTGCATCTTGATTTTGTTGAGGGTACATTTATGTATACAGAGACGTTACTGGGGTGCATGTCTGTGGTACCTGTGCTGACGGCAACCAAAGCATCAGGAGGACAGTGATGTAGTAAGGAAGTCCCTGTTTAACAGAGTATCACACATGCATTTGAAACTAAATTTCAGCAAAGAGTGATCGTCTTGGCCACATATGAACCACATCTAACCGTGCATCTTCCCATATGAGGCTTCCCATAATGCATTGCAGCAGCACCTCCCCCAAAAGTGCCTCACAGCAGATGTGCTTCTGCAGTATCTCCAAGTATTATGCCTGTTGCACCTCATTATGACACTAGTGTCAACAGCAAGGATATTTCCTGATGAAGCTTAGCCTCCAATAGACTACACGACAGCAGGGATCTAATTACGACATCTTGTAATCAAAATGGGTTTATAACGAGCTGCTCAACAATGAGTCTGCCATCCACAGGGTCAGCTGAATCAGGCAGCTACTGATTGGCAGGGGAACATCAATGACCCACACATGTGTTCCGTGTGTCAATCAGCATGTGAAGCAGCAATTGCATTCACACTCCAAGCGTTCACGGATATATGGGGCATTTTTATGGTCTTACACAAAGTTAACCTTTACCTCAACTGTTGCACACTGTTGAACATTAGGGGTATCTATTAGGATTCCATACCTATTATAGGGGAGTAAATCAGCTATAAATAAAGACAAATAAACAAATGAGCTTCAGGGCTATGTCTGTAGGATGTTGTTGGCAGTATTAAACATTCATCACTGCCAATCCTTCATTCAGGGCCATAACAATTTCAATTCTACTAAATGGGTTATTTAATGATACTAGTCACATGAAAGAAGCAGATAAGAATTTCAATTTTCCATCTAATGCAGATAGAGATTACAAAATAGACTACTTCACTAAATGTTTCCATCCTTCTGTTTATGTTTTTTTCTAAAAAATGCATTCCAATTTCTATTGCTAGTGAGTGAAGTGTTTATAGCAAGCTAAACCAGATCCTCTGTTGTAGAGAAAGAGTGAGTGAGTATGGATTTACGCACTGTTAGCAATAGTCCAGCATGACAGGGGGGACACCAGAAATGGGCTTCACCCATTGTACCTATGTGAGGAATTGAACCCAGGAAGTCAACGTGACAATCGGAAGCTTTAACCTCTTGGCTACCCCACCATCTTTCTGTTAGATACCATGCTAGAGGTGAATCACTGAATGAGTTTGAGGTAACACTGATTTAAGCAGTATTCAGCATATTATAGCCTGTGAGCTCCATGTGGAATGAAAACCTGAAGTGATTCAGGCCAAAAGCATAACTGAAGCAAATCAGGATTCAAAGCCGAAAGTGACATAAGTCATAGACATTCTGTGCTCAACTGATGAAATCCCAAAGTCTTAATCTGAAAATTCTGACATTCAATCCAAGAACCAGAGGAATCAAACCCTAAACTAAATTTTAAACCAGTTTTAAACTTAAAAAATGTCCTGAGTTTAACCCTTTATGGCAATCTTTCATGGTGTCTTTGTCATATATGTGACTTTCCAGGTCAAACAAGCACATGAACAAAGAATTCCTACTTGGTAATGAAGAAGCCTCAGTAAATAACTGTCATTTTCTTCATGCTTACGAAAAATGAGATATTTGTAAGCTAACAAATGTGAAGCAAAGTGATAAAAGAAAGATGCTGATGAGAGCTGACTAGCTGAACAATTCCAATCATCCTCCAACTATGTTCCCAACTCAGGTAAAGAGGGCTACTTCATCCTGAACGTACTTCTGTTGTAACAGATACCCTGTGGAGGCGCACACCATCTTCAGCAGCACTTAGCGGAGGATCTTAACAAGACAGTGAGTGAGTGAATGCAATATACTACAATTCACCAACTGCAACCTGTACATTATGGAGGTGGTAGGGTAGCCTAGTGGTCAAAGTATTGCTCATCACTCGAAGAGATGGGTTTGAATCCTGACATGGGTACAGAGTGTGAAGCCAATTTCTGATGACCCCTCCATGGTACTGCTGAAATATTACCAGTACTAAAAGTAGCATAAAAGCATACTCACTCATTCCTTCACTCATGCTACATTATGGAGTTTGGACCAAACAAACAGGTGATTGATAACATAAACAATCCACACTTTTCCAGTTTTACCATAGTATTGACACACTGCATGTGGATTGGTGGGTGAGTGAGTGCGAGAGCCACAGTTAGTGGCTTCACAGCAATATCCCATGGACCATCAGAACATGGTATCTTGCACTGCACCCATGTGGGGAATCTGACAAGAGGTTTCCAAATGAGGTAAAAGGTGCCAACTTTGATGACACATCATATTTTCAAGCAATGGTCACCAACCTGAAGTCACAGGTTCAAATCCAAGTTACCCTTCAACTGGAGAAGAACTTGTAACATTGGGGAAGGAGAGAGGGAGGTTAACCTCCCCAGTATTCTGTTTCAGCAACATCAAAGTCAACACCAGTGTGGAAAGTGAACAAAAGGACCCTTGTTTCTCACTCTGAAGAAGCAACAAGCATCATGCTAGATGACAGAGTAAGCACATTTTACTTAGGCCTGAACATAATACTTAAACAAATATGATGCAAATTATGACAGCTAAGGGGCTTGAAACTTCACAGCACGTGGTGGCAGAAGAGCACAGGGATTACTTTTCAGCTGGACTACCAAGCCCTGAAAAGTAACAAAGTTCAAGTCCCTTGATGAATCCATCACTGTTATAATTACAGGTGAAGGACCTCCATGACGTCCAGCCACCCTTGGTAATAGGCAGAAAGTGAGTAGGTCAAGTACTGCTTAATTTAACAACAAAAACTCCACAGACTGTATATAAACTTCTTCTCAAACCCTTCAACATGAAGTGGAAAATCGTCGAGGATATTTACATGTGAAGGATTACCTATTACACACTTCAAGTAAGAAAACTTCCTGTCAAAGTACAAAATTCTTCCAAAAAAAATCTCTCTCTGACACTAAACATGTTACATGCGGTGTGAAGATTGTGAAAAACCTGTAAATTGTGGCATGAAGTGATCCTGTATGTACAAGTACTCATCACCTACAGTGGGGGCGAGTCTCAGTAGAATGCAGTTATATTTGGCTGGATCCTCATCGATGAGCGACGAGAGACAAGCGGGCGGGTGTAAGGTGTTAGGTGCTGCCTTGAAGTGTGTGTGGGGGTAAGACCAGGGGAGCTGGCAGGTAGCCATCAGACTGCCGACAACAGCTGCAGCAGTAGCAGCATTTCCAACCATCATTACAGGTGAGGGAAGCAATCAGCTGACAATGCGTGCCAAAGAAATACCTGGACACATTCCTCTCGAACAATGATAACAAAACTTTCTCTCTTAATTACCTATAAAAGTTTCTGTGTTAGACTTTTGTTTAGGATAAATGTGACTGAATGTTATACCACCATTATAAAAATGTATTTAAATGGCACATTAAAGACCAGGCTAGCTTATACATATCACATACATTATTCTCAAACCATACAAACAAGCTTAGTATTATCAAACTGAAAAAGACAATCAGAACAAACATACAAGGGGTTTCAGGGAGTAGTTCCAGTGCTATATTTCAAACATCCTGCTGATGCTTTACCAACATTATCAACTCCAGAGTGAGTGAGTGAGTGAGTGAGTGAGTGAGTGAGTGAGTGAGTGAGTGAGTGAGTGAGTGAGTGAGTGAGTGAGTGAGTGAGTGAGTGAGTGAGTGAGTATGGTTTTATGCTGCTTTGAGCAATGTTTATGGCAGGTAACACCACTTTTTAAGTGGGTTTTAACATTATCCTATAATTACCCACTTCAGTAATGGGTGATGTAGTTTCAAATTATCTAGCCAAGAAGTTTCAAATGTTGATTAGGTTGATGATCAGTTCTGGGTGATTAGATTCCCTGAAGTGAATCTCTAGAGGACCCTGTATACAAGGGAAACTCCAACACAAGCTGTGGCCAAGACCTGTAGTTGTGACACAAGAGTGTGACAGGTTGAACAGTTTATGACACTCCAGTGTGGGACAATAACCCAAGGTGATGGCCATCAAGGTCATCTGGCATGCAGTACAGCACACAAGCATAACAACAACAACAACAATATTCTACTTATGTAGCACATAATGTCACTCACACCCCCCACCCCCATCGCCCCCCCCCCTCTTATTTTTATTCAAGGTCATGCCATAATGGAAGTCAAGTCATTTATTTAGTTCACTCTGTGATGCATTCGGAAACAAGATTGTACAGATAAAATAGAACTGTATCTCTAACCTTGACAGCAAGTTTCAGAAATTTAATTATCCCAAAATACAAAATCTATTTCAAAATATACATCATAAATTGAACCAAAAATAGCACAAGCCTTTTTTCCAACATTAGCTTAGTTCCAGAAGAGTAATAGCTCCCAATACAGATGCTGAGAGATATTTATTGAACAGGTTATAATAGTTCAAACCTTCATGGGAGCAAGGCAAACAGCTACTTACCAAACCCCCGAGATCTCTCCTCGTCAAAATGACGTTGATTACCTGCATCAGTTATGGACTGTCATAATTACTAACTTGCTGGTTACCATCCTGAATCTGAGAGACGTAGGTCCAGGAAAATAACCAGCGACTCCGAACCAGAACCAGCAGCCCTGTATTTCTGATCTGCTATCGATGCTCTTAAACATACATTTTATGGTAATTATTGCTTCAGTGAATTATGGAGCAGAACCTTATACTCTCCAAAAATCATTTTCTGACCTTAAAAGTCGCTTCTGTTCCACTAAGATTGTACTTCAGTAACAATACTGTTTGGCATGTAATCAATGGTACATAGTTCAAGCATAAAACTACATTTGCTATTTTGGACAGTGTAGATGAGAATTATGAGAATTCTTTGTCTCTAGTAAGGTGATAGGAAACAAAGTTGATTACTACCTTCTTCTGTTTTCAGCAATCTGTACACAGTCTTACAATAACATGATAATACAGTTATGTTCTCGGGATGTGCATTTTCTTATTATTCATGATCATTCTCTTTACAGCTATTATGACTTCATCAAAAACAAAATTTCTTACCACCTTTCCCTTTCTCTGGTGAAGGATTACATGCAATCTGTACATGGCCTTAACTTTATGATATTTTCACGACGACTTAATCCTTGTTCTGAAAGATCTCTCTTTAATGTACGAAGCTGAGTAAAAAACATGGCTTACACAGCTTTTCCTTGAATTGAAGATAAGGTGTCCTCTGGTTGTGTACACTCTTATGATCAAAAATGATTTAATATTTACTGTTTATTGAAATTCAGACACATACCAATATTCAAATTGCTTTTGACAGATTAGGTAATTTTATACATCTATCTTAAGTCCAAATATGGAGATACTCATTATACATGTGTTCTCTGATAAAAAGCAGATGGTCACCAAATTCTGATCTCATAGACCGTCTATTTACTCAAAACCAGATACAAGGGGCCTGGGCACTATTTCACAAAGCTCTTGTAAGCCTAAGATCTTTTCTTGGAGTAATCACAACTCCTATACTGTAGGACACGCTTACAAAGGTAGTAGCACTCCAGTACCTTTGTGAAACGGGGTCCTGGAGAGTAATGTTTTTTCTGGTACTTTTGTTGTGATATCAATAAGAATCAATCATTGGAGAGTCTATGTAAGATTTTCATCAATTCATTCACTTAGTTCCGAGGTACTTACATTTCTTTTTGCTGGGTTCACACAGAAAATCTCCAAGAAATGCCAAGGAATGAGTGACTGATGGATGGAGTTTAGTTTTATGTTGCTTTTAGCAATATTCCAGCATATCACAGCAGGGGACACCAGAAATAGGCTTAAAATTGTAACCTTGCAGGGAATCAAACCTGTGTCTTAGGCGTGAAAAGCGAATGCTTTAACCACTAGGCTACCCAACCACAACTTAATGCCAAGGAACCCCATATTTATGTTCTGAGAAATCTTTAGACCAAGCTACATCTTCTTTCTTGAAATCCAATTCCTTTTCACTTTGTGCCATAACTTGACTGTATGAAATGTGACCAAAGAAAAGGTAATTCAGTTTCAGTTTCAAAACAGATTTGTAATTTCATTAACATTCTTTCCCTAGAAGACAATGATTGATTGCTAAATTCCATGTGTGAATGCTTCTATTTTCCTCAAAGAGAGCCATGTTTATGCTTTCTAAACTAACCTTTAATAATATTACAATTTAATAAATAACAAATACCCCACACAACAGCAATCCCCAACAACTGATCAGTTGACTTAAATCCTAGTCACCAATGGCTACAACTGGAAACAGAAATCTCTATTACACTCTTCTTGGCATGTGGAAAATGAAACATTTTCACACAAACCGATATTTCTTTGCTATCACTTTCAAAATATAAATAGACACCTGTGTTACTAGTTGTCAAAATAACACTGAAATCATCTGTCCTGATTTAAACATTGACTTTTATGGCTTTGGGAAAAGTTTCAGTTATGTAAAGAAAAATATTTGTGAAAGATAAACATGAAAAAGAAATGATAAGACAATAAATATTCTTCATAAAATGTTCAACTACTGAGCGTGCAGTGTGCATCACTTCTAAAATTATTGTTAGCAGTAATGAGACTATCTTCTAACAGTGATCCTCAACATGCGTACAACAGAAATGAGCTTCACACATTATCCCCATGTGCGAAATCAAACCCAGGTGTTCTATATAGTGCCAACACTTACACCACTGAGCTATCTCATTCCCTTAACAGCTGGGATGTTGCGCACAGCCTGATGGTAAGAATAACTCTCATCATCTGAAGAGTACATCTGACAAACCTGATGTAAGTCTAACATCAAACAGTTAATAAATAATACACAGTTACAGGTATACAATAGCTTGCAAAAAATATTTTCAAACATGGTTCAAAATTACCACTTCTGCTTAAATTCTCCTTTTTAAACCTTGTACAATTCAAAAAGGACTACTGACATTTCCTTGTAGACCTCTACCATGGTCACTAATGGGCCTGCATGAGTGAGTTTAATGATGCTTTGATCAGCAATCTATTGATGTAATTGGTTGGTTTGTACAGAGCCATAGTCAGTAATATTCTAGATATATGACAGAGGTTTGGACCAGACAATCCAGTGATCAACAGTACGACCACTGATCTCCCCAACTGGGACAAGATGACATAAGAGAACTAAGACAGTGAACCTGACCACCCGATACTCGCCTCATACAACAAACATGGATTCCTAAAGATCATTTCATGGGTACAGAGGCCTATCTATCTGATGTGGGTGTTAAGGGTAGATTAGACACAATTCTGAAAGGCAGATTTGGAAGTAGATGGGCACACTGCAGCACGTTGTGTTCTTGAATATACAAATTAATCTCCACCTATCATTAAGGACGTTTAGGCCACACAACATAGTGAACACCTAATCTCTCAATATGCCCATGACGTTTGGTATTGACATTTCACCATGCAGGCAAATTAACAACTAATTGACAACTAATTCCAATCAATTTACAAATGAATGTCAATCAATATATAATGTCCAAATTGAAAGTCACAAATAGACAATTCACTGGCCTCACCAAATTACAACAAATAAATGACCAAAAAATGTTCAAATTGGGGATATTTACGAAGAACCCTGCAGTAGTTATAAAAACATGCACATGATGTCATGCAGTGTACTAGACAGGACATGAGTTGTTTAAGCATATATAAACATGACATTCAACAGAGTGGACCATGACATAGAAACAAGTGTTTTCAAAGACAGGATAACATTCCGCAAAGCAATCTCAACACACTGACTATCTTAAGCCAGTGGTACAGCAAAGGAGTTTCACCCATCTTAGCATAGATTTGCCAAAACGGATCCTAACCACTTATTCAATTAACTATTTATTTGGTTAACATTACCATTTACTAGGAGAGGATGAAAAAAGACTCATGCATGCATCAAAAAATGAAATTGTACAAACATTCTGGATTTGTATACCTGAGCCACTGTTGTCTAAGGAAATACTAAAACGCATTAATTCATGAAGAGTAGTGTTTCAGTTAACCATCTCAAAGCATTGTTTATTCAATATTATAAATATTTTAACAAGACATACTCTTTATAGGAATAAACCTGATGCACTGTAGGGTTTATGTATGTATTTATGTCATACAATGGTATGTACATGTATATATTCATCACGGTATGGATGAGTAATTTTGTCTATTGTCTGATCAAATAACAAAATTAATCACTGTACATTGTATTACAATTCTTTAAACGAAAATATAATGTTTCTAAATATGAATATACAGGTGTACCTATATCCAGTATAAAAGGTAAAGGCTGACCAATCCATGACAACATGTGATAACCTTACATTTAACTGACAATAGCCAGATAGTGTGTGTTTCTCAATTTTCAATTAAATTGTAATAAATATTTCAATACACATTTAATTAACATTTGTTAGCACAGACCTAAAACACACTTGTATTATAAATTGCGTAACCTTTCAACATAATCTTCTTTCTGCATTAATGCACTCATGTAGAACCACTGGGGACTCCTCTCTTGACAATATTCAGAAATATTTACAGCAATATGTACGAAATTAATTTAAAATAAATCAACAAAAAATGTCACAGAGACAAAAATACATTTTTCCATAACATATCCACATGTAAATACCAACAAAAATATCAGCCATCACAAATCCACATGTACATGTTCAAAAATAGATCTGACTTCCCCATGTTAACACAAGCAGAACATAAGTATGCAGTGCGGTTTGAGGAAATACTTCACAAATACAAGGCATGTGTACATCATCCACGCACAGGTCCCCCCACAACCTCAAGTCTCAGTGCACGAAGTGTAAACACCCCCGCCCCCTCATGCCTATCTACCACTGGTAATCTACCACCTATCTAACACATGTAATAAGCTATCAAGTCAAAGCCTGTGCATATACATCACTGGAGAAAGGCCAGCAGAGGGAGGTCAGGGAAGAGCCAGGAAAACCTACCTGTGTGGAAGGAGCTACAGTCATCACACCAAGCTCGTTCTGTTCCAGCACTCACAGGTTCCACACGAGTACACCTTCACCGGAGCATGCACCTGGCTCCATGTTCAAAAGGATCCAACACAATATCCTCCTGAAGCTGTTGTATTCCCTAATTAAATGGATACCCGCCTGTTAGATAGCATACGCACACATGTGGATCGTAAGACAGGCTCAGAGCCTTGCTGCAGTGACTGTGGCCGAACTGTCACAGAACCTAACCTTTGAACATACACTAACAAGCAACACTGGGCAAAGCATTCTCTGCGAATCTGCTATTATTATTAATTATCCCAGCATCAGCACATCCCATAATACCAACTGCCGGTAAGGATGAGAAGCAGAAAGGCAGCTCTAGCGAGATGTTGGTCTCTTAGCTGGTTATGATCCAAGCAAAAGGGATCTGGAAGCACATCCAGACTTCCTTCACCACCGGTAGCTGTGTAGTATGATACAGCAGTGACTATAGTTCTTTACCATATCGCTGTGTCCTCTCGCAATCAATAACCTCCACAATGCATGCTCATTCTCTTTTCACTCTCCTGGCCGAGCGTGGCAACAATTATATCAATTCTACGCCACCGGTCCCAGCTCCTAACATTATCTTTACCCCTTGCTCTAATGATTTAATGTTGATTGGGAATCACCCTTTTGGTAGGTAGTTTGTATTGAAATTTAGTTCTTTTCAGGAGAAGAGTTCTGGTAGAACAGATATTGGGTAACGCTATTGCTGCGATGTAGCAGAGCTGTCACTTGACATCGGCACTGCTAGCGACATCTATCAGCCTGCCTTCATTATGAGCGATAACCCCACATTGATTACTTGTAGCACAAGCAAAACAGTGCACATACATTTACATTGAGACATCCCTGCCATATAGCATGTATAATAAATGACTGCATATTGTGAGACTTTGCACCCATTGACAAACGTGCTAGCATTATATCTTAATATACATGATAATTTTAAAAAAAAGTTTCTACAACCAATTTCATGAAGATTACATTATGACCACAATGAATGAAACACAGAAACACATCGCCACACTTAAATATGGCTAAATTACATGCATGTTAATATTTAATTTCTAGCTGGAGAACTAGGTGTTGCTTTCCATTCTGCATGCTGATGTCCTCTATCGATTATTCAATTTTGTCTTTTTTTTTTATTATTTCAATTAAAATATTAAACTTAAACACACATTTGATGAATATTAATCATGCAAATTTATTCGAAGAATGGACAGTACTGAAAGTTTCTGTAATATGTAGTACATTAATCTATGTTCCAGTAAGGGGCTACAGCAGTAATTGCATGAATCAGACTTTATCATCCAAAACTGTTTTCACAGGAGATATCGCTTGTGTGAGATCATATGATATCTTCTAGGAGATACCATTTTGACAGTAGATTTTGAACAATGCCCTGATAATGTTATAATGTCATGAACGTGATGACATCACAATGCTACGACAACTTTGCACTGCAAATCTAATGCCAGTGTTGTGTTCAGAGATGTACATTTTTCATTGAAAAATAAAAAACAATTTGTGAAGACAAATAGAATCTCACCCATGTGTCTAATGATATCAATAATATCAACACTCATTGATAAAGGTAAAAACATCCTCAGTAAGCCTTGATATGTTTGATATCAGTAGAGACATGGGTGAGATTCTTTATGTTGAGAATTCTAGCAGCATGGACTTAAACCATTAAGCCATATACTCATGTTGTGTTGTTAATGAGATGTTCATGAGACTTACACATTACAGCATAGGCATTGATAAAAAAGACAGTTTAGCACTAATGACAGTAATGAAAAAAATACAGTTTTCACAAAATATAACAGTTTGAGTTTCTTAACGTAACCAGCAATCAATACTTAGATACAGGAAAACCCATCCATTATGTTAGTGTTGCATTTGCTGAAGTGGTTGACGAGATATATTCCATTTTTTAGAAGAGTTATAACAACATCTTGACACAACAACAATGTTAGAAATGTGTGAGGGAGTACAGTTTCATGTAACATTTTAGAAATATTGCAGCAATATCATGTTGATATATCACTCCCTGCAGTTGCATTACTGTGTATCAGTGAAAGACTCATATATTGATACAAACTCCTGGTATTGAGAAAAATCACCTGGGATGAAATCACAAAGATATACTAACAAACAAACATCACAATTAATCAAACCATTGACCAATGATGTCTGGAAGTATTTCACCAGAAATAAATTCAAAATTAACCTGGGACAACTTATTGATTAACAGAGCATTTTTTAACATGGATGTTTTATAAATATGGATGCGTTTGAGGACCCCCCACCAAGAGACCACTGTTTTCTGATTGGTTGATTATAGGATGGGGCACTTGTGTACCAGAATTGCACAGAACATTACTTGTGACTTCATACTGTTGCCTTCAGTTTTTTTGTGTGAGTAAATGATTTATTATGCAGTATGTGAAGCAATCTCTACCTCATATTACATCCATAAATTTGCCCTTTTTGTTACTATTGCCGTTGACATATTTATTGGCAAAAATGACTTCAATATGTATTGGCTTTTAAGGACTGATAAAAAACATAAAAGTGTTCACAATCATGTAGTCTTGATATTGTGGATTTAATGGCTATATTATGAGATTGTCACGTCTATTTCTAAATGGACTTGGGGGGGTGGGGTAGTCTAATGTTTAGTTTATTACACCAAAGATCCGGGTTCGATTCCCTATAAGAGTACAATGTATGAAGCCCATTTCTGATCTCCCCTGTCGTGACATTGCCAGAACAAGCATTAACCACCACAAATTATCAAATTAAACTTAAAAAGTAATGAAAATGAAGGTAGTAGTTTAAGATGAACTTACATGCGCCTTCCCAAGATGAAGCTTGGTGATGAATAAGAAAATCCAGTGACCAGTTCTTGAGATATTGTGTTGACAAGCTTAACATGCAGGGGAACATGCTGAAATCATCACATTGTCTCCATAACATTGAACATTAAGTGAAGCTCGCCAAAATCTACTGGGCCCTGACCTTCCCTAGATGAAGCTTGATGTCGAATGTGAAGAAAAACCAGAGAATGGTTCTTCAGGTATCTCTCACTGACAAGTTTAAAGGTTACATGCAACGTAAAACACAACTTTGCAGATTCTGGTACCTTTCGGTATGCACTTACCGAAACAAATCATATGCCAATTCAACCTATAAAGTTGAAAAAAAAAAACGCAATGAAAAAAAGCCTGCGAAATCGGAGTTCAAACGTTTCACTAAATTCCCCCCAGCGCTGGGGGGAAAACTGGTTTCAACAGCTGTGCTGCGCTGCGTTCATAACACATGCGTAGTGAATAGGTTCGCAGAGCTTGAAACAGTATGCATGCTCGGAGTCTGAGGTTGTGAGCAGTAGTCTAATCTTGGTTGTGTACACAAACAAGTAAATAATCTACTCGTTAAGTAAAATAACTTGTTGATTGTGGTAAGCAGTCTCTGTCACAGAGAAAGCTCAGTGTCTGGTTTATTCACACCTATATGTCTGTCTGCCTGTCTGCTAAAGACAACATGCAATACACACCTTCAATCATTGACCACGTGCAATTTGAACTTAACACCTATCAGACTATACGACATAAAGAAAATAAGTTGATTTATGACTCATGCACCCGAGTCCCGTGTCTGCCACATTATGTAATTAGGCACGTGTGATACACATGACATGTTTTTATGTCTGTGGGTTGCAAACAAACTACATTCATTTTTTTCGGATGACCGGATCTGACGGAAACTGGTGCAAACTCTTGTCAGTTTTAAGTCCTGCTTTATACTTGGACGAATGACAGATTCCAACCACGCAGTAGTTTACCATCTCTACTGACATGATTTTTGATTGGATCGAGCGCAAATTCAGTGAACATGTATTTACCAAACCCAACATCTCTATATACATTTTTCATGGATAACAACTTCTTTTAGTGTATATGATTTTGTTTGACAACAGTATATGAATCCATACTGAAAACGATGCATCAAGTACACAAAAGGAAGTTGTTATAGATAAAGAATCTTACTTTCTTGTGACTGGCTATACTTCTAAAATGCCCATCAAACAGATCATCTTTCTGTACACATAATGAACCCTCAGCATATCAGCAAATGAAACAGCCAATCGGAAGCCGTCGTTACCCCGCTATGACTGGGTCCGGTCTTCCGAGGGCTTCGTTTCGGGGGAAGTAAGCCCAAGTACAAAATATTGCACTTTTGAATCGCGATTGTATGCTTATAATTGTGTTTATTTGGGTTTTTTTACAAGCAGCAATGTATATTATATGTCATGAATAAGTGATAAATGTGTTTTAATTATGTTTGATTTTTTGGTTGCATGTGACCTTTAACATGGAGCTTATCATGCTGAAATCTTCATATTATCACCTTGAAAATTATGTGTAGGCCAATCAAATGAGCCCTGTGCCTTCCCTAGAATAAGCTTGGTGTTGAATATGAAGAAAATATGAACAAAATTCTGAAAATGGTTCTTAAGATATCTGGATGACAAGGGTAAAAGGTCACCAAACATGACTGGGACCTGTTATTCATTATGATGAAACTAGGTACCAAATATGAAAAGAATCAAGTGAATGGTTCTTAAGATATTCTACTTCGTATGGATGAATGGCATCTACTACTATATCCCCTGTTTCGTGCTAAAGGTGCAGCAGGGGATAATAAAACTGGTGTAAAACCATACTCACTCACTCAAAATAGAACTGATGATGACGATTTAGAGCTTTACAATAAGCCACCCAAGATAATGTGTATTTCGCACAGAAAATGGAGGTGTGTACCTGGTGGTTGACATAAGGAGCATCACTATAACAATATACTCCCGTCTTTAGGATGCTAAGCCCAAATTTAAGTTGTCAGAAACATCAGCTTCAGGTATATGAAGGTCAAAAATATTATTTAATTTGAAACTGAGGTTCAAAATGATTTTTAAATTCAGGTATGTATTAGCCAGGTATATTAAGAACTTAACAACTTACTAACAACTTAACACAGAATAACAAGTATAACTTATTCATTACATGCGTTATCACTGATACACAAGTCTACTCAAAAGTCTATAGAAACTAAAATGTTTATGATCACATGTAGTTTATATTGTATTTGTCAACTGTATGGTATTCCTTAAGGCCCAAATACTACTGAATAAACATCTGTTCTGTTCTGTTCAAAAGTCCCCAAAACTTACAATATATTAATCATGTTAACATCAGATCAGAATAATTTTATCCAATTTAGGAATTTCTACTGAAATTTGCATCAGACTTGGATAGAATATCAAGATTAAACCTTCACAACCGGCCACTGGCCCACTATGACCACTTTGACTTATCAATGTCCATGACACTTCATCTTACTTTACACATAAATGTCGTTTTCTGATTGGCTATCATTTTCAATGTACCCCACTTACAAGCAAGGTACATTGCAATGTACCCCTCTGGCAACAGCAACTTATTCGGTACTTCGTAGTAGTACATCTTTATCTCAAATAACATTGAATCATGCATGATGCATGGAAATTACTAATGTTTTGTGAATGCATATCAATGGAAGGGAGATATCTCTAAATTTGTTTTTCTTGTGTCTAGTGATGTCTACAAAATGATTTGCCTCACATTCCGCAAAACAAAAAAATGTTCAAATGTAGTCCCTGTGAATAATAAGAAGGGGAATTATACCGTGGCGATTTTATTCAGATAATACCTGTGGGATAAACAGCAAGATGCAAGATTCTAATCGTTTGATTCACACAGGTTGGCTGAAGTGTACGATCCAATACCCATGCTTCAAACATTTCAAAACTAACATTAAGATGTGTGTTTACCGGTATGTTCCTCTTGCCCTTAAGGCTCAGGGAACAACTTCCTCAAGACTACTAAACAACTTATAATATCAGATTATAGAGAATGTTTTTTCACAACAAGGTTTACATAATATTTAGAATATTTTACTTAACTGTACTGGTAAAACATGGTACAATATCTTGTGAAATTGCAATTGTGAAACTTGTATCGACAGCAATACCCTAACCCACATAATCCTTCATCTCTACTCGAAACTGAAGCAATTAGACCATATCGCTCTATACTAGTTCAACATCTCTACAATCTGACAAAAGTAAACAGTGGCATTATAATGGTCTATCCTGTTTCCACTCCCTTAAAGACTGAAATAGGTAGATAGTGGCATCATCTATTTTAGTGCCAGTCTCTACATGGAAGTTTGTAGATACTGACATCTTAAGGGTCTATCCTGTTTCAACACCCTTAAAGACTGAACTAAGTAGATTACGACACCATAACAGTCATTCCTGTTTCAACACCCCTAAAGACTGAACTAAGTAGATTGTGACACCATAACAGTCATTCCTGTTTCAACACCCCTAAAGACTGAACTAAGTAGATTGTGACACAATAACAGTCATTCCTGTTTCAACACCCCTAAAGACTGAACTAAGTAGATTGTGACACAATAACAGTCTATCCTGATTCAACACCCCTAAAGACTGAACTAAGTAGATTGTGACACCATAACAGTCTATCCTGATTCAACACCCCTAAAGACTGAACTAAGTAGATTGTGACACAATAACAGTCTATCCTGATTCAACACCCTTAAAGACTGAACTAAGTAGATTGTGACACAATAACAGTCTATCCTGATTCAACACCCCTAAAGACTGAACTAAGTAGATTGTGACACCATAACATTCTATCCTGATTTAACACCCCTAAAGACTGAGCAAAGTAGACTGCAGACACCATAACAGTCTATCCTGTTTCAACACCCCTAAAGACTGAGCTAAGTAGATTGCGACACCATAACAGTCTATCCTGTTTCAACACCCCTAAAGACTGAGCTAAGTAGATTCTGACACCAAAACATTCTATCCTGATTCAACACCCCTAAAGACTGAACTAAGTAGATTGCGACACCATAACATTCTATCCTGATTCAACACCCCTAAAGACTGAACTAAGTAGATTGCGACACCATAACAGTCTATCCTGATTCAACACCCCTAAAGACTGAACTAAGTAGATTGTGACACCATAACAGTCTATCCTGATTCAACACCCTTAAAGACTGAACTAAGTAGATTGTGACACCATAACAGTCTATCCTGATTCAACACCCCTAAAGACTGAGCTAAGTAGATTGTGACACCATAACAGTCTATCCTGATTCAACACCCCTAAAGACTGAACTAAGTAGATTGCGACACCATAACAGTCTATCCTGATTCAACACCCCTAAAGACTGAACTAAGTAGATTGTGACACCATAACATTCTATCCTGATTCAACACCCTTAAAGACTGAACTAAGTAGATTGCGACACCATAACATTCTATCCTGATTCAACACCCCTAAAGACTGAGCTAAGTAGATTGTGACACCATAACAGTCTATCCTGATTCAACACCCCTAAAGACTAAGCTAAGTAGATTGTGACACCATAACTGTCTATCCTGATTCAACACCCTTAAAGACTGAACTAAGTAGATTGTGACACCATAACAGTCTATCCTGATTCAACACCCCTAAAGACTGAGCTAAGTAGATTGTGACACCATAACAGTCTATCCTGATTCAACACCCCTAAAGACTGAACTAAGTAGATTGCGACACCATAACAGTCTATCCTGATTCAACACCCCTAAAGACTGAACTAAGTAGATTGTGACACCATAACAGTCTATCCTGATTCAACACCCTTAAAGACTGAACTAAGTAGATTGCGACACCATAACATTCTATCCTGATTCAACACCCCTAAAGACTGAACTAAGTAGATTGTGACACCATAACAGTCTATCCTGATTCAACACCCCTAAAGACTGAGCTAAGTAGATTGTGACACCATAACAGTCTATCCTGATTCAACACCCCTAAAGACTGAACTAAGTAGATTGTGACACCATAACAGTCTATCCTGATTCAACACCCCTAAAGACTGAACTAAGTAGATTGTGACACCATAACAGTCTATCCTGATTCAACACCTCTCCATATAGAAGTAAGTAGACCATAACGGTCTATCCTACTTTCACATCCCCAGGGAAAGAAGTAAGTGGACAGTGACATCATTGTCGTCTATCCTCTCAAGACTGAAGTCACCAGACAGAGACACACCAGAACAGCTATTCTACTTCAATACCTCTCCAGCCTGAAGTTGGTTGCCAGTGACAGCATAACCCACTATCCTATTTCAACACCACCCTTGACTGAAGTAGACAGTGACATCAACTCGATTTATTTATATATTTTTTGACGTGTAGAACAGATAGTCCAGTGATTAATGACATGAGCACTGATCCATGTAATTGGGATATGGTAACGTGTCAGCGGGCATGACCTCCAGATCCTGTTTGCCAATCCTAACCATGTTCCATGTGTGAAGTATGTGGACAGTTAAACCATAAGGGTCTGTTCAACTTCAACATCCCTTAGACGAAAGTAAGAGTCTTCTGCTTGAGGATTCACAAAAAGTCAAAATGGAAAACATCAAAACTGAAAATTTCATTAAGAACAAGATCCCAGGTGTACAGCCTGTCATGGGCGCAAAGTCAATATCTTCACAGTCAATTAAATTCAGGACATTAGTAGATTTTGACATCACAACGACAGCAGCTTGGTCTAAAACATCCAGCACAAAGCAACAGTACCACCTTTCTGAGACAAAGACACTCACATAGGTCTCCTCAAATCTAATATATATTGATTACATCAAAGTTGTAAAAACTGCCTTGACACCAATTCGCTGAAATTGAATTTCAACAATGAAGTTTGAGGTCTTCAGATTCATCGACCTTGCCATTCTCCTTTCAGTCTCCTAATTGTGACAAAAACTCTTCATCTGCCCAGCAGGAGATAGTTACAATGTCAAGACTTTTGAAAATGTGAGCAAAATGTGATCAGAACTGAATTCCGTACTTTTAAGTCATCTAACTACTAACTTCTCTCATGGGGCCAACCATCCTGAGATTGTTCTTCCAACAGTACCAGGCTGTACAAAAAAGCACAACTACAAAATATGGGTGGACTGTAGGTTACGAAATATGGGTGAGTTGTGGGTACGAAACATGGATGGGTTGTAGGTACAAAATGTGGGTGAGTTGTAGGTACAAAATGTGGGTAGGTTGTGGGTACTAAATATGGATGGGTTGTAAGTGCAAAATATGGGTGGGTTGTAGGTATAAAACATGGATGGGTTGTAGGCGGAAAATGTGGGTGAGTTGTAGGTATAAAACATGGATGGGTTGTAGGTATAAAACATGGATGGGTTGTAGGTGCAAAATGTGGGTGAGCTGTAGTTACAAAATGTGGTTAGGTTGACGGTACAAAATATGGGTGGGTTGTGGGTATGAAATATGGGTGGTTTGCAGGTACGAAATTTGGGTGGGTAGTAGGTACAAAATACGGGTAGGCTGTACGTACAAAATGTGGGTGAGTTGTAGGTACAATGTGTGGGTGAGCTGAGGGTACGAAATATGAGTGGGTTCTGGGAATGAAATATGGGTGGCCTGTAGGTACAAAATATGGGTGGGTTGTAGGTACAAAATATGGGTGTTGTGGGTCCGAAATGTGGGTGAGTTGAGGATACTAAATATGGTACGGTAAAGAATATGGGTGGATTATAGTTATGAAATGTTTGAGTTGTAGGTATGAAATATGGGTGGGCTGTAGGTATGAAATATGGGTGGGCTGAAGGTATGAAACATGGGTGGGCTGAAGGTATGAAATATGCATGGGCTTGAGGTATGAAACATGGGTGTGCTGGAGGTATGAAATATAGGTGGGCTGTAGGCATGAAATATGGGTGGGGTGTAGGTATGAAATATGGGTGGGGTGCACATACTGAGGATGGGAGAGAAACTGCTTGAGTGAATGAGTTTTCAAAGAGAAAAACAAGACATTCCCTGATGGACCTGAAGCAGACATCTTGCATACAGCTAGGGGTTTTTACTTCAAGGCATATATTACAGCACAAGAAATGAATTCAGTTGTCAAAGAACAGGGCATATGTGCAACACTTAAACTAAACTGTGTCATTTCCTGCAGCATACAATCAAATTTAAATCCAAGACTGACATGCCCCAAAGATTTGTTCCCACTGGATTTAACTTGAAGAGGCACTAACTGAAGACCTTTGAAAGCTTTTGTAGTTGAACGACATCCATGGTAAACATTTCTGCAGTGGCAAGGTTTCAATGCATTTCAGATGCAAAAAATTAATTCTGGAACACAAGCTGTTTTTCATATGCCCTTCATTCCAGTTACGTCACTGAGTGAGTGAGTGAGTGAGTGAGTGAGTGAGTGAGTGAGTGAGTGAGTGAGTGAGTGAGTGAGTGAGTGAATTAGGGACAGAGGGAGTCTGTGGGCGGGTGGGTTTCTTGGGTTAGTGAGTGGGTTAGTGAGTGAATAGGTAGTTGAGTAAGAGTGTGGGAGGGAGGGAGAAAAGGTTGACTCACACAAATCCAAATGCTGAATACTGCATTAATCCATACAGAACAATCATGTCCGATCTAATGATCAACATTTGGGGGTCAGAATCAGCACAATATTAAAAGGCTTACTTTATTTTGAAAAATGCACACTTAGTCTTTAATGATGCACATTTAAATCATGACTAATGTCCACTTAATTGTGAACGCTGCACACTTAACTCAAGAATAATGTCCACTTAATCTTGAATGATACACACTTAACCTTTAATGCTGCACACTTAAATCATGAATAATCTCCACTTAATCTTGAATGATACATACTTAACCTTGAATGATGCTCCTAGACATTTCTAATTTGGAAAAGCATTCAGTGTCAAATTTGGGGCAAGAGGAACACTCAAATAGATTCCTTAAAAGCATAGTTGCAGTAAATGTCAAGACTCTCCAAGATTACATACCAGTTTGTACCTACAACATTGCATACCAGCATCTTGGAAGATTAGCCTTTTCATCCAGACATAATGTTACAGAGCTGAAGACAAAGTCGACCATGCAGATGGAATACATACAGTAACAGGCTGATATTACATGCATACGCTCAGACACAACAACTGAAACTTGATAAAGAGTGGCACTGAGACTACATAGAGAAAGATGTTCTTCCAGTAAACAATCTCCTCAAATAACTTTTTGGATGATGCCTTGGGGAGCATGGCCATCCTTGCCAAACGGCAAGGCAATACATTATCCTGGAACATCTTCTAAAAAACAATCTCCAGCTGGTGTTGGCAAACGGAAACAATGTTGTCATTTCTTTCAAACCTATTTCTCTGAAAGGACTCATGGGATGAGTCTTAGTTTAACAAGACATTTACATTCACTCAGCAAGATACCTGATCAGGAGGAATGGACACCAGACACAGAATCCTTGCTAAACTACTATTATACATCACATCATTATCATGGGAAATGCAAGACAGATATTTATAAGACAAGTGCCAAAATATACTCAAAGGAATCTCAGTACACAAAGTTTTAATTTGTTGCTCTCAACTCCACAGTTTCAAAGAGTTCCAGGCAGTAAAAGTATCCATGTTTATGACGGTGCAAAACAAATGGTTTCTTGTATGTCATGAGGTTATTGATCACCAGTTTGGATTTCAGAAACATCAGCTCAACAATTCTGTGTTTCAACCAGAAACTGAAGAAAAAGACCTTTGACATAATTTATCGACAGGTATAGGCTGATACAGCTGGGGATAGTTACATAAACCAACACAGTTGCCTGAAGCAGTATAAATGTTTGTTCTTTACAAAAGAAGAGGCTAGTAATAACAACAGCATCAATTTTGTTTCTTGAAGTGGGAAGGGACTGGTATTATCAAGAACCTTCATATTGTTCCATGAAAAACATACTTGTATTATCAACAGCCTATTTTTTAAAAGTTTAAAGGCAGTGACTGTTTCCAAAGACAATAATAAATTATTTTATCAAGATTTACAAAAAGATATTCATTGACATACTCTTCAAGGCTGACTAATACTGACCAATTAAAAATGAAGTATAAATAAATATAAAAATACGGTGAAGTTCTACTACTCTGGCCAATTAAAAAGTGAGTGACACCACAAATACTGAATTGTAAAGTTCTACTACTCACATAAACAATAACCCAGTTGCCTAAACAAACAGATCCAGAAATGATGAGAAACACACATCCAAAACCATCTCATATGTCGTACCGTTTTTTCATTGCACTTAAAACCTGGGTTCAATTCCCCACATGGGTGCAAACCCATTTTGGCTCCCCACTGTGATATTGCTGTGATGCAAAACTAAACTAACTCTCTCACTCTTAATTGCCTTAAAACCATTCAGAAATTGCATAACTCAGAAGATTTCCTAAAACCACTTTATTTGTCCTAAAACCATTTAGCACCTGTACAACATTGTGATTAATCCTAAAGCCTCTTTATTTGTCCTAAAACCATTCAGCACTTGTAAAACTATTAAGTGAGGTTTCACAAAACCACTTTATTTGTCCAAAATTCATTCAGCACTTAAATAACTATTTAGTGAGTATTCTTAACACCACTGTCTCTCTCCTCGAACCATCCAGCACTGGTACAAGACAGAGTGAGCATTCCCATAGCCACATTATTTTCCCTAAAACCATTCAGCACATACACAAGACACAATGCTTTCCTAAAACCACTGTATCTCTCATAAAACCATTAAGCACTAGTACAAGACACCTCTCCTAAAACCATTAAGCACTAGTACAAGACACCTCTCCTAAAACCATTAAGCACTAGTACAAGACACAGTGAGTTTTTGTGAAACCACTTTTCCTGTCCCAAACCATCCAGCACGTGTACAAGATACAGTGAGCATTGCTAAAGCCACTTTATCTGTCCTAAAACCATTGAGCATGTGTACAAGATACAATGAGTTCTGCTAAAACCTTGCTATTTGATTACTGATATCACCAAACCAAGGACCACTTAATGTTGCTGATTCTAAACAGCTAATTTGTGTGTTTTTCCAAGTGCAAGATTCACAAACCACTGCATCATTCTGGTTTGATATGTGTAATACATTAGTAACCATACCTAAGTTCAGAGTTTTAAAGGGCTTAACGATGAAAAACAACACCTCATAAAGTTGCTTACATGTTTTGGGTATGACATGCATAAATCTACCTAACTCCTCTGGGGTATCACAGAACAGTTTCTTTCAAAGCAGATAATATATATTCAGGCAGACAACTTGCTTGATAGAAATACCTTGTGGTATATGTTTTGGGCTGGAAGGTAATTCATGACTAAAGATGTTGAAGAGGGGTGAAAAGAAATACCAAAGAATCATGTCACAGAGCTTTATGGACTAAACATGCCCAATGGCTTCACCAGTGCAAAGCGCTGTGCATTATGTTCGGGCTTTGTGTAGATGTGTCAACATAACACAGTACATGTTTAATGGCCAAGTTCATGTTTCATGGTAATTAAAAGTGTTTGTCTGATGCTGAGTGACAAATTCTGAGCTTCACATAGAAAGACATGAAGTATAGATTAAAATGATGTATTCCTTAGCTCAGTCTCCTTCACACTGTACTGGGGTTAAGTATCAAGGTGCTGCATCATGTTACAGTGTGCAGATACTGCATCATGTTACAGTGTGCAGATACTGCATCATGTTACAGTGTGCAGATACTGCGTCATGTTACAGTGTGCAGATACTGCGTCATGTTACAGTGTGCAGATACTGCATCATGTTACAGTGTGCAGATACTGCGTCATGTTACAGTGTGCAGATACTGCATCATGTCAGAGCAACAAGTTACTGCACCGTGTTATACCATGGAGTTTACAGCAACAAGGTGCTGTAATGTGTTATAGCGCTTTGAGAGTGTTTGAGCATCAAGGTACTGCATTGTGTTACACTTACAGTATGCAAGTTACAGCATAAAGGTGCTGCAACATGTTACAGGATGTACGTTACAGCATAAAGCTGCTACATCATGTTACAGTATGCACATTACAGCATAAAGGAGCTGCAACATGTTACTCTATGCAGGTTACAGGATAAAGGTGCTGGAACATGTTTACAGTATCAAGGTGCTGCATCACGTTACAATATGTAGGTTACAGCATAAAGGTGCTGCCTCACGTTACAGAATGCACGTTACACCATGAACGTGATGCTTCATGTTACAGTGTGCAGGTGCAACAGCTGGTTGCAGTACCAAGGTGCTGCATTATGTTACAGTATACAGGTGCAATAGCAGGTTACAGCATAAAGGTATAGATTACAATAAACAGATACAGCATCAGGTTACATTATCAAGGAGCTGCTTCAAGTTAAGTCCGGGTAAAGTATCAAGGTGTTGCATCAAGCTATGTCAGGGTACAGTATCAAGCTGCTGCATCAAGGCATGTCAGTGTACAGTCTCCAGGTGTTGCATCAAGCTATGTCTGGGTACAGTATCAAGGAGCTGCATCAAGCTATGTCAGGGTACAGTATCAAGGAACTGAATCTAGCTATGTCAGGGTACAGTATCAAGGTGTTGCATCAAGTTATGTCACTATACATTATCAAGGTCATGAAGTTATGCCATGGTACAGTATCAAGATGTTGCATCAAGCTATGTCAGGGTACAGTATCAAGGTGTTGCATCAAGCTATGTCAAGGTACAGTATCAAGCTGCTACATCAAGGCATGTCATTGTACAGTATCAAGGTGTTGCATCAAGCAGTCATTTACGTACAGTATCAAGGTGTTGCATCAAGCAGTCATTGTACAGTATCAAGGTGCTGCATCAAGCAGTCATTGTACAGTATCAAAGTACTTTATCATGGCCATGCAAAAACACCTATCTCATCTGACAAGGTGCATTAGTTAGGTCTATCACCTTATGTAATATGTGTTACAGATCAAAGGTTACAGATGTCTGACTAAAACATGTGAACTCAAACCACTTACAAAAAACATCTGACATTAAACTTTCATGAGTAGAAACATAAAAGGAATTGTTCTTCCCACAGCCTATAATCAAGATTTCCCTTTCAATCTTGACTAGAAGTAATATAACCACATTGTGTTGTCAAGGAAAGACAGCCTTATGCACTTTATCTTTTAGAGCTCTGCAATTTGATTTTTTAAACTAAATATATATGTGAACCCATACAAATTAATTCAACATGACAATAAAATGTCCTGATCTGAATAGAATGCCAGCTTGATGCTCTAAAAGTCTATTAGTACTTCCAAAAGGCATTTGATGACAGTGGCCAAGAGAGGATCTCGATGATGAAACATTATTTAGCTTTGTCATACATTAGGCTGACCATCACGCTTGTAGTTCAACACTGAAAATCCTTACAGATAATGTACATAGGTTCCACACTCAAATAAAATGTCTTCAACGGGTCTACAACACAAACTAAGTGATGAGAGGCAAGACACAGCTTAACATCATCTTCAAAACTATTGCAATTTTATGGCAATATGAAAGCGTGTGTTTCCGCATGTGAATGAGTGTGTGTGAATCACAATACCAGTCATGGGGTTGTCTGGTCCACACTGGAGAAATTCATACTGGTGTACGTCTGAAGAGTTTAAAGTTAACTGCCTCAAAATTATCCAACTTGTGCATCTAGTCATCTCTTTTGATAATAGAACATGTTTCTTTCCAATTGTAAATGCAGAGTTTTTATATACTTGACTTGGCTAAAAAAACAAACTGTATCACCACAAAATGCTAAATGCCTAGAAATCATCCTGAAAGCTCGCTGAAGGAAAGTGTGGCAATCAGACATGGCCCCAAACACCACAGCCGCATTGTGTCGAATCTAAATACACATCTCCAGCACGCAACACAAAACATTTCAATCAATCGAAATAAGTTGTACAGAAAACAGCACATCACATCCTCCGCAGAAACTAGCTCCAACCGATCAATACCCTCCTGTATGTTCAAGGCACATATTACCAAGGCAAGCATGGTTATCTCCCTTTGTGAATCCCTCTGAACCATTTGACTGAGATGATTGATTCTAACATGCAAGAACTCATTTCGGACCATAATGGATTTGAAACATTTGACAGTATCAATTTCAGTTTGGAGTACACTGCAATTCCCGACTAAAAACAGTTTTGGTATGAAATTTCAAATCCCAGAAACACAGTCAGATTTGAAAGGTTACAATAAATTAACAGTTAAAGCCTCATTAATTTTTGTGAATAAGGAGAGAGCATGTCTATTTTACGATTCAATGTTTTTCCCCAGAATGCCATGTTATTCCTCTATATGTCATCTTGCATCTTGAAGAAAGAGGTTAATTATGCAGACATGCAATAGAAGAAATACAGTGATGGTATTGACATTATTGATGCCAGTCGATACATCACAGTAAATTCCAAATAATCTACTAAATTCAGAAAGATCTCCATTTCGAAATGACTCTGGAAGAAACTTAGTTCATTGCTGTCCAAAATCTCAATAAATCTCTCCACATTTAAACTGTATATATGCTTATTTGTCATCTAAGGTTATGCCTTAAGCCTCAATCAACATGAAATTAAAAATATGTTGATAAAAAGGTAGCTCTCTGATATGTAATGGCAAAGTCAGCACCAAGGTCAAACATGGTCCAATTGTGACCGCACTCAATGGTCAGTAATTGTTTGGATCAGCCTGTGACAAACTGGTTACTGAAACAATTCACAGGAACAAGGATGAAGGAATGGGGTTTGTTTGCTACTGACACGGCAACAGAGAGAACTATCTTGTTGATGAAGTCGTCTGCTTCATGGAAAGCTCGCAGTCAAAGTCACTAAACTAAGAGACTGAAAGTTGGCTGGACCAGCATGACAAGATGTGAATAAAACTAAAATATTCTCCTGTGATTGAAGGGTGACCTACAGTAAAGATCCAAAGGTCCTTGTGTTCTGCCACTGTACTTCTCATACATCACAGATGATTATGGCTGAAAATGATCTACACCAAAGAAGGGTATACAAGAGTTCAGATACAAATATCACTGCTAATTCAGGTGTCCCCTATGGTTAAGCCAGACACAAACAGACATTATGATAATGTAAAATAGCATCACAAATCAACCTGTGACATGGTGGAGATACTGGGTTAGGATACATTAAGCATGAAGTACAATCAGTTCTCAGATGAAACTTTTCAAAACATGCTGCTCCAGCCAATAAAATACATGTCCACTTACTTTGCAGCAATGCCCCCAGGGTTGATGTCCTGGACGTAGATGCCGAGCTCTCCCTGCTCTTCCCTCTTCAGTCCCACCACACTGAACCCAAGGGAGCTGTTCTCTGGCTTAAACAGCTTGATAGTCTCCACCTCACGACCTGTTGCAGCCTTATCGATGGCTCGCTGAAACTCTATGTTGTAGCTGTACGTGGAAATAGCACTTCCAGGACCAGTGTATACCTGGGAACAATAGAAAATCAGTATGTAGGGAACAACAGTGAACACTTAGGCAATAACACTTGGGGTCCACTGTACAGTTGGGGAATAGCAGTGATCGCTGTACAACTGGAAAATAACAGGGACCAACACACACCAGAAGAACAACAGTGGACCAATATTAACAGTGTTTCAGTACACACCTGAGAAATACCAGGATCACTATACACCTGGAAAATAACAGTAGACACAATCTAACTGGAGAATAACAGGGTTTCAGTAAACATCTGTGGAATAACAGGGTTTCAGCATACACCTGTAGAATAATGGAGTTTTGGCTTTGTCCAGATAAAACCAAGCGGTATGAGTTTGTTACCACGGTCATATACCCTCACCAAACTAAGGGAGGTAAGTTCTACATTCCTAACCCACATGTAAGTACAATAGATGATCGCTTCTGTCAAGAATTTTACTGTGTTATTGTGTTACCCTGGGCCAGGTAAGTCAGAACAACCATCCAAAATATTTTCATGAGTGAGTGAGAGGGGTTTAATGATTCCAATACATCATATCACAGTCAGCTGAATGCCGAAGGACAGGTGAGGTGATGCATTTCTCAGATGTTTGACGCTTTCATGAAAATCATCAGCACATATATGGCACAGACAAATTGAGAAACAAAATCAAGGTTCATCATGATTTGAATTCACAATCACAGGATTCTGGGATGCTAAAGGGCTGCAACTCTCTATGGAAAGTTGATGAATAGGCCTCTATCTGGATACAATGACACATTATCTGCCCAGTGCATCTCTGCAATGGTTGGACAGCTTACCACTGACTAGAAGTTGTGCCAGAAGACATTTTATTTTGTTGCTGTGTAGATATTACGCTTCCATAAGGAGCCTTCAAGTCTGGACCATGAAATACACTGAATGATATCAGAATCTTTGACCTACGCAGCATGGATACGATGGCATGCATCTGCTAAGCCAATTTATCTTGCTAATCAAGGATGTTAGTCACCTTACAACAAACACGAGTTGAGACAAATACTAAAAAAGATCTTCACAAGGGTAGTGGAGTGTGAAATAAAGAATGGTATCTGACCTGCCGGAGGTTAAGAGTTCCACTCTCGCTGAGTTCCTGACTTGGGTAGCCATTCTCCTCCCCAGTGGGCAGCACCAGCTCCCCAGACGGCCCAAACATAAAGTTATCCTCTGTCAGTGGGTGGATCTCAGACACCTGTTTCAGTTCCTGAAACACAAATATCATCAGACGAATGAAGCCTAACCTTTACTTACCACAGAAACCCTGTCTGATCAATCAGATAACAGCCTTTTCAGTCTCGTAACTCATTAGGACATTTGGCACTCAAAATGATTGTCTTTATAACAATGCAAGACAAGAATAAGTTTCAGTAGTCAGCTGTAACAATGTCAGTTATCACTAAATGGCAAATTAGTGTGAAAATAATAAAAATGATGTGATGTAATTACATCAATTTCACATCAACGAGTAAATAATACAATGTGTAATGATCAGGATTAATGTACACCAACTAACTGATTCAAGAATGATCAGCTCAGAAAATTCTAAATGCAATCAGCACTCACTGTACAGTTTCAGATATGAAAGGCTTCATTCCTATGCCCTAGGAGACATCATGGTTATTCATTAACAGCAACATCTTAATCAGTCTTATAGCATGTAATATGTTTAAGATGTAAGATGACCTGTTATTTGAGGCATCTGATAGATCCCATGAAACTACAGCGCCATCCTGTACCACAGACACTGAAACTGTTTGCACTACAGGCCAAGCAGGCAGGAATTCCCAAATGTGCAGTCTGTACACCTTGTCAAATGAAGGAAATAGTTGATAACTGACATTCCAATACACACACCTGCAGAGAGTCTTGTAGGGTGAGGAGCTGCTTGAAGAGGGGCGTGTCCAGCATCACCATGATGGAAGCCAAGTCCTGGTCTTGAGAGTGATCTCCCTTTTCCCACAACCTGGCCTGCAGGCGATCCAGACAATCAACAGCATGTTCACTGTCTATAAACACAGAGAGGCATAAGTTCATGATTACATTTCAACAGCAAATTCACTGACATTCTTTTATCTCCCATTGGGACAATAAATAAAACAGGACAACTGAAGTTTGGGGAGAAAATACATTTAATTAAATTTAATGGTTACGGCTACTTTCACACACTATGTCACACTTCAGGTCGGTGATAGCAAAGATTCTATTAACACACACAGTTCATGAAGTAGGAATACAATGCTGCACATGGTCAATATAACCAAGGTCCTGAGCAAGCTAGGAAATATATATGACTAGTAATAGTAAAAAGTTGGATGCTTTTCTCAAGGGTTATACCGTCTGATGTATGCCAATTTGTAACCGCGTCACCCGGGATGGTCACATCAGAATGTATTACCAAAAGGAGAAACATACAACATATTTATGCTACCACCATTATAAATGGCAAAACATAATTTTATTTTAAAGACTGATAACATAGCTACTGATGTTATGCCTCTTGACTGGATTCTTGACATCAATGAAACATACTCTGACAAGGTTAAAACTGCTACAAAAATGATTAATGATGTTTGCGCTGTGTGCGAGCACTAAAATGTATAAAATAGTTTCCATAAAGCAGTAAAAGGCTGGAAAATAAACGCGTATATAAAGAAATCTAAAACAGCTATTCAAACAGTTTCCAAACTCTGTGCTCTGGATGCGTCACATTACGACATCATACAACTGTTAGAGATACAGCTTCTCAACAGAGAGTTTGGTGATTACCATGAAAGTTGGTAATTATTTTTCCAGCTGTCACCCTCATGGGAGGGGTGACACAGAAACTAGTTAAAGTCTTTATCTTTTTCTTTAAAGAGAGACTCCATTATCAATCACGTACCTGCTACAAGAGACATGGCTGATTCTTGTATCAATGGAACATTACACAGTATCCTGCAACATAAAATACAAGACTGAAGCATTTACTAAAACTAGTAAAAACCAAAGCAATAACATTAAACACTAACACAAAGCCCATTCATAATATGCCATTCTAATCACCAACTGAATGTTCATGGCACTGTATTATCATTATTTCAGGTTCATATCCTTTATTGAAAAAAGTAGGTGCTTTGGGTGTTAACGTTTTAAATGCGTCGTGTTTTTAATCACACTCTTCATGAACTATACATTTAGTTACATGGCCTGCATCTGTTTAATAAGTCAGTGTTAGCCATTAAGCACTGATAACTTGCATTTTAGACAGTACTAAAACATATAATGTGACGAGTCTGCTTGGTAAAATGAGAGTTGGCACCATGATTTAACCTTTTAATGACATACTAGGTCACTACACATGTAATATATCTGTTTACTGTCATTGTTCAGCTGTTCAGTGAAATATACATACACATCAAAATGTTTTGAGGCGTTTTACTAATATCTCAACGCAATAAAGACTTTTGAAGACTTGCTGCTTGCGGACTTTTAAGTTAAATATTAACCATGTTAACACAAAATGCTTACATTAAACCAGGTGATTAGATCTACACTTCGCTGTCCATACATACAGCTTATGATGTCATTATTTCTGACGTCATAGTTTGTTTGCTATTTGTTTCATCATCAAACATCTTCAAATAGTTTAACAGACCTAGTGTTTGAAGTAGAATTAAAGATTTTGGTGTTCCTACGGACAAAACTTTCACTGCAAATTAAGGCACTTCTTGACACGAAGGGTACTCATGTCTTCACATATTTATGGTCACTGTAATGAAAACATTTTACAGATGCATTTTCACAATTTAAACTTAACAATTTGGTCTCTTGATTTGCTTTTTTCAGGATTTTCACCCAACAAAGTAGACCTGGACAAGGTTGTACAGGAAGTGTCCTACTCGGCATGTAACTACCTGAGACATTAGACTCTATATTCTGACAGATTGAGTAGTGGCATAGTGACCATAGAATGATATGTATATCAATTGTTCTAGCTATTCATTTGGTAACAGTTTCACATCAGGATCATGACCATGTCAGAGTATGGTTGACTGTTTTCTGAACAGTAATTCCTTTAGAGTGTGCAGTTTGCTCATATTTTGCCTATGTCAGCATGATCAATGGACCCGGCAGAGGAATTTGTGAATCCCTTATCATGCAGCTTTAAACGTTCTGGCTATTCAGAGTGTGCAGGATATCCTACAACAGCTTCCACAGCTATGTCGCAGTGCTGGTAATATTCATGTATTACTTAGATGATATAAACAAGGTGCCATAATTTTTCTTCATTGTTACCATCAATTGAAGGTTTGAGGATATTGATGCATTCAATAACGTGAGTATACAATGCTGAAACATTAAATATATGTGTAGGTATATCGCACATGGAAGTTCAGCAGTTAACACTGGTCATTCTAAATCAAATAGTGGGAACACAGGACACCATTCTTTTGAGAATTTATCGAAAAATTGTTTCTTGTGCCATAATTAACTGTGCAGACAGTTGTGTCCTTTGGTATGAAACATATTATAATGGTTTGGAACACCTGTTCGCCCCAGATTTGTTTCAAAGCTTGAACACAGAATACCTGTGCTAGTTGCTTCCACGATAGTGACAAGAATCAAAGACTAGGGTTTAAAGGTAAAGTCAAAATATGATACACATCAAGATCGTAGGTCACAAGATGTCACTTGTGGAGATATGCATGTACATGTATTACCTTCTCGAAATGTCTTCACAAAAATATTTCAGAGCAGCTTCACATGGAAAAGCTTGCTGTATAATCATTTAATAGCTGCAAGTTCTAGTTTATTGACAATCCTGGGAGGTCAGAAAAAGAGACTAACCAAGAATTTGGAGCATGAGGGTTGTTTGTTCTGCCAGACCAATGGCAAGAAACCCCAACTGGACCAATTGGGTCGTGCTAATCACCTAACACCTTGTTGAAATTTGTTCTTTATGCCAGTTATTTGTCACGCATGAAACTTGACATGGCAGTTGATAATTCAGGGATAGGTTTCAGTCATCAGTGTTGATTTAATGATTGGTTCAGCAGCCTAAGAAAAGCAGTAACATCTGTGACAATGCTGCACTATGAACTGTGTTACAATAGATTCCCTCTGACTGATTTTAATTTGAGATGGACATTACCATGAAAACACCA
This sequence comes from Haliotis asinina, assembly GCF_037392515.1. Lineage (NCBI taxonomy): Eukaryota > Metazoa > Mollusca > Gastropoda > Lepetellida > Haliotidae > Haliotis > Haliotis asinina. The sequence goes on from NC_090286.1 coordinate 52,848,313, forward strand.
GCACCTTGAGCATGCACTAGTGAATATGTGCGCTATATAAATATCCTATATATATCCATTAGCATGCTGTTGTGAGAATCATATGTTCCCTGACTTATTAGATTGTGATGTTAACTGACTGATACAGACTTTGCCCAGATTGTTATTCACGTATTTGTAACAAGATGTTTAGTTACCTTTGGTGTGAAAATGACGTTGCTGCAACCACTGATGTATTACACAGAATTTTTGTGAATCTAGAATGACGTATACAGCATAACAGCCAGAATCATTCACAAAAAACGTCATAACCATTGGTGCATTAGGGGATAAATCAATAATTGTTTTTAAAATTAGAGGTAATACTCGTACAACAAAATTATACTAGCTCTAAATCTACCTTAAAGCAAAATGTATATATGTAAACGGAAAATCAGTACAGCTTGATTACATACCTCTAAATGACCGTGATTAACCAATCACAATGCTGTTATTACATAAGACATTAGAAAATGTTCAATATACCCATGTTCAACTTAGCTGAAATATGTACTTTATCAGTTAACGGTGTACTACACTGCAGTCAGCAATATTCCGCAGTAACTGGGGCTGCAAAAATGAAGACTGTACCAGAAAAACCTGGGGCTGATAGCATGAAAACTTTCTATGTTATTGGGGTACAATGACATATAAACTGTCTAACCACTTGCCTATCTATCTCCAATACAACAGATAATCTTACTCCTACCAGTCTCACAAGACGCCATTAAAAAAATTAACTGTTTCTCCACAAACAGTTAATAATTAGTCTTATTCCACAAATATTATTTTACTGACAATAATTTCATCTGCCTCTCTCTCCTTTTGATGTAAATGTGGGTCACATAAACCTTATATTGGGAAGTATATATATGACACTGTGTCCCACTTCACCAAGCTCCAAATGGGTACCTTGTGAGGATAAGGCTGTGTGATAATTTGCTGCGCCTAACAGGCAACATTAGTTGAATACTCCCCAGGGAGTAGAGTTGGCTAAAAGAATTTCAGAAAAAAAAGACATCCATCGATTAAGGGAATGCTCAGGCACCTTAAGCATGTACTAACTGCACGGATATGCGTGATTAATACATAGCCTATCATCATCAATATGTGTGATTTGTATGCTGTATATTAGCTGAAATTAAGCGAACGAGCGAGTTTAGTTTTATGTCACACTTAGCAATATTCCAGCTATATGGCAACGGTCTGTAAATATTCGAGTCTGGACCAGACAGTCCAGTGAACAACATGAGCATCGGTCTGCGCAATTGGGTACTGAGGACATGTGTCTACCAAATCAGCTAGTCCGACCACCCAATCCCGTTAGTCGCTTCTTACGACAAGCATAGTCACCTTTTATGGCAAGCATGGGTTGCTGAAGGCCTATTCTACCCCGGGACCTTCACGGGTTCTGAAATTAAGCAATTTTGATGGAAGTGTATTGCTCATATTGACAGGTATGCATTCAAAGTACACGTACAAAAGCTCTGTCAGATAACTGCCGTCTTTGAAAAAACTTCCATTACTAGTATTATCCATCAGTGACTGCTTTATATCTAACCATTTCAACATTCCCACCTACACAACACTTTCATCAACTGAATATTTCAACCTCTTCATTGTTTCCAAGGTGTCCCTTTCCCTTGGGTGTGAGTAAATATCAGACAAACTGAATCGTCCACACTCGCTCTTCAATGCATTGGAATTACTATGCAATTCAAACGGAGTCGTTCTCAAATGCAGCTCACATGGACCTCGTGGTACGTCTCGTGCGAATAATAATAAAATTAAGAAATTAGCAATCTGTGTGCTTTATCGTCTA